>NC_134711.1:77665000-78290000 GCF_049634645.1 Pelodiscus sinensis
CTGGAATTTGCAAGACTCATGCCTGAGAATAAGAATCCCAATTCACAGTAGAAAGAAGGGTCACCATATAATTGATCCCAACCCTGTTCCATTCATGACCGTCTACAATAGTTACAGAACAAGCACATGAATCCTTACTTTCCACAACTACTTTCACCCTTGAGGGTGAGGGCTCAGAAGTGAACTATACCTTGCATTGGGACCCTTTAACCTTATTCATCTTTAAAATGTAGTATTTGTAACAAGGTCCTTTGATCTTTATTTAAAGCCTTTTTTACTCTTAACAAAAGAGCAATACTGAAATATATTTTTAAATTGCAGCATATATATGCCATTCTGTTTAGACCATGCTTTCCACCTCCTGCATACAGTATTTAGTGCAGCTTTGTTTCAAATAGTTCACAACTGTAAGGCAGGATGATGAGCCCAAGGGTATAGAATTTACTGAAGATAGATTTTTCACATCAATTTAAGCTACTTATGTTTAGAGTAGTGTCGTGCTTTTCAGAAATGTCAGTGTCCCATTATTTGGATCTTGGCAGATTGAAAGGTATGTTTAGAATTAGAGTATCTTTTTTAAAAAGCAAGGTAGGCCAAAGAGGCTTTTAAAAGGGTGAAAAAAGTACTTTTCCAAATGGACATTATATGCACAGCAAAGTGAAAAGTTCCCATTTGGCAGATACTCTTGAAGAAACACACTTGTTGATTACATGTAGGGTCTAGTCTCAAGTCAATCAATGTAGACAACTAGATCTTCACATGTGTGCAATCCCAGGCAGTAGATTGCTTGCTCACTAGATTCCATCTAGCAGGATTTCCTCTCTATAGCTGCTATAAGAAACATTTAAAGTATACTTGAACCTTTCCTATCAAAACTAAAGTGAGCTAGGAGGAGGAATACCAATTATACAAAAATAGTATAGAAACTACTCAATCACTATGTAGACAATCGGTTAGCTAGTACCACTAAAGATCCTTTGCCAAGACTGCATAGTTTGAGATTCATGCTATTACAAGAAACCATGTTGCACAGTGACGACCTAGTTCCATTTCACTTGCCTATCTTTTCCACTCAAGACTGTCCTATCAGAGATAGCAGATCCATATGGAGCTAGTCTTCTTGCACCTCAGACCTATGCTTCACTCACATAATAGTTAAAAAGGACTTTAGACACCAAGAGAATACTCATTGACAACTGAGAATGTAATGCATACCAATTACCTTGATCATTGGGGTTCCAGCAGAAAGATTGCTGAGCTATGTTTTTGGATTTATGAAATACCACTTTAAAGGGTGAAGTCTTCAGACCCAAAGAACTATGGTTATGAAATCCTAGCTGAGGAAGGCCTCTTCACCTGTTGAGGTGCAAGGTCCATCAGTGTGACTTTAAAAGGATAAGGGGAGTAAATAAAGAGTTTGAATGGGCAAGAGCCACTAAGATTAGGGTTTGTCTACACCAGCAAGTTACAGTGCTGTAACTTGTCTCACTCAGGGGTCTTAATAAAATAAAATAAAAAATACACCTCCCAAGTGCAGCAAGCTAGTGTGCTAAAGTGCCAGTAGAAACAAGATCCCAGAGCTGAAAGCTATGTTGCTCCTAGAGGTAGTTTATCTAGAGTGCTGAATTAGTTCTCCCCCAGAGCTAGTGTAGTGATAACACGGCTGCATTAAAACTTGGAAGGGTACACAAAGTCTTATATCAGTGTGGGGAAGCTTTTTGGGTCATGGGCCTCTGACACAGAAAAAAAAAAATCAGTCAGGGGCTGCACAGAAGTGAGAACAAAAACAAAACCCCCTCACTGATGTGCTCATCTGAGGAGAAGACACTCCCTACCTTCCCCTTGTACACCTGAGCCAAAGAGGGCCCAGACTCAGATTTTGTGGTCTAACCCCATGGTAAGGGGGAGGGGGAGAGGGGGAAGAAGACTGGAGTGCCAGTGCAAACTCTCGAATTCTGGGGGTGGTCCTGAGCCTTGGGAGCTGAATCTGGGTAAGCTGGGGGAAGGGGCAAATGCGGCGCCCGGGCCTGAGGTTCCCCACCCCTGCCTTAGATACACTGAGTATAAATCCTTAATACATTCCATTCTGCACAGCATTCCACACATTCACTTTAGTAAACCAAATGAGATCTGAGTACGGATACCTTTAAAGAGACCAGTATTAAATGATTTCCCTGAAAATACCATGCTTTGCTCAACTGGTTCTGTTCAAGAACCATGCTGCAAATCTCAGTCTTTTCAGACCTGTCTCAGTGGGTGAAGAACTTCTTGACATGGAAGGCAAGTCATAATAAGGTGAGTGACCTCAGAACCAGAGCTTCTTAGGTCATAGTAGTCCTACGACCTAATCTGATCTTCATTGACTACAGTGATTCCATCTATGCCTGGTCTTCTGTACGAAGAAAACAAATCACATAGCAGTCAGTTTTCAGCTACCGGTACTTTTTTTTGCCCGAACTATATCTTGTCTAAAAAGTGTTAACTTACATGTTGGGTGAAACAAATAGTCAAGGTGTCCGAGTGATCTTGTAGGGACTCCTTTAACTCTTAGCAAAGATTTTCCAGGGTACATTTATCTACATCAGTGCTGTTATATTTACAGTTGCCTTTTAGGTGTTGATGAATTGTAGATGTCCTTTCCAATGAAACAGTAGTATCCCTTCCATTTGAAGTGTTTACGTTCGCCATTGTAGGGAGTCTGACTGTTTAGGAAACTCTCAACCATCTTTGTAACTGTGCTTTGAACGGCAGTAGAAAATGCTGCAATTGCTTCATTTTTCCATCATGTCAGGGCAGTACTTCAAAACTAGTGTACTGTTTTCCAACAATATAATGGAGTCCCCAATATTTGCCTCTTTCCATGTGTGTGATGTGGCTATGGTAATATTCCTGTATGTATAGGTGGTGCATTGATCATTCATAAAACCCAGTCAGAGGACCATGGTAATCCCATCTCTTAACAGCGAGCATCCCTAATTACTGCTGGTCAAAATGAGGGAGACAGTTTCAAGACAAATTTGAGTTCACAATTTATTGAATTTATAAAATTTGAAATGGTCAATTACATTTGAAAAAATTGTCTAATATTAATAGTATACACACTAAGGATGTTAAATTTAGTTTAATCAGCTAATCGACTAGTCAGATTTTCCATCCGCTAGTCAATTAGTGGGGGCCACAGTGGGGTTCGCTCCCAGTCCAGGAGCTAATCCTGCAGTGGTTCTGTCTTTTGAATGGATTAAGAACCATTTAATAGGCTGGTGCGCAGCAGGGGGACCCTGTGTGAGCTGGGAATCAGCTGCCCTGGCTCACACTGGTCCCCCCCCCCTTCTGCACTTTAGGCTCTTAATCCATTTAAAAAGCAGAGGCACCTCTGGGACTAGGCACGAGCCCTCTCCCCACTACCCCCTGTAGAGATGGTGGCTGGGGGGGTAAACCAGCTTAAGATGGCTGCCACCAACACCAGCTCCTGTGCTCCCCTTGCTGCCTCTAAAAGGCAGCAAGGGGTAGTGGTGGTAGGGGGAAAGCGACTTATTGCTTATATCCCTAATGAACACCTGCATTCTCAGCTTTGAGTTTAGTTTCTTCTGGTCTTGGAATCTATGAATACCCAGAGAAACCATTATGATAATCTACTCCAATCCTTTGTATAACCAAGGCCATAAAACTTCCCCCAAATTCCTAGACAGATACTTTAGAAAACATCCATTCTTGATTTTAAAAGTCAGTGAAATGATCTGCATTCTCCACCAGGCCACTCTTATCCATGAGTATGTGGCAAGCCTAATTTCAGCCCAAAGCACCTAGAAGAACTACTTTCCCCATACATCAAGTCTCATCAGGAAGTTAGTGTAATTGGGCTTCCCTTGATGGCTTGGATAGGATTCCCTTTCCTCACATCTTCCCTCAGGCTGGGAGAACTGCCATTCTATCCCTTCCATCTCCCTCTTCCTTCCTCCCCATCCATCTTTCGTAGTGTCTCTGCTGCTCCGCAGTTCTTATTTGACAACACATGTGGAAGCCATTTTGCTGATGAACATGGCTTCGGTCTAATTGAAAACAAATAATGGGAAACAGCAAGGGTCATTTCCACATGCAGATTGACTGTATTGTAGGTAGCAATTGGGGAACTGCCAAACATTTCCTATCTTGGGTAAGGAGACAGTATGTTGAGTCTCTCAATTGAGCAAACAGATGTGTTCATGTGTGTGCATTTAAAGGGTGACTTTTCAACCTTACATTCTCACACATACATAGCCAGCTGAGTAGGGAAGCCTAAAAGAAACCACATGGCAGTTTCTACTTTTCAGCTCAGTCACTGTTTTATTCTAAAGAATCTGTAGGTGAAAGAAAACTTTGTCAGGCCGAACATTTCCTATTTCCTTTGATTCTTGAAGAGGATGGAGCTAGTAGTCTTTTACCATTTTGTGTCCTCACTTTTGGTCAAGCAAGACTCCCAACTAGATATCCATCTTGAAAGGTGGGACAGATGCTATATTCTTCTTTCTAAGGAAACATTTAGACTAACATCCCTTTCTCACCATAATGGTGGCCACATAAGGATTTGAGGGGTTTCGAGTATTATAAGCAGCAAGGGATGAAGCTGCAGAAATTTTGTTCTACATGGCTAATATATATTGTCTTTTACTTTAAGCTTTAAAACTTCATGCCCAAAAGAAGGGACATCTAGCAAAAGTGATTTCAGTGAAGGTCTTCAGGATGCCAGCATTGCTTCATTGCTTCTACAGTGAGGCCATCACCTCCATTTTAATCTACTTGATCCATTATAATTTTTCAGTAGGCATGACTGTTGTGGCCTCCTTGCAATCCCATTGTAGTACTGATTTTCGTCCTGGCATCAACATTTGGTCTTCTAATAAAAGATATAGAATCAACAACTATTGTTGCAGTGGAAACAAGGAAACAAAAACAGGTCTTAAGTGAAGGTCACATGTAGCTGGGGTAAGATAGCACCCCACTTCCTCTAGCAATAAGCTGGGCTCGACAAATACAATCTATTCGCCACGGGCGAGTAGATTGTAACCTGAAAGAGCCAGGTTCAGGTGATCTGCGCATGCGCAGAAGGACCTGCACATGCACAGATCGCCGGCCAGTGCAGCTGGTGAGTGGGGTTCGCCGCAGTTCGGCGAGCCCTGGCCATAAGGATCACAAGCTTGACTCCTATTAGCACATCCAGAACAATGATAGGCCAGATGAAAAGTGCCATGTAATAACCTGTAATGGACACTGAACAATAGAAGAGACCATGCATAGCCAGAGGAAAGCAGCATCCCTTTTCTGAAATCATAACCATTCCATACACCAGCTCTGTAAGCAAAGCATTGCAGAGGGAAAAGAAGGACAATGGTCGATGAATATTTAGGAGTGCATTTTTTTTAACTCCGTGTCCCTGCTACTGAGAAGTTAGCTTTTTTTTTTTAAACTAGCATTCACTTTTTTTGGTGCAAAGTATCTCCCCCCCTACCCCCAACTTGAGATAGTAAAGTGGTGCTGTCACATGCAGCTGGTTCTCTTTTAATGCTCTCAGCCCAGAGTCAAGCATTCTGTACTGCCGTGTTCTTTACGAGCCCCCCAATCCATCCCATAGTTTTTGTTCTCCTGCTCAAAAAGAATTTAGTAAGTGCCTTTAAAGGAGAGGGAAATGGACTCATCTTAGACATGGAGTAAACCATCTCCTTGATTGCTGCTACAAGCTTTTTAGAGAAATGTGAAAGCTCCATATGCAAACTGGGAAAAATAAAATGGACAGGAAGAGAAAGTCATGATGGGGGGAGGGGAGGCAGGGGGAAGAGGGCCCCAAAAGGCTGTAAGAGGTTTTCAACAGAAAATGAACGGTGAAAAGAATGAGGACCTCCTGAGCCATCCATGTAGAGGAAAGTAGATGGACAGGTCTCCTCCTGGTGGCCAGGCTCATCCAACAGAAATTTTAGTTTTAGTCCAAACAGTGGTCTTGAACACAGAGAATCAGCAAACATGCATCATTCACAACCAGAATCCTTTAGCTCCAACAACTAGTTTCTGCATCTACAATAGTACTAGTGAGTTTAATACGGACATTTTGCTCAGTTTAATGCCATACAAAGTTAAATGTGAATCATTCTAGCAGCTTGCCAAAGGCTCCATCCAGTTTCTACAGAATTTACTTTTTTAAAGACTTAATCCTTTAGGACAGCTTCCAAATATAAGCCCATGAAGTGCCTTGTGGGGTCTGTAGTGAGCCTGAAGCAATAGCCTGAAGAAATGGTAACATCTGCAATTCATCTCAATAGGTTATTGTCTCTAAAAACCTGATGGCAAAAGTGAGAGAGTTTAGTTTCTCTGAATGGGCTGCCTGTAACATGCTTATCCAGTATAATTGATTTGAAGAATGACGCCAATTCATATTAAAACCCCGCTTAAGGGCTGTTCCCTACAGCATACTCTGCATTGCTTTGGGATGGCTAGAATTATCTGTTTTCATTACCTCTCTTGGGAGACTGTTCCACAATTTAGATCTTAATAGCAGGGTGAGGACACAGTAAAGCTGATACAGAAGCAAAGAGGTTCCACGTGTAGCAAGTATTACAACTTTCTGCCCCATTTAAGACACTTAATTTCAGTTTGAACAAGACTTGCTGCCTTTAAATTTTTGTTCAGATCCCATTATTCATCCTATTTACAATGACCATTAAGCACTATTTTGTAAACAAGGTTTATATTAAACCATTTTTCTTGCTAAAATGCTAATTCAGTACAAACAGAGTGAGTCAAATGTTGCATGATCATTAGCAGAATACACATTTTACACCATGTAACAAACTCAGTATTGAGAAAAGTTTTAACTTTTCAGGAGCAAAGTATTACAGTAGAAGCATTTATTATCCATTTCTTCAATCTTAAATTGTACTTTATGACATTCAAATCAGTCCCCATTCAAACTGGAGATGAACAGCACATTTATTTATTTGAGTTACAATGAGCAAGACAAGTAAACCTTACAACCAGAAAGGTAATAAAGGGCTCAGCAGCTAAAAGTGATAATTATTTTTATAAGCTTAATAACATGTCATGGTTGTTGAGATCACAACAAGAAAGCATTTCCCTTTTTAAACAAATATTCCTAATTTCAGGTTTCACTTACACTTGCTATGAGTCAAAGTCAATGTACTTCATGTCAACAGGATCAGACGGAATCATTTGTGCACAAAGCTTAAACATTTAAGCATTTGGCGGGAAACACAAATGTATAATTCAGATTTTTTTAAAGATATAATGGAATCATGACCACTGTTTGTACAGAAAGAGAAAAATTTAATTGAGGTAAAAATTAACATGCAAATGTCAACTGCACAGGGCAGTTAGTTTTAAGAAAAGACTCAAACAGCTTCCTTCCATTTTAAAGCCATCATTTATTGAGGCAATTGTTCTGAACTAGGTAAGAGAAATGTCTGAGCCTATTTGAAGTCAGAACTCAGCCTAGTTCCTACTTTACATTTTTCCAGTTATTTAGTATTCTAAGAAGCTTTGGGAGAAGTTGTCATAAAAGCATCAAGTACAAACATCCTGTGCCAAAGGAAGCCTTGTTCTTTCCAAGTCTATGGGCATAACAGAAAAAAAAACGCTGAAGGTTTAAAGAGTGGCTGACAGTGGGATACAGTGCTTGAAACCCCAGGATGATTGCCCCCACAGATTCTTTTCAATCTTAAGCATATTTTCATTGTTTTCCCAAAAACTCAGAGCAGTCTTCTCATTCTAATTTTAAATGCCTTTCTAACCATGAGTTTTCCTTTGTCCATTCATTACTACCATGATTCCTTCAATACTTTATGCACTTTTCTACCATGTGGGCAACTAGCGTCTACCTTTAAGGTTCAGACATACAGCAGGATCCCTAATCTACAACTAATCAGTTGTGAAATAGTGTGAACCCTGATGGCACCTGCTGCCATAGCCCAGAAAGTAAAACACTAATCTTTAAAGATGTAGGCAGTCTCCCCCAGTCAACCAGGTCTAAATCTGGACTACTTATCTGAACTAAATCACCACCAGGATTCTCACTCTGAATTTGTTCCACTGGCTAAAAACAAACCATGATACAAGTCAAGGTGAAAAAAGTGACATGCAGAAGAAGAAAGCTATGGAAGAATGGGATTCTGGGTTGGGGGTATGTTTCACAGAGCAGCTGTCCAATTGATGGAGATAATGTGACTTTTATTCACCCAATTGTTAGGAGGTCATATTTTGGTGCCAAAAACTATTGCTTCACTAAGAACATGTGAACACTTGTCAGCTGACCCCACATGAACTAACCTGATTTTATTTGGATTTTTATACAGTAAGTCAAAAATGAAAGACAATACATTATTTACTACTCACATTAAGTCTTTTCACCCTGAGATAATTTCAGCCACAATCAATCAGTATTCCTTTGACTTGAGGAATTTGTTGGGTGCCTTAACTCACATCCATTCTGCAGGGCAGTCACCAACATCTGATTTATAAAAGTGTTTTTTAATGGGGCTGTTACCATCTTGAAATTGTAGTTTAAATTTCAAATTTTAAATTGTAGTTTAAATGTAGTAGTAATAAAAAGTATACTTTTTCAATGTTTCCAGTGAAGCTGAGAAATCTGTAAAAAACCATTGCTGCATATTTTAATAAAAGGGCAGATTTATGTTTACAAAATAAAAAATTAAAAAAAAGGAAAACAAGTATGCTACCTACCAACAACCTTTCAAAATGCCAACAGCCCTCATGCTGTATGAAGGATTCTATAGATTTTTTTTTGAGGGGGGAGGGAGGGAGGAGGAATCAACAGTTCCACTCACAATTCACCAAGACAGCACTACGCTAACATGTTTAGACAAAAACAGAAAGGACTAAGGTTATGATGTATTTTGATTTAATCCATTTTGCCTGAGATAACAAAAGTATTTCAAGCAAGTTCCATCACATATTGATGTCCTGCATTTAAACAATCCTCTACTAAATTCTGAGCAAAAGTTAGTCAGTAAGTTTCTCAAAATTTTTAAAAATTAAACAGTTGTTTCAAAACCATTAAGTAGTAAATGTATTTAAGAAACTAATTAGGACAGAGGCCATAACTTCATTAGAACACCACTGCTCAGGTTTTTACAAAGCATTAGTGTTATCTATTTGGCTATTAGTATTAGCAATTTATCTACAATATTTAACAAAGTAAATTGCAGGCAAAATTTAGTACAGTTTCAATAGAAACACCCTTTTCCTGAAAATACAGCAGTATTTGAAGGACTAATCTCTTTTCTCTGCATCATTTATAAGGAAGCTTCCCATCTATGAACAGGAACAAAAAAGTATCTACAAACCTTGTAAACAGATCTGTATCATTTAACATAAATAATCCAAATTATTAACAGCCAACAGCAGAAATTAAAGTATAAACTCAATGATCCAGGGCTTCTTTGCCCTTACCAGCCCTCCCCTCAAAAGGATCAAGATAAACTGAAGTTCCAATACACTGTTCAGGACCATTAAGTACAACTGATGATCCGCAGGTCACTTACGCTGAGTTACTGTTTATCTGTCAGAGTTCATTATTACCCCCACCCTCAAGAAGCACCCTCAAGTCTGGCAGAAAGCTTTTAAAAAAATAAATCTACATTCGTACAAGTGTCTTCTGTTGAAGTCCAGGACAAGACTACTATCTTGTCCGTCACAATTGTGTGAAAAGACCCAGTTTCAATTTGTTTCTTTACAATGCAGCTAGTGTGTAACATTCAGCTTACAATCAGAGTGATGTTTCCAAACTATGTAGTGGGCTCCCTGGGGATGAAGAGGTAGCAGACTTGTTCATGTCTGTTGTAAGGTGAATTCCACTGTCAACCGCATTGTTATTTTTGTTGGGAGAAGGGGGAGGAGTAGAGTTGCGTTTTGTTGGAGCATCATCTTCAGCATCAGTATCATCAATAAGTGGAATATGAGGCTCAGAATCTTCTATTCTAAACTCAGGATGTGTCATAAAATTGTGAATCGAACTTCGTGTCTCAGGTTTTTCTAATCCTTCATATAAGGAACTACGAAATGCATTCACCACTCGGATCTGTAAACATGAAAGAAATACAAAAATCTGTTAGTATGCTGCAGATTTACTAGTAGTGAATATGGTTCTTATGAATCTGAATCCACAAACAGCTAAACATGAGTGAATCGAATTTATATGTAATGTGGTGGAACTTGCAATAAACTGTAAAAAATGAAGAGCATTTCAGTAGAGCACTGCCAAACTACAGTTGGAATAAAAATTGTAGAAGTGTACTGTAAAAAACTGAAATGTCTAAAAATTCAAAGTAGTGCTAGAATTATTTCACTGCTTGACATGGGCTAAATGTTTTCAAAACATGAAGTCAATATGTATTCAATGTACTTATTTACAAATTCAACAAGTTTTACTAAGGAATGTTTTATTCAACACCAAAGGGAAAGGACTAAAAAAAGAGTTGGGGCACACAGGGTACTATTTCTCATGCTAGGAATTAGGATGTCACTGACTATGAAAAAGCCAAGCAAGTGTTCGCCAAATGTCACAATGATTGGACATTTACTAGCAGGGCTCATGCAAAAAGATACTTCTACAACAGCTGTAAATATTCGAGTATATACCTATTTACAACAACAAAATACATTTTTCCATAGTAAGTAATATGTTTCATGCCCCGATTTGTTAAGTCGTAGTAAGTTACATTTTGCAATTGTTTTCCTTTATGTACAAAACTAAACTTTCCCGATGCCTTTCAAAAGGTGAAAAAGTTAAGCATTAAATGTGTTCACACAATCTAAGTGGCAGATATTAACATTTTCCATATACGGTCTCAAAAAATTCTAAGATGTAAGCACTGGAATTGGCTGCACATTTCAGTATGAACACCAGTATTGTAAGATTTAAGTAATCACCTTTATATACACAAGTGCGCATTTCAGATGACAAATCTACAAAGCAACCAACCAACAAGTAAGCTGTTACTAGATAATTACAACAATTTTTCAATATATACATATGACCCATGTCTGCCTTCAGTTAAGAGGTCAGTTCTTTGCTTTTTGGTGCAGAGATACACACAAGTACATTTTGGCACTACTGCATCGAAAGATTTCTAGAGCTTCAAATGCTTCCATCAATAAAGTTTGTGTGTGTGTGTATATAAACAGAAAAGTCTTAGTGTTACCCAGTTAAAGGGTTGAGGTCCTTACACTAGTTTCACCAGATAAAGACTTTGTTCCTAACAGCTGACTTAAAATGAAGTGTTTGGGACATGTAAGGGCACCTCACATGAAGATATGCTATGGTTGTAAGATACCACAGAATTTATGAACCAACATGAATTTTAAGCTGTGATGTGGTCCTATTAAGGTGGAAAAGAAAACACAATCTTACGGGAGAAGAAGAGTCAATTATAGCTCTGCAGAAGAAAGGACTCCAATAAGTTCAACATAGAAAAAAATGAATTGGCAACCATCGTGCACCTCTCTCAGGTGCAACATATTAAGGGAAGAATTTGCTGCAGCTCCCAAAAGCTTTGTTAAAGCTTTTCTGGATTGACCCATAAAGGGGGAAAAATCCAGAAATTTCATCAGCACAAACCAATCCACAGCATGTTGCATAAGCAACCTCTGCACTCATTCAGCAGAAAACTTTTACCAATTAGACCTAGACAAGTTAGGCTTCAATACAGCTTCATTTTTGCTTATCTGCTACACACATTTCAGCCACATTAAGAATGCATCAAATTTTAAAAGGAAATTCAAAATTAAGAGTCCTGTGGCCCAAGTAGCTCAAAGGTTTTTGTTTTGGGGTTTTTTTTTTTGGTAAACATACTATGCATCAATGCATTAAATTAGACCAGCCATCTGAGCTGAGTGAATAGTACATTCAGTTTTAAGTAACTGAAGAGTTAAGAGTAATACAGTTAATGAAATCTGAAAGTAGAACCAGTTCTCTTTAACAGTACTTCTTACTTCACAGTTTGAGAACCTCTGATCAAGACCAACAGTTGGCGTACAAATCTCCAATAGTTCAAGGAGCACTTGCTGGTCACATGGTACTAACTCACCCTCATTTCCGGTTGATAAAACACATTGAAAAGTAGTTTTAGGGTTTTTAAACGTAAATAATGCCATAGTTGCTATAAAGAGGTTACAGTATCTTATGGGGGAGGAGAGATAAGTTTCCAGGACAGCACTATGTTGTGGCCCATATGAAAAAGTTTGAGATCCTCCATTTTGAATACTGGTGTGTGGTAAATCATTTCATATTGCTACAAAAGACTTCAAAAATCCAGGGATGACTGTACAATTCAGAATTGCATCAGCATCTTCGTTACTCTCAAAAGTGACAAATCTTTATACAGGTTGCACCTCTGTAAACCAGAACTCTCTGGTCTGGCAACATCCACGGTCTAGAAGGAACGGATGTTCTAGGATCAGAGTGTTCCAGTGTGCTGCAACAGGTCGGGAGCACAGTACTATGCAGGGGAGGATGATGCATGGCTTAGCTGGGCTTCAGGAGGAGGGGTGTGCAAGCCAGCAAACAGCTCAGCAGGGCTCTGGGGAATGCTGGGGCGCCAAGCAGGGGAGTCAGCAGCAGGGAAGCCAGAACTGACCTTACCAGTCCAGAAAAATCCCTCATCCAGGACCCAGTTTTATTTCTGGTCTTCACAACATCCCCTGAGAGTTCCACACAGACTGTGCATTATGTGAAGTAGTGCTTATGTTTATTTTCAGCCTGCTACCCGTTAATTGTTATCACACTCCTGGTTCTTGTTAATTATTAAAAATGGCAAGTCCTGTGGCACCCTGAAGACTAACAAATTTATTTTGATGTAAGTTTTCATGGGATGGAATTAAGTTCCAGCCAACAAAAGCGCTTATGCTGAAGTATATGTTATTCCTTTGTTTGGTTTCAGCAAAAACAAGTAATCCTGTGGCACCTCAGTTATCCCTTTGAAATGTGTTCATTGTAAATAACTCCTCATTCTTTCTCCACACCGGTTACAATTTTAGATCCTCAGTTGTCTCTTCTTAAAGAGACAGAGAACTGTCTCCTCTATAAAAGCTTTTCCATACTCATAATAATTTGTTGCCCTCTATTTTCCCAAATCTAATATCCTTTTTGAGGTGGGGCAACCAGAACATCATCCAAATTCCAGATGCATATATTCAATGGACTTACCTAGTGGCATTCGATATTTACTGTTTTGATATCTATCCCTTTCTTATTGATTCCTAACATTAACTTTTTGACTGCTGCTGCATATTGAGAAGATATTTTCAGAGAACTATCCATGAGTCTAAGATCTTTGAGTGGTAACAATTTAAATCCCACCCTTTTATCTGCATTGTTGGGATTATATTTTTTCCATGCACATTACTTTATCTATCAACATTGGATTTCATCTGTCATTTTGTTGCCCAATCACCCAGTTTTGTGAAATTTCTTTGTAATTCTTCAGTATGCTTTGGAGCAAGCTTAAATAATTTAGTATTATCTGCAAATTTTGACACCTCACTATTTACCTGTTTCCAGATCGTTCATGAGTATATTGAACTGCACTGTTCCCAGTACAGATCATTGGAAGACTTAAAACTCACCATTATACCTACTTTTGTATCCTGTCTTTACACCAAATTATGATCCATGAGGGGACCTTCCCTTTCAGCTCACGATTACTTATGAGCCTTTGGTAAGGGACCCTGCCAAAGTCTGAAAGCTCAAGTCCATTATATCCACTGGATTACTCCATGTTCACATGCTTGTTGAAAACTGCAGCAGACTTCATATGAATTGATGAGGCAAGATCTCTTTGCAAAAGCCATAATGACTAACACTTTATTTGTCTAGGGGTCTACATTGCAGGGCTTAACTCAAAGTAAGCTACGCTAATTGAGCTGTGTCAATTGCGTAGCTTATTTCAAAATAGCTTATTTTGAAATAGGGAACGTCTACACAGCACTTATTTAGAAATAAAGTACTCTTCCTCTGACTTCCCTTCTTACTCCAATTCCTGTAACCCTCATTGTATGAGGAATAAGTCCTCCAGCTTGACAGTATTTTGAAATAACTGCCTGCTGCGTAGACGCAGACTAAGTTATTTCGGAATAGCATTAGTTATTTCTAAATAGAGTTGCAGTGTAGACATACCCTAGGTGTCTGATAACTGTTCTTTACTAGTTTTTACCAGTTTGATCCATAATCGCCAGGGAGGAGGCATGGCTCTCTCTACCTTGAGATACTGGCTTTCAAAGCCGGGTGCCAGAACAGGGGGAAGTATGATGCACTCCCTAAAGTAGTGTTGCAAATTCATCCTTTCTTCACGCCAGGAGAGCAAAATGCTTCCTGCTGCTCACCTGAGGGTCATGTGATTCTGTACTACCACTTGCCTAAGGCTCTAACAGGTCAAATATAACCTAAAAGTTACTTCCCGTATATGCAAAGAAACCATTTTAAAATCTAGTGCTGTACTGAACAATCTTATTCCCACAAACAGAACATACTTTTTAAATGAAAAGTGCCAAAATACAGATTCCAAGTACTTTACAAACATAAATGAATCAAGCCTTGCAACATTAAGCCTAAGAGGTAGGGAAGGATCTTCATTTTACAGAATGGAAAAACAGGCAGAGAATCAAGTGACCTGCTCAAGCACATTCAGGAAATCTGAATCTGAAACAGAGCCCAGAGGACTGTACTTTTTAAATAAGAAAACTCCTGCAAGCTTTAAATGTCTCTGCACATTTTACTTAACCCAGCAACATGAAAGTTCTTAAGTAGCCTGAAAACTCGTATTTGTCAGTCAGTCAACCAACTATGAGAATGTTAGTAGATAAAAATCTTGCTTAAAATGTTTGATACTTGTATAATAGGATGGAAACTAATTTTTACATTTATTTAAATAAGACACTTGTTATGGAATGAATATACTAAATGTAATGAAAACTTACACTTTGTTTCATATATTACATCCTCAATCTCAATTGAAGCTAAATATTGGTTTTAGAAAGAACTATTATACTTCTTAACACAGAGGTTGAAAAACTCAAATGCCACTTAGTTTAGAAAACAATGTAAAGACTACAGTTAAGTAACTGATAAAACATCACTTGCATCAAGGTTTATGTACTGTGCCAAATGAACCTAGAAAGAAAGTTATCCAGTTTGAATGAAATAAGTGTTTTACTAGTCCAACACCTTAATGTTCTTACCAATCAATGCTCCTCATTGAATGGCTGAATGCTTGTAATTTTTTGTATAGTTAAATTTACTATTATTTTAGCTATTTGGAAGAAGCCTATTTTATCAACCTGCACCTGATGTTAAAAAAAAAAATAAAAAAAAAATCTTACCATCTGGTTAAGAACAAGTCCAACAAAAAGCAAGATTCGGTCTATGAAGCATTACTGTATGAAGCAAGCTTTTAGAGCTTTTTTCCTTTTCATTTATCTTGTCTATGTTTTAAACTTTGTAAATTTAAAATTTAAATAATGTGAATCTGCATATTTTGCCAGAGAAAGTGTTGAAAAGTGTACATATATTTTATATTTTTAACTGTGTTATTTTAGATTATGGTTTATTTTCAAATTTCTATTACCTACTTTTGTTGGACCAGTTTAATATTATATGCTGCATAGAATAAACTATGAACAATTTTTATAAAATAAGTCAGCAGAGGCATATACTCGAAAATTTACAACAGTTTTCCTTTCAATTTGTAAAAGTCCCTCTGAACATGAATGAATGAAGGCACAGTACATACAGGCTCACAGCTTTCATGTTTAAGTCTTTTGTTGCAACTGTTCCACCTGTTTTCTAGCCCTCTAAGAAAAAAATCTTGAGGACTCCACTTTGTGGAAAGAAAGCTTTATGGAAAGCCTGAACGATGAATTTAAACACTAAGGAGAAAATGAGAAACGTTAGGTGTGTGAATTAGGAAATGTTAATTTCATGCACTTTTAGGAACACACACT
This sequence comes from Pelodiscus sinensis, assembly GCF_049634645.1. Taxonomy (NCBI): domain Eukaryota; kingdom Metazoa; phylum Chordata; order Testudines; family Trionychidae; genus Pelodiscus; species Pelodiscus sinensis. The sequence continues at coordinate 77,681,000 of NC_134711.1, forward strand.
CACACCCCACAGTAGTAGAAGCAGTAGTAGAGGAAAACACTACATGTGTAGGGGTAGAAATATTTGTTACATCATGATGCTGGCTGGCGATGGAAGGTTGTCGCCTTAGAGCCCCCTGAATGGTACTTCCACTCTGGAAAGCATTCACTACATCCATCTGCAAGGAATCAGAGATTGTGACAGCTTGCTCAGCAAGAGAGAGAGAGAAAACAAGAGAAAGGACCATCCCATCTATAACACATAAGTAAAGAAAAAAGGCACTTTTTATAGAGGGATACGCAGGCAAGAGTTGCATTTAGAGCTGAAGAAGGATCTTGAGGGATTACAGAGCCATCCATACCCCCATCTTGAGAAAAATCTCAGTCACACAGTATAAAATTGTCATTTTATTAGGATAGAGGGGAAGATTTAATTAAAACCCTTGACCACCACTGTTTCCTCCTACCTTTTCCAAGACCATACCTGAGTTTGTATCCTGTTCAGGCCCCTAAACCACAAGATCTGACCACGACGCAATTCTCTTTCAGCATGATCAATCTCTTCCACATCTTCTGCTAACTCTTCTTCAGGAATCTCCTCCTTCTGTGTTCCATGCCCAGCTTCTTTAAGGAATTTCAAACGGCTGGTTGGAATTGTTGAGATCAGCTAGAGACGAAGGAAAAGATGTAGAGAATTTGCAGAAAGAAATAGGGTAACAAGGTCTAGGTTTTAAAATGTAGTTTAATCATGGAACATACAAATATTTGCCAGTTTCCTTCAACCTATAATATTCCACAAAATAACTTTAAAATTAAATGAATCTTCCTGCTTTAGGAAAAAACTTTCAGTGTAAAGCGATTGTTCTGATACCCTATTCACTCAGTATTGCTCAATATACTCCAAGTAACAGCTACAGTAAGTCTGAGAAATCATCCTCCTACTACCTCATTTCAAAGGTGTGCAGCTGAACTCAGGCTAGTGAAATTCTAAAGCTCTTCCCCAACACTATAGAACAAGTTAAAAGCATAAGATGGCCTAAATGTAATTTTACAGTTGTCATTTATAGTAAAAGAGTCAAATAATAAAGTTATAAAACAGCTGCCAAGTTGTGTTGTTTCAAATGTGCTAGTAAGCTACCTGAATAAGTAATCTGCCAGCAATATGTAGGAAGTTTTTCCTTTAGTATTGGGATCCAAGACTTGGTTTCATTTAAAAGTACTGGGAGCCAACCACTTCAGGGTAAGTGGCAAGCTTTTCAGAAGTCAAAGGCCTTCTATCAATACTTTGAGAGATTCTCCATGCCTTTCTACTCTTCTTCCATTGTTCAGGTTCTGCAAAAGGGTACGAATAAGATCCCTGCCAAGTATTCTCTGAACACTGATGTAGAGCCAGCAGATGAGATATAAAAGCCAGGAAAGAAAATGACCAGAATGGTTTGCCCTAGTTATGCTCACTGTCCAGCTAATTCTTTGCCAAGGGAATGGTGGAAAGGTCCAAACCATAACAGGGCTGCAATGAGGATAAAGTAAGTTCAAGGAGGATAGGTTCATCAGTGGCCACTAGCCAGAATATGCAGAGATGGTGTTCCTAGCTTCTCTTTGCCAGAAGCTGGGAATGAGTAACAGGGGATGGATAATTTGATGATTGCCTCTTCTGTTCACACCTTCTGAAGCATACCTAGCATTTATCATTGTTGGAAGTCAGGATAGTGGGCTAAATTGCCCATTGGACTGACTCAGTATGGTCATTCTGATGTGCTTAAATAGAGCCCAGATGTATCTGCCCCTTGGTGTAGCCCACTAAATTCCATTCCCCTCCCATAGTTGAGAGATGCTCTCAGGACTTCTGGACTATCTCTCTCTCCCTAAAGAGTCAGTAATGAAGAAAGGCTTGAAATATTTTTTCTAACAGTGTAATCTAAACTTCCTGGACCTCACTTGCAAGGAAGAACTTCCTACATATTACTGGCAAATTGTTTCAAATGTTCTAGTAAACTATATGAACACCATCATTTGGCAGCTATTTTTCTAACTATTATTGGACTCTTTTTACTATGACAACTGTAAAATTACATTTAGGTAATTTTATGCTTTTAACTTTTTCTATAGAGTTAAGGAGTTAGAATTAAATACACTGCTCCTGTGAGCTAACTACTAAATTATCTGCCCCCCCCCCCCAAAAAAAAAATTTCCAATGTCTCAGTAGCCCCTGGAAAGAGGTGGTATATCTGGGGGGAGAGAAGGGTGAAGATAGAAGGGGTTAGTCACTCCGAATGTGTGGCTTGGCTTGTATTGAGCATGCTCAGTAGCACTGCTGAAGCTGCTGCCCTCCGTTTGCCCCCTTCCCTCCCTCCCCAGTTCTCTCACTCTTCCTTTTCCCATCATAGCATGCACAGGTCACCCTCCCCCAACAAAATTTGAAATGGCGCACCCTTGCGGTTGGGGATAGAAAGGTGGGATCCCGACATAAGGAAGGGGAGGGTTTTATGATTCAAGCTTCAAGGCACATCCAGAGAACATTTTAAATTTGTAATCAAATATAATTTTGGGCCTTAAAATAGTCATTCAGTGGCCACAACTGGCCTGGAGGCCCTGTTACCTCCCCCCACCGATTTAAAGAATATAATGGCCAAAATTTCATGTGAAGTGTGCACACTGTTTGTTGAAGTTATCTTTTTATTCATATGAAGTTTCATTCATCATGATGGTAGACAGGCTGGACCATTTATAGTTACTTAATTTAACTGCTGCTGCAAAATCTAAGTCTAGTCAGTTTCACTGCTGCTATACAACTCTGAAGCAGCAAATTTACCACCCCGATCCTTCAACTAGAGAGGAAGGAACAAACAGAAATCCTGGGAAGTACAAGGATGATTAACTTTTCCCCAAGAGGATTACTTACTACAGGATAAGGAGAGTTAGAGGCTGAAGTTTCCGTGAGCACTTAGAAACTAGATGGCATCTAGACCCCCCCACCAGGAATCTAAGGTTCAAATCCCAGCAGGATGAATTCATTCTTTCATCTTACCAGGATACACAGATTGAATACAAGTTTACAGAATCTTAGAGGTCAAATTTCCTGGAGAGATTTTGTACTGTATAGAAACTAAGGCCATTTTAAAATGGGAAAGGTCCACTGGTATGTAATTATGGACCTCCATTTACATACCAGTTGCCTCTAAGTTCTGATGCATATCAGTTAAATTATAACATTTTAAACTTATGTAGAATTGTGAACATGATAGCCAAGTATTTGGAAATTCAACAGGATTGTTTAATATTTTTATTTATTTTATCATACACAGTTGAAATTCATCACTGTTCTTAAATAACTCAATATATTTTTAACTACAAGGGATTCAAAATGTATTTTACTGGAAGAGATATACTTTTTTTAATTTTTAAAAAAGCAAAGTCTGGCTATAAGCTAATCCAGTCTGATGAAATTCCTAGTTTCATTTTCTTAATAGTAATTATGGTTTCTGACACTACAGCAATTATTCATGGCATCTTTATAAGCCAAATTAGCCTAAACATTTTATTTAGGAGCAAACTAGGATCAGCTTTAAATTTCAAATAATTTTTTTTTATTTGTGAATGGTAACCCTTGCTCAGGAATGTGACTAGCACACCTATACTACCTTGAATAGAATGCTCAAGTAAAGAATTAAAATGAAGCCATACTCTATCAATTTTAATTTTCACTAAACATTCTCATTGGCAAAAAAAAAATCAGGTATCTGCTAATCCCATGCACAGCCCCCCCCCCCCTTAAAATTTTGAAACATGCGTAAAGTCTTTTGGACACCACCACAATTCTGGCATGTGCCCCCCCCCCCAAAAAAACCCCCAAATTATGTAACTCGTGATGTGTTAATTTGTACACACAAAAAAGTTGCTTTACCTGGCCCCAGAGTAGCGTTCCCATTCCCAGGAAAACGGACCATAGCCATTGTTCTACTGTAAGCTTCGAACAACTGAAAGGTTTCCCACCAAACTGTACAATAATTACCTATGGAAAGCGTTGGAGAAAGTAATAGTTATTGAAGGGTGTCAGTGAACGTAAGTAGTAGGTACTGTGAGTTTTAGCTACTTGGTACTTCAAATGTAACCAGCTGGTTACATAATATATTAGCTTTAGTTTGTCACTCAAGTATTTTGATCCCTTTTACTTCTCCCACACCATCTTCAAAACTTTATTTTGTACCTGAGCACAGATACAGAAAAGTTTCCCCCCTATGCTTACATTGTACTTCACAAGTCAGGCCTGCTTGTAGTGATAATTGAATCCGTTCATTATATCTTTTTAAACTGAAGAAATTTAAGATATTTTTCTTTATGCCCACCTTTAGAAAAACAGCCTGAAGGGCAGTAGATTTTAGAGAAACTAAGATGTTTACAATTACTGTTTTTTCCCCTGTTAAACAAAATACAGATGTGCAGCACCTAACCTAAGGTTACAACTCTGCTTTGTATAAAAAAAAAATACTGTTATGAAGTGGACTTCCCTCCACGAACTAGACATCATGGTAGCAGCATTTTCCTATTTTAAATATTGTCAGAAATAGTAATTTACACAGCACACTTCAAACAGCATTTCTGCACATCCATTTCAAGCTTAGCAGCAAGTATAAAAACCAAAGAACAATGGATTAGGAACTATAATATGAGCAAAAGTGAAATTCTGAAATCATAAACCAGAAATTAAGGTCAAGTATAAATCTCTTTATAAATATAAAAAAAGTTTTTCCTGGTGGGCATTATCATGCTCTCTGGCTGAGAAAGCAGTCAGAGATGGGGAAGGGGTTGGTGAGCATAGCGAGCAGTGGGCAAGTCCCTTCATTGTAGTAATTATGCATGGATTGTTTGGTGAGAGCAGCCAAATATATGCTGCTGCTATAAGCATTCACATCTGTATGCTTTAACTGTCAAAATTCAGAGAGACTTTAGCAAAACAGATATATCAAAATTAAAAATTAGTATCTAGTGTATGCACATTACAGCTTGGTAGCACTCAATTTGTATATCGTTTTAAGTTATCCCAAATGCTGCATCTTTCTCTCTAAATCTTCATATTGTATTTTAGGCTTTAAAAAACCTTGTTACTTTAAAATTAACCCTGTACTCTTGATTTGTCTGTCCTTTGTATTAGGTAATCCCCCAAGGGGAGCACTGTGTGCGAGACGTTGTACATACATATATTAAAAAACAGCATTCTGCACCTTGACAACACCCCCCTCCCCCCCCCAAAAAAAGGGCGAGAGACAGTACTAATCCTATTTTCTGGTTGGGGAAGAGAGGCAGAGATATTCAGTTATAAAGATAGCTATTTTACTGCTTTTAAGCACTCTGCTCTGCTTAAAGAGTTACTATTTTCAAATTCTTGTACTGTATGAGAACCTACCAAATATATTGTTGGCATTTATGTACAAGGAAAGAGACTTTGGTTAATAAATTAGAAGCCATCTGATCAGTTCAAATCTGCAAGCAGTATTCAAGATGTGAACATTAAGATATTTTCTGTTTTACTTTCTATACCTTTAATTATTCCTAATATTCTGTTTGCTTTGACTGCTGCTTCACAGAGTGGATGTTTTTGAAGAACTATTCACAATGATACCAAGCTCTCTCTCAAGTGGTAATAGTTCATTTAGTCCCCATTTTATACGCCTCATCAGATTATGTTTTTCAATACAAGACCGTTACCTTTCATAACTGGTGTTCTTTGAAATGCATTGTTCACGTGCATTCCAATTTAAGTGTGTGCGCGACATTCACAGCTGCCAGGAAGATTTTCTCTAGTTGGATACCGTAGGTCAGCATGGGAGACCCCTAGAGTGATGCCAGTATGGCTAGGTACATAGTACCCTGTCATCCGTTCCCTTCCTTAGTTCCTCCTTGCTGGAAATGACTCCAACATGGGAGAGATAGGGGGTATTGGAATGGACATGAGCAACATCTCAAAGAACACCATTTACAAAAAGTAAGTCTTTTCTTTGAGTGATTGCTCATGAGCATTCCAATTTAGGTGATTCCCAAGCAGTTATCCAGCAAAGGGGTGGGAGATCACCAGTCTGCAGTATAAGTGTGTGGCAGGCCAAGGACTTTAGTGTAGCCCTTGCGTCCTTCACACTATGCAGCCTGGAATCCACTTGCTCTGCAAACAAGCCGGAACCATAAAAAGAAAGATCCTGTATCATCTGGATTTCTGGAGGGATCCCAGACACCTGGAACCAAGACTTACACTTCATAACTATGCCTGTTGACACAGATCTGACCATAGAGTCAACAGCATCCAGAGATGCCTGAAGGAAGCTATGGGAAATTACCCTTCCTTCCTCTGAGGGCTGTGAACTCAGACGCCCATGTATTAAAATTGTAGCAGGCCAATACCACCTATTGGCTAACCACCTTCAAGTGAAGGCAACTTACTGAGAACACTTTCTTCCCCAACAGGTCCAGCCTCTTAGTTCTTTGGACTTGGGCCCGGATGACTCTGGCATTCCTTAGCATTAGCTGCATCCGCCACCAGTGTGTTGGGTTGTGGGCGCATATACAAGTAGCATCACTCCACCCCTTTAGCGGTCAGGGGAATGGAAGCAGGGGTCTGCCAGAGGAGATAGTCTTGATAAAAGGGGAGAACAAGCCTATATGGTCCCCGTCCTGAAGACAAAGTATTAACCATAGGCTCTGCATCCCCTACCACCTCCTCTATTTTGAGACCTATACTCTGGGCCATACACATCAAGAGCTCCTGTTGTTGCTGTCCCCTATGGGCAATAGGGTGCATCACCAGCCCAGCTACTGCCTCAGGTGACAACTGGAACCAGCTCCCCTTCTTCCTGTTCCACCTCTGGTACCAGAGGCACATGCACTTGGTCATCAGCACTGGAGTGCTGTGAAGCAGGCAGCACTGGGTGCAAAGACACCCCTGGAACCTGGTGCCACTGATCCCCTGAAACTCCAAAAAGCTGCTTAGCAGGTATCTGCGACCCTGATGTAGTTTGAGACAGCTGTGCCCCTACAGCAGGGTCTTTATCTAGGGCCACTGAGGGAGTTCACCTACTGATAAAAGTGATGGAGGCTGACCTGGAACCCCCAACTTGTCTGGCCCCAGCTTGTGTCTGGCCAGAATGGCCACTAAAGTGGGACCTGCCACTGAAGAGCCCATTGTAGGGTCAAATCCTGTCTCCTCTCCAGAAGGACCTGTGCTGAACAGGACCGCCTCCTGGACTCGGTGACCCTCTAGCTCCAGTTCAGATATGGATGTGGAACGTGGGGACCATAGAGGAGCAGTACTGCACCACATCAGTAGCCTTTGCATCGTGTGAGGTCACCAAGAGGACTCTTTTTTAAAATGGGAGCCCTCGCAGGACCCAGGCCAAAAGGGAACCATCCCCACTGATCGACCAGTGCCACCCAGGAGGACTCCACCTGGTACGGGAGTTCTCACCAGATCGGTACCAAGGTTAATGATCGTGGCAAGAGGCACCTTTTTAACACTGGATGCTGCGGAATCGAGAGAGACTCACAGGGGTAACTGACCAGTCAGAAGTTAGTTCAATCAGGTCCTGGGCCACCTGATATGTTTCAGGAGTGGATGGCATGTCCACATCTCCCATCTGGCTCTACGGGGATGGTGAGTCCACTCGCACTGGACTGGACAGGACTGGCAGAGGTGTCAATTAACTGCACCATATGGGCAGGCTGTTTCAAAGGGTGCTCAACTCAGGATGCAACCCTTTAAAGTCTCTATCCCCTTTCCTGCCTCTTTCTTCTTCTGCACCAGAGAATGGGATCAATGCCAAGAGATAGGCTTCGGTGAACAATGGTGCTGGGGTGTCTTGTTCAACTCCTTTCTTGGAGCAGTACGCTCTGCACTGGCGAGGGTGCACTATGCACTGAGAGTGCCAATTCCAGTCTTGCGGCGCCGGATGGGATGCCAAGGATGCCTCCATTAACAGATTTAGGAGACAAAATACTGTCCCTTTTAGTTCTTGATATATAGGCCCTACAAATCTTACACTTGTCATCTGCTAAGTGGGTCACTCCCAAACACTTAAGCAGGATTTCTGCGGATTGCCCATAGCCATAAACTTCAAGCATAGTCTACACTGCTTGAAGACAGGGAGCTGAGGCTTCCCAGCTTGGGGGCTGGGGCAACAAAAATGGAGTTCCCAGATCAAACTTAATACTTTAGAAAAACTACAAAGAGAAACTAGGGAAAGCACGCTTGCCTGAGGCAAGAGACACTAGCGCCGACAACCATCGCTGGCGGTAAGAAGGAACTGAGGGAGGGAACGGTTGGCAGAGTGCTATGTATCTAGCCATAATGCTGTCATTCCAGGGGTCTCCCCTGCCAGCTTACAGTATCCAGCAAGGGGGGGGAAGAAATCTTCCTGACAACTGTGCATGTGACACGCACACACCTACACTGGAATGCACATAAGCAATCACTTGAAGCATTACTTTGTGTTTAACAACATTAAAATTAGTCTGCCACGTTACTACCTAGTCACCTCGCTGATTTTTTTTTTTTAAGCTCTTCATCATCAGTTTTGGATTTATTAACTTGAGCAGATTATCTGCAAATTCTGCCAGCTTACTGTTTACTCCATTTTCCAGATCAACATATTCATAAATTAACAGGCTTGGTTCCAGTACAGATCCCTCAGGGCTACCACTTAGTTGCCACTCTCCATTCTGAGAACAGAACTTTTGTTCCTACCTTTTGTTTCCTATCTTTTAACCAGTTATCAATCCATGAGAGGACCTTCCTCTTAAATCCATTACAGCTTACTTCACTTCTGAGCCTTTTGTGAAAGGTTTTCTGGAAATCTAAGTACACTATATCTACTGGATTCATCTTGCCCACATGCTTGTAGAGCCACTCAAAAAAATTCTAGTAGATTAGCGAGGCATGATTTCTCTTTACAGAAACCATGCTAACTCTTCCCCTCAACAAGTTATGTCCGTTTGTGTCTGATAATTCTGTTATTAACTATAATTTCAGCCAATTTGTCCGGTACTACAGTTACACTTACTGGCTGTAATTGTCAGGATCACCTCTAGAGCCCTTTTAAAAATTGGCATTACATTAGCTATTTTCTAGTCATTTGGTAGATAAGCTGTTTTAGAGGATGCATTACAAACTATAGCTATTAGTTCAACAATTTCACCTTTAAATTTTCAGAACTCTTGGGTGAATGCAATCTGCTCCTAGTGAATTGCTATTGTTTAGTTTATACATTTGTTTCAAAACCTCCTCTAATGACCTCTGTCTGGGAAAATTCCTCACATATGTCATAAAAAGAATGGCTCAGGTTTCAGAAACTGCCTAACATCCTTTGCTGTGAGAGATACTAGAATTATTTGGCCTGGGAAGTTAATTGAAATATTTAAAATATTAGCAGACAGTACAATTTGACTAGTTATTTTAATAGGTCCCATATACAAAAAATAAAGGGTCCCCAGATGTTTGTAGTCATTAAACTTAGAATAAGTTAAGGAAAAATAAATTCAGATTAGTCAATTTATGCAGTTTCTGGCAGAAGTACATTCAAATATTTGATTTGGTGAGGCTGACATTTCCAACCTGATGTAGGTATGATTCTCATTCTATCAAGGTAGAAACTCATCAACACAGTATGTTTGATAACCCTTTTTCAGCTAGTGGCTCTTAGCTCAACTAATTAGATGTACACAGATACTGCACTTCACAAGTGTTCTGATCATGGGAGACTTCTTAGATACATAACTTATCAAGGTCAGATTTAAAAAAAGATCCAATTTCCATAATGGGGAAATGTTCAATATATTAGGCCCCTTTAGGTTTTGTAACAAAATTTTCAACTACAATTTTCAACAGCCTATTTGAACCAACTTTTCCTCCATTGTTGACAAAGTTGCTCATATTCACAAAGTAGTGCCAACTTCAGGTATCTGGAAATGTTGATAGGATCTTTAAATGTAGATGCAGCAGCAGCAAATTAAATATAACTAACAATATTTAAACTAAAAACTTCAATTTACCTACCTGCACAATAAACGTGCCCAGAACAATAGAACAGAAGATAACATTATTGAAGATTCCTTCAAACACATTTCTTTCACCATGGATTTTCCGGGCATTGATTTCATTAAAGAGTTGCATCATCACAAACGTGTTAAATACAATAGTGTAATGTTCTGAAGGAGGAGCATGCAGAGGTGCATTTCTTCCACTATCAATATCAAAAATTCTCTCACCTGTATATAAAACAGACTCTCTCAGTATGATGAGCAAACAAATACATAATCAGAATCAAAATATTAAGGTCAAGAATAACATGATTAAAACTGAAATGTTATAATAAATTAGTTTTAACTTCTGGAAAATTAGTAAACCTTTATAAGAGTTACAATATTCTTACCGGCAAACAGAAGTGTAAAGACTACCACAAGTTGATAGAATGCATGACCCAAAATATTTTTCATCATCGTGCGAGAGATCAGAGGTTTATTTCTACCGTAAGGTTTCCGCAGCAAGAGAGATTCAGTAGGTGGTTCTGTTGCCAGAGCAAGAGATGCTAATGTGTCCATTATGAGATTTACCCACAACATCTGCACAGCTTTCAGTGGAGAATCCTATAAAAAGGACATGTTTCCTAATAGATAACAATAAATATCCTAGAAATGAACAAGTTGCAGCCATTAAAAACCTTTGCTATGGGGAAATTTGGTGTATTGCTTTGAAGAGCAGTGTATTCTTTATGACAGCACACAAAATGGTGTCAAGTATCAGAGGGGTAGCCGTGTTAGTCTGAATCTGCAAAAGCAACAAGGAGTCCTGTGGCACCTTATAGACTAACAGATGTATTGGAGCATAAGCTTTCGTGGGCAAAGACCCACTTTGTCAGATGCATGTAGTGGAAATTTCCAGATAAATTTCCCACACAAAATGGTGACTTCCAAAAGATAGCAGTATGTAAAAATTAATTTAGATAAGACACATTTTCAAAACTTAAATTATCTGAAACCAGATACCACAAGTACCTACTTGTGTAATACATGCTCCTGTGAAAGCAACAATTACTGCTACAACATTAACAGTAAGTTGGAACTGAAGGAATTTGGAGATACTGTCGTAAACATTTCTTCCCCACATAACTGCTTTAACAATGCTTGTGAAGTTATCATCGGTGAGAATAATATCAGAAGCTTCTTTAGCTACATCTGTTCCAGCAATACCCTGTTAGGAAGAACATACATAGAAACACTGTGAACCAGAATAGTAGGGATAACTGACATCTAGCATAATAATTACATTTTTACAATACAATTTTCAATTAGCAAAAGGTAGAATACTTCAGACTGTTTATATATAAACTATGAATTTTGGGAAATAACACACCTTAAACATTTTCTTAAAGATCTGAAGAGGTGAAAAATTGAAATGCAAGACTAAAATTTTAGTAAGTTAAGGTATCAAAATATTTTAAAATTATCAATAAGATAAAAAAGTTCTAGTATTTCAAGGAGGCGAGTACCAAGGGATGTTTAATCAGATTAAGCTCTTATGCGCTCAAACAATAAATCATCCTTTTGTTTAAGCATCTTTCCGTTATTAATTTGAACTATTAGTCAAGTCTGACTTCCTGACAATTTAAAAAACAAATACACATGTATCTGCATTGAATCAACAGTTTATTAATCAGGTGAGTAGCTCTGGAAATCCAATAAAGAAATAAAACAGATGGGGAAACTTACTTAACTTATTCCACTGCCTAGTAAACATATGCTCTCAGATTATCTCTACTAAGTGCTGTGTTAGAGGAGCAGTCTGTTTTGGTACTGTGTATATCAGCACAAGTACACATTAGACTTCCATAGTCCAGCACTCTTGGGACCTGAACAAGAGAATTTTCCAGACCAGGGAATGTCCCGTCACCGGCCCTGCTTCGGTCCCCAGCCAGCCCTCACTGCCGGCCCTGGTTGGGCCCTCAGCCCTGGGACTCCCAGCAGCAGTGCTCCCCATGCCACCTGTGCCCCTGCGGCAGGGCTCCAGTGGCACCACAGGACTCCCTCAACCCCTCCCGGCTGTGTCTTGTAAGAGCTGTTCCGTGTAGCAATGTGCTACTGGTAGAACCCTAAGTAGCACAGCACTACAGGGAGCAGCTCCTTCCCCTGGGACTCCTGGCTGCGCCACTGGATCTCCCCGCACTGGCGAACCCCCCTGTCTCAGGACTGCTTACGCCACCAAATCTCCCTACTGCAGAGCTTCTAGATGCATCGCAGGATTCTCTGCACTGCCTGAGTCCTCTGGTGCTGTGCTCCCAACATTGCTAGAGCCCCCTGTCCACCACTGGCCTCCCTGACCCTGGGCTGTCTGGTCCAGGAGCATCAGTGGTCCATGACAGACCACAGATGTTGCCAGAGCAGCGAGTTCCAGTTTAGGGAGGTACAACCTGTATCTACATAGTTATAGTCAGTTGCTGTTTTACTGAAAACAGGAGTCCGCAGAGAAAGCTGCAGTTGTTAAACAGCTTTTTTGTTTGTTTGTGTTTTAATGTATTGGCAATGGAGTGACAGACTTGGAAAAAATCCTCACTATACCAGAGATTACAGAATCACAGAATCATGGAATACTAGAACTGGAAGGAACCTCAAGAGGTCATCAAGTCCAATCCCCTGCCCTCACAGCAGGACTAATTACTGTCTAAATCAGGAGTGGGCAATAATTTTTTTGTCAGGGGCCACTTCAAAAATTCAGGCCACACAGAAAGGGGCAGGGCATTGAGCGGAAGAGGCAGGGCCAATATATTTCCAGGTTCCCCACTCCCAGACAATAATTGGTCGGGGGGGAGGGAAAAGTGCTTTTGTCCCCACCCCAAGGTCCCCAAAGGTGCCTATGTCGCTGGTATGGGAGGAGACTTCTCTTGCTTCCCTGCCCTTAGGCCAATTAGTGTCTGGGGAGCGTGGTTTCTGCGCTCTGCTCCCCCCAATACCAACCAAGCAGTGCTTCAAAGCACCATATGCTCCTGGCAGGGCAGGAGGTGGTTTTGCATGCTCCCTCGCCCCCCGGGCCAATTAAATATCTCCAGTGATTGAGATTCCACAACATCCCTAGGCAGTTTATTCCAGTGTTTAACCACTCTGAAAGTTAGGAACTTTTTCCTAATGTCCAACCTAAACCTCCCTTGCTGCAGTTTAAGCCCATTGCTTCTTGTTCTATCCTCAGAGGCTAAGATGAACAAGTTTTCTCCCTCCTCCTTATGATACCCTGTTAGATACCTGAAAACAGCTATCATGTCCTCTCTCAATCTTCTCTTTTCCAAACAAAACAAGCCCAATTCTTTTAGTCTTCCTCCATAGGTCATGTTTTCTAGACCTTTAATCATTCTTCTTGTTCTTCTCTAAACCTTCTCCAAATCTTTCTTGAAATGTGGCGCCCAGAACTGGGCACAATACTGCAACTGAGGCCTAATCAGCACAGAATAGAGCGGAAGAATGACTTCCAATGCTCTCACAACACACCTGTTAATGCATAGTAGAATCATGTTGGCTTTTTTGGTAACAGTGTCACACTGTTCACTCATTTTTAGCTTGTGGTCCACTATATCCCCTAGATCCCTTTCTGCCGTACTCCTTCCAAGACAGTCGCTTCCCATTCTGTGTGTGAGAAACTGATTGTTCCTTCCTAAGTGGAGCACTTTGCATTTGTCTTTATTAAACTTTATCCTGTTTACCTCAGACCATTTCTCCAATTTGTCCAGATCATTTTGAATTATGACCCTATTCTCCAAAGCAGTTGCAACCCCACCAAGCTTGGTATCATCTGCAAACTTAATAAGCGCACTCTCTATGCCGATATCTAAATAGTTGGTGAAGATATTGAACAGAACTAGTCCCAAAACAGACTCCTGCGGAACCCCACTTGTTACTCCTTTCTAGCAGGATTGTGAACCATTAACAACTACTCTCTGGGAACGGTTATCCAGCCAGTTATGCACCCACCTTATAAGTAGCCCCATCTAAGCTGTATTTGCCTAGTTTATCAATAAGAATATCATGCGAGATTGCTTCTCCCTTATTCACAAAACTCGTTATCCTATCAAAGAAAGCTATCAGATTGGTTTGACATGATTTGTTCTTTACAAATCCATGCTGGCTGTTCCCTATCACCTTATTATCTTCCAACAGTTTGCAGATGATTTCCTTAATTACTTGCTCCATTATCTTTCCTGGCACAGAAGTTAAACTGACTGGTCTGTAGTTTCCTGGGTTTTTATTTCCCTTTTTATAGATGCCCTCTTCCAGTCTTCTGGAATCTCTCCTGTCTCCCATGATTTTCCAAAGATGATAGCTAAAGGCTAGATACCTCCTCTATCAGCTCCTTGAGTATTCTAGGATGCATTTCATCAGGCCCTGGTAACTTCCAGACATTGAACTTTTCTAAGTGATTTTAACTTGTTCCTTTTAGCTTCTAAACCTATCCCCTTCCCACTAGCATTCACTATGTCAGGCATTCCTTCAGATTTCTTGGTGAAGACCAAAACAAAGTAATTCAACATCTCTGCCATTTCCAAATTTCCTCGTCACTGAGCAACAAGCCTACCCTGTCCTTGGTCTTTCTCTTGCTTCTAATATACTTATAGAATGTCGTCTTGTTTCCCTTTATGCCTGTAGCTAGTTTGAACTTGTTTTGTGCCTTTGCCTTTCTAATCTTGCTCCTGCATTCCTGTATTGTGTGCTTATATTCATCCTTTGTAATTTGCCCTAGTTTCCATTTTTTATGACGCCTTTTTTATTTTTAGATCATGCAAGATCTCCTGGTTGATCCAAGGCAGTCTTTTGCCATATTTTCTATCTTGCCTACTCAGCAGAATAGCTTGCTTTTGGGCCCTTAATGTCCCTTTGAAAAACTGCCCAATCTCTTCAGTTGGTTTTCCCCCCCTCAGTCTTGCTTCCCATGGGACTTTACCTACCAGCTCTCTGTGCTTGCCAAAATCTGCCTTTCTGAAATCCATGGTCTCTAATTGTTCTCATCAGAGGTCAAGGAGAACAATTTTTCCCTCCCTCCTTGTAACGCTCTTTTAGATAGCTGAATACTGTTATGTTCCCTCTCAGTCTTCTCTTTTCTAAACGAAAACAAGCCCAATTCTTTCAGTCTTCCCTCATAGCTCAGGTTTTCTAGACCTTTAATCAGTTTTGGTGCTCTCTGGACTTTCTCCAATTTTTCCATATCTTTCTTGAAAATGTGGTACCCAGAACTGGACACGATACTGAGGCTCAATCAGTGCAGTGTAGAGTGGAAGAAGGACTTCTCGTGTCTTGCTCACAACACTCCTGTTAATACATTTCAGAATCACGTTGGCTTTTTTGGCAAGTGTCACATTGTTGACACATTTAGCTTGTGGTTCACTATGACCCATATATCCCTTTCTGCCATACTCCTTCCTAGACAGTCTCTTCTCATTCAGTATGTGTGAAACTGATTGTTCCTTCCTAAATGGAGTCAGACACACACATCCCAGGCACTTTGGAAAGTCTGCAACTGTGCGTGCTGTATGAAGGAGAGTGGTATGCTCCAGTAGAGTAGTGCAGGTTCATTATGTTCAGTTTCTGTAACG
Source organism: Pelodiscus sinensis (assembly GCF_049634645.1). Classification (NCBI taxonomy): domain Eukaryota; kingdom Metazoa; phylum Chordata; order Testudines; family Trionychidae; genus Pelodiscus; species Pelodiscus sinensis. The sequence goes on from NC_134711.1 coordinate 77,696,589, forward strand.
AATGTTTGCAGCCACTCCTGTTTGTTTACTGCGTTTCCTGCCTTGGTCCATGCTGCCTCGTAGAGTCATGAGGCTACATTAACGTGTTAAAAATTTCAGGACACAGCTGAGTGCTAGGTTACCATTTAGTAGGAACACATTCCCAGGAAATATTCCACATTCTGACTTCATCACCTCAACTGAGCTTTTGTCATCACTGTGGTGTACAATATTAAATGGTTTTAAACAAATTGCTTAAGCCTTATATGGTTTGTGTATACACTGCTTTTTGTCCGCTGAAAAAAAGTTTCACTGGAACTGAACTACCACCCCATATTTACATTAATTTGTATGGAGAAATTAAATTTGCTGAACAGTTTCATTTAAAAATAGCATTTTTTAGGAAGTTAGCTACAATGTTAAGTGAGGAGTTACTGTATTAAGTATTTGAACCACCAGATGGTGCAAGTGTACAGTTCTGCAGCTTGTGCTCCAAATCCAGCTCATTTACATAGGTTGGAAGAATTAAATCTGAAAAGTATGTTGTTTCTCATCGTAACATAAGGTTATTTTTTATAATGCTTCTCTGCAGAAAACAGAAAAGCACATGTGTATTTACATAATGCACAACCATTAGATAGATTTCAAATCCTAGCTATCTGTACCCTCTTTCAGGCTTTGATATTCCTGATGGAGGCTAAATTGGTCCTCGAAAACTATAAAGCCTATCTGAAGAAACCTCCCCACACTGAATGCAAGATACTGGACCCTATTGGTAGCAATATTGAATGACCTTTATTTGTGCAAGCACCCTTTTCAGGAAGTCAACTATTAGTATCAAGGAGTTAAAAATACAGAACACAATACAGGCAGTCCCCGGGTTATGTACAAGATAGGGACTGTAGGTTTGTTCTTAAGTTGAATTTGTATGTAAGTCGGAACTGGTACATATTGTAGGGGAAACTCTAGCCAAACATTTCTCTAGAGCTCAGTTTTATTCTCCCACACCTCACTTCCCTCAGTCCTTTAATCTCAAGCTGAGGTGTCTGCTGAGAAAAGCCGCTCTGTGTCTCCCTCATCTGTTGGGGAGGAGGGCGCTAACTTCGCGTCTCCCTGGTCTGCTGGGGGGAAGCAGCTAGTGCGGGGTTGCCTCACCTCATTTGTAAGTAGGGATCCGATGTAAGTCGGATCCATGTAACCCAGGGACCGCCTGTACATCAGTTTATGAATTTTAAATTGAGATTTTTTTTTTCCAAGTGCATGTGGCTAGAGAATGTCATGTCAGAAACCACTGGTCACACAGACCAAATGCTTGTTTTAGTCAGAGGAAAATAGCATTTTTCATATGCTCACATCAATCCAGTAGCGAGATATGCTCCTGAAAAGTTCTGAGACTGGTATGGGAGTTGTTTTGCTTTCCAAGTGAAATTTTACTGCTTAACAACTGCTTCTTTTCTAGGTAAAATGCATCCGTGTTTGTTTCAACAAGTTTCAGCTTCAGGATCTTGAAATGGATCCACCTGATACCAAATTCCAAAGAGATAATGTGGTATACATTCTTATCTTCAAAGTGGTGTCAGAATTCCACCTTGACAGGTAGCCACACAAAAACAAAAGAAATTTGAACTCCTCTAGGTACTTAAAAGGAGGTATCAGTTTTGTATGGATCACATTAAAATCCCATGGTTGAGGACAGCTTTAAGATTAACCTTCTTGTAACTCAAGTAATTTCAAGTGAAAGGACAGCCCTATCTTTAGAGCGTTCTTAATTCCTAGGAATCCACTCATCTCCACAACCTTACTCAACTGCAATCCCATGATTTGCCTCTCTTATAAGACTTTAGAATAGTGAATTCATGTTAATTTTAAATTAATATGTCTTCTTAGTGTGAAAGACAACAAAATTAGGAGTAAAAATGCCCATAGAAAGATTTTATAGGTGCCAAGCAGAGGATATTATCCCAGACAAAAAATAATCAAGAATGTGTGAGACAATATCAAGTCTATCTAAGTGCATTCACATAGTTTTTGTCATAGGATACCAACTGGAAGTCCTAGAAATTAACTCTTCATGTTGTACCTATTCTGGGGATAAACCAAGAAGTAACAAGCTTTTCCTTACTCCATCACTGTTCCTCCAATCTAACAAGCAGGCCCATATATAGGTGTCAAAGAATAAGTTCAGTCTCCATTTCCATTCAAAACCTTATTCCTTTTTACCAAGGGTTTAGAAATCAGAGCTAAAATTAAAAATTGATTTGGGAGCGAACACTTCATGACACCGAAGGCTGATTTGAGTCAACTGGGGAAGAAAACCAAATTCAAATAGATCAAACATCCATTAGGTAGCAATGAATTCCAAATAGACATAGGATATGGAATCTTATCTATAGTAGTTTATTCTGAAACATTCAGAGATTTTGTGAGCATTCAGCAAGGGAGGTTTAGGCTGGACACTAGGAAAAACCTTCCCAACTCTCAGGGTGGTTAAACACTGGAATAAATTGCCTAAGGAAGTTAAATATCTCCAGAGATGGAGATTCTATAAGAACAGGTTAGATAGACATTTAGCAGGCATGGTCTAGACGATGCTTGGTCCTGCTGTGAGGACAAGGGATTGGACTTTATGACCTTGTGAGGTCCCTTCCAGCTCTAGGGTTTTAGGATTCTATGATTCAGTCCAAAGTTAGTATCTGAATCAAAAGAGGCCTGGAATTTTCTAGTAAGCCATGGAAAATTAATTTAGGAGAATCTAAGATGCAAACCAGCTGCTCTCCATCCTCTCAGGACCTAGCCAGAAAGTTACAATACTCAGATTCTAATACAAAGAGATGTCCCATGTGACAGAGTCAGGCCAAATAGCTATTAGAAGAGAGTGAAAGATGACAATGCACTCATCCCAATCGGCACACAGAGATATGCTTGCTAGCAGAAGCTGGCTGCTTCCGTGAGTAGCATAGGTGGGGCTATGATAGGCAGCATGCCTGCCTGAGAAACCTGCTGTGATAGAGACTTAGCAGCTGGTAGGCCATATTTTGCCCATCCCTGATCTATTCTGACCTTCTGCATAATGCAGACCATAGAACTACCCTGAAATAATTTTTTTGAACTAAAGCGTATTTTTTAGAAGATGGAACCTTGGAAGGAATTTGTTAAACAGATGCAACCAGAGGTTGTGGCCCAAAGCCTTATTCTCTGTTCTTTGAGGGTGTCTCCAGGTGTAGTGGGCCATGACATCTACAAGCACTGCTCAGACCAAAGACCCAACATCCTTTGTATTTGATACCATCTGGACCCCTGAGAGCTTCCAGTTCCTTCCAAAACTCATTCAAAATAAACTTCTCCTCGAAGAGGTCAACTTTAGACAAATAACAGAGATCAAAGTAGTACTGAAGGAAGATATCCTTAGTAAAATTTTAGTACTAAGTTTTTTTCCCACCTATCAGTCAAATCTGCAACAGGGTACGTTGTTGATAAGAGATTATTTCTATAGAAAAATCAACTGCAATACACTTATCAAGTTCTCATTTTAAGCATCTGGATAAGCATTGAATTACAATATCACTAATGCTGTCTTTCTTGTGAAATAAGAGGTAGCAATGAACTTCCGCATAAAAACACCTTTATTTGTAATACTGATCAGTGTATATACTTTTAAATAGATTTCATTCAACATCTTATGACACAAGAACACACCTTCCTCTACAGCTGAAAATCGGAACCTTAGGTTAAAAAGTAAAGTCTGAAGAAAAAAGGTGCAGAAAGTGGTAACTATAAGGCTACTTTTGGTATCCCAGTGAGCCTCCAAACTATATTTGGAGGAAGTTGCTAGTCCAGCACCCTCAGGACCTGCCTGATCCCGAAAGAGGGGATTTGCTGGACCAGGGACAGTCCATCCCCTCCTGGCCTGTACTGCCACCGGGTTAGGGCTCCACCCTGCCCACGCTGCTGCCCCAGCCCACCAGTGCTGGAGTGCCGCAGGAGGGCCGGAGCTCTGCGGCTGGGGCCGGAGCTCTGTGGGCCGGAGCTCTGTGGGCGGGGCCACAGATTTCTGGCTGCCCCTGAAGCTGGTGGTCCCCAGCTGTTGGAGCTGGAACAGGGCCAGGGCTCCACAGCTGCCACTGGAGCCAGAGTGTGACGCCGTTTTTTCCCATTTCCCTCCTCCGATACTGGACTCCCGGCTCAGTTGCTGGTGCCTGCTTTGGTGTTCCTGCCCCACTGCCAGACCTCCCTGTTCCTGGGCTCTGTGGCATAGACCACAGATGTTGCCAGACCAGGGAGTCCCTGGTTAACCTGTACAAGCAAATTTGTTCAGTTTTGTCAATTCACTTACAGCAAGAACAATTTTTTTTTAGCCTTGTTTTAGCTAAAATATCAAGTTACTTTAAAAAAAAGACACTGAAAATAAAGAGATTAGAATCCATACCATGGCAAAGCCAACATCTGCTTTCTTCAGTGCTGGACCATCATTAGTACCATCTCCAGTTACAGCTACAACCTGTCTCTGCTCTGAGACAGTGCTGTCAATTATACCTAAAATGAAAGCGCACAAAGATTTGAATTTCAGCATTGGTAATTACAAATTTGTGAAATAAGTTAACTGTGTATAAATACAGAGCACAATACTCAGGCTATATGGCTTTCTCTAGTTTCCTATTCCTCACATTAAAAAGGGCTGGAAGTTAAGTGTATTCAACCAAAGAATTGTCTCAAATGGTGGCATTCAGTCAGCCCCATAGTAAAGATCACTTTTCCCAGATAATTAAGGATCAATGCTGATAGATACCCACTAGAACAGCGTTTCTTAAACTGTGTTCTATGGCACACCAGTGTGCCGCAAGGCAGTCAGAGGTGCGCCATGGAGAAGAGATTTCAAAATGGCCCACCTTAAAGGGACAAGCCTCTTTGTTTTTGTTTGTTTTGCTCAACTTCTCTGGGGGCTTTTTTCCTTTGGTCAACAACTTTCCCCTGGGGAATGGCTGCCCTTAAAGGGGAAAGCTTCTATTTTATTTTATTTTTTGCTCAACTTTTCCTTGGAGGCTTCCTCCTCCCGCCCCGCCCCTCGCCCCCCCAACAAAAAAATCCTTGGTGTTCCCCATAAAAAAAAATTGTTTGGTGTTCCTCAGTCTAAAAAGTTTAAGGAACACTGCACTATAATCTTGCCTAGTACTTCTTGGGTGAAAGGACTGGGGTGAAAAGACATGAACTCAATTACTAAGCTCAAATATTTACAGATAAAAGTGGGAAAGCCTAGTTTAATTGTTAAAAAGCCAGAGTTCGCTAAAAACTTTTCTGAATTTATGAAATGTTGAATGAACTTTTACCTTTTACCAATGTGTGTTTGTCAGTGGGTGAAGATCTTGCAAGAACACGAAGTTTTGGCCAAATCTTATCTATTCGCTCTTGTTCTATCTGTACAAAGAATGCACATTAGCCATGCAGTACAAATAAAACATTATAAAAGACAAATACAAACCTACAGAAGATACTCACCTCTCCTTTTTCATTGCGTATTCGTCGGTTGAAGTCTTTGCCTTCTATGCATAAGAAGTCTTCACCAGGATTCAGAATGCCACATTTGGAAGCAATAGCACGAGCAGTGTTAATGTTATCACCAGTGACCATGCGCACTGTTATACCAGCACGCTGGCATTTTTTTATTGCATCTGGGACCTGTTTATGCAAGAAAAGCTTGTTACCGTAAGTTACGTGTTGATTACCTACTACTTGTTCTAGCACCAAATTAAGTAACGTGTGATTACAGTAACTGAAGTCTGGAAGGCCAAATTCTACTGCTGAAAAAAGATGCACTGTATTCCTGACATGAACTATAGAGTTGAATTATGTTATTACGGCCACTTCTAGTGCTGAACTGCATAAAGAAGTTCACAAATATTCCAATACCCCTGAGATGAGATTTGTTCTTAAATAATGTTGTTTAATGCCCAAGTTCGTGAATGCATTATTACCAAGTATTTACAGTTCCATTTTCTTAATTGGTCATTAGTTTGTAGAGGGATCCAAGAACATACTGGCAATATGAAAATCATATTTATAGTCTCCTAGCTGGAGACAGACTTTCACTAGGTTTCTGGACCACATTTCACCGCACAGTAAATAAGACTCTCTTCACAAGTAATCTTGTAAAAAATATCAAGGAACTAAAACGGATTCGGGTGAAGATTTTAGCAAAAGTAGCTTAACAGTGGTAATTAATTCAGAGTTCTTCCTACCTCAGGCCTCACAGGATCTTCAATCCCTACAACAGCAATGCATGTAAGACCAGTGACAATATCATTTTCATTGTCCCACTCTGGCTCAGGTTCTCCTGCTGGGAAGTCTCTGAATGCTAGACATATAGTTCTGAGTCCCTCAGAGGCCATAGGTTCAATCACAGTTTTTACAATATCATCACGGTCCCTAGGTCTGAATACCTTTGGTTCACCATTAGCACTCAATATTTTGAAACATCTGAAAAAAAGAGAAATGAGTAAAGTGACCTCTTCCTATTCATAATAATTAAAGTAGGCTAGTCATTAGTAAGGAAGTGCCAGCATTCTAAGGAAGTGCCAGCATTCTATTAATAGAACTCCAAGTTCTCTTTAGTAAGACTACAAAGAAATACATTACAATAGCCCAAAAGCAAATGTAATTTATCTAACAGGTTTATTCCTTCATCTCTTGAAATTATTTAAATATAGCACAAACTGACAATGATATGGTAAAAAATATTCACTATAGCTGCAGAGAGTTGGTTTGAAGAAGGAAGTTTAGAAGATCTGACTAGTGAGGAAAGAAATGTTAGGTGTATTTTTGTCAGAGTTAACACCTAGAAGAGTTTGATTTCTCATTGCCAGGAAATATAAAAATAAATGTGTTTCCACCTCAATCAGAATAGCACTAAAAATTCACTTAACTTCAAATATTCATCTCAATTAGTGTATATGGTATTATAAATTAACTCCAGAAGCATAAGTATGACTTAATATTTAAAAAGCACCTTACACATCTACCACATTTGTATGCATTAAACATTCTAATATGAATTTCAAGTGCCTCAAAAAGAATAAAGAAATTATGTTAAATTCCTAAAAAGCTATAATCACACTACATTTAACCAACACTTGTCAATAAACAGAACTTTCACAAACTCACTCATGATTTGTTGAGTTTAGAAGCAAAGTAAAGGGAAGATGCAAAACTGTTGTATATTTAAATATTGGTAATTTATTACTTCATCAAAAGCTATGAAGCAGTCAAACATTGATTCAATGTCAGCTAAAATGTTTAATCTGATAAAATCATTTTCCTCACCTTCCAAGAAAGGTCTTAAATATTTAAGGAGGTGACATTAAACTCTAGTTAGTTGTAGAAAGAAGATGATGTATGGAGTGGAAAGACACTGGTTAAGTAGTTTTTTAAAAAAGGTCCAGAGATTACTTTAATTATTCTGGGATACTAGGTAAAATATTCTAATCTGCCATTTTCTTCTGTTACTTTTCATAAGATTGCATAACAATTCTAGGTTTTTAGCTACTTAGGTAACTTAAGTCCATCTAAGTTTCCATGTCCCGTCTCCTGTATTCAGGCTAGAGATTCTTCCAGTTTGGCATCTAAACAGAAGCTCATGAAAAAAACCAGAAATAAAAAGAACAAATGAGCCACGCTGTTCAAATTTGGATAAGGGTACGTGCTGGTATTCTAGTGGAAAGATTATGTTGATTGTCCAATACTGAAAGAATTAGGACATTTTAACTATATCATTAATTTAGTAGTTGCAATTTGTGATAGCTTGAAATCTGTGCAACAGTGTAAGTCTCATCAACAAATCTGTGTCAATGGCTATATCCATATTCTGTGCCAAAGTGACCAGAGAAACACAGAATATGTTTCCAGTGATTGAGCAACCGAAGCGGGTGTGATAGAAAGCATGAAGGACTTTAGTTTTATCTACCTACAATAGTGCCCATGGTGACTAGAGAAGCAGAGAGAAAAATTCTCAATGGATTAAATGACTGATTCTTGGAGCAGCAGGTGCAGGAACCCAAAAGGGGAGAGGCAATTCTCGATTTAGTCCTGAGTGGAGCGCAGAATCAGGTCCGGGAGATAACCATTACAGGACCGCTTGGGAATAGTGACCATAATATAACAGTTAACATTCCTGTGGTGGGAAGAACACCTCAGCAGTCCAGCACCTTGGCATTTAATTTCAAAAAGGGGAATTACACAAACATGAGGAGGTTAGTTAAACAGAAATTAAGGCACAATGACTAGAGCCAAATCCCTGCAAACTGCATGGAAACTTTTTAAAGACACCATAACAAAAGCCCAACTTAAATGTATACCCCAAATTAAAAAACATAGCAAGAGACCTAAAAAAGAGTCACCGTGGCTTAACCACCATGTAAAAGAAGCAGAGAGGGACAAAAAGGTATTTTTTAACAAGTGGAAGTCCAATCCTAGTGAGATAAATAGAAAGGAAGATAAAGACTGTCAAATCAAGTGTAAAAATGTAATAAGAAAAGCAAAAAGAGATTGAGGAACAGCTAGCCAAAAACTCAAAGAAACAACAAAACGTTTGAGTACATTAGAAGCAGGAAGCCTCCTAAAAAAAATCTGTGGGTCCCCTAGATGATCGAAATATAAAAGGAGCAATCAAGGATGATAAAGCCATTGCAGAAAAACTAAATGATTTCTTTGCTTCAGTCTTCATGGCTGAGGACGTTGGGGAGATTCCCAAATCTGCACCGTCCTTTGTGGGTGATGAATCTGAGGAACTGTCCCAGATTGTTCCAAAACATCCTCTAATAACACTTCAAATAGAAAAACTTAATGTTAACAAATCTCTGGGACCAGATGGCATTCGTCCAAGGGTTCTAAAAGAACTCAAATGGGAAATTGCTGAACTATCATCTGTGGTTTGTAACCTATCCTTTAAAATCGGCTTCCGTACTTAATGACTGGAAGGTAGCCAACATGACACCAATATTTAAAAAGGGCTTTAGAGGCGATCCTGGCAATTACAGACCGGTAAGTCTAACTTCAGTACCGGGCAAATTAGTTGAAACAATAGTCAAGAATAAAATTGTGAGGCATGTACAAGAACATAATTTGTTGGACAAAAGTCAACATGGTTTCTGTAAAGGGAAATCATGTCTTACTAATCTATTAGAGTTCTTTGAAGGGGTTAAACATGCGGACAAGGGGGATCTAGTAGATATAGTATACTTAGATTTTCAGAAAGCCTTTGACAAGGTCCCTCACCACAGGCTCTTGTGTAAATTACATGGCCATGGGATAAGAGGGAAGGTCCTTTCTTGGACTGAGAACTGGTTAAAAAAGACAGGAAACAAAGGGTAGGAATAAATGGTAAATTTTCAGAATGGAGAAGCGTAACTAGTGGTGTCCCCCACGGGTCAGTCCTGGGACCAATCCTTTTCAAATTATTCATAAATGATCTGGAGAAAGAGGTAAGCAGTGAGGTGGTAAAGTTTGGTATCATCCGCAAACTGTTTAGGATAGTCAGGACAGAAGCAGACTGAGGGACTCCAAAAAGATCTCACCAAACTGAGTGATTGGGCAACAAAATGGCAAAGGAAATTTAATGTAGATAAATGTAAAGTAATGCACATCGGGAAAAATAACCCCAACTATACGTACAGTATGATGGGGGCTAATCTGGCTATGACAAATCAGGAAAGAGATCTTGGAGTTATCATGGACAGTTCTCTGAAAACATCCACACAGTGTGCAGCGGCAGTCAGAAAGGCAAATAGGATGCTAGGAATTAAGGAAGGGATATAAAATAAGACCCAGAATATCTTACTGCCCCTGTATAAAACTATGGTACGCCCACATCTTGAATACTGTGTTCCTCACCTCAAAAAAGATATTTTGGCCTTGGAAAAGGCTCAGAAAAGGGCAACTAAAATGATTAGGGGTTTGGAACGGGTCCCATATGGGGAGAGGTTCCCATAATAGAAGAACTAGAGGACACCAAATGAAATGAATGGGTAGTAGGTTTAAAACTAATAAAAGAAAATTTTTCACACAGCGTGTAGTCAACCCGTGGAACTCCTTGCCAGAGGAGGCTGTGAAGGCTAGGATTATAACAGAGTTTAAAGAGAAGCTAGATAATTTCCTGGAGGTTAGGTCCATAAAAGGCTATTAGCCAGGGGATAAAATGGTGTCCTTGGCCTCTGTCTGTCAGAGGCTGGAGAGGGATGGCAGGAGACAAATCGCTTGATCATTGTCTTCGGTCCACCCTCTCTGGGGCACCTGGTGCTGGCCACTGTCAGCAGACAGGATACTGGGCTAGATGGACTTTTGGTCTGACCCAGTACTGCCGTTCTTATGTGACCAGTCTCCTTAACAGGTAGTGAACAATGTTCCTAGATCAGGTAATTTTTTTTTGCAAAAGCTCCAAGACTTTCTCCTGGAGCAAGCCCCTGAGAAGTGAGGATATGATACTTCCTTTTGGTCACAGAAGATAAACATTTAGAGCAATCAACTATTATGACTGTCATATTTGATGCAGGAGGCCTAACTTGTTTACTCTCATTAGCCTTCACAGGGTTGATGAGGGGCCTGGTCTAGGTCTGACAGACAGAGATATGACCCTTCCCCCAGAAAGCTGGCCATTGCTTGAGTCAGTAGTTCACAGCAGACTGGGCAACAAGTCAGGTCTGGATGCTCAGTCATGTTTGAAGGCTCTTTCCCAAGACTCAGTCAGAAAGAAACCTTTGGAACTGCTCTTAGCTGAAACACATCACACAGCAATCAGCTAGGAACAAGACAGTCTTGAGGTCTAAAAGTAGGGTGAGGGATTTCTCTGGCTGATGACAAAAAAACAGCTTCCTTTCCGGTCCCATTCACCTCTGACACTGTCCAGGCATGACTGAGGACAACTGATGAGAGGGGCTGATGCATCTGCAGCAAGCTCACTGAGACACAGAATGACTGATTTCTGAGAGGCTTTATTTTATTTAAGGGAAAAGGAGGGAGTAAGAATGGTTCTCGGCTGAAAATTACCGTGGGAGGGGGAGAGGGGGGAGGAGGAGGAAGAGGGAGGAGGGGTGTAGAGAATTGTAATGGCTGGTTCTATTTCTGCCAGCAAGCATTTTGGAGCCATGACTGGCTCATCTACAGTTTTCACTTTGAGCCCTACATCAGTAGCACTGTGGTTGTGACTAACTTTCCTGCTCCACCCATCTACCTACTTCCTGTCTCAGAAGCAGATTCTAAAATTGCTTAGACATAAGAAGAAGCTTGCCACTGTCTGAAGCACGCTTCAGCTTTTATGCAAGTTTTCCTCCTTCTGCAATATGATTATGGGGAAGTAAAAGGAAAAGAGAAACTTACTTAAGACTACTCTGTTTCCTGCTTCACTGAAATAGGAAAAGGCAGTTATGCGAAAAAAGGCAAAATATATAGTAACAGCATTTCTCACAAAAATAGGAACTAAGTCCATTATAGATGTTAATTTGTCAAATTACGAGAAAGTATATTTGCACTAGTGGCAGCCAAGACAGAAGAGCCAATACTTCTGCAGATAGTTAACAGTTTTACTGTTCTCAAAAGGAAAGATAAAAAGATTGCATTAGTGTGTCAATTTATGTACATAAAATGTTTGTAAACATCTACTCTGAGATAGTAATCCAAACGTTTCATTAACCTTACTTTTTAAGAACTATCTCAGAGGCACCCTTGCTGAATACCCGAAAACTGCCATCAGAGTTTTTTAACACTGTACTCATTGATTTTCTGACTGAGTTGAAGGTGTATACTTTGTACAGTGCCTCTTCTGGTATTTCATTCCTTATGTCCTGATAATCTCGTTTTAAATCCAGAAGCAATCCCAACAAGGCACATTCTGTTTTATTACCAACATGACGTGGTAGGCCACCTTCTTTTTCAGGAGGCTGTAAAAAGAAAAAGTAGGCAATTCTGTTCTAGTTTGTAGAATACAGTATTCCATTATTAGAAAATTGCAAATTTAAGGTCACTTGAAGTAATATTACCTCACCCTTGAACCAGATATCTTAAGACCTGCTGAATTTTTAAATTCAAAGTCACTTATTACAAGCATTAAAAAACTGGATTTATAAATGCCCTGACGAAAGTGAAAATAAATCAGACTGCTGGCTTTCATAAGCTCTTAACCAAGTAGGGACCATTTATGATCATTTAGTCAGACATCCTGTAAAAGGCCAAAGAATCCCATCCAACAGTTTCTGCATCTAATCCCATACCTACTGTTTTAGTGACAGATGGAAAGATATCCAATTTCTGATCTAAGACAACAAATGGAGAATCTCCCATATCCCAAGTTAAGTTCTTAAATACTCACTGCTCAAGTTATTTCTAGTCCAAATGTATTTAATTTTGGATTCTAAATAGTGACTCATGCCACCTTCTGATAGATGAAGAACCTATGAAATCTTTTCCTCTTACAGGAACTTCTAGGACATGATAAAGTCACCGATTAACCTTCTCTAAATTACAGGCAGTCCCCGGGTTACGTACAAGATAGGGACTGTAGATTTGTTCTTAAGTTGAATTTGTATGTAAGTCGGAACTGGTACATATTGTAGGGGAAACTCTAGCCAAACATTTTTCCAGAGCTCAGTTTTATTCTCCCACACCTCACTTCCCTCAGTTCTTTATTCTCAAGCTGAGGTGTGTGCTGAGAAAAGCCGCTCCGCATCTCCCTGGTCTGCTGGGGGGGAGCGCTAGCTTTGCGTCTTCCTGGTCTGCTGGGGGGAAGCAGCTAGTGCGGGGTAGCCTCACCCCGTTTGTAAGTAGGGATCTGATGCAAGTCGGATCCATGTAACCCGGGGACTGCCTGTACTTATATTGCACCGAAGTCTCATTTCAATGCCTATTTTGCTTACACCAAACTAACATTTTTCTGCATCCTTTTGGAAGTGCTAGACACCATATTCCAATACTGGTCTCAATGCCATAGGGACAGTACCACGTCATTATTCCTTATCACTATTCCCCTACTTATATAGGCCAGAATCACAAAAGTATGTCCACGCTGGGTCAGACCAATAGTCTGTCTAGTCCAGTAGTCTGTCTTTCAATAGTGGCAACCCCAACTTCTTGCCATTAGAGGTTTAGGCATACACCTGTCTAAATTTGCTGGGTAATACAGACCAATCTATTCCCATCAGTATTTACCACTCCACCAATGTGTCTTCTGCACATTTTACAACTCTGTATTCTTCTCCATCAATAAAAATATTGATTATCATTGCACCAAAAACTGACCCTGGCAGACACTAGAAAGCCCTCCAATTAACAAAAGGTTCCCCCATTTAATGTTTTTCATATCAGTTAATCCACTGTTTATTTTGTTGTACTTTAAAAAACCCATTAAGTCTTTTCAAGATTTCTCTTTAGTTGATGCCAACTAGCCTAATATAATTAGCATATCATGGACATTTGTCTTTTCAAATGAAAGAGACTTCTGCAGATTAAACAATACATATGTAACTTTAACAACTTCAACAGGCAGATAAATGGTTTAGCATTTTTTCCACAGGTTCTGTAATACAATACCAGTGAGTTAGAAATTTTAGCTTGGTCTAGATAAGGCATTGTGATGCCTCTTTTCTCTGAAGGAGTTCTTTTTTTTGGGGGGGAGGGGGGGAGAGACAGTCAAGGGCATCACCATTATTGGATAGAACAAAAAAGGTTTCCCTTTCACAGGTACTGTAGCACTAATCGTTCATAATGGTCGTTTCCTACCGTTTTGCCAAAAAAACCACTCTTCCTGTGCAAGCATATTATGGACCCCAAACCATCTAAACAAGACAAAGCAAAGTAAGGCATGGTCTTGGAATGAACTTTTCTGCACTGAGTCACTCGTACAACACACAAACTGGGCTCTTGCTCTCTCCCTCTGCCACACTGGTTACTTTGTAAAATTTTCCCCCAAATGCTTGGTAGAAATTTCCCCAATTTTCAGATAGCAAACTTATCTCCCCTCCAGAAAAGAGTCCTACTTTAGCTATGTGGTTGATACTCCCTAACATATGAAAGGTACAGATGCAAACCCATGTAACTGGATGGAGTAGTTAATACGGATGCGAAAGGCTAGTCAACTAGTCACTCCACCCCGCCCCCCGATTGCTGCCTCTATAAGAAAGAGGCAGCAAGGGGGGTGGGGGGGTGGGGAGGGAGGAGGAGAGAGGAAAAAGGTGCTTTAATACAGCAGTGCTGCATGTAGCCCGGGGCCAGACCCTGGGCTCCACATGGCGCTCCCATATTGAAACACTGCGTGCAGCTCCAGGTCCCCAGCTGGCCTTGGGCTGCACACAGCATTTCAAAGCAACAGCACTGCATGGAGCCTGGGTTCAGCTGGTGACTCAGACTTTGAAACGCTGCAGGAAGCACAGGGACAACAAGCCCCCCCGCGGGCCCTGTGCTCCCTGCAGCTCTTTTACCTTTGAAGCATAGTAACAGCTGTGGGGCTGTTGCTACATTTCAAAGGCGGAAGCATCGACTATTCGATTAGCCAAATTGAAATTTTACATCCCTAGTAGTTAAGGCAAGTGAGCCATGCTCTGTTATATGCTCCACACTTTTCTATCTACTCAGAAGGCAACCCCAACAATTTGGCATGTAGTATCTCCTGAGATCATGACTGGTGGTGTACAGCTGAATCTGGTAAGTGGAGTCCATCAAACTGCTAGACATAGTAACAAACTTGTGTGCAATATTTATATTGACTCAACAAATTTGTAATCCAGATACTGAAAATATTCATTCACAAATGCTCAATATGAAAAGAAATCCAGTTATAAACAAAGATGGCTATTTGACTCTTAATCTACTAACACTATCCAAGAATAAAAACTGATCAATTAAAACAAAGCCACGTTTGTACTTCATAACATCTAGTGAACACACACTATCCTACTCTCATGATTGTATTTTGGTAGCACCCAAAAAGTGCTAGATGCTTTCCAAACAGAGGATACAGCCACTAGTACATGAGACATGCATAAATCTATTTAAGAATTAGATTAAGAAAATCTGCTTCTTGAAGACTGTATTTCTGAATCACCAATTCAAAATAATGCCAACTGTAAGGTAAGCCATTATTTCTATTCTGAATGAGATCCTCAAACCAATTGAAATATTGGGGTATTTTACATTATAGAAAGGTTAAAGGTACTTTGTCTTCAACTCAATTTATACACATTCAAACAGCTGCTAACACATGACAATTATTTATGCAATGGTTTTTTTAATTTTTACACTATTATACATAAATAAGGATATTCACTTACCAGTATTTTGGAAGTATAAGCACAATTAACGGAAATTCCTGTTACAAGGTAAGCCAAAGTTTTTTCAGGAATAGCATCTGGTTCTGGAATTTTTTTATAATGTTTTTCACTGATATAAGCCTGGACCACTGTCATTCTGTTCATTGTCAATGTTCCAGTTTTATCTGAGCAAATGGCTGTTGCATTGCCCATTGTTTCACAAGCATCCAGATGTCTCACCAAATTATTATCTTTCATCATTTTCTATGAAGAAAAAAGCAAATATGAATAGCTAACCACCCCCAAAGCTTCAACTTTCAAAAACCTCTGGTTCTTTATAGTTCTTCAGAAAGTGCTAGTTTTCCCCTTCAGAAGGTAAGGCCTCTTAAAAGATGCCTCAGGTTGGCTACCCAAATACTGAGATATAGAAAGTCAGAAAATGTATCCCCAAGTACATCATGCCACAATAAACTGCATTTTAAACACACCTATTAGAACCAGAGTCCATATTCTGCTGCATTTGTATGTCAAAATTACGTGACTAACTAGAGAAAAAAAATCAACAATACTGAAATGTTAAGCTAATTTACTCAAAGAGAGACACAAACAA
This sequence comes from Pelodiscus sinensis, assembly GCF_049634645.1. Classification (NCBI taxonomy): domain Eukaryota; kingdom Metazoa; phylum Chordata; order Testudines; family Trionychidae; genus Pelodiscus; species Pelodiscus sinensis. The sequence continues at coordinate 77,712,459 of NC_134711.1, forward strand.
CATTGCTACTCTAATAGGATCTGGGCAGAACACTTCCAAGCAAAGACATTTGTTCAGTATCTACTCTGTACTGATCAACAGAAGAGGAATATTCAACTGTTTCCAAAGGTGAATGTCTCTGCTGTAGGAGACAGTTGCATTTACAAGTGCTCTAAAAGAAAAATGAACAATATAGGGAGGTTGAGCCCTTTCCAGCCCCAATTTTTTACGAAGCAAGATTAGTCCTATTCACTGATTAGAAAGCAAGACAGAAGTACTGTGCTATATTTCCTATTAGCTTGAAAGGCTAAGTATGCCATCATCTTAGAATTCTAACAAAATAAAAATCAGAACATCACACAATTTTATTTAAAATGTTTGAAATAAGTCAATGATGTTAGATTTTAGTTCTTGAATAGTAAGTGGCAATGGACTGGACAGCCAAAAGAAACAGACCAGGCAGTCCTGAAAAGTAGTGCAGGAGTTTTACCTATAGACATTAGCTCAAAGTCCCAACTTCAATCTTTCTAGCTCCCACAAGGTAGTTAAGTGAGCTATAAGACTAGAATACCAAGACTGCTGCAAGTTGCAGTAAACGCACATTAGTAGAATTACATGAACAAGCAATATACAGTCACTGTCTGCACTATATCCATCTCAAAGTAGTGTTTAGTCTTTCATCGTGACAGAAATCCAAGAATCTGACGTTTGCCAGAGGTAGCAGATACCGTATACTATATAGCAGGTACTAGTTATTCTGCAATATTAACTCAAAAGTAGGAGAAAAATAATTAGCATGTATCCAAGACTGAGGAATTATTGCAATCATTTCTGGCCTAAGTTTGCCAATTGGTACTCGCATATCCGACATCTGGCACAAGTGAAAGCTTACATAGCTCAGCGTGAAAGCCTAACACACTTTTTATTTTAAATTAATATAATAGGCTGTGGTATGGATCTGACAAGCATACTAGAGTGCTAAACTATGCACATGTGCATATAACAGAAGTTCTTTCATTCCAAGTCCAGACACTTCACTTGTGTCAAGTTTATATTATACTGCCCAAGGAACCCCTGTCTTTATGTTACTGTACAGTGGATTAGACAGCAACTTGCCACATTGGTTTTTCATTGTGTCTGTAACACAATGAGTTAAGTAAGAGTTAGAATGAGATAAGAAAGATTTTCAGTCTCCAATGAAGACACTTAAAAGTGTAGAATTTCCTATTTTGCATTTTAGAACTATTTTATGTGCCTACCTACCTTTAAGCATGCATTTTTATACATACCTTTACAGAGTAAGCCAGTGAAATAGTGACTGCAAGTGGAAGACCCTCTGGTACTGCCACCACCAAGACTGTAACTCCAATAATGAAGAACTTCACAAAGTACTGAATATAAATTGGTGTGCATTCAGCAAGCCAAGGTCGCTTCTGAACCCAGAAGGTATCAATTACAAAATACAAGATAAGGATAATGACGGTGATTGCAGACATCAACAAACCTTTTGTTAAAAAGAAAAAGGATAAGCAGTTATTTTTAAAATCTCCATCTTATCTATAATACAAGAGTCAAACACATTTTAAAAGCTACTCATTTTCAGACTAAATACAAAAATATGGAAGTGTCCTTTAAAATGGCAAACATAATGCGATTTTATTTTTAACAGGTAGATTAGAAGATTTTGATGTGTCAGTTATTGCAAACTTGCTCCCAAACATACAAATACAATTATTACTGGAGACTAGGGGGCTGTGCCCCTGCTTGCTATGCTCACCAATTCCCCCTTGCGCCTCTCCTTGCAGAGCACCGAGGAGAGGGCAGGCCGCACCTTTCCCATCCCTTCCCCCAGAGCACGAAGGGCGTGGGGGGTGTATTAAGGGGCTCGGGAGCGGGTAAGCGCGCAGCTTTCTCCTCCATTCCCTGGAGCACCAGGGAGTGGAGTAGCTGTGCAGCTGTGGGGGGGGGGGGGGGGGGGGGGAGGGGAGGGTCACAGCTCAGGGCTTCTGCCACCCCTCCTCAAGCACCAGAAGGGGGAGGGGAGTAGCTGCACAGCTCCTGGGGCCATGCGGCTTGTGGTTTCGCCTGCCCCTTCCAACCAGAGTACTGGGGAGGGGAAAAGCCATGCAGCTCCAGGCTTCAACCCATCCCACCCCAGAGCACTGTGGAATGGAGAGAGGAAGTGCCGTGCAGCTTGTGGCTGCCACTCTTGGGGCCTCCCCATACCCTGTGCGGCACCTTAGCACTGGGGAAAGGGGATGGAGGAAGGAGGCAGGCAGGAGAAAAGGTGAAGTGATGAAACATCACTTTTGTCCTGCAGGAAAACCTTTTTTTATATATAGATAGATTAGACAGATAGGAGACAGAGACAGACAGTACACTGCAAGGTTTTTGCACAAAAACCCATGGATCCTCCATACAAATGCACTTTTGCGCAAGGAAATCAAGAGTAAAATGGCACAGAGTTCTTGCACAAAAAGGCAAATGTACATGCTCCAGAGGGGTTTCTTGTGCAAGAAAGCCCTATGGGAAAAAGCACAGGTGCTCTGATGGCCATTCTCTGACTGGCCATCAGAGCTTTCTTGCACAAGAGAGTCCATGAAGTATGGACACTCTCTTGCGCAAAAGCACATCACTTTCACGATGTGCTGAGGTGTGGACGTGCTCACACAAGTTTTTGCGCAAAAAAAACTCTTGCACAAAAGGTTTTTTGGCTACAGCTACACTACATGCTTCTTGCGCAGAGACACAGATACATCTTTAATAGCGAGTCGTAAGTAAGGGAACCAGGGGCAGCCCATGCCTATATGCAAACTAGGCAGCCAAATTACACGGGGCACCAAATTCCAAACACTGCCCCTTCCATCTCCCCTTCCCTTTCCGGTGCCTTACCTGGAGCATGGGTTCCCTGCGGCCAGGAGGGGGTAAGTCCTGGGAGAGGCAGTGTGCAGGGAGGTTTCCCCTGTGCCATGGGGGGGAGGGTTGGCCCCAGGGGAGGAGGAACGCGGGGGGGTTTCCCCTGCGCCGCGGGAGGAGGCTATTGGCCCCAGGGAGGCACGCACCGGCTTTCCCTGCACCGCGGGGGGGGTGGGGTCGCCCCGGGAGAGGCGCATGCTGGCTTCTCTCGGGGGGGGGGGGGGGAAGGGGGGGGGGGGGATCTTGGCAGCTAGACCCGTTCCGTTCAGGGGCAGCCCTAGACATCACAGAAAGCATGGCAAAGCATATTTGTGACAGTTATAGTGAGCAGCTCAAATGTAAAGTAAAACTTTGTTTACGAGGAAAAACTTGCATTGAACACATTAAGGAAGTGGAATTATACATGAAACACCTCAACATAATCACTGAATGAAACTGAACATGAATCTTTGCACATCAAAGAAAATTTAAATGCTCTGTTCCCTCATTTCTTCCAGTAAGTATCTCCCCATGTGCATATAGTGTTTGTATAAGCCTAACTACATACATCAAGGAACAATTGCTGTGTAAGTGCCTTATTGCAATAATAATTTTCATGTGTTTGCATTTTGCTAAAATTGCACCAACTATGAACAGGTCTTTTTTAGATTAAGTCCTTTTAAAAATAGTGGATGAAAAGGCTTAAAAAGCACAATCAAGCAACTGTTTGCCAAGAATTTATTTTGTCATGTGCTAACAGAGCTGAAACTATTGGATTTTTATTATGTAGACATTTGTCTTTAAGACATTTTTAGATTAAATATTTAGTCTTAAGAGAAATTTGTTTAAAGAAAATATTTCTAGCAAGGGGGACGGGTGGAAACCATCTACAATATTAAGGAGAGAGAATATGTAAAAACTTAATTAGTAAACCGTGCCTTCAGAAGTATCAAATGGAGATGGACATGCAACATGATACTGTAACGATACATGGCCACATGTCCCAAACCCAACAAACCAAGTATTAAACTGTTACTGCATTCCAAAAGCGATATTTTAAAATTTTAGCTTAGATCGCAGGCGGGCAATAATTTTTGCAAGGAGGGTGGCTTCATGACTTTTGGTACATGGTCACAGGCCCAACTCCCCCATCCCAGAAGGGGCTGAGCCTCAGGCAGAGAGATATTATGAGTGGAAGAGAGACACTACATGCGAGATCTACTTTGACAGATTGAATGTGTGTGGCACAGATACAGGAGAACGTGTGGCAGTGTGTGAGAGACTGTGTGTGTGTGTGTCGTCTGCCGCTGGTTAAGTTTGAGAGAAGCCATTTGGTATCTCAAACTAGAAAGCTGTCCTGCTCTGCTGTCGTCTCCGCCCCCCCCGCTCTGCAGACATGGGTTACGTGGGGGAAGGAGGAGTGCATAAGCACTTAGAAACAGTAGTGCCTCTTAGGACAGACACTCACAAGTAGGGATGTGAGAGCTGGTATATCAATAGTTGTGTAAGTGCATGAAATCTTAGCAGTTACACGACTACTCGATAGTCTTTTGGGGGCAGCAGCTAGTGCGTTCCCAGTCCCATTCCTGGGGAACCCGCTGCCACCCTGTCCAGCTGCCTTTATCAGTGGGGTGACAGCAGGAGCCGGTCTGTGAGGGGAGCCAGTTTAAAAGCCAACTTCCCTTGCAGACCAGCTGCCTGCCACCCCGGGCAGCTGCCTCAAATAGAAGCATCAATGCAGGGTAGAAGCAGACCTTGTCCGTGGGGGAGGAGGGGTCCGAGCTCTTCATGGACAAAGGCTGCTCCGCATTTAACAGCGGGATAGCAACAGGGGTGGGGCCAGGTGTCACCACGGAGCTGGTGCTGTGTGGAACCAGCTTTTAAGCCCGCTCCTGCTCCCACCCCTTACTGCCTTTAATATAAAAGCAGAAGGGGGGGGGGGGGGGGGGGGGAGAGAAATGTGAGTGGTCAACAAGATTAACTGATAAGCTGAAGCCTTATTGGTTAATCTAGTTGACATCCCTACTCTTCCTGTGCTTCCGATTGTTGCAGTTCCACTGTGTGTTTCCCTCTCCCTGACCTGTGCTCTGCAGAAATGGGTATAAATGGCGGGGGACACCCTGACTTCAGGAGACACCCCTCCATCTCGTTCTCTCCCCCAGGCTCTGCATAGCTGACAGGAGATTCCTGAGAGCAGCTCAGCTTCAGGATGGAGCAAGGGAGGTAGAAGGGCAGCTGAATACACTTTGCTGGCTGTACGTATGCACAAACTGATAATCAGCTGAGCAGGCTGGAGAGAAATGCTTGGCAGACTGGATATAGCCCTCAGGCCTGACTTTACCCACCCCTGGCTTACATAACACCAATAGTGACCTTGGAGCTAGTTACTCTTTCGTGCTAAAGTGACTGGTTATGGAGAGGACAGTGCTCCCTCACCTGTGCTTCACTGTATCGGTCATTATGCCTAGGAAATGCTCGTCTCCAAAACCATTACTCTCAGGAATAGCAGAACACTTAATTTAAGAAAAAACAAGCTTCCATAATGACATTTCACATGCATTTACCCATTCATTTTTGAACAGCAGGGTCAAAAATGCAAAAACATCTCAACTTTAGTAGCAATTTAACTTAATTATATCCTACAGCCTTTATGCACCACAAAATCAAGTTTAAATAGACAACATGCTTGATTAGAGTGAGAAGAGATTCTCACACCTGAATATTCACCAATATGAAAAAGAAACACTTAGAAAACAAAATGTATATATAATGATGCCATTCATGTAGTTTGTTGGTAGAGGGACCAGAGGAAAGTGCCTCAATAGCAAGCCTTCTAATAGGGCTTTCTACCACCTTCAACGGTGTACAATAGTCAATATTACAAACCCACATTCTTACTGCTCAGATAAAAGCCAGACACTTATAGTTACATTTCCAAGTAGTCAGTTTTCCAAGAATGGTGTGTGTTGGCACACAAAATGCCAAAGTGAGATGTAGTGTAAAAGTTGGTATATTTTGTGAAAAATTTCTACATGCCATCACCTTAGAAAACAATGTTCCAAAGAATATGCCACTAGAAGGTACAGCTTTAACGGATACCATCAATACATTAATTTGATCATACACAGAAAAAAAGCACACGCCAGGTTCACTGTAACTTTGTGGCTTAAAACTAGCCTGTATCTGCTTTAACTTGACTTTGCTATAGTTCTATCAAATAAGCTACTATGATACAAGAAAAAAAGGTTGTTTTTTTGGTAAGAACTGACCTACTAAAGCTAACTTAACAATAACAACCCTATGAGGAAGTTATTTCAGAGCAAGGCCACCACAACATTTCAGAATATTGACATCAAATTTGTTCAGTGTCAAATAAAAAAAATATTTTCATTCTTCATACCTGCTTTGCCAATCTGGACTGCTAGCTTTGTAAGTTTGCCTTGTAGAACTGATTTTTCTTTCTTTGGCAAGTTTGCTTTCTTTTTGTCTCTCTCATCACCATCTCCACCATCTTCACTTTTTAAGGGCTGCATTTCCATGGCTGCACCATCTTGAGCTTTGGCTAGATTTAGAAACATAGGGGATATATGAATGGATAACTGCATATGAATGAATAGTTAAGAGTTCAGACAGACTCAAATCACCAAAAATCAGTGTTGCTGAACACATGCATTCAGCTGCAACTTCCATCAGTTTTAGTGGTGTGCTTGAAGCCAGTCAGTCATTCCCCGTTGATCAATAATCCCCACTCCCTCAGTAATCTTTGATCAAGGAAAAACAGACTTCAAGGTAACCAGTAGTAATGAATGCTATATTACCTACAGGGACTCAGGGTCACTTCTATTTAGATTATTAGCTATGCCTTTCTGGATCTTAACATGGGCTACCATTTGAAAATTTGGGGTGAAGTTGAAAAATGTGGTTTTAATGTTTACAATTAAAGTCACAAGTTGAAAAGGACAATTTCATATTTAGGTTATGGCAACCTTTACCTATATAATATTTAAACAAACTACAGTAAAACTCCAATAGTCTGGCATCCAACTGTACAGTACTCCCGACAGTTTATAGTGCCTCCTGATAGTCCAGCATATCCGATAATCCGGCACCACCTAGGTCCCAAAAGTTCCAGATTATCTGAAGTCTACTGAACTTTGTACAGAAAAGGCAGATAAAGGTATGAGCACTTTATTAGACACCTATACGAAAATGTTTTTTCAGTGTATATTACAAGATTACCTTTGTTACGGTTCTCAACAGCTCCATCTTGTTTTTTACCTGTAAAACAAAGGAACTATAATTTAAAAGCCCTCTTTCTCTAACATACAAGCAATAAAAAATTAGGTCGCTCAAATCTTATTTCTGTTACCTATTGTTTCTCTCACAATCACCCTCAATTTAAAACGTAAGAAATGTGACTGGATAGTTAGGAGGAAAATAACTATTTATCTAATTTGTTTTATAGTGGCATATCAAACTACAGGTTAATAATTTAAGTATAAATATGCATGCTAGGATACACTAGGGCTGTAAGTGTTTAACTTACCTGTTAACTGAAAAGCTAATGTTTATGTTTCTGGGTAAACGCTTGTCTGCTCCCAGGGAGTAGGCTGCTGTCCCATGCTGCAGTCTCTATCAACCCCACTCCCAGGGAGCTAGCTGCCCCATGCTGTGGGCTCTAGGCTCCCAATATGTGTCAGGAACCTGCTGGCCGCAGAGTCCGCAGCGCGGAGCAGCCAGTGCCTCAGGGGCTGGGCATGCAGCCCGAAACTGGGGCTAGTAGAGCCTGCAGTGCAGGGTGGCAGCCGGTTTCCTGGGAGCAGGGCTAGCAGCCAAGAACCATTGCACTCAAGGAACAGATATTTGCAAAGCCCACACATTAGTAGTGGGGTCAGACATATTTTGATATTCAGAGCCACAAATACAGGAGTAGAAGGGATCTCAATTAGGATGTCAACGCCCATTTAATTGGTTAACCAGGTAACATTTATTTGCATATTCATTAAGCAAATGATGAATATTCAAATAAGTTGTTGCTGGGCCTCCCAAAGCCCCCGGTGCCAGCTTTAGTAAAGCTTTTGAAAAGGTCACCCACAATATTCTTGCCAGCAAGTTAAGGAATATGGATTGGATAAAAGGACTGTAAGATGGACAGAAAGCTGGCTAGACCAGGGTTTTCCAAACTTTTTACTTTAGTTGGAACCCGTTTTTTTCAGTACTGTTTTTTGCAACCCAAAAATATAACTGCATATTAACAAATGAATAAATGTTTACTGTTTCACTCGGATGCATCCTCCACCCAGCCCGGGACAGGGCTCGGGGGACCCAGCGCCACACAGGCACTCTGGGAGGCAGGAGCAGACTGGGGGGTAGGGTATCTGGCTAAGAAGGAGGGTGCAAGGAGGGGTAGGGTTGCCAGGTGTCCAGTTTTGTGCCAGACAGGGCTGGTATTTGAGGCTTCTGTCCGGGAAACAAATTGAGAATATACTGGACACATAAAATGTCTGGCATTTTCCTCATTAGGTAACTTTTATTATTAGGTGTATCAGTTTGTAGTTTCGAACTGCCTGGCAGGTAGATGTGCTCAGCCTGCATGAGTGTGTCTACCAGCCAGATAGTTCGCAACTACTCAAGGGGGCGTGTGGGAAGGGCCAATATGGAATCCCCAGGGCTGGACTCACTCCTGTTTTGCCAGGACCATGCGTGGGATGGCCAGTGCCCCAAGACCTGCGTGTGCCCGGGTCAGTCCCACTCCCTACCAGTCACTTCGTCCCCCCCCCCCCCCCCCCCCCGCCTGCTGCCCCTCCAGCCAGCCCCACTTCCCCCAACCCTCTCCTGGCCAGCCGGCTCTCCCCCACTTCCCCTCTCCATCTCCCCCGGCCAGCCTCGCTGTCCATATGTCCAGCCCCGCTTCCGGCAGCCGGTTCTTCGCTCCCGTCTTCCCCAGCCAGCCCCGCTCTCCCCAACCCCCTCCCACCGCAGGTCGGTTCTCCCCCGCTTCTCCTCCCAATCTCCCCCGGCCAGCCCCCTACCCTGCCCCCTCCCCCCCCCCGCTGGCTCTCCTCTCCTCTCTCCCCCACCCCCCAAGCCAACCCCACTACCCCCGTACAGCATTGCTTCCGGTGGCCGGTTCTCCCCTCCTCCTCCCGACCTTCTCCGGCCAGCTCTGCTGCCCCCAACCTCCTGCCCAGCCCTGCTTCCCGATGTCCGGTCCCCAGTTCCTCCCAACCGGTCTCCCTCTGCCCCCATCTGAGATCAAGTGTGTCCTGCATTTTTGGGGGGGGGGGGAACTCACCTCATAACCCTAGCTACGCCTCTGCCGGGAGCCTGGAACATCCGGCTGCAGACTCCGCCCAGCCTGGCCGAGGGCTTGGGGGACCTGGCACCAGACGGGTACTCTGGGAGCCTGGAATACCTCGGCAGCCATGCTGAGGCCCAGTATTTTTCCCCCTCCCACAGCCCAATACTAGGCCATGGCCCATAATTTGGGAAACACTGAGTTAACGTATTTAGATTAGGGATGTGAAAGGTTATCTTGTCTAATCCCATGCACTGTGGCAGGTCTAAGTATTATCCTTATAGACCACTTAACAGGTTTTTTTTTTTCCCTAACCTGTTTTAAAACACTGACCTTTCCTTTTCAGATGCATCTGTAAGACAGTCCTATTGCTTAATGTCCTAGCTACACAAGTATGGCAGACTATACTTTTGACTAACATCTTTGTGGCTGACCATTTGCCATACAAGAGACTGCCAGAAACTTTAAGGGGTACCCATTAATGATATACTGCAAAGTGAGCATCTGGACAAAAATGTAAAATCTGGCTAGCTTCACATCATGGTTTGTTTTAAGAAAACCACATTAGCCCTCCTAGAAGTCAGCTGTAACTGGGGTAAGATCAAGATTCTAAGATGCATTGTTGCAACTGCTATCTCTGCGGGGCCATGACTGCTGCCCCGCATGCCCTTTCTGGAAAGCTCCAGCAGCTCCTGCACCAGTTATTTGCTTTCAATCCTGCTTACACTCCCTACTCTCCTTTGTCCTAAGGGGAAGACTACATAGTTCCAGTTCTGAGAAGTGGCTCTCAATGAGCAGCAGCTCTGAGGCTTCTTTGCCCTTCACTCAATTTTGGGATGGGGGTAGCAGTCAGGAAACATGACTGCACATTTTATCATCACTTGCCCCAAAGGACCAAAATTTGGACACAGCTTAAGACAACCCATTTACAGACCTGAATTCAAGGTTGAACTACATTTCAACAGCTTTTTACACACAAAAATGTTTTATCGGGACAGTAGTTGATTTGTTTCCAAAGAAAAAGATTAACTGAAACTTGATATGCAACACCACCAAACCCATTACAAATCTGCTTCCAGTACAGAATAAGAAGTTATATTTTCTGCAGAGAAAATCCCATTGGTTACTTCAGTAATTCAGTAGTTTAATTCAACAGGCCACACAGCAGTAATTTCTCCTACAATCCTAAATTTATCTGGGTAGGAGAAAGACTCACCAAAACAGTCAGCATGTGCCAGACAAAGGCTAACATCCACTCCATGCTGTTTAGTTAATATGAATTCTAGGTCATTTCCTTGACTATTCTCTTTGCCCTGGAGGGAGCCATGGCTTTAGTCAAGTATACTTTTATTACCATAGCAAATGCTGTCTCAAATAGTTAGTGTCTGAAATTGGAAAGGTATCCACATTGACAACCTACAAAATAAATTTAGAGAGCACGTAGTCTTCATAATTTCTGGATCCTCATCTAGGCAGATTATTTCCCTGCAGTTTTGCACCGTAAATGCATTTGCAAAAGGCAGTTTCCAGATTTATGAGAAAGATGTTTTTAGTTTTTGAAAGAGTTTCAGATTATACATAGGGACAGGTCAATATTGAACAAAAAGAGTGTGATTGCAAAAAGGGCTGTCTTGTTCCATATCTGTTTTGGTTAATATGTAATATGAATTATATCAGAAAAAATGTGTTAAAACAGCATCGAAGGAGAAGGGACAGATGCATTAACTTATTTGTCCCACATTCAATTCCATGTCAATGGGTCACTGCTTGTTTGTTTTTTATTAAACAATTAGCCTGCATTACCTGAGGCTTTTGCTAAATTGTAATAGTAGTGAGAAAAGACAGGGTAATCAGAAGAAAAGATAGTGTGCTGAGCTACCATTAAAATTGCCCAAGGAACTAATTGCTCACTGTATCTTCAGCTACTGTTTTGTTTTAACAAAGAAGCAGCCTGGAGCACCTCAGATTAACCAATTTGAGCATAAACTGTCCTGCAACATATGACGTGTGTTTCATCCAGGAAAACTTATGTCCAAATGCATTTGTTAGTCTTTAAGTTGCCATGGGACTGCTCGTTTTTGCGGAAACAGACTAACATGGCTTTCCCTCAAACTTATTTTATTTACCATAGCAATCTGGTCCTTGAGTTCAAGGGAAGTTTCTGGGCTCAGATATGGAGTTATGTACCTCAAAAGGAACATGGAATTTTAAGATAGGAACAAATGATTAGCTTTTTGGCAGAATTTAGCTTCTTAAAGCAAAATAATCCTCTCACAAGTCTTTCCTAACTACCTGAAAAGACATTTGTTAGTGAATGATAGCCTTAATCTCTTCTAGGAGTCCTCATGTTACTTAGCACCAATAGCCAGTTGTCAGAACTGAAGTCATATATAGGGTATAAGAATTAAACCAATTTTTCCAAAGAGCTGTTCTCCATTATTTGTCTTCTTGAGAAGGCAGGTGCCACATGGAAACATTTTTGGCTGCAAGAAATGACATGGGAATTGATGCTTTGTAGAGGCCATTTTAATCAGTCTGACCTTAACAGATGATACCAATAGGATAGAATAATATACATTTTAAAAATTCCTGGGCAACACACACAGATTTTAAGATATCAAGCAAATCATCCAGCCCAGTCTCCAATAAGGAGAGTTCACTGATAAGATGGGGAAACTCTGTAGTAAGATTCAAGGTTTTTTCCCCTGAACCCTATTTTCATGAGGTATTCATGCAACTAAAATTTCCAATTTTTGCGACTTGTACTATTGAACATACAACTGCAGAATTCACGACAGGGAAAACTCACTGGTTACTTTCTATATCTGGATACAGAGAGACTGCTCAGCTCTAACAATCAATATTGTGTGCTATCAGCATGCACTTCACTTCATATGCATGTCACTTTAGTAAAACAAGCAGGTAAAAAACCCCATGCAGATGGAAACCAGTAGAGTCTGGCAACCCTGCACACGGGCAACGGCAAAACAAAAACGTCCTGGGGTTCTGTGTGGCCCACAAGCTATGTCTGTTGGTTTTTGCGCAAAAACCAACAGAGTCCACAACTCAAGCGTGGTTTTGCGCAAGTAAATCGGCAGAACAGAGGACTTTTGCTGGTAGAGTTATTCCTTTTCCCACGAGAAATAACTCTTTTGCACTACAGCTCTTGTGCAAAAAGGCAGGTGTAGACACTTGGGAGGGGTTTTTGCACAAGAAACCCCTATCAGCAAAAGCACAGGTGATCTGATGGTCATTCTGTGTGGAGACACTTGTGTTTTGCGATGCACTTTGAGGTCTGGACATGCTTTTGCACAAGAAGTTTTTGCGGAAGATCTCTTCCGCAAAAGGCTTCTTGCGCAAAAACCCTGCAGTGTGGACAAAGCCCCAGTGGGCCACATGCAGTCCCCAGGCTGCAGGTTGCCCACCACTGCTATAAGCCTCTCTCCTTGAATCCATCTACTATATTTAAAAAAATTGGACTACATAAGTATTCAGTTCTAGACTGGATTTAAAATTTCATTGTGCTATGCATTTAAGTTTGAAAAACAGCCCACTGAAAGAATAATGGCTTATTTAAAGAGATTATATAGGAGTAGCTCCTAATTTCTCTATTCAAAAAAAAGTTCAAACATTGCATGTGTCAGTCATTTAAAGTTTTAATGCCTACTTTTCTTGTCCTTTTTCTCCTTCTCTTCATCATCTCCTCCAGCCCCAAGTAAGGTAAATATAATTCCAGTTTGAGAGTTCACTCCTACAGCAGTAACCACCATCCTTCCAGAGCCTTCCATCACATGGGTACCTGAAAGAGTATACTTGTCTGTAAGCGTACAAGTAGCCAGCTAGGAAAGCAATACAATGAACGATTTTGTCTCTGATGTGAACAGTAAAACATTTCCTTTAACGATGGACGTTTTTCAAACTTAAGATTGTTGTAAAATTGATACTATTAAAGGTTCTTTGAAAGCATTTTCATAATTGTCAAATCAACTAAAATTATTCAGAAGAAAATACAAGGTAAGGAATAGGTACTGGCTTCAAGAATAAATGTTATGCTTGGTTTTGCTTAAGAAGAGTCAAATGCTTAAAATACAATTCCTTGGCTTGTATGTTCAATTTTAGGAAAGTTGACTGTTCTTAAGAGACTAATTTGATGCTAGGGCAATCTAAAGAAGCATCATCATATTTTCCTGCACTGTGTTCTGCTATTCCAACATGTTTTAAACCGAAATGCATCCCATCACAGGCCAGGCTTTCATTCTGCTTAATCCTGCAATTAATTTAGAGTTACATTATTATTTACAACTTAATTGGCAAATAGTTATGTTAAAAAGCTAGCATCAATATTACAACTGCACAAGCAGTAAGAAGGCAAGTTTTAAAGAGTAAGTACTGTATTGGCAGCAAAATAAATTCTAGTCTAAAAAAATATTAAGAAAAGGCTAAGAGTACATATATCAGCAGCTTAGAATAAAAGTACCATATAGGGATGTCATGGTTATTTCAAAGCCAGGCATTATGAAACTAAGTATCTTAAAGTTTGGACTAAATTTAAAAAAAAAATCTAAATTATGTTAAGGTATAGAAATACAGTTGGGGTATCCAACACAATTCTGACCAAGTTTAATGTGAATTGATTTTTAATGACAGATTAATCTGAAACTATATAAACATTTATAAAGTATAGTCTTTTCCATACCTTAAATTGTGTGAATCTCTAACTTATTCTAAATCCAGCAAATACATATTTAGTTAACATTTTAAGATAGTTATTACATCCTTCTCTCTCACTGCCAGGCTTAATCAGACAGTCTGAGAAACTCAACCCCATTTGCACCCAGGAATTTCCAACTCCTCAGCAAATAGTTAAGTGTTCCATTAGCCCTGAGAGAAGCACAATTTGAGTTTTGTAAATAAGGAAAGCTGAAGCAGATATTGTGATTTGGCTACAGCAATGCTATAAACTGGCCAAGAATTTCTTCCTCTTCCCTTGTTTACAACTACAGGCAGTCCCCGAGTTACGCTGATCCGACTTACATCAGATCCGCAGTTACGAACGGGGATTTTCTCGCCCCGGAGGACTGGAGCAGCAGGATGCCTGGTCCCGCCGCCCGCCTCCTCCGGGGCCAGAAAAGCTGCTCCCTGTCTCCCTGATCTGCTGGGGGAGCCAGAAGACCAGGGAGACGGGGAATAAAGGGGCGGAGGACCCAGGCCGGACCCACGGCGCTTCCAGCTGATCTGGAAGCACTGCGGGTCCGGCCCCAGGTCCTCCACGGCTTTGCTCAGTGTCTCCCTGGTCTGCTTGGGGGGGAAGGGGGGGGAGGGAGAACGCAGCAAAGCCCGGGGTAGAGCAGGTGGGGCGCTGCCGGTTGGTCCCACAGCACTGCTCCTTGGCGCTACTGGACCAACCCAGCAGCACCCCAGCTGCTCTGCCCCAGGAGTCCTGATTCAGCTGCTGATGATCAGTTTCAGCAGTGGCTGAATCAGGACGCCTGGGGCAGAGCAGCTGGGGTGCTGCCGGGTTGGTCCAGTAGCTCCGAGGAGCGGCCGCACTACTGGACCAACCCAGCAGCACCCGAGCTACTCTGCCCCAGGCACCCCCAAGTCAGCCGCTGCTGAAACTGACCAGCGGCTGACTACAGGAAGCCTGAGGCAGAGTTGCTCTGCCCCGGGCTTCCTGGAATCAGCTGCTGATCAGTTTCAGCAGCAGCTGACTTGGGGACGCCTGGGGTTCTTACGTTGAATCTGTATGTAAGTCGGAACTGGCGTCCAGATTCAGCCGCTGTTGAAACTGATCAGTTTCAGCAGCGGCTGAATCTGGATGCCAGTTCTGACTTACATACAGATTCAACTTAAGAACAAACCTACAGTCCCTATCTTGTACGTAACCCGGGGACTGCCTGTACTAGTAAAAAATTCTCCTTGGCCAGCTACCTTGTAAGAGACTGAAAAATGACTTTTTAAAACTAAGAGCAGAAATGGCTGAGATTTGATAAGTGGTGAGGTACAATGTTCTCTCCTTTACAGCTAAGAGGCTGAAATTACTTATGTAGAGCAGAGCTAAAAGATTCTACACACTCACTATACTTGTGCTTTGTATTAAGAGTTTCCTATTGGCTGCCCTGAGATTGAGAATGAAATACTCAAGCAATGACAAAATGGCATAAGACACAAAACTGAAGGCATTTTTAAAAAACTGTCTAGGTACTTTTAAAAAAAATTTAGCTTCCCTGGTTAATATTATGAATCGATAACACTGTTCATAAAGCTTCTATACTTCTCTTTCAATTCAGGTGCAAGGCATCACACACAATGAGCCATCCAACAAATCCTTCAACAAAATCAAGACTAGAGCAAACTTGATATTTCTGGTATTTCAAAGGTAAACCTTATGCTTGATTATCCAGCACATTGGGAAGTGCAGGGTGCTGGTTAGTCAAATATTCTGGTAAATTAAGTTTGGAGTACGTGTGGCGGGGGAGAGGAGAGGGGTGCCGAGCTGGAGTGTGGGTGGAGGTACAGACTCTGGGCTGGGAGTGCAGTATCCAGTGTAGGGCCAGAAATGAGGGATTCAAGGTGAGAAGGGGGATCTGGGCTGAAGCAGAGAATTAGTGTGGGAGGTGGTGTGGGGCTCAGGGAGGAAGTTTTATGCGAGGTGGCTCAGGGATGGGAGACTGTGCAGGCTCTGGGAGGATGTTTGCATGTGGGATGGGGTTAGATCTGCACAGTGCTCACCTGAGGCAGTTTTCAACAAGCAGTGACATGTCCCTGCTGCTCCTTGGCGGGGGTGCGTTTAGGCACCTCTGCATCCTGCCTGCGCCTGCAGTTGCCACCCCTCCCAGTTCCTATTGGCCAGAGTTCCTAGCTATTAGGAATTGCAGAGCATCACTTGGGGTAGAACGGGCAGCACACAGAGCTCCCCACAGCCATTCCTCCACCCAAGAGCAGTAGGGACCTGTTGCTGCTTCTCGGGAACCAAGTAGGAAACTTGCTGGCCTTGCATCAAGCAGACTAAGCCAGACTTTGAATGGAAATCAGAAGTGCTGGATTTAGAGAGCTTTCTGGTAGCTACAGGAATGGATAAACACAACTTTATTAAACTTTCACATCTGGTTTACATATAAAATGAGAACAGGGACAGCCCATTTTTAGTAGAGAGTCTTTCCGGTTAAAAAAACAGCTAACATATACAGACTTATTAGACATTGCCATTGAGGGAAGAGTCCTGATAGCACAAGCCCTCGGAACAAGGTCACTGGCAACGAAATACAGGCAGTCCCCGGGTTACGTACAAGATAGGGACTGTAGGTTTGTTCTTAAGTTGAATCTGTATGTAAGTCGGAACTGGCGTCCAGATTCAGCCGCTGCTGAAACTGACCGCCAGTTCTGACTTACATACAGAATCAACTTAAGAACCCCAGGCGTCCCCAAGTCAGCTGCTGCTGAAACTGATCAGCAGCTGATTCCAGGAAGCCCGGGGCAGAGCAACTCTGCCTCGGGCTTCCTGTAGTCAGTGCTGGTCAGTTTCAGCAGAAGCTGACTTGGGGACGCCTGGGGCAGAGCAGCTGGGGTGCTGCTGGGTTGGTCCAGTAGTGCCCAGAGCAGCACTGCAGGACCAATCGGCAGCCCCCCAGCTGCTCTGCCCCAGGGTCCAAAACAAAAGCCTGGTCTGCTGGGGGGGGGGCACACTAGCTGCGCCCCCCCCCCCCCAGCAGACCAGGGACACGGGGAGCAGAGCCGCAGCCACAGCGGGGTGCCGCGCCTCTGAGGCTTTGCTCTGGCAAAGCCTCAGAAGCGCGGGAACCCGCCCAGTGCCCCTGGTCTGCTGGAGACGGTCTCCAGCAGACCAGGGGCACCGGAGCAGCTTACGAACGGGGCTCTCTCGCCCCGGAGCTCGCAGGTAGCAATCCGCCACCTCGACCTTCGGGGCGAGAAAGCCCCGTTCGTAAGTGCAGATCCGACATAAGTCGGATCCGCATAAGTCGGGGACTGCCTGTACTGTACAAGCCAGAATTCTAGAAATACACAAGTTCCAGGATCAGTTGTAGCCTAGTATCAACTACTCCATTCTATGGTTTAAATATATATATTTACCTGACAGCAGCATAGGATCTTTATCCAAAGTCTTCTTAACATGATCTGATTCTCCAGTCAATGAGCTTTCATCAATTTTAAGATCATTTCCTTGAATAAGTACACCATCAGCTGGCAGAAGATCACCTAAAATACAGAGCATTGAAAATTACCAACTCAAAGCACACTATTAAGGAAGTTAAATAATTGAGTAGAACATATATTCACCATATTTTACTTGTGCAATATCCCCAACAATTATGTCAGCTACTGGTATTTGGATGACTTGTCCACCTCTGATGACAGTGAACTTCTGTTCTTGTTCAATGCGGCTCTGCAGCCCCCTAAATTGTTTCTCTTTACTCCAGTCATTGAAAGCAGTTACCAATACCACACACACTACAGATAAGAGGATTGCAGCTCCTTCAATCCAACCTGTTTCACCTTCACCCTCTTCTTCACCGACAGTCACTGCTCCACATACTGTAAGAAAAAGACTTAAAAGGTCAGAAACAGACCCCTCTGTAATCCATATAGCTTTCACCAAGAGTAAATTTACATAGACTTAAGTCTGATAAATAATTTCCTAAGAAATACTTAAATTAACGCTAGTCAACATTTCATTCAGAGGTTACCAGAGAGAGAAGAAACAAGTAGGACCTTGAGAGGAGGAACAGCTTATTTCAGAAACTCAGAAAGGCAAAGGAGGATTTGATGGAATTCTAGATGCTCAGCAGTTTAAAAATCAGACCATTTATTTAGCTATCTGGAGTCAGGTGCTTAAGTTTGAAAATCTTTAGCATCCATATCAATGCAAAAGGTAACAGCTATCCTAATTTAATGTATGTCCTGGAGTAAGATCCAGCAAGTCTGTATTTTTCCACTTTTACCCAATAGCTGCTCAAATGACAAGATTTTGGTCAATTGCCCTTCTACTGTTTAGAACTCTGCCAATAATGAAACAGATTAGTGCCTTTTTCACTCTGTTGGCTGCTTGGAAAAAGCTATGAGCCACTGGAGGAAGATCCAGAGGAACAGGACCTTTCTCCCCCACATGAGAATGTGAAGTGGAGTAGCAGAATAGCCGGTATTTAATCTCCCCTTTCATTCTCCTCAAAACAATTAAGAGGAGGTTATGAGCAAGAAAGAAAACACTTTGCTGTCCCAGTAGCTAAAATGAGGGGGAGCTTTAAGTGTGCCGGTTAATTAGTAGCTAGAGGCTTATTCAAAAGATGAGCCTCAAGAAGATCCAACATCTTTATGACAAAAAACCCTAGTACTCTCCCAATCTCAACTGTTATGTGCCACACGGACACAGATTTCTCCCAAAAGTTGCTCTTAACTTTGCTAATGGGTTTTCACCATCTTATTTTATGTACCTTTGACTGAATACATTACCTGGTATATTTCTTCTCCAGTTCTTAACTGAATAAAGAGATATTAAACCACACACACACACACACACACACAAGTTTCTAGTTATACTCTGGCAGACCCTCAAGACTTTCAGAGCAGACAATGCTTTTAACTTCTGTTTAAATGAATAAATGTTTTCCCCCATACCCAAATGTCACAGAGGAAAAATCTTCAACGATGATTTTCTCCAAAATATTAAAGCCACGCTTTGGCAAAAAAAAAATTGAAATTTTCAAGAAACTACAACATCAATGTTAGTGCTTCTAAAACTGTAAAAAAGGTAGTTGTGAAACTGACAGCAGCAGGAGTATCTGCATGATGTACCAAGTTCTGGAAGACTGAACAAATGGTGAACTAGGTACAGTTCTTATAACTTCTGAAATAGTCTAAGTCAGAACAAAACCAAAATGAGTTACTCTTTTAAAGCTTTGATTTAACATCTACCATTAAATCAAAAGTATGAGGTATTGTGGATAAAAGCCATTTTAAAAAAATCCAGTTGGCTTTTTTAAAATTGGACTTAAATTTTGAATAGATTTTAGTAATACATACTTGTTTCTTTATTTAAAAAAAATTAATTTGAAATTGATAAATTAGGTTAAGCACTAAACTTGTAAAAATCTATTAAATACAAATGTTACTCTATGTTAATCAGTATACATGTATTTGTTGTCAGCTTGTAGAGAAAGCCAAATCACTGAGCTGATAGAAGGCACTGGCTAAGCACCTGGAACCAAAGTTTGTAGAAGTGCTATGCAAATTTTGTAGAAATTCTTGATAGCAGTAACCTCTTCTGAGGATACAGAGAAAGCTTTAATTTCAGTTTGATTAGGTCAGTTCAGTGGCTAGTATATTCAAAGTTAAGAAATTAATTGGGAATTGAAAAAGCAAGAAAAGTTCGTTTTGCTCTTCCAGCCTATGACTAAGAAAGTTAGGTGAGAAGATGAAATCTACTAGTTCTAAAGTCTTCAAGGATATGATGACCACAAATTATCAATTCTGATAACTACAGTTAACACTTTAGTTTTATAAATAATTTTTAAATGCAAATAGGGTTACCAGATGGCTTTAAAAAAACCCACCCACCCGACACACATGATCTCAGAAAAGGGGAGGGACGGGGAAGAGGACTGGCCAGCGGGAATCAGGGCTGGACAGGAGCGGGTTGGGGGGAGCGGAGCTGAGCTGTCCGGGGAAAGGAACCAGCCGGTGGGAAGCAGAGCTGGCCGGGACGGATTCGGGGAGAGCAGGGCTGGCCAGGGGAGAAACCGGTTGGCGGGGAGCAGGGCTGACCTGGGAGTATGAGGATTCCGGGGTGCTTCTCATCCCACCCGGGTGCACGGGTGAGTCTGGTCCCAGGATTCTATCCCTCCCCGGTCACCCTCCTTTCTACTGTGTAACTGTGTACTGCATGGCTGGTAGACACGTTCACACAGTATGCAACTACTTACTGATACTCATGATCAGGGCTCGCCAGCTGCACTGTCTAGCGATCTGCGCATGCGCAGATCGCCGGAACCCGGCTCTTACAGGTTACGATCTACTCACCACGGAAGAATAGATTGTATAATTTGTCAAGCCCTGCTCATGGATAACAATAAAACTTAATTAGAAAATACTGGACATTTATGTGTCCAGTATTTTCTCAATTTGTTTCCTGGACAGAAAGCTCAAATACCGGACAGTCCGGTTAAAAACAAGACACCTGGCAACCCTAAATGCAAAACATGTTTGTTAAACTTGTTTTTTCTTATGTAGCCACCACATTTGTTATATTTATCTAATACAAACATTTTCAAAGGCCTTTTTTAAATCCGAGTTTCCATCCAGAGTAACAGTTCAGATAAAAATCTAAGAATATTGTTCCGCACTTATGCTTAAATAAATGTGTACAAATCTATTGTAGCCTCCTAGTTCACAAAACACTAAATTTAGCGCAAAGGCTATAATTAATTGCTATCCACATTTAATTCTATCAACAAATGAAAATTAACTTTCAGAAAAAACTAAAAAAGTTCAAATGCAAAATAATAAAAAATCAATGTATCCTGCTGCTGATTTAAGTTATGATTTTTTAAACAGTGATTTTACTTTACATTACATTGCAAAGTGGAAGAAATCCACTTTGCTAGGACTATAGCTCAAGGATGGTTTCCTAAGAATTCTGTTTAGCTGATATTTATGCTAGTTTCTGAAACAGCAAAAGCCACTCAAATTCAATCACATAGGGTCTGAACAGTTTTAGAAGATTCCTTGACAGATACTGAAACAGATGGCTCAATTGAGAAAAAGGCTTGGTAATTCAGACCTGTGACCAGTCACAAGAACTAGTCTGTCTAAACGGAACTTGCGAAGAATAGCAGAGTTCTTAGCTATAAGTTACCTATGCAGAAAGGACAGGGTGGTCTTGATGGCTGGTGTCAACTTCTACTACCTCACAAAAGATGGCTGGGAATGGGATGAAAGAGCACTAGACTGGAAATAAATAATTGTACGCCTGCTTTTATTTAGACTTCTTTGCATTCTTGCTTAAACTTGTCAAAGCAAGAAAACCACCACTATATTGGTCAAGGGAAAAAAAACCCAATCAGCTGCCCCTCCCCCCCCCCAAAAAAAAAAAAACACAGAGATATTGAAGGCCTGATCAAAAGCAGGTGGCAAAGTTTTTAAACTGACAGTTGAGTGACTGCAAGAAACCCTTTTCATTTCTGAATTGGAGGATCAAAGATAGTGCTAGCTATCATTTACAAATGGGAAACAGAAGACTGCTAGACATGCCAACTCCCAGTGGAAAAAAAACTTGGTGAACACTATGTGGAAACAGTCTTGCTTATTCAGTCTCTTCGAGAGAGAAAAGCTAAATATTCATTTACATTTCATTGCATGAAAACAGGAACTGTGTGGGCTATTTGCTTTTGAAGAGTCCAGCAGCTCCTGCTACTTTTGCCCCACTTGAAGTATTCAAGCTTGCGTAGGACATCAGCTTCACAGTCAAGCGTCAATTTGAACACTGGATATTATGACCTAGGAAAATTGGTTACATTTTTAATAGCAATTCCAATGTGCCTGTTTTTATGCTAATGTTATCCCAGTAGGGAAATGAAATGGAAAGCAAAAATACTTTGAATTAGAAAGTTCTTGGGTCCCCACTGGCTGATTAAAATTGATCTTATGTAAAATTTAGAACTGAAACTTCACATCACCGCAATTTACATATATTAAATATTTTTTGCTTCAAGGTTTACTTACGTGCTTCATTTCCTCCAGGAGGCTGGTAAAAAGAAAGGCCCAACGATACTATGGCTGCAATTTCTAATATAATAAGGGTAACATCCTGTAGTGCTTCCCATACTAATTGAAGAAATGTTTTTGGCTTTTTAGGAGGTATAAAGTTCTTCCCAAACACTGCTTCTCTTCTTTCTATATCTGCTGGATTTCCACTTAGACCTAAAATATTTAAAAGAAGTAATTTCAGAGGCTTTTTTATATAATCATATGCATTTTCCATTCTTGAAACTGTATAAGCTAAAGTGTCACTTGATACAACCACAGTTAATCACGTAGAAATGCAGCCAGATCCTGTATATTAAATACTTTTAAGGATCATTTTACATAATACAAAAGTAATCTTTAAATTCTTGAGGTTAAAAAATAGGGAACAATCTCAAACCCACCTAATTTAGGCTTTATCAATTCATCTTTTTATACTATTTCATAGAGAATTGTCATTTACAGCATGTGAACGTAATTTATGCTAGACAATAGAAAAGACTGAATTGGTAGGGGGTCAAGCTATCACACTGTGGGAGCACCGGGAAATTATCCTATATTACATAAGGCCGGGAAAGACTTCATGAGCTAGTCTGATCAATGCAACAGGCCATGGAACTTCCCCAAAATAATTGCTAGAGCAGATCTTTTAAAATCAAGAATGAATCTGTTTTTAAAATGATCAGTGTTGGAGAATCCACTATGACCTTTGGTACCTTATTCTAATGGTTAAATACTCTTATTTAGGGTTGCCAGATCGTTTAATCAAAAATACCAAACACCCCCGCCCTCCCCCCCCAAAAAGGGGGGGGAAGTCTGTTGAGGAAAAAAGGGGGGGGGAACCAAAGTTGAACAAAAAACCGAACCCAACAAAAGATTAAGCAATAAAATAAAAATAAAAAATAAAGAATCAGTATGGCCCCTTTAAGAAAAGGCTTTTTTGCTAGCAGCCATTTTGTTTTTATTTCCAGCCACAAGACAAGCCCCTGCAGAACCAGGTAAGTGGAAGGGGGAGGGAGGGCTGGCAGGCGGGTGTGTCCAGTTGCTGAGTGTGTGTAGGGTTGCCAAGTCCAGTATTTTTCCCTCGGGGGGGAGGGGAGGGGAAGGAATTAGAAAATACCAGACATTTTAGGTGTCCGGTATTTTCTGATTTTTTTTTAAAAACCGGACAGGAGGCGAAAATACCAGACTGTCCAGGTCAATACCGGACATCTAGCAACCCTACTCTTATTAAAAATGTATACCTTACTTCCAGTTTAAATTTAACTTCAATTTAAGTCATTGGTTGTGTCATTCTCTTTTGGACTAAAGAACCCATTGTTAAATATTTGCTCCCAATATTGCTACACTAATCAATTCACTCCTTAAACTTCTCTTTGATGAATTAAATAGAGGGAGCTCCTTGAATCTTTAATTATAAAGTAGATGATATAATCCTTTAAATCATTCTCATTGTTCTTGTCTGAACTGTCTAAACATCCTTCTTGAATTGTGAACTAATCCATCTTTAGGGTTCCTTCTCTCCAAGTCAACATAGCTGTTGACTTTTAAGAGCCCTTACACAGATAACCTGCCCCTACTGAGGCTGTACCTGAGAATTCAGCAGACAGCTGGCTACTTATAAGTATTCGCACTAGATACTTAAAATGAGCCAAACCCTACTCCAAAAAGATTTCTGTGTGTTGCAACCTTTTCCATCCAGGCCCAGCCAAAGAGTGTGTGGGGCCCAAGGCAGCACACTGAGCCACATGACCCTGTGGCTTCTAGCTGGTTGGGCGGGGCCAGGAGCTGGGCAGCATGGAGCCACGGGGCCCTGAATGCACAGGGCCGAAGGTGACTGCCACGCTCACGTTGCCCAAAGGCCAGGCCTGGTCCCATCCCACTTTCTAAACTGATACCAGACTGTTGAGAACTATACAGGCAGTTAAGCTGTCTGGGTAGCGACTGTATTGTTGTTCCTAGCATTGGGTCACTCAGGCACACTACACTCTTTAGTGAAACCCTGCAGTCTAAGCAACTAGTGAGCGAGACACGTTCCGTCCACAGTTTGCCTGAGTGATCTGGTTCCAAGTTACTTTACTTGGACACTGTCCTTGACAGGTGTAAGGGAACAGGCATACAAATACATTTCTCTCATTTTAATTTTAAGCATGAAATTTAAACATCAATGTTAACTCTTCAATACAATTCTTTCTGGTTGGGAGCTCTCACTTTTGCAAGTCCCTGAATTTTGTTTAAGTCCTTTGAGAGAATCCTGTCTCCCACTCTCTAAAGGTGTGCTCCAAGGATGCAGTCACGAAGAACAGACGGCACAACTAAACAGTATATTTGGTAACATACAAAAAAACCCTGTCCTAGCCATATGAACAGAAAACTAGCCCCCACATCAATGAAGAGTTCATTGAAAAAGCAGATGCCCTGGAAGTAGCAAGCTCATTGTTTTGCCTAGGCATGACCTTCCAGCTTTGCTCATTGATTGAGAGCTTTCTGAGCACATCAAGTTCCTACCACAATCTGAATTACCTAATCCACTGTTTCATTTGGTATTGATAGAAATTTGTAATTACAGTAAACTTCTGATAATCCGGCACCTTTAGGACCCAGGGGGTGCCAGATTATCAGATATGCCGGACTATCAGAAGGGGGGCTATGAGGGATCTGGAGTGGGGTGGGAGAGGATGCCACCCCAGACCTCTCAAAGCTCCCCCCTTACGATAGTCCGGCTCTACCCCAAGCGTCCCTGATTCAGCCGCTGCTGGTCAGTTTCAGCAGCAGCTGAATCGGGGATGCCTGTAATAGAGCAGCTGGGGTGCTGCCGGGTGGTCCCGCAGCGCCCAGGGGCGGCGCTACGAGACCAACCCAGCAGCACCCCAGCTGCTCTGCTCCCGGCTTCCCCAATTCAGCTGCTGATCAGTTTCAGCAGCAGCTGAATGGGGGAAGCCTGTCCGGCTGCCCCAGCACTTCCGGGTTCCTGATGGTGCCGGACCATCAGGAGTCCCGGAGCACTGGATGCCAGACTAATGGAGTTTTACTGTAATTCCAAGTGGGACAGATTCGTTCACCTAGGATGTAGCTCAAAACCACTCTACAAACTTCAGCATCTGTACACTGATATAATTTGCTTCAACCAAAGTTTGTACATCACGGGCATACTGGGAGTGTTGATGAAAAATGCAGCACATCAAAGATAAGTATCCCAATGTGACATACCCTCTTCCTTATGGTGGGTGTGGCCAACCTGCGGCTCTTCCCCCTGTCAGTGCAGCTCAAAGCCACCTCTGAGGCCCCGGAACACAACCCATGCCTCCCAGGTCCCCTGTGCTCACCGGGGCAGAGCATCCAGATTAAAATGGCCATCCAAAAAGCCTTCTTAAAGGGACAGGTTTTTTTTTTTTGGCTCTACAACTTTTCTGCCCCAGCTTTACATGCTGGTTCCAGCTGGATGTTGGCTCTTCGTCCAGAACAGGTTGGCCACCCCTGATCTGGAATAATACCCTTTCGGGAAATGTTTACAATATTCTGGGAGAGTAAGGAGGGCCAAGGATCTCTGGGACTAGGAGGTGAAGTTTCCAGCATTCAGTTTCTTCATCACGTAAAGTCACCCCCATCCCATAATCAAGGTTCCCTATAAGCTGCGTGTCTGCACAGCTCTTTTCTGAGCCCCACAGAGGTTCATAGCTCCCCACACAGGCAAGGAGCTCAGCTGTTGGGCTGGGGAAGGTGAGGGGACAGGGCACTCACCCTCCAGGAAAAGCAGAAGCAGCAGCTGCTACCTGCTATAAATGGAGAAGCTGGCTCTAGCCTCTACTCCACAGCTAGGCAAAAAAAGGACAATCTGTGAGCTAGATCCAGCCACAAGAGCCTCAGCTGGCTCCCTGCCTACCCCATTCCTGAGTGCCAAGCAGGTAAGTCAGCTTCAGGGCCACGTGGGTGTTTCTAAACACAGAGCCTGGAGCTCCCACTGGCTGGTTTCGGCCAATAGCAGTTGCATGTTTGCAGGACAAGCAGCATGTGAAGCGCCTCTCCTCCCTCATCCCCCAGGCTCACAGCATTCAGTTCAGAGCAATGAACATTGCTCCTACAGCTCCCCTGATATATACAGGGGCTGGAAGGCAGGGACCCTGGCTAAGGAACCTGCTGAGTTGCTGGCTGGGAGCCAGATAAGATTTCTCTAGCACTCCAGTCCCTCTGTCCCTCCTCCAACCCTCTGCTCCTACCCCATGAAACCCAAACCTTCTGCATGCCTGCTCCAGCCCCCATATACCTTCCCAGACACTGCAGCTCCTCCCCAGGTCACAACCTCCTTCCAAGCCCTACACCCCCTCTTTGCCCCAATCTGTTTGCCTGAGGTCATAATCTGCTACTTCACCCAAACTCCCTTGCAGATTCCACCCACCCCTTTACCCCAAGTACCCATCTGCACCCAATCTCTAGCCCAGACTCTTGCACCTTCTCCATTAATACAATGGAAGAGTGTAGCCTTCAACCACTTACCAAATTCTTGGGAGTGACGCCCGCCCCAATGAACAATTACTGCCCACCCCGTGTTAATGGTTTATGGTAAGAAAGAAAAAGATTCTTTTAATAGATTTTTTTTTTGAGTGTTGCTGATATCTATAACTCTGATCTTATTTTTTTCATATCCTGTGTTACGAATACATACATGGTAAACTATATTGCATTAAGACCAGATCTTTGCTATCTGATAGGGTTCTGGCTCTTATGAGTCAGGAGTCAGAAGCAACAAGTACTAGGTGTGATGCTAGCTGTGTTGTAGAGTGAAGCCTTAGTTGCAAGATCTTCCAAACAGGCATCTGTCTGTTAGAAAGGATAATGATACATGTACTCCAAGGTCTAAGAGCAGTAGCCATCTTAGTTTAACTTAAACAGCATTCCCCAAACTATGGGTCATGGCACAGTACCAGTCCGCGGGAAGAAAGTACCGGGCCTCAGCATGGCTGCCAGGGTGTTCGGGGCTCCTGGAGTGCCCATGCTGTGCCAGGTCCCTCAAGCTTTGGACCAGGCTGGGCAGAGATGCAGCCAGGTGTTCTGGGCTCCTGGCAGAGGTGTAGCGAGGGGGGAAATAGGGGCACCAGGCTGGGCTCAGGGAGGGGGGGGGGGAGGAGTGCGGGGCACTGGGCTCACCTGAGCAGCACAGTTTGGGGGGAGGTGCATGGAAATGGAGTTCAGCTGGGCTGCAAGAGTGAAGAGGGCGGGGCTGGTCTGAGCTGGTCTGTGGCAGTGGGGAGGTGCAGAGCTAGAGCTCAGTTTGACTGCATGAGGAGGGAGGTGCAGGAAATCAGAGCTGAGCTCAGCAGTTTTGCAGGGCTTGGGGGGTGGTGCAGGGAAACAAGGCTCAGCTGTGCTATGGGGGGGGGGGAATACATGCAGGGAAGGGAAACAGGGCTCAGCTGTGCTATGGGGGGGGGAATACATGCAGGGAACCAGTGCAGGGCTCAGCTGGGCTGAGGTAAATGAGGGAAGGCATAGGGAACAGAAGGGCAGCTCAGCTGGGCTATGAGGGGCTGCAAAAAACTGTGCTGCACTCCCTTGGATTGTGGGGGATGGTTTTGGGGGAGGTTCTGGGAACCAGCAGGGGTGGGCAGCTCAGATGGGTTGCTGGAGAGGAGGTGCAAAGAAGCCGGGGGAGGGGGGAGGAGGAGACACCAAGAGCCCTGAAATGAACTCCCTTGGTCTAAAGGAAAAAAAAAATCCCTCTTCTGGGACCAGTCAGGTCCAAGGGTGCCAGACCAGGGAGGTCCAACTCCTACCCAAGTCCCCTCCTTACACCCACCCTCCTAGCCAGATACCCTACCCCCAATCTGCTCCCACTCCCGCCTCCCAGAGTACCCTTGCAGCACCGGGTTCCCCAAGCCCTGGCCTGGGCTGGGCAGAGGATGCAGCTGGGTGAAACAGTTAAAACAATTTTTTTTTTTAAATATGCGGTTACGTTTTTGGGCTGGGAAAAGAAAAACCAACACGGGTTCCAACTAAAGTAAAAAGTTTGGGAAACCCTGGTCTAGCCAGCTTTCTATGCATCTTATAGTCCATTTATCCAATCCACATTCCCTTAACTTGCTGGCAAGAATATTGTGGGTGACCATATCAAAAGCTTTGCTAAAGCTGGCACTGGAGGCTTTGGGAGGATCAGAAAGCTATTTGAATATTCATCATTTGCTTAATGAATATGCAAATGAATATTACTGGTCCTCCAAAAGCTCGTGAATGGATTTTTTGGTCTATGTCAAAAAGTTTGGGAACCTCTGCCTTAGACTAAAAAAAATATAAATATAAATAAATACTATATACAGTATCATGAGTTTGTGAGCACAATAAATAAGCATTGCTCCTTGTTAATTATCCCATATGGGACTATTTAGAATATATATTTATATCTACAGTTTGTTTGTACTGGTGGGTGCACATCCACACCACTACCTCATTATGTTGGTATTGCACAAATTTCGACCCGCTCAAAAGAAAATTGAAGGATTAAAGATGGAAAATCTTAGCGGGAACACCGCTCATAACTTCTCTTAATACCACAAACTCACATGGAAATGCTCAGTCTTTGCTATTCCTGATAAGCATGGAACGTGTAGAGTTGAGCTATTCTATGAATGTTGCAAAGACAGGATGCATGATTCTCCTGTACTTGCAAACCTTCAGAAAGTACTGCAACAAATGGAGACATGAAGATTTTTTTTTGTTAAACAGTTTGCATTCACAGAGCAGTTGCAGAAGGACCACCTCTTCTGGCTCTGAAAAGTGAGCACTAATGAGGGGAGTCCATTGTAATGCAGGATTAAGACTATGAACAACAGCGAGAATTTTCAGATGTAAAAAGGCCACACCAGGATTTGTACGCTGAGCTCATGCAATAGCTTCCAGTGCCTGGATACTACCATGAGTGGCACTGAGGGAGAAGCAAGCAAGCAGCGGCAGCACTTTGTAAGTCTTCAATGCCAGACTGACTCCCCATTACCCAGTAGTATTTTGCAGTTGGAAAATTCACAGTGGGGAACACTTATGCAATATGCGTAGAGGCCATTAGTCATCTCCTACACACAGTACTCTTTCGGTAACCAGTGGATGGATTTGCAGCAATGGAGTTCCCAAATCGAGGTGGGGCAATAGATAGCATGTATATCCCAATACCCCTTGTCATAGACCACATCACCAGAAAGGGCTATTGGTCTTTGGTTATGGTAAGTGGATTACCAAGGATCTTCACAGAGATCAATGTGGGCTTAGCAGGTAAAGTGCACAATGCTTGCGTTTAGACCAGAGGACTGTTCAGAAAGCTGCAAGTAGGCATCTTTTTCCCCTCCCCAACCAGATGAATGCTTTTAACTTTATTAATGTGTCAATAGTGATTCTGAGGAACCTAGCTTATTCCCTTGACTTAAGGCCATACTCTGGCCACCTGGACAGCACAGAGGAAAGACTCAAGTACTGGCTCAGGCTTGTTACATGTGCTCTTCATGAACCTATGCATTTGAGGGAGAGCTTTTAAAAAAGCACTTTGATAATCATCTATAGTAGTGTTCTGTATTAGTGTTCTCTGGGTCTGTAGCTTTGACTAGTGCAAAATATGTCTTTATAAAAGATTGTTTTCCTGAAGCTATGCTTTCTGTGGTAGTTAGCATGCATTTGTAAGTTTTGAATGCTTTGGTTACCGCTACGCATGCTGCAATATTTGTTGTGAATTAAAGAGGATTTTCCAAAAATAATAAAAACCCTCAGGCAATGTTAAATTGTTATACAAAATTTTAACAGGGTAAATATGTATGCCCATTGAGTGCACAATGTAGTCCTTAGTAGATCCAAATACACAGGCCACATCTCTCATAGATGTCACAATGAAGCTGGGATTTTCCTTGCTATCCTTTGGTATGTAGTGGCAGTGGTAAGGATATACTCTACATCATGGCTATGTCTAGACTGCAAGCCTCTTTCGAAAGAGCGTCTAGACTGCACGTTGAACTTTCGAAAAAGCGGCTTGCTTTTTCGAAAGAAAGCATCCAGTGAGTCTGGATGCTCTCTTTCGAAGAAGCCCTATTTACATTGAGGAACGCCTTCTTTCGAAAGAGGAACTTTCGAAAGAAGGCGTTCTTCCTCGTGAAATGAGGTTTACCGCCATCGAAAGAAAAACCGCGTTCTTTCGATTTAATTTCGAAAGAACGCGGCTGCAGTCTAGACGCAGGTGAGGTTTTTTCGAAAAAAAGGCTACTTTTTTTCAAAAAAAACCCTGAGTCTGGATACAGCCCATATGGCATGTTTTAGGATCCAGGAAGCAGCAACCATGGAAAGAAGACTTTGGGGCCTGAAGATCAACCAAGGTATGCAACCTATAAGTGACTTAAGAAAATGTTCCTTGCCTCATTATGACTCCTGGGCCTTTCCTGTCTCATCTCTCCCCGTGTTGTTCATCATATTGACTCCCCAAGTCCTTAGTTCATGATCTGATGCAACATTGCCTTGCTGATCCCTCAGAACCCAACCTCCCTTGCCTGTCTTCATCAGGGTCAGGCATTCTGCAGGTATGGAACCGATTTCCCTGAAAGCTGGAACTCCAGATGCAATGGATAAGCCAGACAGATGTGTCATTGGATTTACAGCCAGATGGGAAAGAATCTCAAAACTCACATTTTTCCTGTTCCTATAAACACTTTTTTTTTGTAAGAAATGCTTATTGACACTTTACTTTTGGAGCACATCAGCACAGCACTGCTCTCCAGCCCCAGCGATCACAGTCTGCCAAAGGCAAAGAGAATGGTGCGAAGAATTTTCTCTTATCTGAAGTTATAAAATACCAGTATGCCATAAGCATGAGTATATGGCAATGTGTACTAAATACAGGCATTATTTTCTGTAATTAGGCAATAGTGGCATTAGCACTGTAGTGCCCCTCCCTCCCAAATTTCTGCTCTCCTGTCCCTGCCTCCCACCAGTAATGGAGTGGGTCCCACCTTTCCTTGCTCCCCAGACTGTGGACTATCTGGCACTGTGGGGTTAGGATTTGTCCCCTGCTCTCAGCCTCCTGGGTGGGGGAGCGATGTGTTCGTTTCTCACTCCCAAAAAGGACAAAATACACAGAAGAAAGGCCTAGGTCTGCATGATGCTTACTTGCTGCAATGATGCCAGGTGAACTCACTCCTGAGTGATAAGGAAACATCTTCTACTTCAGGAAGAAAGCAGTCACCCCTAGAAACTTTTGGGAGACTAGTGTTCTTTAGCTTATTCCATAGATGGATGGAAACAATTGTGCATGTGCACAGAGACATGTACAGATGGGAACCACCAACAGAAACATGCTGCTGGCTATGGGCGCTCTACTAATCAACAGGATAGCATTTGAATCTCTCCTGGGTAAGCCACTCAAGTGCTCATCTTACAGGGAACCCTGCAGTTTTCTCCAGTGTATCTCCATAAAAACTGTATCCAGATCTCTCATGAGAATAAAAGTTGCACCACCACATACACAAAATATGTGCTCTCCATGCTGCCCTTTACCCTACAGCCTAATCCAATAGGGGAATAAAAGCAGATGCCAGTTTCACTTCTATTGTACAGCAAAAGGACAGACGTACAAGTAAAATAATGAAAATTTTTAAAAAAACCTTTTCTTAATTTGGAGGTGGGCCAAACACCACTTTAAAATTCACACAACGCAAAGGGAAAAAAAGGCATGCACACAGTTCAACTTGAATTCCATTCTGTCAGCATCATCTATGCTTGACTATTGGGACTGGCTACAATTTGGCAAAGTCTCAAATACATCCTGTTTTGCAGCATGGCATGAGTTCCCTGCCATGTCTCCTCCATCGTTCCCCTTACTGTTCATGATAGGGATCTCTGTCTGGGGCCCTTCCAAGGTATCCAAGGTGTGTGAGGTGTTGATGTGGTTTTTACCAAAGATGGCAAACACTTTCGTTGAAGCAGCAGGTCTGCAGCGCACCACCAGATCTACAGTGGTACTGTGATCTTGTGGTATCTTTGGCAAAGTTTCTTCAATTTCACTATGTACTGCTGTTATCTCATTGGACCCTTTTGCCTACATCTCCCATGCTATCTAGTTGTAGACAATCACATTTCTATAGCTGGTCTGTAATTGCCTCTGTACAGCTTTCCCCCCTAGAGGCCAGGGAATTCCCATACTTCCTGTGTTCTTGCCTGGAAGAGACATTTAGTACCATTTGCCTAG
Organism: Pelodiscus sinensis; assembly: GCF_049634645.1. Taxonomy (NCBI): domain Eukaryota; kingdom Metazoa; phylum Chordata; order Testudines; family Trionychidae; genus Pelodiscus; species Pelodiscus sinensis. The sequence goes on from NC_134711.1 coordinate 77,744,594, forward strand.
AGCTAGCCTGTTCATTTGGGCAACTGCACATGAGGATGAGCTGCTAGGTGTGCTTACTGAGCTTAACTATCAGAAACAATCAGAAAAAGGCTTAAAAAACCCCACATGGTGATTTCTAGTCTCCAATTCCCTGGGCAACAGAAGTCAAAATTGTGACCAGAGCACTCACTTTCAGGGATAGCTGCTAGATGACTGTTAGGGCCAACATTGGCCAACATAGGCCATCCACCTGTACATTGTTAACAGCAGTCATCATCCATGACTGCCATTTGATGAGTTCCTTTTAAAAACAGGGTGCTTATCAGTTTGAGTGCAGACATCTACGGACAGGTTGATGCAAGATGACTTAATATGTAATATAGATCAGCCTTAGTCAAAAGGTAAATCCTTAATTCTGTAGATCAAAATGGCAAAAGAATAGCCAAATGGCTTCTTGAGCATAACTTAATGTGGTTTTTACTAAAATACCCAGGTTCTAGCCCACGTTTGGAGACTGTTTGAAAAAAAAAAAAAATCAAATTGTATTCAATTTAATGTGGATTCACTCAACTGCTGATTGTCCCACTTGCTCTGGTACATGTAAAAGTGAACACTAAAAACAATCTAATACTGAGTATGTAAAAAGTCTGCTCAATAGGCAACTGTTCAAACCTGAGATTTTCAGCAGTTAGACATGCTGCAGGTTCTACAGTATAAAGCTTAAACAAGCTTATGCTGTACAGCCCACAGGTAGGGTTGCCAGATGGTTGAAACAAAAATACCAACCCTCCCTCCCCCCCCCAAAAGGAAAAAATTCTGTTGAAGGGGAAAAAGGGGAGAGACTGAAGCGGTTGGGGGGGGGGGGGAGGACTCTCCCAAATTAAAATAAAACTGCATGTCCCCTTTAAGAGTTAGTGCAGGGATAGGAACAGGGGAGCAATTGATCATTGAGACCCAGGGTAAAGCATGGTTTCCCCTTGGTCTTTTGGCTGGCAGCCATTTTGTGCCAGCAGCCTTGGGGAACCGGGTAAGCATGAGAGCTGTGGTCGGGGGACTGTGGTTTTCGGAAGCCAGGCGTGCTCAGCGGGGAGGCCGGGCACTGAGTGTTTGTAGGGTTGCCAGGTGCCCGGCATTTTTGCCTCTTGGCCAGGGAAAAATTCAGAAAATTACCAGACACCTAAAATGTCTGATATTTTCTGAATTTTTTTTTAAACTGGACAGGAGCCAAAAATACCAGACTGTCCGGGTGAATACCAGACACCTGGCACCCCTACCTACAGGGAAGCCTCCTCAGGAGCAGGCCTGCCAGCCACTACTGGCCCCGCTCCTGGGAAGGAGGCTTCTCTACAACAGAGGTGTCGTCTCTCAGAGTAGAGACTTTGCAGCCGCAGCAAAACAGCGTAGCGGGCAATAAACTGTCAGCCCCAGGAGAAGGGAGGAGGCTTCATCACAAATTCTACAGCCAACTCCCTGGGATCTGCCAGCCCCGCTCCAGGGAAGCCAGCATGTAACCTGCATCAGGTGGGGCAGGCCAAGCCCACCACAGAGGCTGCTCCAGCTGGCAGAAGCAGCCCCCACCTGCCAGGTGAGCCAAGGGGTGGAGCAGCTCTCTACCCAGAACTGGAACCAGTAAACACTACCTGTTTAGGATAGATACTCGCTGGTTAGCCTAACACCTCAAGTTTAATTTAATGACTAGATATACCTAAAGTATGTTAAGGAATTAATAGTTAAAGTTAGTTATAATTCAATCGTTTTTGAAGGCCAATATTCTCCTACACTGGAAGCAGAGCAAAGTTATAGGAAGATTTTAAAGTCTCTTGCCTGAGGTGGGTTTATGGTATGCTGTACACACATTCTAAAAACAGTCTTCAAAAAAGAAAAGTTGGCAGCAGTAAACAAGGTAATTGGCTCTGGAACTTTTAAATTGAAATCGGATATAGTTCATCTTCCATAAAAATTTAAAGACAACTTGGGCTCTAATAGTCTTCCATTTTTTGGCTGAAATTTGAAAAAGAAAAAACAAAAAACCCCTTAGTTTCTTTCCCAAGTAGGGATGGTAAATTTTAAAGCACTATATGCCTCAAAGTAACTAATTACTATAACTTCATCTGTACTAGTCCTTACTTACAATTTGTACCAAGTAAACTCTCCCACTGCCCAGACACTGGCATCTGCATTGCCCCTGCCACCCAGAACCCCAACCCACAGTTCCCCATCTCTCAAAGACCTTCCACCCCCAATCCCTAACCTGCTCCTGTGGCTCCTGCACCCTACTTCTCACCCCCAATCCACTCCTGAACCCCCACTCCAACTCCAGAACCCAGTCCCACTTTCCCACAGCCTCCCTCCCATGCACTAAACCCCCCATTTCTGGTCCCACCACAAAGCCATGGGAGCCCCACTAAATCTACTACCTTGGGTGCCCCCTAAACTCAGATGTGAGAGGAATGTGGCGAGTGTCTCCCCTCAGTCAGGGGCTACATCAGTGAGGTGTGGTATAAGGATGTTAAAATACGGTTAATTGACGGAATTTCTATCGACTAGTCAATGTACGTTTCAAAGGAACAATGTGGAACTCTGTGGGGGCCAGCAGGAAGTCCTGCTGACTCCAGGCTGCACATGGGTGCCTGCTTTGAAATGCACAAGAGTCCCCAGCAGGGACTCTTGTGCATTTCAAAGCCATGTAGCCCAGGGTCAGCAGGGGTCTTAAGAGTCCCCTGCTCACCCTGGGCTCCATGCTATGCTGTATGCCACTAGGAGTCCGGGGTCAGCTGAGGACACCCCAACTGGCCCCAGGCTATACGCGGCACTTCCCCAGAACCTGCCCAGGTTCTGGGGAAATACCACGTGGAGTCCGGGATCAGCAAGGGAGTCCCCAGCTGACTCCAGGATCCCCTGCCCTTTGAAATGCCACCTCTGCATGTTTCAAAGGCAAAGCAACATAGAACAGTAGGGCCAGGTGGAGTCAAAGAGTACAATTCACTAAAGAGTCAGGTAGTGAACTAGTTCTGGAACAAGCTGTTTGGGCACATATGGTAAATCCAAAACCCTTGATAACCTCAGAAGTTTGACACTCTCTACAAGCCATTGTTGTGTTTATGATATCACTGCGCCTTATTAAAAAGGGTTTACTCTGATCACAAAGAAGTTGAAATTGATAAATGAATCTTAATTAACAGGACACTCCTTATGGTACAGTTCCTTTCACAGAACTTCACACCCCCCTCCCCCCCCACACACACAACTTTTCACCAGTAACTGAACTGAAGACAAACAATATCAACTGATCATTTCATCTATTGCCAGTGTCTACAACTTTGTCATCAACTACATGCGCTCTTCTAATGCTAGATGGTGGGTGTGTATATATGTAATATTTCAGTTCTCACCCTCAAACCACTTTTATCCTCTGTATATACTCAAAATGTACCTCCTGTTTAGTCTACTACTCATGCTGTACCCTTACACTATACTAGTCTGACTGGCTAGGAATATTCTAGCCCTCAGCTAGCACAAAGTAAAAAAACCTCTATATCCCACCAACACCACAACATCTGTTGTTCTAAAATATCCCTGGGTCAGTACATGGGACTGCTGATTAGCCAGAGTAATAAAACTCTTACAAGGATTCTTGAACTGGTAATAACTATATGAAGCTTCATAAATGACCATTGTGTGGACTATAGCAGACTGAAATACAAAAAAAACAACTTGTATCAACATTGTCATTCTCTCAGCTTTTAAAAAAAAACACCCTGCATTTTTCTCATCACCACTAGTCATTTGTAATTCAGGATACTTTATTAGAGTAGTGAATAATAGTCATTTAATTCTTTTGCAGAATATGCAAGTCAGTGTGAAAACAGGCTCTTTTCTGGCCAGGCCTCGTGCCCATAGCCTTCCTAGCCCACGTTTACCTTCCCCTCAAACCAAAAATCCTGCACTATGTGACTTAAGATCAGTAAAAACCAGGAGTAAGACACCAGGCAGGTAAGAGTCATACAAAGTTCGCGCCACTCAAGGGCCATCTCACCCCCTTCCTTTCCCCCTCAGCCTGTCACTAGGCTTAACAGATTCAGTCTGCCTATCACAACTAGGCGCGGGAAAGCTCTTGCTCTCTATAAAACAGCTACCTCTCCTGCAGGCAGTTGAGGGTTCCCGAACATTTGGAAGGCAGAACATGAGCCAGGTTCTGAGGGCTGATCACCCGAGGACCCCCTCCCGCTCACTGAATCTTTTGCAGAGCGTGACAAATAACGAATATGCTGTTGTCTCTGTTGTCTCTTGTATGTGTGATAATTGTGAGTATTTCTGTGTAAAGTTAGTTAAAGGGTTGATAAATAATAGTGTTAAGAGTAAGTTAGTTAGAAATTGTTAAATAGTACAGTTAAGAGTTAAATAGATGTTAAACCTTATGAGTAAAATTAATGTAAATATAACTGATAAAAATCCTTGGTGTTATTGATAATTACTTAGACTTAGAGAAACCCCAGGGCATCTTCCTCTACTGTATTGCAGTTTGTTTATTGTTACTGTTAATAGTTATCTGGCGCCCACGCATGTAAAAAGCTGATAAATAAAAAGTTATAGTTGAATATTTTTTTAACTTCTATTAAAATGCTTTTAATACAAGGCTGCCTGTTTCTGCACCTCTCTGGGGCTGGCCACATTCTCGAACCTTCCATTTTACTTTCCACAGTCAGCAAAGACAATCAACAGACAAAAAGTAGCATAGATACACCATAAGATTACATAATCCTCGGGTGTCTTTTAAAGTTACATAATTCATCCATTAAGATTTTTCACCATACTTTATCACTTTCACTACTGAACAAGCAATTTGCAGTTAACAGATCTGAAACAGTTAAACACAGAAGTTTTGAATAAATCTATAAACAATATGAAAGTATGCTAAAAAACCAACTGTCCTCAAACTTAGAGCAGGTCAAGTCAATCCTTACAAGATAAGCCTATTTGCTGCTCAGGCAAAACTAAATACTCATCAGGATTCAAACAATAATGAAGATGACAAGAAAAAAATATAAAAACCAGAACAATTTACAGTCATAATCCCCTCTACTAAGCTCTTATTTCAAATGATTCTGTAATCACCATGTTATATTAAAACAGCAGTATTAAGATACTCTCCTTAAATAGAGGTACAAAATGAAGACAAAGTTCAGTTTCAGATCCTTCAATTTCAAAAGAGCTGTCAATACCAAGTGCTTTAAAATTAAAATTTTCAAAAGTAAATTAAACTGGAAACATTCATTGTTTGCCCTGCAACAGAAGAGGTCCATGCATTAAAACATTCCTCCTTCCCCTCCCCCATCATGGGCAACAGATGAGCTCATATTGCTAAAGTGAAATTGGGTAGCAATACATCAACTTAGTTGGTAAGCACAGCTTTAACATATATAGAATTTGTGCCTTAACTTAATAGTAGTTATACTGAAAAACAGTCAATGCAGTTCTTACAATCCTCAACTTACCTTACAGGCTAGAAACAAGTCTGAAGATGCTCAAAATGCAAGAAACAAATTTTCAAAGTTTATTTCAGCTCTGTGGAATAGACTTGTGTAACTTAATTGCTTCTGAAATCTTTAAATATGCTTACTTTCTGTAATTGTATATATCAGTCACAGAAGTTGGTCTAGTTAACAAATTTTGCTATTCATTACCATGATAGGTGATCATAATTTTATTCTTACAGCAGCCTACACAAAATAGCATTCTGTTTGATTACTTATCACATTCAGAGCCAAAGTAACTGACTCAATTTAAAGAAAGATCATTTGGACACATACTGCCACAATACACTTACCTTCATTGGGTGAAGTTTTCAATCTTGTACAGATTCCATAGACATCTCCATAACATTGTTGTATTTTATGCAATGCATCTGTAGATCGTAGTTCCATAAGTTCACGGAGCTCTGCAAGTGTGATTCCAAAATCTCCATGATTAGATTCTTTTACAGCATTTTTTACGCCACTGTATGCAACTGAGTTGTTAGCCATATCACCCATGATGTATAGTCCTTAGTGTGAAGAAACAAGTTTCCAAAAAAATGAAACAATTTATTTGAAATACTTCCAAAAGTAAAATAAATCCTTTAGATATGAAGACAGTCAGACGAGCAGATACATATCAGCCAAATAGAAGAGTCTGATATCAGTAACCCTTTCCAGAGAGGAATCTTGAATGTCGTCCCATGGTGAGTTCCTTTTTTCAAGTTAGTCATAGAAGGTGTACAATCTAGGGAAAAATTAGAGCCATTTATAGCAGTATACATTTTCAAATCTATTAAACATTGTTAGAAAAACTTTAAATAAGCAACATAGCAAAAGTGGGACATTGGTGCAATATTAGATATATAAAGCTTCAACCCAGTCTTTCAAATCCCTCAAGCCCCTTGACGCATACCATAAACTGTCACGGTAGGCAACAGTAATAGCCAATCTTCTGGTCCTTACATCTTGAGTCTCCAAGTCTGTGAAACGCACACAAAGGCTATATAACAACCTTTCTTGATTTACACATTCCTGGTACTAGTCTCAATCATTCTTACACTTCCTCTATTTGTCATACTCACTTATTTCTTACATTAAACCCATCTGGGTAGAGACTGCCACTTTTTATATGTACAGTATTAATTCCATCTCACCATGGCCTCTAAGTGTTACTCTAATACAGGGATGGATAATTTTTGATCACTCCAAGATTTTGGAAAATGGTCCATGGCCACACTCTTCCATAATATTAATGGAGGAGGTGTGGTGTCAGATGGAGATTGGGTGCAGAAGGAAGCCTGGGGTAAGAGATTGGGGTGAGGTCTGGGAGGGAGTTTGGGTGAAGGAGGCAATTGTGACCTCAGGCCTAGGATTGAGGAGCAGGGGTTTGGGTAGTGATCTAGGGCAGGAGATTGTGGTGCAGGACCTGAGAGGAGGCATGGGTTTAAGAGGGGGCAGAGGGTTTGGCCTATGTGGGATAAAGGGGGCATGAGTGGGGGGGCAGAGGGGCTGGGGTCAGGGCAGGCTCTGGCCAAGAGACCTACCAGTCAGCAGCCCAGCATGCTTCTCAGGTAGGAGCCAACCCCAAACCTGCACAGACTGCAGAGCCTGAGAGGGGGGCACGGGGCAGCATGGGGAGGTGCTTCACCTGCTACCTATCTTAAATAGGATTGTGGTGCTTTATGGCTGCTCCTGCCCCCAGAACTCTCCCCACCCCTCTGCTCACAGTTTGTGAAAACTCAAACAACTCAGCAGCCACTTTACTGAGCTGTGTGTGGGGGCAGGGCAAGCAAGGGCAACTGCCTGAGGTTCCCTTCTGCATCTGCAGGCTGGATCAGGTGGCTTGGCAGGCCGGATTCAGCCCACAGGAGGTGTTTTTGCCCAAGCCTGCTCTAATATAAAACTAATAGTTACAGAAACATGAGAAAAGTTTCCACAGTATATCTAGCATCTTTGACGAATTACTGTGTTCAGAGTGTGTAAAACATGCCCAGAAATTCAGGGATTAGACTTCTCAAAGGAAACCTATGACTTAATGAGGCTTGTTCCTTCCAAAACTAATCACATAACCTGGTCTTCACCTCCACACCCACTTTGTGCATCTTTGTGCAGATCCATTCTATATTCAGGTAATACTGAATCACGATTTGGACAAACCTCAAGCCACCAGCCTCTGAAGGATCTTGGTTCTACTTCACCCAGAGTAGTTTCTAGTCACAATCCTATGTCTTCCTTGAAATATCACGAAAGGGCTTCCTACAAGCACGCCAGTTTATGTATTTACTTGATCCAGAAGAGTCTGGTTGCTTGTTCAGAATGTACTAAATAATTTCCTCCCCGCTGTGTTTTTTTTTTTTTTAAATAAAGTTTCATGCATTTAGACCAGGCCCGGGCAAAATACCATCTGCAGGCCAGATCCAGCCCACAGATGCAGCAGGGAGGCTCAGATTCCCCACCTGCCACTGAAAAAAAAGTTATCATTGTGGGGTTCTGAACAGTTGTGAGCCCAGGAGAGAAAAGAGAGACTTCATGCACTGTCCTTGCCCCCCACACAATCCCATTAAACGGTTTCCAGCCAATGGGAGCTGCCTGTTGTCAGCAGGCAGCTTGCAAAGCACCCTCTCTCTCTCCACCATATAGTTACAGAGGCTGCACAGGCCTAGATTCTGCTTCAGAAGGCTGGAGGCCAGGAGTTAGATATTTTGATGTTTTGTTACTTCTTTAGTAGAATACGCATTTCAGACTCTCTGTTGTGTGTTGGCAAAAATGTGTTTTTGTGGTGATACATTTAGTGATGATGCAAATATACCACAGCTGAAGAGTAAACATAGGGGCTATGTCTACATTGGCGCAATCTTATGCAAAAGCAACTGCTTTTGCGCAAAAACTTGCTGCCTGTCTACACTGGCTGCTAGTTCTTGCGCAAGAACACTGACGTTCTAATGTGTGAAATCAGGGCTTCTTGCACAAGAACTCTGATGCTCCCTCTCAGAATAAGCCCTCTTGTGCAACTGTTCTTGCACAAGAGGCCAGTGTAGACAGGCAACATGAATTTCTTGTGCAATAAAGCCCTATGGTTAAAACGGCCATCAGAGCTTTCTTGCACAAGAGAGCGTCTACACTGGCCTGGATGCTCTTGCACAAAGGCACATGCCAGTGTAGACGCTCTCTTCTGGAAGAGTTTTTGCACAAGAACTTTTCTGCAAGAGTGTTCTCGCACAAAATCATACCAGTGTAGACGTAGCCCTAGACTTAAAGGACAGTATCAAGATAATTAGGCCTCTGATATGTCCTTTATTCCAGCTAACCAGGAAAAAGATGGACTTCAACTGGATATCAACTGAAACCAGCTGCATTTTGGGTACGTCTAGACTACATGCCTCTGATGACAGAGGCATGTAGATTAGGCTATCCGGCATAGGAAAATGAAGCAATTTAAATAATCGCCGCTTCATTTAAATTTAAATGAATGCCACGCTGAGCTGGTCAGCTGTTTGTCGGCTCAGGGCGGTAATCTGGACGCTCCATGGTTGACAAAGGCATTTGTCGACCTCCCAGGAAAACCTCATCCCAGGAGGCATACCTGGGAGGTCGACAAATGCCTTTGATGTCGACTGCAGAGCATCCAGACTACCGCGCTGAGCCGACAGACAGCTGATCGGCTCAGCACGGCATCCATTTAAATTTAAATCAAGCAGCAATTATTTAAATCACCGCTTCATTTTCCTATGCCGGGTAGCCTAATCTACATTCCTCTGTCAGAGGCATGTAGTCTAGACGTACCCTTTAAGTAGTCCAATTTTAATAAGGTCTCTAAACCATTAAGTTACGAAATTACAAAAATAGCACACTTATATTACATTTTTTCATCCAACTTACAGTGCTTTTCAGAAACAGGCAAGTATCATTATGCCTTTGCCTCAGTTTCTCCAGTACAATGTGACTTTGGGGAATTCACAATCAAAGAACAGAAAACTCAGTTCACTCCTATTCCCCAAGGTGGAAAGAGATAGCATCTTAGGCCCAGCAAGTCAGCCTAGTTTAGAGCCATCTCTCAAGTGTTTTAATTCTCAGAACTTGCTTCTAGGAGTGAAATATGATTTTACAGCAACTAAACAGAGCAAAGAACAAAGGCAAGGTTGGCTCCTTCTATAATCTGGAGACATGTATAGGATAGTGTTAAATGACAATGCTCTCTTCTGAAATATAAGATGTGACAATCATGTCAATGCAAGACTGTTAGAATTAAGATAAATTTCATCCTACTTGCATCCAAGCTATATGACTGTTTTTATAACTACTGGAGGTGAAAATTAAGAATACATAATGCTGAGGAAAGATAGCAGATTGATAATCCTAAAAACTGACTCATTTATTTATTCTCAAAAAGGAACACAACAGGGTATTAGAAGCAAGAAGCTCCCTACATGGCCTTCAGTAATGACCTCGAGGGACTATTGTGCATGTCAGCTAGTAGTTCATTTTCTATGCTTAGCCTCTGAGGGCCAAAGCTGGGGCCTTGTTACTGTAAGCATCTCAATAAAGCAAACTTAAGCCACAAGGCCAAATGAAATCAAAATACTGAGTCATTCAAGAACAAACTGCATTTAAATTGTGCTTGAGAGAACTGTAGTTCTACCCTTCTTCTCAGTCAGACCCATTAACACAAGTCCTCCCCACCTCCCTTCCTTCAGGAGGGATTCTACCCTTTTCATACAGGTATGTATAAACAATGCTTTAAAACAGGGTTGGGGAACCTTTTCTGATTTAGGGCCACAGACCCACAGGAAAAATAAAATCCGTTGGCGGCAGCACAGATAAGAAAAAAAGACAAACACACACACTCGTCACCAGTGTGGTCTTTCCAATGCTGGAGGGAGCCCTGAGCCTCAGGGGCTGGTTCCAGGCAAGGCGGAGGCTGCATCTGGCCCCCAGGTCTTAGGTCCCCCAACCCTGCTTTAGAAAATAACAGTTAATAAAAGGAAGGAGCTATGTAAGTAAGGCTCATGTTTTGGATACCAATCCAAGAGGTCAGGCCTGGATAGTGTTACTTACATAAAATAGGACTAAAGTAATTGCCCTACAGGATTCAAAACAGAAGTCCATCTCATCCAGTAATTGGTGAGATGATGGCCTGTATTTGGATGATCGTTCAAGAATCCAACAATAGGCAGACAAGATGCAAGTAACCCAATATACTACCACCACCACCACACTGGCGACTAACTCCATGACATACCATAGGAATTTTAGCTAAAATGTTTTGCCAAGTAATTCCTCACCTTTGAAATCACCATATATAACCTATGTGCAATACACAATTAGAATGAAGACAGATTTTTTCATGTGAACTTAACTAATCTTTAAAAGCATTCTGCCATGTTGAAAGTAAACACCCCTGCCCCACCCAGGAAAACAGTACTAGATTTCTCACATGTTCAGTTTACTCAAACTTTTCATGGACATTCAAAGAAAAAAAGTTTCACCAGTAAGGTATCCTTTTTAGCTGCAAGTTAGATTATAAACTATTAAAATAGTTCAAAGTTGCTTACAGATTAAGCCTTAGCTGATGTTCTTCTCTGTAAAGAATTTGACCTTCAACTGCACATTATCAGCAGCCCAGTTTTATTATGGGAAAAGACTCCCAAAGTGATTATCTTGGGAAAGCCTTGCTTAATCTAATTAGTTCAACAAAGAACCAATAAGTCTATGAACCCATAGTTGGCAATGAGAAAAGAACTGCCTGCAGATATTTGAATTTGCTTGTTATCTCCAAGTTTAAGTTTCACAGACTAAATTTTAAGGTAGCAGACATCCAACACAATTTTGGAAACAAGTTATTTGTATACAATTAGGTTAAGATCCTTAGGGCAGGTATTGTTTTATTTCTTAAATTCCTAGCACACTACAAATCTACTGTATATTTGTGAAAGTTTGTGTGTCTGAGTGTCTGTTCAAGAACTCCTAAATGCTAAGGAGCACCAAATTTGCTACTCAGCTTCCTCTTCCAACTTAAAGCAAGGTCAGGGTTTGGTTGCACCAAAGTAATGGTATGTGTATAGAATAAGATTTTCTGTTTGATGAGAAACAGGGAGGACTATGATAACTGGGACAGTTATACTTCAAAATGACCACGTGGGAGCGGCTGGGCTGCCCAACCCCCACCAAGTGGGCTAGGTTGCCCAGCCCCTATGAGCAGCCAGGCCCATCTCCTGCTCTGAACCTCACCCTCCACTCCTTTGCCCTGAGCTCCTCCTCACCCTGACTCTTGCGCTCTCATGCGCCCAGCCCACTGCCCAGAGCTCAAGTCCCCCCCCCCACACACACACTCCCAAGCTCCTGTCCTGACTTCTGCATGCCCTACAAGACAAGCTAATTTAATGTGACTAATTTACAAATGTAGGTTTTAAAATAAAACGATTAAGAAAAAGGTGCTTTCCTCTCTGTAATTAGATGAGTTTGGGGGCAGAACTGTTATACAGAAGCCCGTGTTTTGCATTTAGAGTGTAGCATAACAGGAATCCAATTTGTTAAGTCACATAAAATTGTTTATAGAAAGCTAAATTGGATCCAGATTTATACAAAATTCATGGGTTTACCTCAACTGATACTAGGATCATTAGATACTCCTGTAAAGGTTATAAGTTAGTACAAAAAGCAGAGGAAATCTGAAAACAAGTGTACAAGTAATCCTAGTTGGAGTAATTTGTGCTTGGGATTGGGTATTTTTGGTGAAATAATGTTACTGCCCCTTTTGAAGGCATTTCTTCTGTATGTAACTTCGAGTCGACAGTAGAAAAAGCAGCTTTAAAAAGGAGTGAAACAGCATAGCTAAAAGTCTTCTATAAAGCAGCCTTAGTGACACCTATTTTTCAGCAATAAGTTTTTCATTTAATATACATCTGCAACAGAAAGAGGACAGGCTCTACCAATGTAAAAAGTCTTACTACTACGGGCTTGTGTACACTGAAAAAAATCCACTGCAGTGCTTCAGTAAAGGTATTACCCGCAGTGACAGAAGAGCTTCTCCCACCATTGTAAGTAACCCACCTTGCTTAGAGAAGTGGTAGTAAGGTCAACAGTCCTAGCACTGTCTGCAGCAGGGGGTTGGTCGGTTTAAATGCAGTCAGTCAGATGTGACTTTAAAAACATCCCTGTGCAACATAGTTATGACAATTTGCTAGAGTAGATCAGGCCTATCATTTCTGGGTTCCCAAGAATAAAAGGTAGCGGTCCCAAAATTTCATTTAATGAGATCTAGCTTACAACAGAATTTAGTTAGCAAGTGTTCCTTTTACTGAAAACAATGTGAATTGGCTGTTGCTCTAAGATCTTCTCTTCCCGGCATCGTGGAAGACTAGACATTGCTGGCATCTGCAGAGGCTGCTGCTGGCCTGAGACCACTTCCTGCTGCTGACAGCACCTGTTAAAGGCTCTTAAAACAGTTTACCAGCTGAAATTTAATGTACTGTTTGAGAAATCAAGACATCAGAAACTATTAGGCTATGCTATACTAAACTTAAGTAGAGACGACAAGGGCTATAGAGATCAATATACTCCAACAGTGTTTTCTGTCTCCCCCATTTAGTGTGTCCTGTTTAAACAGCGGATAAGGAAAGCATTACCTTAAAATATCTATTAACTTTACCATGAAAGATCAACTCATTACCATTACCATTCCCTAAGTGTCAGGAGATCTATATCTGAGCAAAGATCAAACTGAAAAGAATATAATAGCTTTTAAAATATTCCCACACATTAGTACAAAGGCTATGTTGCAAGACAATCTGGAGACCCTGTGTTTATTCTCCAACCTGTGAATGAGATCCTGAAAGAGTGAAGGGAGATAATCCTATTATATTACAAAAGATACTAAATTAGTGGATGGAAGTTTGACACTGAACTGTCCATACAAAGACCCTTTGTTTATCTCCTTCCTGAAGGAACAGAACAGAAAAATGTTGAGAAAAAGATATTCATAGGACTTTTCCGCTGCTTTTAGCTTAACCCATGACTGAAAATAAGCTTTTCAAAAATTGTATCAAGGACATTTCCACTATCTGATATTTCTTGAAAGACTGATTTAAATATCTTAATGTGCTTAAATTTGCTATATTCAATCCAACACAATTTTGCAATGACTCAAGTTTTCTGAAGCTTCTTTAAATTAGACCCAATCAAAAAAACACACACACACCCCCTTTCACTGAACTCATCCAGTAACTACTCAACTAGCAGTTTATAATCACTAACAATTCAGGGTTTTATTTAGCCTTTCAAATCTGATTTAGAGAGTGATTACTAAATTAAAAATATTTGAATTGTTTACTATGCGAGAATTCTCTACCCCCCCCCCCCCCCCCCCGGAAATACCTTAATCATTTTGTTTTCCTCAGTCTGCATAGTAATTGTGGTTTAAATGTTCTATTTAAATATGTTGTGTACTGCCTACTGGTACTCGCCTAAAAAGATATAGAAGTCGAAATGAAGAATTCTAAAGATTCAAAGAAGGAAATTTAGTCATGTCATATAAAAATACCTTATTCAAGTCCTGCATATGAATCTCAGACTTCCCAGAGATACGGGAATTCTCTAACCACAGTACAGTAAAACTCCACTGGTCCGGCACTCCTGATGGTCCGGCACCATCAGGAACCCAGAAGTGCTCCGGGCAGCCAGACCGTTAGAGCTACTCTGCCCCCGGCTTCCCCAATTCAGCCGCTGCTGAAACTGACCAGTGGCTGAATCGGGGAAGCCAGGGGCAGAGCAGCTGGGATGCAGCCTTGTAGGTCCCGTAGCGCTGCCCCTCAGGGCTGCAGGACCAACCCAGCAGCACCCCAGCTGTCCCCATTCAGCCACTGCTGAAAATTGACTATCGGCTGACGCCGGGAAGCCCAGGGCAGAGCAGCTCTGCCTCGGGCTTCCTAGAATCAGCCGCTGATCAGTTTCAGCAGCAGCTGACTTGGGGACGCCTGGAGCAGAGCAGCTGGGGTGCTGCTGGGTTGGTCTTGCAGCACCAAGGAGCGGCACTACCAGACCAATCCAGCAGCACCCCAGCTGCTCTGCCCCAGGTGTCCCCAAGAGCAGCTGGGGTCCTGCTGGGTTGGTCAGTAGCACAGTCCCTTGGTGCTGTGAGGACCAACCCAGCAGCACACCTTAGCTGCTCTGAAACTGACCAGCAGCAGCTGAATTGGGGATGCCTGGGGCAGAGCCAGACTATCAGAAGGGGGGGGGGGGGCGCTATGAGGGGTCTGTGGTGGCATCCCACCCACATTACCCCAGACTCCTCATAGACCCCCTCTTCCAATAGTCTGGCATATCTGATAATCCGGCACCCCCTGGTTCCTAAAGGTGCCGGATTATCAGAAGTTTACTGTACTACAACAAAAACTGCAAGGTGTGTGTGTCAACTTAAAACTTGAATCCATTTGAAACTATAACACTTTATAATCAGACAGGTTACATGAAAGCAGCCAACTTCTAAGGAACAAAAGAAATGTAGGATACTTATAAATGTTGTAGTGTTAGACAAAGTAGACTCTGGATTAAGCTGGCTATTGTCAGGCCCCTTCACTGGAGGTTCCTTGTTGTAGACTCTGAAGAGAAGTAAGCTCTGTTTATTCACTTCCACGGCATAACAAGCAGCTTCTATGACTTTTGTTGAAGGAATGGCAGATGTGCAGGTGGAAAAGCTAGAGTCATGGATGAAGGTCTTGTAATTCTGGCCCTGTGGCACTAGACATTTGTTGCATCAAACGGTGTACGTGCTCATGAAGAATTTGCAACAGTGCAGTTGTACACTGAAAACCCAGTGAGTCTATGTCTAGACTGCAGGCTTCTTTCAGAAGAACCTTTTCTCTGGAGAGACCTTCCAAAAAAAACTTCTAAAAGAGCTGGCTATTGTCAGCATACAAAAGCACATCGAAAAAGTGATCTGCTTTTTCAAGAGATAGCATCCACACTGAATGGATGCTCACATTTAATATGTGATTACTAGAGATGGAACAGCCACCAGGGCACCTGTACTTTTTCCTCCTCTTTCGAAAGAACTTTCCCGTCCACACACGCTTTTTTCCAAAAGAGCTTTTTTAGGAAAAAGGCTTCTTCCTCATGGAAAGATGACTACTAAATGCTGGAAAAAACCCTCTATCCTTTCTATTTACTTGCGACATAACTCAGGTTTTGTTGGAAAACCAGCCGTTTTTCGAACAAAACCTTGTAGTGCAGGCATACCCTGAGAGTAGGGTCAATTTTCAACCATCCAGTGATAAGATGCAAAGCAAGATTGAGCCTGGCTCTCCTGCAGATATGTTGCCTAGTTAAGTGGCTTACTATGGTGAAACTTTACTCTTTTTGCTGCCTTTCAAAGAATGAAGAACAGGAGTCTCAAACTCAGTTTACCTTGGCGCCAATGCAAGTCGTCAAATCCTCCTAGTCGGCCACCGGGCACCCCCTCTGGCAGGGCTTCCACTGAAGTGGAAAGATTGAGCTGGCCTGGGAGAGGGCAGAGCACAGGCTCCTGCACTGCTCCACTTTCCTGCATCTCCCACCAGCGTGGTGAGTGCAGTGGGACGCAACTCCTGCTGTAGTCCTGGGAAGCTCGGAGGCTGCGTCTCTCGGGAGAGAGGCTGGAGGTAAAGTGTGCTGTGGGTGGGAAGAGGTGGGATAGGGGCAGAGCAGAAGTTGGACTTGGGGAAGTGCAAGGACCCAAATGTTAGCAGCTGTGTGCAGGCCAGATTGTGGAACTTCTCGGGCTACAGATGGCCACCCAGGCTGTGGGTTTGAGACTCCCCCCCCCCCCCCCGAAGTTTCAGAAGAGATGAGAGCCTGTCTCCATTCAAGGAAGCCTCTTCAGAGGAGGAGAGTTTAATCAAACCATCCCGCATGTACACCCATTTGAGAAGTCCGTAGATGGGCAGAGTCCCAATTTCCAGGGGAGAAGTAGTGACCAGTCAAGTTCCTACTTGACTACCCGAAAAGCATTTGCTTTTTGTCCACTGGAAACATGTCCATAGTACAGCTCAGGGGAGAGGGGAGGCAATTTCTAGCAGGGTACGAAGATTCATACTAAGTCTACTTGAGCTATCATGCTAAAGATAGTGGTGTGGATGTTGCAGCACAGCCAGGAGCTTACCTGACTCTTGCATTTCAGTTCAGGGCTCGCTTTAGCCATCACATATGCTACAATGTATTTGGTATGCTAATTAGAGAAGAGCTAGAACAACGGTCTCCTCACTTGGGAATCAATTTTCATTGATAGTGTAGGTCCATAGTACTAATTTTCAAAGTAATTAATGAATCAAAACTAGTAATGTCAGAGACAGCTTTGATTTATGAACCCTCATCTACAAGTGCACTCCTGAAACAAAGCACATCCCAAAGCCCAGAACAAAGCGCAAGAGGCAGTGACAAAAGTATTCTCTGGAAAGGGCTTCTGGCCTCAGAGCAACCTTTAAGACAAAGCTATTCAACACACAGCCTGTGAGCCACATGTGGCGGCCCACGACCTGTTTGGGGTTTGCGGAGGGCTCAACATGCAACCCACAGGTGGGATCCTTTGAACATAGCCTCCACTGGAAACATGCTCCATAATGATGAGTCAATATAATGGTCTTCTGTTGATATGTGTTTTAGTAGTTAAATTCCTGTACTGTCATTGCTCATTAAAAGTGCTGTCATGAGTGGAAATCAAGTAAATATTGCATTTTATTAATATCAGCAGAACTGACTTAAATGGGGCCTGTGTGTTGTGTAGTCTTGCCTTAATCTTTGTATTCGTGCCAGTCAGTGTGAAATAAGCTATCTGCATATATATTTGCATGTACATGCAACCACACTTAAGTTGTGGCCCTCGACATGTGTTGAGAGTATCATTGTGGCCCCCAGAGTTCTCAAAGTTGAGTGTAGTCGTCCTTTAACAGGAGAAAAAGTGAATTCCACATGTGACCACCTTTAGGGAAAAAGTCAAAACCTCTCTCAGAAGTCCTTTCCAGTATGACAATTCAAAAACAGCCCTCTTCTCCAAATGATCCCCCTTTCTGGAGTAAGAGTGCTAGGGATTTCATGAAACCCACTGGGGCTTGATTGTCCATGGGAAGGCTTTGATACAATGAGCGACAGTATAAGACTATAGGTTAGACAGAATCTTAAGCACACTGGATATTTCTTATGTAGGAAATATCCAAGAGTTTTACCTAACCACCTGAAGGGGCCACAATTTAAAGGATGCAAAGAGACAAATCAAAGGAGGAAAAGTTTAACACCCAACACATGCTCAAAAAAGCAGAAGAAAACAATCTTTTCTCCTTTGAAACAGTATGTATTACAGAAACAAGTGTGGACTGTTCACACAAACAAGTGCAGTCTATGGCCAAGTTACAATGATCTGAAGTTTAAAAAGAGAGTTTGACAGGTTAAAGGCTGACTCTCCATGAATGCAAGCTCCTGTGGAGCTGCCTGCCCCCTGCCTCTGTGGAAAGCACTGGGAACGGAAGAGGGCAGATGGCTCCCTATGTGTACTAGCTCCCGTCTATCAGAGATGGCAGCATGGGGAGGAGGGGACTCCACAGGAGCCAGTGCTCCTGGCTCCCAAGCACTGGCCCCTACCTGCCCTTTATGCTGCTGTCTCTGTAGAAGGCAGCAGCAGGAGAGAGGCAGGCAGCTCCACAGAAGCCTGCCTGTGTGGGGAGCCAGCTTGAAAGCCGGCTCCCCATGGTCACCCGCTGTGGCCTTCTCCCCCCCTTGCTGCAGGGAGGAGTTGCATGTAACCATTAAGACTAACTAATAAGCATGGACTTATTGTTTAATCATAAACATTTATATACACTAACATCCCTAGTCCAAACTAGTGTTTGCAGGAAGCATGTAGGGGACAATAAAACTGCTAATCTGCATATCCTTCTACACCCCACATCTTCTGAATACCAAATTTACAGCCATTAAAAAAATGCATTATGGACCATAAAATCTGGTCTCCAAGTGAAATCTGGTCTTCTGCATATTTCATGCTATACAGCCGGTACTAGAGTTGTGAATGGTCGACTTACGACCGTTCACATTTACAAGCGAAACGTTGGTAAATGGCAGACCCCGAGTTACAAAAGCGATCCGCTCTTACAAACAGTGTGGTTGCGTGTAACTCTATGGGGTCCAACTTACAAACAAACCGAATTACAACCAATTGCTTGGTCCGTAACCGGTTCGTAAGTCAGGGGGAGGCTGTACTATACTGATATATCACAGGGCAGACCAGTATTTCTCAAACTGGGTGTCCTGACTCAAAATGGAGTTGTGGGCAGAGATAGTCACAAGATTTTAGGGTGACTGCAATATTGCTACCATTAATTCTGTGTTGCCTTCAGAGCTGCAGCTATTGGCCAGGCCCCTGACAGAAGTGCCTTGTCAGCAGTGATTCAGAAGGGTAGCAGTACCATAGCCCCTGCTTTACAATAACTTTACAACCTTCCCTCTCACCCCAATTCCTTCTGAGGTCAGGACCCTCTCAATTCAAGCAACTAATCAACAAATTGACTAGGCACAAAGAGGCAGCAAGGGGGGGGGGGGGGAGGAAGGGGTGCTGGAGGAAGCTGGCTTAAAAGCATATTCCCTCCAACTCTGTGGGAGGGGGCAGGAGCACAGCAGCAGCCAACTTTGACATGTACAAGAGTCCCCGCTGGCCCCCACCTCTCTGTAAGCCCTAGGAGTCTGCAGCAGCCTTAGCAAAGAGCAATCAGGACAATCTGCTGCCTAGCAGCTGAGCCAGGACCACAGCAGCCCAAAAGTGGAAGTCTGGCTGGGCCACATCAGCCTGCGAGGCAGCAGCCAGAACGGCTATGAGAGTATGACTGGGGCTGCCTGCCACCTAGGGATGTTAAGGACTAGTCAACTAATCACTTCTATCAGATAGAGGCAGCAGGAAGCGGGGGGGGGGGGGGTACTTAAAAGCAGCAGCACCACACGGAGCCAAGGGTAAGCGGGGAGCTCCAGCAGACCCCGAGCTAGTGTAGCACTGACCCTTTGAAACGCTGCCGCAGCGTTTCAAAGGGGCAACACCACCGTGTTGACTAATCAAATAGTCAATGCAAAAAAAGGGTCAGTCTAGAGCAGGGGTTCCCAATGTGGGGTATGTACCCCAAGGAGATATGAGAAACTTGTCAAGGGGGTACGGGGAATATTTGGTAAATAACTAGATTATCCTAATTGAAATATTCCAAAAGTAGTAGTGTTAGTGAAAAAAGTTGTGGATTCTAGAGTCTAGAATTTATTTCCTTTCATATTGAATAGGGGGTATGGGAAGGTTTACTAAAAGCCAAGGGGGTACGGGGATCAAAAAAGAGTTGGGAACCCTTGGTCTAGAGGGTGCTAGACAAGAAAGGTCCACCTGTATTATAGGTACACCTTTGTGGGCCCCCTTTGTACTAGGCAGAGTAGAAAAAATAAAATTTTTAGCTCTTGCTCCAAACAGCTTTCAAACCAAACTATAGGTGAAAGATAGGGGAACCACAAAGAAATAATGTACACACTTTAGCTTCTGCGTATTATGAGAGTTGCAGGATTTTATGCGGGGGGGGGGGGGGGGGAAGGGAAGAGATCTGGAATGCTTCACATGCAGTTTACTGCAATTGCCTGGCATAAATCATGTATCATGTTTGCGTTCATCCTTCATGAACGTTTTTTTACAACAATTATTTAGATCCACATCCAAGATTCAGGAAAGTGTTAAGCAGCTAGTATCACTCACCCAGAATCCTCTACTGGTTGAAAGAAGAGATTTCTCACCCACTCCTCAAAAACAGTGGTAAATACTACCAACTGCAGTAGCTGAAACACATACATACCTAAAGTCTAAATAATGGGTAACTTTTTAAAATAATAATAGATTTAGATCAAGTATCAAAAATCTGTGTATTTTCTGATCACAACACAGTTTGTTGAGTCCACATTTCAACTGAGTGGACTACATGTCTGACACGTCTGTTTATGAAGTTATATTTAATATTTTCTCAAATGTATCTATTTTCGTTCTAGGTTTATCACACCATTATATTCAAATGGTACCATTATATTCATGGGGAAAAAAAGGCTTTCAAATAAAACCCAAACTGACCAATTTCTGGGAACATCAAATTTCCACCAGCTGGAGGACGTAGAATTGGGAGCAAGTCCTCACCTACCATATTATGGATGGTGATACCACCAAAATTAGATTTGTAAAAAACCTGCAGAATCATGATGCCAGCTGCTTAACATTCTATCATTAACTTGATCATGGAATTCAATGTTTCTAGACTTATTCCCAGTTAAGTTTTAATTAAAAGATAGCTAAAATACAATAAAAGCTTTTCTAGTAGTTTTCAGTGCAAGTACTACATTTGTCACACTGCTGTCATGCAATCACAAATGAAAAAGCTAGCATCTCAGACCAAAACTGTGCACTAAGAGATGCAGTACAGGATAACATACAAGACAATTAAGTTTGAACACTTCTTGCATTCTCACTCCTTCCTATAGGCAATTTCCCCACAGCATTCCACATTAATACCTTCTTCTGCCAGTCCAGTTTAGTGGAAATTTGAGGGAAGAAGCTATTGTCCCTAAAAATTAGCAGCAACATCAAGTGATATGTGAAGCTTTGGCCAGTTACTGTATCAGTATAGTGATAATGGCTTGAATTTGCCTCCTCTCAGTTAAAATGTCTTATTCATTCACACTAGAAGTCAGTCCTTTTTTGGGACTAGGAATATTTTGCAATGTAACTCAACTAGCTACCTGCAGTAAATTGTACTGAGGAACCCCAAAGGGGTAAAAATCAAGTGTTCAAAATGTTGAACCGCATTAAACATTTTAAGTTAATACATTTGACTTCACCTTCATGACTGAGCTGTAAATACAAGCGTTTAGGTTCTCAAACTAAGTATTGTGCCTCCTTTTTTTAAATTAAAGCTGTGGCTGCCTCAGTTCCAGGTGACTGGGACTGATGCAGGACTGTATACATCCAGAAAGCAGGGATAGAGAACAGGCCAAGCCCCACTCCTAGGCTCTTGTCCCATCCCTGCAATCCCTCACCTATCTAGGGATGTAAACAACTAGTCGAGTCTCTGATAAGCAAAAGCTTATTGGATAGTCAACTAGTCACTACTCCCTCAACTAGTCACTTTTCCCCCTTCGGAAAAAGCCTGCAGAATCATGACACCTGCTTACCTTCTATTATTAACTTGATCATGGAATTGAATGTTTCTAGACTGTTATTCCCAGTTAAGTTTTAATTAAAAAGGGGGGAGGAGCAGGAGCTAGTGCTGGGAGAAGGCAGCTTAAAAGTCTATTCTCCCCAGCACTGTCTCTGCAGGGTACTGGGGGTAGCAGGAACCAGGCACAAACTGGTAATCAGCTGATTCCCAGCTCACGGCTAGTCCCAGACAGGCCTCTTACATTTTAAATGAATCGTGTGCCCGGAGGGGTGGGGCACAGCAGAGGAGGGTAGAACCATGCACAAGCTGAGAATCAGCTGTCCTGCTCCCAGCCTTCTTGGTGGGAACCAAAGCAAACTTAAGCATTCTGCCATTTCCACATTTTCAGTTCTTGTTTCCTCCCTCTTCATTGAGCAATGGGCTTACCCTGTCTTTGATCTTCCTCTTATTTCCAATATGTTTGTAGAAAATTTGCTTGTTACCATGTATGTGTTTACCTAGACGTAGCTCATTTAGTCCCCTTGCCTTTCTAATTTTGCCCCTACATAATAGTATTTGTTTATAATCATCCTTTGTACATTGACCTAGTTGCCACTAGGGATGTTAATGGTTAACTGTAACTGGTAACACCCCTTAACCTGTGAGGTTACAGGTTAGGGCTTGAGCAGCTCTTCCTCCCCTCCTCCCCCCGCCTGCCAAGGAGGGGGCAATACTCCAGCCCCATGGGGCCTGCCGTGCATAGGAGGGCTGCTCAAGCCCAGCCAGAACAGCACCTATCCGTGACAGGGAAGGGTCCACTCCAGCCTGATCCCTCATTTAATCAGTTTACTGGTTAATGAAGTAGGCTTTTTAATACAACTCTTTAGAACATTCAAGATCTCCTGATTAACAGAGGGTGGTCTCTTGCCATACTTCCTATTTTTCTATGCAGTGGAATGGTGTTCTCTTGCACCCTTAATAATATCCCTCCCCCCCCAAAAAAAAACAAACCTGCCAGCTGTCCTTAATTGTTTTTCCTTAGTCTTGCTTCCCATGGGACCTTAGCTACCAGCTCCCTGAGTTTAGCAACAAAAGGTCTGGTAGCTCTTTATAGAGTACTTCAGCTAACCCCTGAAGCTTCTGAGTTTAGCAGTTTGCCTTCCTGAAATACATTCTTTCATTCTCCATTCCTTAGAATGAAATATGAATAAGCAACATTTACGCTCCGCAACAAGCTTATAAAATAAGGAACAAACACACCAATGTGCAACAGATATGCTATGTTAGCTATGCTATATAATGTTAGCTAACATCTGTTATACAAGCCTGATTATGTTTTAGTCACGAAATAATTTTAGTCTTCCACTAGAATTAGCTGTCATTAATTTTCTTTGCGTATTTTACTCTAATAGAGCAACTTCTATTAAAAATGGTTTACGGTGAGGAAGAGGTTAGAATTTAACAGTGAGCGGATGATCATGTTCCACATCAGCAATGTGGTTGCACCCTTACATGCAATGGATTAACTGATTTTTGCAGAGCCAGCAGAGGGAGCACAGACATTGTTTTTTTAATGGTTTTATATACAGTTGGTCCAAATATCAGTAGAGAAAAAAAACAAACAAAAAATCATTGAAAGAGACCCAGTAAAGAAAAAAAAATCCACAAATTTTTTATCTAAATGATAGGGGGGTTTTGTAAATGAACATTTGAAAATGGAGCAGGGTGTTACCTCATGCACCAATATCCAGTTTATTCAAACTGACAGCAGTTTTTTCTAGCCAAAAATTAAACCTTAGAAAATAAGTTGCATAATGAGTACACTGACCCGACCTTAACAGAAGTAGCATGAATGAGTCCTATAAAATAAGCAGAGTTGTTGTGTCTTAAATGGAGATCAATAGATTAATCGGCTCCAACAGTTAACAACTTTGGCTGTTCCTTTATAAAAAAGGCCCTGAAGAATTCCCCCATTACAATCAAGTGTATGTAACTCGCCCCCAACTTTAAGATTATATATTTGAATTTCTAAATAGAAAATAGTATACTTACAAAATTCATTTTCCTACATACTTCAGTATAATCCTAGGAATCTGTCTCACTTTTTATCAAAAACCCCTTGCTATCTACAGTGTTCCTATCCCTCTCCCCACTCTCACTCTTTGTTAACAGCACTTCTGTTTATCTACATGCACAGTTATCCAAAACTTTCAGATGTCTTCTGGTCGTTTGGATAATACTTTACTAAGTCTTACAGGATGGTCCACATTAGAAGTATTGCACTGGAGTAAACAGATAAGTTTTAAAGTCAATTACTACAAAGCAACTCTTAATGTAAAGAAGCATTGAACTGCATTTTGTATTGCTTTAGTTGTTGGCTATGTAGCCAACTGACCCTGCCAGGAAACGCATATAACTTAACAGATGAGTTCACAGGATTGAGACCTAAGACACTTATGTCTCAACTTCACTAGGAAAAAAAGTATTAACTCAAGTCAGCACAATGTAAAATCCTAATAAATGTGAGGCAATTATGTCATTTTCAGCCTGCTAACTTGTATAAATGACTAATGCTTCATCTTCACTGGTTAACTTGAAGCAACACACCTTCTCACCCACCCCCAATGAAGACAGGACAAGTGAAATCATTTGCTAAGACACTTCACGGCCACTAAGGACACAATGGTTATTTACCGTATCGTAACTAATTCAAAATGCAGTGATCAGTGAGAATGCTACCATAGGTGCATGTGCACATACTGGGGATGCAAGCAATTCATTGAGTAGTAGACTGACAAGCATATTACTTATCAGGTAGTCAAATGACATCACTTGTTGCTTCTCACCCTTGCTGCCTTTATCAGAAAGTCACTTAAAAGCTGGTTCCATCCAGCACTGTGTCCCTAGGGGCCAAGGGAGGCAGAGGCACAGCAGGGGACTGAGCACAAGCTACATTCAAAAGTCATCCAGGAGTTAACCCTGCTGCAGCTCTTCAGTTTCCTCCTTTATTGAAAAGTCAATGAAAATTCCTGGTTGATTATTCAATTAGGTGATTAAATGAGGTTTAACATCTCTAGCACATACACCTCAGGTATGTGAGAACAGAACCTCAAATAGCATCCTTTGGGGCTGCACATTCTGTATGTCTCTTCATGCTCCCATGAAGCCATAAGGGCACAGCAGCAAGCAACAACTATCCTCAGGTCTGTTGCAATTCAAACCCTGTTTTGCTCATTCCTTTGAAAAGCAATGATGGAGAACAGGTCATGGGATTCACATCAAATGTGTTTAAGGACTATAATTAATATAGATCAGTTAATCTCAGTATATCTATACAGGGTAGCCAACTAGCAAGCCATATCCCCCAGATGGTGGTAATAAGGAGTTCTACATGTATCCATCAAAACACCACAGCTGTAGTACTGTTCTCCCATATATAGCAGCAGCTGAGTCCAAGGCAGAGGGTTTGACCAAGCTAAGCAGGATATTCCAAACTGCAGATCCCAGATACATGCATACTGAAAGAAAAGGATGTGAGATCTTCCCTTCTCCAAAAAAGAAACATGTACTGCCAACAGGTCATGTATAAGACATTGTGTCATCTCTTATGATGTCCATTGATGAAGTCGCCTGGCCTCTGGAATTCCTGGCTATAGGTACAAATAACTAAGGAGACAAATTTGAACTGCTTGGTTTTGTTGATGCAATAAAGAAAAGCTCTAGAGACAGTATGAAGTTTCTTCTCTTTGCGTTTGGTGGGGGTTGGGGAAGAATTGAAGTAAGTTAATTGTTTCTGGTGACACTCAGATGGCTTGTCAAGTCCCAAATGAACAACCCATCTCAGCAACTCATTAGTTTTCTGAGGGAATCCAGCCACTGGGTCCATGGGTGTTATAAGCTTTCAAGGCCTCAGCAGGCTGCAGCACTGTTTCCTGCCCTGGTCTCTATAGTACATTTCCCCAGGCAAGAACCCTCCACAAAAGTGGAGACCCTCAATCCACATGCCTCTGGCTACCAGAAGCCACTGTTCATTCCTGTTTCCCCCAATCCCACAGATGTCCCAGTAGCTTTAACAAGTTCTCACATTTGGATGGAATTCAGGGAAGCCCTCTGGTTTACATTTAACTGTCCAAGGAGACAAATTTATCACATAACACACTTGGCACAAGATTTTAACATTGATCCTTTACTTAACATCTAAAGCATGAGAATACAGATCACAACCTAAACACAAGTGCCCCTCACTAGACCTCCTTTCCCATGAAATTCCTTGAATGCGGGTCATTTCCAAGCTCCAAGAAGGTGGACAGCTAGCATGGCAGCTATAAACAGGATGTCAGTGTGGAATCTTATTTTCTGGGGACCACCAGGTTCCTTATATCTGTTCTGAGTAGTATCTTGGAACTTGTGCTCAATTTACTTCATTCATGCCAAAGCACAGCCAAGAATGTTACTCTTCTTTGCATGATTTGGAGGTCTAGATACCAATTCAGCTTTGAAAGGCTATTCAGTGGAACTCTTTCCAAAGCTTCACTTGATGCTACTATTCCCCAAACTTTATTAAGTAACTTCAACACTATTGAAAAGAAGAATGTTTGCTAACAGATCTAGCCTTGCACACCAGTGTCCACTTAACTTCTGTTTGGGAAACCTGTGATGCTAACAGCGGACAACAGACTTCCAGGGTCAGTGTTAAGTCTGAAATAGACAGTCAACGTAGGGATGGTAACTATGATGTGTGTAAAATGTAACTGCTGGGATTTTTAGCAGTTACATGTTCACATGCAGGAGGAGCAGACGGGAGCTAGTGCTCCCTACATATTGATTCCTGCGTCATCCCTCCCTTCCTCCCCCCCCCCCCCCCCCAACCGCTGCTGCCTCGGTGGGAAGCAGCATGGGGTGGTGTAGCCAGACAGAAACCCTCCCCCCCGCCTCCTCTCCTCCCTGACATCCTTGGGAGAGAGAATCCTTGAGAATGAAACTGTCTTCAAAGGCTCCAGGGCCTCCAGAGGTGCTGGAACAACAGTGGCCCTGGATGCTAGACAGGAACCAGATAACAGCGGCAATTGGGCCAGCAGACGATGGGGGCCTCAAGCTGCCCTTGGCTGGTACCAGTATTGATACATCTACACCCCGTCCCAGAAGAGGAATCTGCCACCCCATCAGAAAAAGGATGTCCGACCCTAATGACTTAGTTACCTCCACCTCACAGGTGCAAATTAAGCTTTGGACCCCCTGTGGGAATGGGCATCACAAAGATGTTCCAACTTAATTGGCATTTTAATGACAAGAGAAGAGTCTATGTGACCACAGGGGTATAAAGTGGGGCCCTGTGCCCCACTCTAATTGGAGATCCACCCATATACCTGCTGCTCAGGCGGTCTTGGACCCCGGAGACTTTAGGGATGCCTTCGTCTCGTATCGACTGCTTCCCATCGGGACTGAGAGAAACACTGGCTTCACCGGAGTAAGGATCGCAGGGGCGAGAATATACCTGCTAGGTGTCTATTTTTGCACGCATTCAATAAGAGCTCAGAGAACCAAAAAGGTTTCATGGTACCTTTAAGTGACTTTTCATTGTATTTTCTGTCTTGTCTTTTGTAGTGGCTGTGTTATCTGTAACACAGCAGTAACATTTAACAGCTACACCTGCCTTGTAACAATAAAATAGTAACTGTTTAAGCTTTAACCTGACTCCTCCTGTTGCTGTAACAGAACCAAAAAAATCAAAGAGAACCATAGCCAGTTTGGCTATCTTGCCATGGTCAGGGGTAAACGCAATAAGAGCTGAGCATAGAGTCGTGCCACCTCCACAGGGCAGACTCTTAGGGCGCCCGTCAGCCTCCCTGGCTGCCCACTGTGAAGGGACTCTGTCCTAGCAGTCGAAGACTCGGGTGTGATAGGGCTCGCAGACCACTCACTACCCCGGCCACCAGCTAACAGGTGGAGAAAGCAAGCAATCGATAGAGGCAGTGGGGGAGTTGCATGGAGTCTGCAAGATTAAATAATAAGACCAGGCTTATCAGTCAATAATGTAACTGACTGCATGCTAACATCCTCAAGTTAATCCATAGGAATCTGGGGACTATCATACCAAAAAGCCACTCAGCAGCATTTTGCTGTCAATTATGCTAAATGCCCACTGCTGAACCTTATGAACCTAGACAAATGCAGGGACTTGTGTGTCTCTTACCCTAGTGGTTATGCGCCTCCCATAAGCCGTTCTTTGGTTTCCAGTAAACAGTGCCAGACACCCCATACAATCCATACTTGCTACACTTCAGCAGTCAGAAAGACCTGGGGGGTGGCCTCAAATGCTTTCCTTTTATATTCTGGGAACCCTGTATTTGAGGGTAGAGTGGCTACAAATCTTGCTATAGATCAATTGGAATTTCATTCCATTAGTGAAAACATGCAGAGGCTACTTGGGGAAAAAAAAAAAGCCAGCTAAATATTTAGTTAACTCCTTATATGATGGACTGTCAAAGACGTTCGGACAAAATTTTCGAAAATGACTGGTGATGTGTGTCAAGTTGCACTCCTCACATTATCCCTTAAAAATGAGACTTTGCTAGTTTCTCAATGTCTAGAAACCAAGGCCCACTTAAGAGATTTAAAACAAAGTCCCTAGTCACTTTGGAGAAGTCTGAGTTTAAAAGTATATACAATATTTTCTGTTTTCAGGTAGTTTAGTCCCAAAAATCAGTGTGAAAATGTCAAATCATTCATTGTGGAACAGATACTATGGTAATAGTTACAAGCAGTGCTTTTTTTGGAGGGGGGGGAGAAAAACGGTGACGGTACTCCAGGCTCAAACTTTGAGGGGCAGGGGGGGGGGGGGGGAAAACATGCGAGGAGCCAAAATGCAGTTGCGGCCCCTTTAAGAGCAAAAACGCCATGCTAGGATCCCGGTGGGGGGAGGGGGGAACCCCAGGAAAACAGGTGCCGGTACGCCATTCCTTTACTGTGTGCTGGGAAAATAGGTGACAGTACACTGTTCCGGGCCATACAGTCACAAAAAAGCACTGGTTACAAGTTTCTTTGGTCAAATGAGAATGTATATCTTAGAAGCTGTAGTGTACTGTACACCTGACCAGAGTTGTGGTACCAGAATCATAAAACTGAGGAATAGGCAAATGTGAGCTGGAGATACACACACCATTCCATTTTAGTACAGATAGGATCAACAAACCAGATCACACAAGCCAGTTGCTTAACTGGAGACATTACATATGTAAACTATTGGAGACAAGAACAATTCAGGCTTAAGAGATCCTAGAATTTCACAAGAATGCTACTGAAATTGAGGTCACAAAAAATGTTTATGCTCTAACTTTTGATGGAGACATGTATGCAGTCTGTTATCCTGTTTATATAGCTCTGGTAAACAGCATCAATGAAGAGAAATTGCATACTGCATCAAAGTGGAAACTAAAAGTAGTTTAGATGAAAGTATTACTAAATTCCATTTTAGCAATATTCCTTTATTATAGTTAAGTAACGTTCACCTAGGGTTTTCAACCACACCACTAGCCCAGTAGCTCATGTCCTCTTCAGGTAACCGTCATGCATTATGGATGAGTAAGAAGTTACCTTTATTAAATGAAGACAGGTTCCTTACAAGCTTCTGCAAGATATCTTTACCGAAGACAAACAGAATTATCCCACTACTGGACAAGAAAATGACACAGGAGATTTATGTGTCACAATTAATCTGTATTTTATCAAGGGCAGTGTAATGTACTGATCTGACTGGCACTTAAATACTGCACACCTTATTTGGATATCACTTCCAACTTGGGTGAGAAAGAATTGCTGCCTTCCATTTCCTCATAATAAATCAGTGGTCCCCAAACTTTGGAGGTTGCCAGGCGCCAGGGGGCAGGGCCCCCCCATATCCACGCGCCCAGGGGCAGGGCCACCTCCAAGAGCCGGTGTGTCCCCCCCCCCCCCCCCAAGCACTGTGCACCTGGGGCCGGAGCTCCCCCCCTCCAAGAGCACAGGTGGCCAATTCGCGGCACTCCCGGGGCTGGCGCTCACCGTGCACCATGCGCCCAGGGCCGGCTCCGGCACCATGCGTGCGCCACGTGCCCAGGGCCAAGCCAGCCCTGAGCACTTGGCGGGCGCACACGAATGCCCCTGTGTTGGGGACCACTGTAATAAATGCTTCCATTTGCCAGTCCTGTTCTATTTTAGACAATGCACACACGTGTTCATAGCTTCTCCCTAGCATATGGCACAGTGACTTGATGAACCACAACAGAACTTAAAATAATAGATCAGTGTCGCAAACAATTGATTTTTAACACTGATTTCCAGCATACAATAGGGTTTCTAAATAAATACGTTTCTCCATATTGGTGCTGCTGTTCAGACTAGGGATGTAAATGTCACTTTAAAAGTAACCATTTAAACAGTTAAAATATTATTTAACTAGTAACTGATACTAGAGAGAGTGCCCCACCCTGGCCTGCTGGCTCTGGGCAGCCAGTGAGACTTACGGGGGGGGGGGGGGGGGGGGGGGGGGGGGGAGACGACAACAGTAAGCTCAATGCTTACTGGTTAACATTTTACATTCCTAATTCAGACTGCCAAGAGCATTCTGGGAGATGCTCCTGTAACAGAAGGAACAGAATATTAGAAATCAGAATGTTACATAGCAGTTTGAGTGAGACAGAAGGAATGTAAAAGAAAGCAAAAGCAGCAGAACTGCCAGAAGGAAAGGAAAAAAAAAAAAGAGAATGAGGAGAAAGCTTATCCTTATGACTTCATGTGAAATAGGAGTAACAGTATTAAATGCAAGTGAGCTGTCAAAAATAATGCAAAAAAATGGTAGCCAAAGCAACCCAGGATAAAGATGAAAGCTGATCACAAAAGTTCTTGATTTATTTTACAGCAAAGACTGAAGTTTATGCTTCTGCCTCTAAGTTAAAAATACTTAGATTTTTTTCCATAAATCTATCCTCAAATCAGTAACAAATATCCTTAAGGAAGTTCCGGTACCAAAATATTGTTAATGGCTAAGCAGGTAATGATCAGAGACTGCAACATACTACGTTGAGCATGCTCATTCCACTATTTTATTTTGTCATCCCACCCTATTTAAGTTATTTGGTGCATCTTGTTAGATACTTAAAGCTATCTGGGGCAGGAAGCATCTTCCTGTTTGCTCAGCAAGAAAAACAGGGTCCCCAATGCTTGATGGTTTAAATACAGTTGTAACAATAGAGTTAGGAAACTGAGAACAAGTATTCGTGCAACATGGAGTGAAGATCTGGGGTTACAGCCACTATGACAGAATAGTGGATGCCAGCTCACCCATCTGTAATTACAGTTGCACTCAAAATTGTAAGTATAGGTCAGCAGTTTGCACCCAGTGAGCAGTAAGTAAGATGGTGTGTTTTTCTTGGGGTGACAGCTGATAGTCTTCATAAAGTAACTTGCTGCCTTTCTCTTTTTGAAAGGTAAAGCAAGTTAGGAAAACTATCATGTTAAGAACATTAATTCTCAAATTGGGGGAGGTGACTGCTTAGGAGGTCAGCAATGTGGGAGTTTGTGAACCATTAGCTCCACAGGTTTGACAATCCCAAGCCCTCATTACTTTCAACATAGTGGCTTTCAAAAAAAATTTAGTTTTAAAAGCCCTTGAGTTTACACATTAGATTATACATGCAGGACTCAGACATAAGTATTTATGCTTTCCTCCCCTTCCAGCCCGCAAACTTTCATATCCTGATTCTCTTACATTACAGCCACTCTTCGAGTTACGAACAAGTTACGGACCAACACTTGATCCGTAACTCGAACTGTTCGTAACTTGGACCCCATTGAGTTACACGCGACCGCGCTGTTCGTAAGCGCGGGTCGCGTTCGTAACTCGGGGACCACCTTTACGACCGCTCCATGGGAGCTTTGGTCGTAAGTGCGAACGGTCGTAACTCGACTGTTCGCAACTTGGGGAGTGGCTGTACTGTTCTGTAGCATTCAAGGCAGCAAAAAGCAGAGGAAATTTGAATTAGACTGTATCCTTTATGTTTTTTCAGGAAATGAATTATAGTTTTGTATTAAAATACAGCTCCTTTTCAAATATGAAGATCTACGCCCTTGTGGTGTTTCTCCAAATTAATGCTTTGAGAAGGGTGAGGACCACAGAAAAAGTTGATGCCACAAAGACCTTTATACATATAAGGATAAGTTATGTGTTGTCATTCACTCCAGTCTCCACCCCCCTTTTCAGGAGTTAAGACAATATTGTCGAAAGTATTTTTTTAATTAGAATTGCAACAACAAATTACTCTTGAAAACTTGTGCTCACGAAAGCTCATGATACCATCTAAATGTTTTGTTAGTCTTTAAAGTGCTGTCAGACTAAGTTTTTCTTGTTACAGACTACCTCAGGTACTACCCCTCTGAAATCCTTGAAACTTATCTATTCTCTTGTCCCATTCCTCAAGAACACAAGAGTTACAGAAATTTAAACTTTAGAACTACACTTTAAACTGGTACAATTTTGTATTTAGACAACACCAGAACATTCATGCTGATCTCTGTACTTGTTTAAACTTACAATTATATAAGATTAACTAAAACCAGTTGAAGTCAACTTCTGCATTTAGACAAAATGACTGTAGCTCACAGTACAGATAATGGTTGTTACTGCAAGTTCTTCACGTAACATTAAGCACATGTGTGTCTAGTGATAGAAATGTAGCCGTGTTAGTCCTGTTTGTTTCAGCTACACCAGACTATGGAGCACTTTAAGGACTAACAAGATGGTTTATTAGGTGATGAGCTTTCGTGGGCCAGACCCACTTCCTCAGATCAAATAGTGGAAGACAATTTTCTTCCACTATTTGATCTGAGGAAGTGGGTCTGGCCCATGAAAGCTCATCACCTAATAAACCATCTTGTTAGTCTTTAAAGTGCTCCATAGTCCTGTTTCATGTTTGTATAGGGCAGTGTTTCCCAAATGGTGTTCCACAGAACTCTAGGGTTCCGTGCAGTGACAAACAAGGGTTCAGCAAGAAAATTCCACTACAATAACATTTTATGTTTTAAAAAATTGATATGTGATTTGTTTTTAAATATGTGCAATTGAACTAAATGTTGATCTCACTACCTTGTTTAGCATTTCTTTATTATTATTCTTACTTATCAGTGGTCTACTTTTTCAGCTCCATACATTAGACTATTAGGGGTTCCGTGAAATTCTTTTGCGTTTAAAAGGGTTCCGGGGCCAAATAAAATTGGGAAACACTGGTCTAGGGGAAAGGTGATAAAGGAATATATGGATGTTAAGTAGAAAAGCAGATCAACTTTTGCATTCAAAGTGGCTAAATGTTATAATAAAAAAAAAACCCACAAATACTTTTTGTACTTTCAGAGAAGCTTACCTGCAAGTTTTTTCACTGTTTTGATTGCATAGAAACAGAAGTTCTAAGTAAATGTGAAGCTAAATTATTGTTTACGTCTAATAATTTTCAGTAAAAGGAGAATGGATAACAGTGACTAAGTTCACGAACACCTAAGTGACAGAGGTAAACCTATTTATTCAGTTAATTGAATTAATCAGTTTGGCAGACAGTATTAAGACAACAGAAATCAGCACACTTTGGTTATATTTCACCTGGTAAGAGTGATCATATAAGCAAATACCTGCTGGCCTTACTAAATGAAGTTTTGGGAACTTCTCAAAGATGAATTTCCATATTTATCTGCTATTCACAAAGAGCTATTCTAAGTTCTCACTTGAAAGCATTAATATTTGAAGTATCCAAGACTACACTCCAAGTACAGTTTGTGCTGCACTGTTTTATGAGTAATCACCCACAGGTTAGTAAAAATCACAAGAAAACTTTTCTAACCACATGGTCTTCACTGCTAGTTAGATGTTTAATCCAAAAAACACAGTAGCCCTTAAATTAATGTCTAGGACTATTACTAAGGTCTATGCCATTAGATTAGCAGCTGCACACCAAAACCCCTCTCTTGGACACTTGGACCATAAAGGAAGGGTTAAAACAAATTTTAAGAAAAGCAAAGCCCTACAATGTGCACAATATTTTAAAATTCTGCAAAATACCATAAATTATCTCAAATAAGTGTGGCTCCAGCGTGACAGGGGGAGTATAGGCCACTGGCTGCCTTGAAGTGGAAGATTACACTGAAGTCTAACTGGTAAGAAATTCAGAAATGGGTCCGAGTATGGGAAGCTCTATGAAGGCCTGGGTGCTGGGGGAGTGAGCTAGTGAGGGTCGGGGTCCAAGTGCAACTGCTTGGGGATCAGTGAGATAAAGGGCTTGGAGGGGTCCAAGTGTAGAGGATAGAGCTTGTCAGACTGAAAATGCAACGGGCCTGTTTAACAAGGAACCTCAGCTACCGTCAAGATGATGCCACATGCTGGGAGCCTGCTCCTCCTCCACCCTCTCTCCCCAACCAAGATTCTCCTATTCCCTTTTCTTCTCCATCCATTTCTCACACCCATATTCCTCTCTTCCTCCCATCCTCTTACATGGCCCATTGCCTCATTACCCCACCCCTTCTATACTCAGCTCCACTGTTGGGCCTGGCACTCACTGTTGCACAAAAAAAGAGAAAAGCTCCCAGAACAGAGTGATCTTGACTAGTTCTAGGGTCCAAGAGGCAACAATCAACCTCTTTCAGCTTGGCAGCTCTCTGTTTGCAGAAATGGGGGAAGGAAGGGGGAAAACCAGTGGCATAACCCTATCTGCTTTCCATACCTTGCCTTTGGGGAATGCACACACATATACAGGTTCCCTGCAGAAAAGCATAGGAATTCAGGTGAGGGAGGTTTTTTCTGCAGGCCCAATCAGACAGAATCCCCTCAGGAGTGAGTGGCATATTTAGTTGCTCAGCTACTTTTACCTAGTTGTGAAGAGCTTGAAGTAGGTTTCTCAATGAAACAGCTGTCCAACTCAGACTTTGCCTACTACTACAAACTTATGTCAGGATAAACTGCATTGCTCAGGGGTGTGAAAAATTATACTAACCGATCCCTTGGATTAGACAGTGCTATGTTGATGGGAGGGCATCTCCTGTCAACATAGCTACTACCTTTCAAGGAGATGGAATACCTACGCCAACCGGAAGCTTCCTGTCACCATAGGTGACATCTTCACTATTCCAACATCACTGTAATTGTAAACAAATCCTAACTTACAAGAAGGTAGCATTGTAGTAATTTGATTAAACCTAGTAAATACCAGAATCTACTCTTAGTTTTATTTCTCCAATGCATTGCATTTTATCAGACATTCAATATGCTTACAAACTTATTGTCTTACCTCTCTACGTTTTAACTCTGATGTTCAGAAAAGCAGCATTTTTTAAAGATTCCTCAAATACCAAGATACTCAAGTTGTGTTAGTTTTAGACTAACCAGGCTGCATGCTAAAATGGTATTTTAATACCATTTTAGAAGCTCAAAACCCCTCAGGTCCCCATCAGTAGCACTTCAGGCACTGGAAATCAGTTTGATAAAGAAGGTAGCTTAAGTTAGCATAGTATTTTTTGTAGAAAAATCACAGACAACCTTAGATTGTTTGAGTATGATTACCAAGTTCCTAACCAAGGTTCCCTTTAAACTAGCATTATGACAGCACTCTTGATAGATCACAGTGAAACAAAAGAGCCTTAAAAGTCAATTGCTCACTTGCAAAAACGTACTACCACCACAAATACCAATCCATCCCTTAATCCTAGGGAGAGATACAGGCTTTGTAGATGAATGATCAGAGTTACTTTAAACTAAGGGGGGGGGGGGGGGGAGGAAAGGTGCTCAGTGATAAAAGGAGTATCAAAAGTGAGTGCCAGCAGTTCTCTTCCACCCCTCTTTTCTTTCAGTGTCTTGGGCCTCCAGCTGAGTGCCTCTGCTGACAATACAAGAGCAGGAAGAATCTCTTACACATGCTAGGTCTTCTATAATTACTGAATGATCAATCAAAAAACTAATTTCTTAAAAACTCATCTCAAGAGACTGGTACAGATTTAAAAAACTAGTGTCATCATACCTACGGTGAGACACTCCTAGGCAAGCAGGATTTATAATCCACGCCATCTTCAATTTAAAAAGTTAAGATGCAAGTTCCTAGTTATTCGCATTCACTTAGCTATTTGATATACCCCTTAGCAAATACAAGCTTTTGGTTTGAGTTTCCAAAACTTATGGTTACACAGGGAAAAAAGTTAGATATTACTGACTTGGCCAAGACCTTGTCTAGTCTATAAGAGTGTTGAAAAATGTAACAGATTTAACCTTGCTTAAATTGGTTTAGCATGTTCAATAAGGGTTAAATTTGTTTAAGTTCACACTTATTTAACTAGATCAATTTAAATAATTGACCAGTAAGACCAGTTAAACAGTTCTGCATGCCTGAAAAGGCTTGTTTATTTTGAAAAGGTGTTACTCTAAATCAGTTTAGTTAAACCAAAGCAAAGCCATGTGGATACACTTTAGTTTAAACCTCATTTACTATATTTTAAACTTATACCCATTTTTCCATCTATTTAAACTGAAGTACACTTCATTTTATCCAGAGAAAGACTATGAATGGTGTTTTCTCCAGTTTAAAAAAAGAAGCTGGAGACACTCCATTGGTTTTAGACAGTTTAAGTGTGAAAGCAGCCTGCAACAATTGCTAAAATATTAACTGCTGACTTCATTTTTTTTTTAATTCCACAATATAGAATATGCATGTTTGATCAACTTTTTTTTTTAAAAACAGATTTTTAACATCCAGCCGTTTCTCAAACTGAAAGTTGCTTCCCACATCTCCCCAGCTTTTAAAAGCCTTAACTACCCCTTATACAGAAGAGTGGTGCTGTAGCACCTTGACTGAAAAAATGAATATAGTATCATGAGCCTTCATGAGCACAACCCACTTCTTAGATCAGTGGTCCCCAACGCAGTGCCCACGGGTGCCATGGCGCCCGCTGGGGCATTTGTGCGTGCCCGCCTAGTGACCAGAGCCGGCCCAGGTGCGCACAGCGCATGCACGGCCCCTGCCCCCAGGCATGCGGCAGCCCCAAAAGGTTGGGGACCACTGTCTTGAATGGAGCAACCACTCAAACTTCTGTAAATGTTATGTATCAGTAAAATTGTTCAGTACATAGATTGGGGCAATGTACAAGTTAGAATTGAGTTATGTGAAACTTATGATCCCTCTCCCCCTCACACACCTCTTTCTTTAGGCATTCCTTTGTAACAATACAGCAGCATGCTCTAGAGACCATTTCATGCCTGATTTAATACCAATAAAAATTTAAGTTTGAAAATGAGGCAACCCCATTCTACCCAAGAATATTAAAGGCAAGAATGGGGAACTTTTTTGCTTCTGGGGCACCCACCCACAGAAAAAAAAAAAATCAGTTGCAAGCCACACACAATTGAGAAGCAAACGAAAACAAACCCTCACCAATATGGCCCTGACTGAGAAGGAGAAAGACACTCCCCACAGTCCCTTCTCACTCCAGAGCCTGGGGGGAGGGGTCCCAGCCTAATAAAGGCAGTTCTCACTAATACCAAGATATGTTTTTTTTTTAAAACTGTGGACTTAAAAAGAACTTGAAGCGGGGAACTTCTCCCCACTGCTTACTTCCATTTGTGCAAAAAAAATTTTTTGTGCAACTGAAGAGCAGGGAATGGGAGGACTTAGAATACAATTTCCTACAAGCGTCCATGACTTTAGTGCAGAACAGTTATATACCAGGGTGACTTATAGCAGGAATGCCCTGCAGATTGCGCGCTCCAACCGCAAGGTGTGGTAGTGCGGAGGGGTGGGGGGAGGAGAGAAGAGGGGAAGATAGGGGAAGCTGGAGCACCAATGTGGGCTCCCCAATGCTGGGCCCTACCTGCCATGAGCCTCAGGGGCTGGATCCAGGCAAGGTGTGGGCCACCTCTGGCCGTTGGAGTTCCCCACTCCTGATTAAAGGAATCAGACTTATGGACACTGCACTAGCTCAATAATGAAGGGCCCACAGGATTGAACACTGTAAAAGCAGTTCCCTTGAAAAAATAACTCTTGGACACATGTATATTAAGTTACTCAGCGCTGTGTTTTACTTAATATATCTACCCTCTCAAGATAGGTAACTGTAGAAAAGGGTATTGGCAACTTGCTCTATCTTCCACTTGCTTCCCTATCCTATTAGTGCTAGCAAACTTCTCTAGACTGACCCATTACCAAGATAGAGATGATAATTGGGGAAGCTAATACCATTAGCTCACAGACATCTAACTCTCCCCACCTCTAATATAATTAATTCACAGACACTTACCTTCCTTCCCCCCCCCCCATCCCCCTCCTGTTGTGAAATGTGATTTGTCCTTTTCATATTTGTTCATTTTTTTAATTGTATCCTTTGGTATATATGGTTGTGACTATTTTCTTCCACTACTTGATCTGAGGAAGTGGGTCTGGCCCACGAAAGCTCATCATCTAATAAACCATCTTGTTAGTCTTTAAAGTGCTACATAGTCCTGTATTTTGCTTCAGCTACACCAGACTAACACAGCTACATTTCTATTACTATTCAGACAGCAAGACCTTATTACATATACCCAAATGTCTATCATTTTAGAAATCATTTGATAGCTAACAGGATAAGGTACAGAGTGGCACTTCAAACTACTTAAAACCATATTTAATGCCTCTACCAATACAGCTGGGTGAAGTTTTTCAACAAGTGGTTTATTGGCTGGAAAAAGTGTCAAACTCACTAATGTTATGTTTACTCCTTTTTGGGCAGTTTGATCAAGATTTTGAGTGTCAAAACGTTGACTTTCTGGCCTGCAATCACCAAGTGATTTGCTAAGTAGATGCAGAGCTAAAACTCACAAAACTAGCTCCAATGGTTGGGTGACTTACCAGGAATATGGAGGCCCAGGTTAGATTCCTTTGTTTCTCCAATAATGGATATTTGAACTTGGTCTCCCTGGCTGCAGGAAAATCCCATAGGCATCAAGCTATATGAGTTATGGAGAGGGGAGGGAGGATGGAAGGGTGGGCAAACAGTGGTCCTCCATCCCTCATGAGACACTTTCACAGAATATATAGCCAATGGTGATGATCATACATATGGGCAATTTGTAGTATTTGTCACAACAGTGATGAATCATTGAGACAAGGAAAGAAAAGCCAACTGAAATAGCTCTGTAGCTAGGGTAGTCTCTTACACTGTGGAAAACCCAAGCTCAAATGCCTTCTCCACATCAAGTACAGGGGAAGGGGAGGGCAAAAACTACTCCGCCCTCCCCCCCACCTACACCACAGGTGAATACCCTAAATGATAGGCTAACACATAAAGTCATCTCTTTACCCTCCAGCCATCTGAGGAATCTAATAGAGATGTAACATTAGAACCGTTTGAAAAGTTAACCAATAAGCCTGGGCTTATTGGTTACCATGAAGAGCTACATGCAAGCTCCTGCCCCTTCCCGGGGAGCCAGCTGCCACTACATTGCAGGCTTTGTACCAGAACAAGCAGCACGTGAGAGCAGGAAGCTCTCTGGGAGTGAGGCTACAGGCAGGAGCCAGCTGCCACCCCACACTGCGAGTACATGTAAATGTGGAACCACTGAGATTTCAGTAGTTACCCAATTGCCCCCTTTAACATCCCTAGAATCTAATCTTTTGCTTTAGGAGGAGCACCTGAAATTGAAACAAGAAATGTCTAGGTCTGCTCAAACTAGATGTTTTCTGATTTACTGGAAATTTTAAGAAGTGGTTTTGATACAACCCCCCCCTCCAAAAATTGGAATTGCCAGCAAACTGAAAAAAAAAGTGTATTAATATAGGTCTACTTACTAATGTTCCTAATGGATATTTGCCCACAGGAGAGAAGGAAAAAGAGCACCCTGGAGAACTTCATGAGAGCCCTTTGGCAGAAGATTAGAAAGTTTTTTGGTAACTATAGAGATTTAAGATTGCATTTAAATGTCTTAATTTTAATTCTATTTACAGACTCAAGCATTTGCAGACAAAGGAACTCTCATCAACAATGACACCTGATCAATACATGGGCACAAGAGGATTAACCAACACTACCAGTGCCGTGATCAGTGCTATAGGGAAATCAGAATTTTTGCCTTATTGATCAAGATCAAGTAGATGAAAGCATCCAAACAGATATTTAACACATTCTCACTCCAGCCTTCAACTCAAGGGGGAAATTATGTAAAGTGTTTGTACACCAGCTTCAAAACTCTGAGAAAAACACCATTATTATTGAGGAAAGCCAAGAATCACGGGGGGGGGGGGGGGGGGGGGGGGGGGAAGAGAGAGAGAGAGAGAGAAGCATAGCCTATCTTTATTTTAACTGGAGATATTAGGAGCAAGGCTGCATTAATTCATCACTGGGCCCTATTCAACTTAACATCTCTGCTGCACTGGGCTGGAAAAAGCGTAAGGCAGTAAGTGGGAAGTGAGTCCACTTTGCACCTCATGCTGCAGCAGCAACTTCTCCATCAGACAGCACTACTCACTCAATTATAGCCTGGCTGCACTTCTATCATTGCATTCTTTTATGCACTCCAAGTCACCTATGCACCAAGGTTCTTCAAGGTATTAATCACAAACCCCTATATTTAAGTTGTGTAAGACTTCAGAAGTGATGTCTGACAAGCCAAGTGGAATATTTCAGTAAAAAAGGCATATGAAGCGAAGACGACAAAAGATCAACATGACCATTCAGCATCTCGATTCTAACAACCTGAGAAGCATATAGCAACAGTGGCTAAATAACCCCCTCTTTTTAGATATTAAGAGTAGTGAAAAGTTTGTCGGTCAAGTATTTCTGTTCAGCACTGTTGGAATCTGAGGCAAATAGAGTCCCTGCTCCATAGATCAGACACTGTACACCAGGTGATCAGAACTGAATAATGTAGTATTTTCTCTTGCCATCTTATCTTGAAGTGAAGGTGTAAGGTCACAAGCAATGGTAACGGATTATAGGCTCCATCTATGCGTATTTGGGGGTGGTGAATATTTTCTATGCCTATCTGGTGATTATTGTATTCATAACTGTGATATAACAAAGTATTCCACCTGTAAGTAACAACTTGGAAGGTATCAGGTTCTTGACACATCTGCATGGATGAAGGGCCATGTCTCAGTTCATCTGAAAGCACAAGTAACATCCAATCTATAAAGGACTGTATACATACAAGATTTTGTATGAATATAATGTGTATATTACACACACTGTATATTTAAAAATCCTCAAAACATCACTGTAGGGTTCAAAGTGATACTATAAACTTTATATTTAGCCTTCCCAAGTAATGAAGTAAGCAGTCTCAGGTGCTTCAGAAAGTAGTATTCTTCCAAGTCAGTGTAAAGCCAATATGCCTGGGAGTCACCGATGCTGGGAGTCACCGATAAAAAAAAAAAAAAATCTAATTTTCAAAATGGATTTTAAGCAAGCTCCTAACAAATGGGGTCCAGCAGGAATGTCAAATATTTGGAAGCAAGAATGGAAGTTTAATTATGGACTGTAAATCATGGCACAACTTCAGAACTAAAAGCCTCAAACATAATGGAATGCCAACTGATATCAGGAAGAAGTTTGAACAGAAATGAAGGGGAGGAGATGGTATCCATTTAGAAAAAAAAAATCTAGCTATTGTTTCTTCTGTACTATGCCACATTCATCAGTAGATATACATCCTTATTTCTACCCTCTCTTCCCATCACTCTTCCTTATTCTTTAGACTACTATACTCTTCTCTTCCCTGCAGGAACTTCCAACTCTTAATCTAGTGAGTTCCACTCCTACATGCTATCACCCATGAAATCATTAAGAAGTTAACACTGACATTTTGTACCACCATTTGGCATAAAAAAATCAGACTTATCAAGGGCAGCAGAATTCATTCCTACAGACATCCTCAAACAATTACTTAGGCAGATATAACATTAGTTTCACTCAGTTCAAGTTGGAAAGGGTGTCTGCAGTCAAAGGGCTAGCAACTCAAATGTTAGTTCTTGTATTTTGGAAAAAACCTACTACTGTTAGGAAAGCTACACAAAAACATCATGGGGACCAGTCCCTGCCTATTGTTTGGCATCTGATGTAAGAGTTAATGATCTCATGTATAAACATGCTATCCCAGGTACAAGGCAAGTTAGATGACTGAGTCTTCCTAAGTTCTGTCACCATAATGCATTCATTGTATAATCCTTCCCCCCCACCACAATTTTATGTCATCTAAACTGCTGTATAATGTTGCCGTGAATTGCTGTTCCATGTTCCACAGAGATACTGAATCCATTCTTATTCTAGAGACAGACACAAGTAGATTGAAGATTGAGTTAGTAGTGCTCAGGTCCCCTTACTATAAGTTGCGTGGTTTAAAAAAAAAAAAAAAAAAAGTAGGCCACAGCAACTTTTGTCTTCTCCCGTCCCCCAGAATTATTGTTTGGCAAAGACAGAGGAATGGCGAATAAGAAAATAATCCTAACACCTTATTTTAAAAATCATGGTCCAAGTTTCAAGAGTGTGTCACCCATACAATATTTCATCACTCAAGGAAATAAGTAACAAAAGTGATCTTATGTAGAATTTTCAGTGTTAATAATTCTAAACAAGCCACCTGATTTTTAGATTGAAGCACTGGGCTTTCAATAAGCAGCAGTATTTATTTCATTGTAAAGCCAGAGGGATAAAACAGGATAAGCAGTAGATATTTCCCCTTATTTTAACATTAACCAATAGTGTAACAAAATGAAAGAACCTGGTATCTTCAAAGGTGAAGTTATTCAGTAAGGTAAATCAGTTTAAGGTTATAGCTCTCAAACGCATTCCAAGATGAGCAAGTTCTGGGACCACCACAGTAGATTACTAGAAACTGCTAATCTCAATTCATAAACAAAAAACCACAGTGATCTAGTTGATTTAAAAACACACACAAGGATAGAAAGATGTTTGGTTATGGGATGTTAATTCAACAGTTTAATTTATCCATCTGCTTCTTTTACAATGGATTTATAGAAGCAAGTTCTTAAGATTAGTAGAGCCCAGCTGTTATAAAATTTTAATTTAATACGGTACTGGATCTCTTTTTTGGAGCAAATTTGTTGCCAATCTCTTCAGTTAGCACATGAGAAATTCTCTTGTCATATCGTTTGGCATTTATAATCCTAGAGACAAACAGTCTGCTTACCCTCCTCTGTTAATTTACTTTGAGCTGGAACCTGTTTCAGTTAACAAAATAAAATACATTTAAGAATATGCATCCTTTTTACATTTCATCATTTTAAGGAAAAACAGTAAAGTACAATAATGTATTCCCTGAAAAATCTATTTAGAAATATTCATTATATGAAACAAGATTGAGAATTTCTTAGCTCACTTTTGTAAATTTACTAAATTAGTGGGTAAGCATTTTAATGCTGGTTTACTGTAATACTATACATTTTTGAACAATGTAGGTATCACTTCTTGTTTGTTGCATGTTTTTATTGAGATTAATATTCACCAAAAATTTGCACCCCCAAATATCTGAAGTTTAATATACTGAAGTCAGTGACATTTCAGTTGTCTAATAGAGTAAATATTAATAGCATTAAGCATTTGTTAATGAGAAAATTCTGAGCTTGAGAAGACTACAGATTATCTTGTACATCTATGCCCCAACACAGAAGACTATGCCATAGGAAATACTTGACTGTTTTACCCAATCCAAGCAGTGTAATTTCTAGCACATCCCTTAGGTATACTGCTCCCAAGTCCTGTAGTTCCTTAATTATATGGGGTGGGCTTTGTGCTAATTTTAAAGCTTTTCCTTCACTCTTATCTCAGTTCTCTAGATCATATTACAGACTCACCTCAATTTCTTCTCCTTCCTTATCATTCCCATCTTTTGAATACTGGTAGGTTCTCTCTGCCTTTTTGTCTAGCCAAATTGTACATGTGTTGTGTACGTTTACAATAGGAAGAGCTTCAAATGCAACACAACTCTAAACATAATGAACTTACAAATTTACCTTAGCGGGGTCTTACAGCATTTTTCCAAAGTTCAGCCAAAAAAACCTATTAAACCATAATGCAACAACTGAAATCCCCAAATGTAACAGCTGACCGGTTCTACCTATATTGCCTATGAATTAAGAGATAGTGACACTAGATAAGACTCCACTTTAAATTTCTAAGCACATTTTAGGTAACCGATGAAGATCATGGTAATACTCAGAAAAATAGTAATAATCAGGTAGAGCACAATTTCCTATAAATTATAGCTCACTTGCATCAAAAGTGAAGATCAGTTTGTAGTCTCAATTATTCACAACAAAAGCAGCATATTTGACGGTCTGCTCAATAGGAATTTAACTAGAATAGTAAGGTGTTGCTGTTAAGAACTGGGATACAATGGCATACTGCATAGGGGGGAAAGGTGTTTTTCCTCACATTAGTGGTGGTTTGGCCATATTAGTCCCCTACTACTTGAGCACAACTGGAAATTTTACTCATGT
Organism: Pelodiscus sinensis; assembly: GCF_049634645.1. NCBI lineage: Eukaryota > Metazoa > Chordata > Testudines > Trionychidae > Pelodiscus > Pelodiscus sinensis. The sequence goes on from NC_134711.1 coordinate 77,788,745, forward strand.
GAAAAGCCCCAACTACCATCACAGTAGCCCTCTACAAGTAAAGGGAAACGAGTAAGCACCCCACAGTGCTGGCTCAAAGTCTACACTTTCACATACAGTATTAAAGGCAGGGATTGTTTTTAAAAAGCTATTTTTGTGCTCTACTATTCAGTGAATACCTCTACTTATGCACTAAAAAAGTTTCCATTCATTATGCCACAAGTATTAAGGTTTAGTATGATGGAAGCCATTTCTGCCGAGACTGTCACAATGGTTTAAGGATATACAAAAAGTTTATCACTTATTCCAAATATCATAAATACAAAATGTGAACAAGTTTCTGAAAAACTTTCTAAATAGTGATAAGTTGTGCAGAACTAGCTATAAGATAGCACTAAGATGACAGTAACTTTCTAAATGCAACAGAAAAAAAATTGCAAATAAAACTATTATGGTAATTTAAATTTTTTAAACTCTCAACTACAGAACCTGCAAACATTAACTGAAAGATACTGTGTTTTAAGATAAGCTCCCCCCACACACACTGCTGCATTTCATGTGTGAGTACAAGTATTCTGTTTAAAATGAGATATTAATTTTGAAATGGTCAATCTTATTTGGATTTCACTCCCAAAATATGCTTTATAATTTTGCTGAGAGACTTGAAGAGTCTACCAGAACACATTTTTGGGCCCAGCTACTAGTTACCCCTTCCCTTAAGCTAAAGGGCAAGATCTTTGAATATAATTAAAGCAATCCAGGTTCACTTAATGCTTTGTTTACAAGATAAGCTTTTGAGTTCGATAAGTAGCTTTTGAAAAAAATTACCCAAAGTTTAGTTTTATGCTGAAGGCACCACACAACTCATTTTTAGGGTTGGTTCTTTTGTCTGTTTTGTTGGGGAGGGAGGGTTAAGTCAACCTAAAATACTTCCAGCAATTGTTACTGTAGATCTTTCACCTTTCTTAAAGTTTACAAAAAATGAAACAAAAGACTGAACACTGAAACTTATTACGCTGTAACAATTTATGTTGAGTTTAGAACACTGTCCTTAAATTCACACTCACGATGGCTGTGTAGAGCATATTAAAACTGGCAACTATTCAGAGACCTTACATTAATAGCTAGTCAAACAGACATCAGGGACATTTCTTAGCCTCAAATGTCCTAGTTTTGTCAAATTAAAGAAGACACTGCTAGTTATTTTAATAATCACTTACATTGCTAGGGAAAACTGTGATAAATGAAATGCCTCCCAAGGTCATGGGAACAAGCTTTAGCAGCTAGGTTTCCAGACAAGCTTCTTCCTGAAATCCTATCAGGCTTCCAAATCAGTAGGGAAAATAAAATTGCTCAGATATGAGTGACAATATTTTCAGTCACCATCTTCTGAATGCCCCACATCACCTCCAACTCCAGAATGAAAAGCAGTCCCTTCTGCTACAGGCAGCAATCATCCTCCAGTATTAAGGCCTCTTCATAAACTCACGTGGTATAACATCCAAAGGTGACATACATATAATAACCATTTGGGCTGAAGATGATAGTGTCATACAAGCACCACCGTTAGAGGCACTTCCCGCTACTAACTGGGACAAGCACGACACCACCGTGCTCATACAAACGCCCGCCCGCAGGCTGCTGAAAGCAGCCTGACTGGTCCTCCCTCTATTTCAGAGGCGCTGCACAGATGTCTTCATCTTTGTCCAGAATCGATATACACAGACCATCTAGCCATTAATAAATGAGAACAGCGAAACGGCGGGTGGGGGAGTCTGCCTCTTTGCCTGCTCTCAACTAGCCCGGACTGGGGAGTCGCTTACGAGACAAAGCTGCGGAAGGCAGGGGAAGAGGAGTTTGCGGGTGTAACTGCAAAGGCAGAGACCCCCTCGGCTACAGACTCCGTCTCCCTCACCCCTGGCCAGCGGAGGCTAGCTGGCTCCGTGCAGGGCTGGCAAGCAGGCTGGCTGGGGATGATCATGCTGTGCAACAGCAGACGACTAATCCCAACTACTTAACCCGGCAGGGAACCAGGGGCTAAGCACCACCTATGGTGTGTGGACGAGGGAGGGGGAAAGAGACTCACGGTGCCAAAAGCACCTCTGGCCGCACGCGGGGGGGGGGGGGGGGGGGAGAGGGAGGGCGTCTGGGCACCGCCTTGCTGCCGGGGGCAGGGGCAGCCGCGCCAATCACCCCACCCAGCATGATATGTCACAGCAACGCCGGCGCTTACCCCAAGCCCTCCCTAGGGCAGCCCGAGAGGCAGCCACGCCCGCCCCGCGCGGGCGCCCTGGCCGGGGGGAGACCCCCGCATCGGCCGCCTCAAGGTCACGGCGCGCCCCGCATACAGCTCGGCAGCAGTGTCGAGCGGCCGAAAGGCAGCCCCGGTTCCGCGCCCATCAGCAGCTCAGCCCCAGCCCCCGGTGGCTGCAGGGGCGCTCCCCCGCCGGGGGCCGGGCCGGCTGATGCTCCAGCTGCTTACCTCGGCCGCTGCCGAGCCGGCGCCGCGGGACTCACCGGGAATCTGCCGCTACCACCCGCTCGGCGCACAAGGTGCCCGCGGTCCCCCGCCCTGCTCCAGCGAGCCGCCCCCGCCCTGCGGCGCCCTCCAGACTGCGGGGGAACAAGAGGGGCTCCCGGCCCCACCCCGGCAGCGGCTCCTCACAGGGAAGGAGCCAACACTCCACGCTGCGGCTCGGCCCCCGCCAGCACCGGCTCAGCAGCACTCGCCGCGCCGCGGAGCACCAGCCCCACAGAGTAACCGCTACCGTCTCCTAGCGGGGCAGCCGCAGGGCGGAGCGGCCGGGCCCCCGCCACTCACTCACTCACTCACGCGCTCGCTCCTCGCCGAGCCGCCCCCTCCCCACGCTGCAACCGCCGCTTCCTACCCCCTGTCCCGGCGGTCACATGACGGGGTCTCGCTCGGGTGAAGGGGCTCCAGACGTGCGGCGCCTTCAATGGGGGAGGAGAGGGAGGAGCCTCCGGCGGGAACGGGGAGGCGTGGGCGGGGCCAGTCGCTCTCCCCGCCTCCGCCTGTCCGATTGGCTGCTGGGGGCTGACGTGCTTGTTTCCATGACGTGTGTGGGCCGGGCCGAGGCGTTTGATGGGGCCCGGCGGGCTCGGGTCGGTGACTTTGCCGTGAGCCTCTCTCCCGGGAGGAGGTGGGTGTGGGGCGCTGCTCTAAGCCCCTCCGTCGTCCCCGTGCCTGGGGGCGGGGGGAGCAGCTCGGGCACGGGGGTAGCTCCCTGCGCGGGGCCGGTGGGCAGTGGAGGTGCTGATCGCGCAGGTAGCTTGTTGCACGCAGGGGCAGATGGGGGAGCTCACCGGGCAGACGGGGAGGAGGGCAGAGGGGGGGGGGGGAGCTCCTTGCACTAGGGAGGGAAGCAGCAAGGGGGAGCTCCCTGCACAGGCGGGGCAGAGAGGAGTAGACACTCTCAAGGGGAGCGGGTTATGCAAGGCGTGCGGAGGAATTGTGCGGCTCACCAGTTTCAGGGCGTCGAAGAGTAGAGGGGATACCCTTGTGGGGATTGAGAACAGGCCGACTACCAGCGCCAGCCCTCCTTCCCCCTTTGTTTCCAGCCGAGGGTGAAATAAAAGTACAATGAAGACCACACTCCAGAAAGTAGCTAGTTAAATATCCGGTCGCCCCTGCTGCTGCCTCGACCGCATGAATGAGGGACGCTTCAAACCAGGCTGAGGACGATTGATTGTACATAAATGTCTCTGAAACACAAAATCTCTCCCCTCCCACCCCCAACCCTAGAGGGCGAGGACTGATTTAAATTTCATTCTCGGTGAGGCAGCTTTCCTCCTCTCTCCCTCCTCCCCCCCAAGGCAGGTCTGCAAATCTTTTCTCTGTTCCATCGCAGCAAAACCAGAGGAGGTGCCTGGTGTCTATCCATTTATCGTTCTTTATGTGTAATTTTACAAAGAAATGCTCCAAGCTACCGTAGCCTTATTTGTATTCTATTTCTTAAGGGAAATTTTAGATATGATTTAAGTAACCTGACTGGCCGTTTCAGAAGGCATTAATTACCTAATGCTCTGCCTCTACCAGTTTGTTTCTTAATAATGCTACTGTATATATTTTTTTAGGATCTCAAAGCACTGTAAACATTAAGGAAGTCTCTTAAAACCTCTCCTCTATAATATAATATATCCATCCTTACCTCTATTTTTCAGATGTGAAAATTGAGGTGTGGAATTTATATCAACATTTTCAAACATAAAGTAATTCTGACTGCTCAATCTGAGTGCCCAATTTCCAGTACCTCAATTTTAACTTTCAGTGTTGTAGATCATTATCCATAGTGCTTGCTGAAGACATTTTGGAAGGTGTGTATATTCAACACTTTTCTATGTCAAGCTCTGGAACTCACAGGACAAGGAATATTAGTGGAGACTTGACAATCTGGGCCTAATGACGCCACTAAAGAACACAGGAAGTTGAGGCAGCTCAGCAGTGGGAACAAGCTCCCAGAAGTCCTGACTTCTCCTTCTCTAACTCAAGTATCAGAGGGGTAGCCGTGTTAGTCTGAATCTGCAAAAGCGACGAGGAGTCCTGTGGCACCTTATAGACTAACTGAAGTGTAGGAGCGTAAGCTTTCGTGGGCAAAGACCCACTTCGTCAGATGCAACTCAGTAGATCATTCTTCTCCGTGAGAATGATCAATAAAACACAATTATTGCTATATGTTCTAGCTTGTGTTATTTGAATTTTCATTTTCTTTTGGACACAGTATCAACCTCTCTCCTGGGCACATCAGTGGAATGAATGGCCAGCTGTGTAGTCCATCAGATTCTTTTAACCAACCATGAATACCCCATCGCTTCATAGTTATTGCTTAAATCCCACAGCTATTCAAAATTCAATGTTGAAAAAGAAATTAAATGTAGAAGCTTATGTAATGCTAGGGGTGAGGGCCTGAGAGGTGTAACAGAATCTAGAGGGTTAAAGCAACTCTCATACAAACAAAATCTAGTTCATATAAACCAGCCCACAAGGACCAGAAAATAAATAAATCATTCTGACTACATTATCAACATTCGCTTGGTTATGCTTCATTGTCTGTTATTCTTCCTTACCTGAATCTGTGAAGCAGCTGCAAAAGGGCTGCTAACAGTAATTTGCCTCTGTCCATGTTGAAGGCTGCTAAAAATATTACTTTACCCCACATCTCTTGAGGTCAATAGAAAAATCAAAACAATGAAAAAGACAAATCTTGCAGACTAATAGGTCTTTTTTTTCTTGCATTTCTTCCTAGAAGAAGACAATATAAACACATAAATAATAAGAAATGCTGTTGCATTCCATCTGCAACTCACTGTTCTCATATGTACTGATCATTGTGGCTCAGCAAGACTTCCCCCAGACACCTGAAAATTGCATTTCTAGATACAGTTTTATGAGGCTTGCAAATGTGTCCTGCGCACCTCTGCCATGTCTCCTAGCTCTTAGCAAGAGAAGAAGAAAAAAGCTAAGCAAGCATGTTCTTATGATTAAGAGACTGAGTTCTGGTTTCTGCACAGACTGACGTGTGAAACATAGTGTATGTCGCTTCAATCTCTATGATTCTGTTGTCCACCCATAAAATGGAAGTAATTCCCATTTCCCAGGGATCATATGACATTACTTAATTTTTACAAGATAATGAAAGCCATAGATTTTTCATAAACACAAAATATTAGGCTCAGTCACTGTACCATTATTGTAGTGCTGATATGTATTTTATAGTAAAGTACAAGAATAATGTATACAAAATATAACATGAAGAGTGGTGGGGAAAAGTTTTTAGTGCTTCTATGTTCCTGCCCGTTTTCCTGAGATACATTACATTTAAAAATACACACCTGCAGTCCCCCTTCGCCTGTTTCTACCACGCTAACACTAAAATTTTCCAAAGATGCCACTATTTTTTAGTGCCTGAATTTTTGAAGCCTCAACTTCAAATAAGACTTGTAAATGCATAGACCTACACTGATTCATTTTCAACAATTTCTGTGGTAATGCCAAAATAAAGCATTGGCATTTGTTTTCAATTGATTTTCTCAGCACAGTCCCACAAATGTTCCTGACCACTTTTTGCAGACTACTCTAGATTAGACTCCTGTTCTCTCTGTGCTCCTGCTTGGAGTATCCCATACAGCAATTTTCCTGTAAGTCTTGTACCTATATATAATTCCTCTATCTCGCTGCCAGGCATTATTGTATGTGATGGTGTGGTAGCCATGTTAGTCACAGGATATTAGAGAGACAAGGTGGGTGATTGACCAACTTCTGTTGGTGAGCAAGACAAGCTTGAAAACTACACAAAGCTTTCCTTCAGTACTAATATTTCCCTTGCAGTACTCAGAAACTTGTCTCTCAAAAACTTGTGCCTCTCTCCAACAGAATCTGGTCCAATAAAAGACCACCTTGTGGTCACCCACCTTGTGTCTCAGAAATTAACAGCATACAACCTGTCAGAGGTATCCAATTCTCCGAGAGCAAGGTATTTACATACAAACTATTCTCTGCTTTTGATACTGAAACAGATTGATTTCTTTCATAAACAAACATGAACAACTCTCCCTTTTGTTGAAATTTTAAATGAAAATGTAATTAAAGAACTGAACTTCAGAAACTGATCAATTCTAGATTTTTTTCTTTTATTTTCTGTTTTATTTCTGTCTTTCCTTCCTCCCATCATTTTCCTCTGCTTGTTTCTCTGATTCTATGGTATTGTCTACATCAGGCTTTTTGCTAAAAAATGTTTCCCACCATTGTTACCCTACCTCCACTAGGGATAAAATGGCAGGAAAACTAGTGCCATCTCTAGTTACCAATGTTTTAACCAGTGTACAACCTGTTCCATTTAGACCTGCTCTTAAGCTGTATAAAACTACAGTGCATGCCTGGAAGCCTGTCTGTGCTGGCACTTTCGCCACTGTGAACTCTAAACTGCTGGTAGCAACAGTGGAACATTTTGAAAGACAAGGCCAATGTGGATACAACCGAACTATAACTCATTGTGCATGAGGAGAAATGTTGATTCAATGGGAAGAAGGAGGCAAGGGCATGTTAGCAACATATAACAAATCCAGTACATATGCACTCAGTGAACCTGATGTCAGTTTTAGACCAATGGCTCTGACTCTGAAGGCCAGTGGCTTTTTCAAGTGGCCAAATCTGTAAGGGTTAATAAAAAATGGGAAGTAAGCCTTAAAAATAACCAGACAATGACACTTTGTTCATGAAAACATCCAGGATTCCCCAACTCTGGTAGTGTGCTGTAAGGACAGCAAAAGTAAGAGACATTCAGTGATGATGGGGACAAAGGTGAGGAACTGGGAATATTTTTTAATTCTGAGGGGCTATTCCCACACTACTCCAGAAGACAATGTCAGAATCACCAGGCAGCTGCTGAGGCAAGCACAGATACAGGCTGGAGCAAAGGCTCACTACTGTGGGAAAAGCAGGGGCAGGAGTAGTGTGTTGAAACTACTGGCAATAGAAACATTTCCTAACAAGTAGTGACATCAAGGAAACCAGAAAGATTGCTTCCCTTAGCTTAAGAGTTATATACATGTGCTCTGGGATCATTTGGGTGGGTCTTCATTTGTGGATGGGCTGAACCCTGGTTGAATGGGGTGGAGTTTATAACAAGATTTGCAGGTGATGGCTCATCAAGTTAAACAGGCTCCTGCTCAGCGATAATATTATGCACAGGAGATGAGAGACCCTCTGCATAAGGAATAGTACTCTTTATTATGAGTGATGTGAGTGGATTGGATTGGGTAAAAGGAAAATGGGATCTGTGAACTGGGTCGAGTGATTTAAAAGGCACAAGCATTGTTGTAAGGATTGATACAAGTAACTTGAAAGTTTGTGTATTCCCCTCTTCCCCTTGTCAACCTAAGCTCTTTCTGGTTAGCAATGAATTAATACGGTGTGGGATGCAACCCAGTAGCTGAACAACTTCTGAAAAACCAAAGACCTGCTTCCTTCTCAAAGTGAACAAACCCACAATCTCATATTCCGCTAGAACCATTATGACGGGATTCCCACTTCTGCTGCATAGTTCACTCTAGGTCATTTGTTATTATGTTGGTGAATAAAGGATGGACATTCTTAAGCTTCTATGAATCTCACAACTGCCCAATATCATTGTGATCTACAACAAAATCTGTACTGTTATAAAAGGGGAGGGTCCATCATGCTGTCTGTCACAGGGAACATTTGAGAAGGCTTGAGAAGTTTCTAGGGGGAGGCAGGCCCCTTGCCCCACCTACAGCCCCATCTCCTCTGCTGAGGTCCCACCCCCACTACGAGGAGAGGAGGAGCAGCACACTGAGCATGTGTCCGTCCCCCCCCATTGGGAGGGGAAGAGCATGTGAGAACTCCAGCATCCCCAGAGCAGCGGGGAGGGAAGTGGACACAAGAGCCCAACCCCCCTCCTCACCTCCAAGAGTAGTGTGGAGGGAAAAGGATGCAGGGGCCCAATCTCTTGCCTCCTCCCCGAGAGCAGCGGGAAGGGAAAAGTCTGCATGGGCTGAACCTCCCTCCCCACCAAGAGCAGTGGGAAGGGAGGACGCCATATGTGTGCGCCTCCACCATCATGGGGAGGGGAAGAGCACATGCGCCCCAGCATCCCCGGAGCAGTGGAAGAGGGAAGAGGACATAGGAACAGTTTTATTACCATTTCAAAAGCCATGTCTATTTATCACACTAAGCTACTTATATCTAGTAATAGTTAATTAATTCATGGGCCAATCAGTCTTTTTACTAGCAGGAACCTATCTAGTTGGCTTTTGTAACAGTTTCTTTCCCTGTGTCTTGAAGGTATCATGAGCAATGAATTGCTCTCTCGACCCTGGTATATACTAGGGATTTATTTCAAAATAACTCCCCTTATTTTGAAATAACAAGCAGAGCATCTATACTACCAAGCCAATTATTTCAAAATAACGGGCTGATTATTTCAAAATAATAATTCCTGCTTTGCACAAGGAATCAGGCTTATTTCAAAATAGCAGTTGTGTGGATGCTCCTTTGCTGGTATTTTGAAATAACTACTCCCCAGAGTCATTCAAAGTAATTGCTCCCCAGTGCTTCCTGAGGCTCTAATTTGAGGTAGTGCATCCACATTGATAGAGCCTGGCTTGGACTAATTTCAAGGCTTCCCTGTAGTCTGAACACTCTATTTTGAAATAGTTATTTCAGGAGTTATTATTTCAAAAGAAGCTATTTTGAAATAATTTCCTGGTATAGACATGCCCTCAACCACTCCTGCAATTTAACAATGAAGCTTTCCTCTAATATGGACAGGGCCCCTCTACTGAGGAAAGGTGCTCAGCAGTGATCCTCTATCCCTATAACTCCAATGCAAATTTATCAGGGTATTACTAAAATATTATAAACAAGACTTCTGGGACTTTGGCTGGTATGTTCAGAAGCCCAATGTCCACCTGTAGGCCTACATATAAATGTCTGTTTCCCCTACAAATGCCTGAAATAAAAGAAGGTCTTTAATGCTTTGTTCTGACCTGTCCCATTCCATCTTCCACCCAAAATGGTAAATTTTAACTTTCTTTTAAAAATATTTTGATGAGGTTTGATATTCCTTTGTGTAGTAATGTGCAGCCTTCAAACAAGAAATGAAAAAGAAATTGTAGAAATAAAGGAAACAGTGCATGAGCCACCTTTATCTACATCCATGTTACATTTTTAAAACTCCGGAAAAATACTTTATTCTCATTAACCCTTTCTTCTTTAGTTTCCTTTTCAGATACTGCTACAACACAGTGTCAGAACAAAAAGAGCACAAAGAAAAGTACTTAATGTAGGCTCAAAACCTACATACAAAGGAAAAAAAGTGAAGGACATTATTCTCTTGGAACTAAAGGAGATAAAGAGGAAGACTCCATTGTGGAGAACTTGAAGCAGGAGTGAAAGAGGAAAGGAGACTGGAGGAGAAGGAGGATTACTTCAGACTGCTATCAAGAGCAGCAAAGAATACATATAGACTTCACCGCAGGATAGAACAAAAATAAGAGAGTGAAGGAAAGCATTGAACATGAAAAGGAAATGAGACAGTTGAAAATGAAGCAACACTGGACAGCCATCTGTCAGATGATTAAAAATGTTTGGAGAATACATGTTAGCCAGTACACTGGAAACAAAGTGTCAGTGCAGCCAGGCATTGCCTACCACCAACACATTAAGCCAAGCCACACCACATGACAGATATGGCATTATTCTCAACAAACTTTATGGAGTTAAGATAAAGTATCTTAGGAGGTCATTATAGTAACAAATACAAATGTGTATGTATTATCAAGGGGTGGTATATAACTTTTAAGGGGGATGCAAGACTAATCTAAACATTGGGAAATGTTATCCGCTTCAAACAACTTTTACAACAGTGGAAAAGATAAGCTTGAACTTTTAGTTGAGTGGTATTCTTAGGAAATACTTGGGAAGAGAGAGAATGTAAATTACTCACTTCTAGAACTATGCTTTTGAAGCTGCAGTTTGAAGAAAAACTTATTATCTGCCTGATTACCTATTCACAGTCTTTTCAAAGGCCCAAATTGGGTAATAGAAGGACTCACAGGGGAGGTAGTTCTAATGTGGATAGGAGATAGCAGCTGGTGACCTCAGGAAAAAAACCTGTGTGGGGTTTGAAGAACTAATCACCAGCCAGACCCATTGTAGGAATGAGAGTAATCTCTGGTAAGCTTATTAGCATGTATGTAGGTTCTTACTGTTTTGATATGTTTTCTCTGTAAGACTTTTACCTTAAGAATAAAAATGCTTGCTTAGAAAGAATTGTTTGATAACTTTTAATTGTTGGCATTAACACTGTCTACCATCTCTGAGGAGGAAAAATAAAGCAGGCTAGCTTAGGTAACAGGACTTTGCTGGGGAGGTCACAGTATAGGCAGAGAGTTGTGCTATCTAGAAATATCCCTAGTCAGCAGGAAGAGAGATGTGTTGCTACCTAAAAGAGGTGATGACAGAGGAGATTAGAACCACAGAGTGGGTGTAGAACCACAGAACCTTATGACCGTAGAAGGGGAATACAGATGTGCAGTTGCCAATGCTAATGACGTCTCCTGTGTGAATTTAATCATTTTGGAATGCTCTTCTATCTGTCTCATAGCCAACTCCCTAATCTCTTAATAAATGCCTCCAAAAGGACAGTAAAAGCCCACCCTACACCCTAATACTTCCAATTATATTTGTCAGTTTACAAAAACAATTTTGGTGCCTGTGATTTTTAGTAATCCATCTAGCGATAAAGCAATGCATTATACCCAGATGGGATGGTTTTATTTTGCACCAATGCTGCTGTTTTTTCTTTGCTGGTTTTTAAGCCTTTTTCACATGTTACTTTTTTCTAGTTAACAAAATGAACCTGGTATTCTCATTTTTAAGATCGGGTTCTCAGGTGGAGTAAATTGGTGTAAGTCTGTTGACTTTGCTCATTGCATGCCAGCTGAGGATCTGGCCCTGGAAGCTCAATACTAACTGTGATAGTCTGTTCTATGGTCAGTTTACAAATATTAATTCACTGTCTCCTGACCTCCCCCCTTACAAAAAACACAGCAGAAGCAACTGTAGCATTCTCTCTCCAGCTAGCATCAAAATCACTGCTCATTCTGAGTCATTCTCTTGACTCACAGATATTAGTATTAGAATAAATATAGCCTGCTCTCTCTTTCTTCTGTGTAGGGTAACTGTCTTGAGATGCTATTGTACTGCTGCAGTGCTTGAGCATAGACACTCCCTATGCCAATGAGAGGTTCTCTATCTCCTTTGAGAAGTGGTAGGAAAAGTGATGGAAGAATTCTGTCAACCTAGCAATTTCTACACATAGACTTAGGTTGGCTTAGCAAGGCATCTCAAAGATGTAGACCAGGCCTGAATTTGCTTTTGCGAAAGTTAGCATATCTATCTAGACCAGTAGTTAAAGACAGCTCTGAAACATTTAAGAAATACTGTAGCTAATGGTTCTCATCGGCTGTGTCTAGACTGGCCAGTTTTTCCGGAAAATCAGCCACTTTTCCAGAAAAACTTGCCAGCTGTCTACACTGGCCGCTTGAATTTCCGCAAAAGCACTGACTTCCTACTGTAAGAAATCAGTGCTTCTTGTGGAAATACTATGTTGCTCCCATTCGGGCAAAAGTCCCTTTTGCGCAAAACTTTTGCGCAAAAGGGCCAGTGTAGACAGCTGAGATTTGTTTTGTGCAAAAAAGCCCCGATCGTGAAAATGGCGATTGCGGCTTTTTTGCGCAAAAGTGCGTCTCGATTGGCCATGGACGCTTTTCCGCAAAAAAGTGCTTTTGAGGAAAAGCGTCCGTGCCAATCTAGATGCTCTTTTCCGAAAATGCTTTTAACGAAAAACTTTTCCATTAAAAGCATTTCTGGAAAATCATGCCAGTCTAGACGTAGCCATCCTGTTTTATTTTTCTCTCCAAGGAAAGGTAGCATTCCACTTAATTCTTGATTAATCACTCTAACATCATAAATGCTTTGTCTTTTTTTGTTGGCCAGTTGCAGCTCCAAGTCATGACATCTGTTTTTAAATACTGAGGTAATGGTAGAGAGGGCAAAATTTCACATCACAGTTTTTAAGTTCAATAATCACAAATTTTGTAAGCAATTTAAAACTTGATCCTGGCCCAGCAAATCTTACAGGAGTGAGGATTACAAATTGGACCACTCCTGTTATATTACATAGATTCCCAATCAGAACTCACAAACCATACAGATGAAATGTAGCTTGTGCTGCCCTGTACACCCTCCCATTCTACCAGAGTGCAGGGACAGAGCCTGGGGCTTTTGCTCTGTGGCAAGAGGGTGGTGCTAGACACAGGCTTCTACCAGATGACTGGTGCCTGGTGGGAGGAGGCATTATTTAAAGGTTTGCCCCTCTCCCCAACATGTTCCCTCAAGCATGCCCTAATCTTATCCTCCGCATTACTTCCCTGTCATTTCTAGCAAAATGCAGGACAATGTAGCACTTTAAAGACTAACAAGATGGTTTATTAGATGATGAGCTTTCGTGGGCCAGACCCACTTCCTCAGATCAAATAGTGGAAGAAAATAGTCACAACCATATATACCAAAGGATACAATTAAAAAAAATGAACACATATGAAAAGGACAAATCACATTTCAGAACAGGAGGGGGATGCAGCCGGGGGGGAGGGGGGGGGAGCAAGGAAGGAAGGTAAGTGTCTGTGAATTGATTATATTAGAGGTAGGGAGAGTGGGATGTTTGTGAGTTAATGGTATTAGAGGTGATAATTGGGGAAACTGTCTTGGTAATGGGTGAGATAGTTCAAATGTTTGTTGAGTCCTTGTTGGAAAGTGTCGAATTTTAACATGAATGACAGTTCAGAGGATTCCCTTTCAAGTGCAGATGTAAAAGGTCTTTGTAGCAGAATGCAGGTGGTTAAGTCATTGAGAGAGTGTCCTTTCTGGTTAAAAGGGCAAGAAACTAGTTTTTCTTTGTGATCTTGTCTGATATCTGTTTTGTGGGCATTAATCCTTTGGCGAAGTGTCATTTCTAGGCATTAGTTGTGTATGGAGAGGAAGTAGCAAACAGCAAGGCTACGTCTACACTGGCCCCTTTTCCGAAAGGGGCATGCTAATTTCACAGGTCGTAATAGGGAAATCCGCGGGGGATTTAAATATCCCCCGCGGCATTTAAATAAAAATGCCCGCCGCTTTTTTCCGGCTTTTAGAAAAGCCGGAAAAGAGCGTCTACACTGGCCCCGATCCTCCGGAAAAAAGCCCTTTTCCGGAGGATCTCTTATTCCTACTTTGAAGTCAGTAGCCAGAAGTCGGGGCCAGTGTAGACGCTCTTTTCCGGCTTTTCTAAAAGCCAGAAAAAAGCGGCGGACATTTTTATTTAAATGCCGCGGGGGATATTTAAATCCCCGCGGATTTCCCTATTACGACCTGTGAAATTAGCATGCCCCTTTCGGAAAAGGGGCCAGTGTAGACGAGCCCCAAGAGCTGCAGAAAGGGGCCACTGTTTTGGCTGCAGGGAGATATGCAGCAGCAAAAGCAGAGGTTCTCCCTGCTGTTGCCTCACCCTAGAGTCACAGTTCCCAACTTGCTAGCTCCAGCAGCTGTCGTGACTGAGTGGGATCTGCAAACCCCAGCAAAAATCCAGAGGGGTCATGACCCTATGCCCCCCTCGCACATCTTGTCTGTGGCATCTGCTCAGCAGGGAGTGGGGGCTAGGGACTGAAGCCCTGGCAGCAGCTCCTCAGTTCTTGGTCTTTTTCAGATTCTCATATATGGCTCAGAGGGTCAGTAAATTTGGCCATCCCTGTAGTATAATAGTAAACCTTATAATAAACTATTACTTTTACATTATGTTTGTGACAAAGGAGGTTAGTGTTGACTTGAGCTGATTTCATCAGATAACCCTACAAAAATAATGTATTTAGGAACAAACTTTTTGGAATCACTTAAAGTTTTTTTAAATGTCACCACTTAATAAATATGAGGCCTCATAGCATCAAATGTATTCATTGTTTTTGAATAGGATGATTCAGGATTTTCCTTTGCTTAAATTCTCCTCTGTAGATTACATAACATGGCAGTCACGCACAGAACCCACTAAGTTTAAATGTCATTTTATGAATACATTTAGTAATAAATATCCTCCAGTTTTCCTAGGAATGACTTAGTTTGGGGATATGAAATACTGCATCCAGTAAAGACACTCTTCCAGCACTGCATCAGATTAACACAAATATTTAAAAAATTGCCAGATGTGGAGAGATGTCGAGCACCTGCAGCTTTCATTGACTGCAATAATCCTTGCAGTCAGTCAGTGAGTGCTTTTTAGGACTGGCACCTCTGTTACCAATTATATCTTGCATTATTAAAAGTAATTGTTTTTACACATTTCTAATTTCTCTCTGTTTAGCTTGGTAGTAAAAACAGCCAAATCTGTTTCACTACATTCAGTTTGTAGCCAATTTCACTTTCTTATTCTTGTGACCTAGCACTTTTCTGTAATATTTAGATTCTTAGTATTACAGAGAAATAATTTTGTTTTATTAAACTTATTCCAACAGGAATCTGTGCTCCAATTGGTAGAAGCATCTGAAACAAGGACTGCTATACTGTGTAAAAGTGGGCCTAGACACTGTCTTTTCTCCCCTACTCCAGGGGGCCACCAACTCCCAGGCAAGCAGATTGTATGTGCCAGCCCCATGGTGGGATAGTGGGGGAGAGATGGCTGGAGTGCCAGCGCAGGCTCCCCAATACTGGGAGGGGAGGAGCCTCAAACCTTGGGGGCTGGATCCAGGCAAGCTGGGATCCACAGGTTCCCCACCTCTGCCCTACTCCTCCTCTGGTCCCAGAACTGCCAAGGGAAACCACCCCACACACATTGGCTACGTCTACACTGGCCCCTTTTCCGGAAGGGGCATGTAAATTTCACTAGTCGTCGTAGGGAAATCCGCGGGGGATTTAAATATCCCCCGCGGCATTTAAATAAAAATGTCCGCCGCTTTTTTCCGGCTTTTAAAAAAGCCGGAAAAGAGCGTCTAGACTGGCCCCGATCCTCCGGAAAAAGCGCCCTTTTCCGGAGGGTCTTATTCCTACTTCAAAGTAGGAATAAGACCCTCCGGAAAAGGGCACTTTTTCCGGAGGATCGGGGCCAGTCTAGACGCTCTTTTCCGGCTTTTTTAAAAGCCGGAAAAAAGCGGCGGACATTTTTATTTAAATGCCGCGGGGGATATTTAAATCCCCCGCGGATTTCCCTACGACGACTCGTGAAATTTACATGCCCCTTCCGGAAAAGGGGCCAGTGTAGACGTAGCCATTCTGTGGACACTCGGAGCCATAGTAGTTAAAGTGCCAAGACAGTGTTGAAATTCCCACTGGGCATGTATCTACATTTTTAAGGTGCCTAGGTATATTTCAAATGTCTGACCCTAAAAGCTTGATCCAGAGCCTACTGAAATCACTGGAAGGACTCCTATTAACTGCTGAAGTCTCTGAATTGGGCTTCACATGCAAAATCATTCTCTTCACCGTTACTTTTCTTGAACAACTAACACAGTGGTCACCAACCAGCAGATTGGGATCCACTAGTAGATCTTAGAGCCTCTGACAGGTGATCTTGACTGGTTTGGCCAGAAAGCGCTGGCACTTCAGTTGCCCCTCCCCCCACTGTCATGCTGCTCCTGCCCTCTGCCTTGGAGCTGCCCCCCTGGGAGCCTCCTGCGTGCTGTGCAGGATATGGGAGGGAGAAGAGGGGGGCACTGATGTCACTGATTCCTTGCAAGTAGGAAGGAATAAGAGATCCTCCAGAATAGGGCTTTATTCTGGAGGATCGCGCCAGTCTGGACGCTCTTTTCCGGCTTTTCCCCAAGCTGGAAAAAAGCGGCGGCCATGTTTATTTAAATCCCGCGGGGGATATTTAAATCCCCCGCGCATTTCCCTATTCTGACTTCTCTCATTTCCATAGCTATTATGGGTTATGTGGCCAGTGTAGACAGTTCCACACTGTCCTTCACTCTCATCTCCCAACCCAGCACATACATGGGTTGTTGTTACTCCTTTTACTGCTGTGTTATTTTGGGGTGGTGACTGATCTGTGCATTTTATCATTTTAAATTTTCTCTTATGCTTAAATGTAATTCTTTGAGGAGTGAGTTTTAAAATGCCTGACCTGTGGCTGGAGTCATTATCTCTGTGGTAACTACTGCTCCTGGAAGGGGTTGGCATGTCTCCTCATCCCCTGTGAGAGACAAAGAAGAAGCTCTCCACACGTTGTCCTTGCCTGCAGACACCACTCCTGCAAGCTCACATTGATCAATATTGGGAAACCGTGGCCGGTAGAAGCTGTGGGCTCAGTGCCTGTTGATGAGGGGCAGCATATAGTGCCATGTATTGCTGTACATGCCAGGTGCTTTCAGGAGTGGGGCAGGACCAGGGTAGGAGTAAACCTGCCTTAACCCCACTGCTCCATCACCAGGAAGCCATCTCAGTTAAACGGTGCCCAGCCAGAGCCTGCTTCCTGAATCCCTGTGCCAGTCCTGAACCTCCTCTTGCCCCTAACCTCCTGCTTCAGACATGAGTCCTACTGACCCCAAACTCCTTCCCAGAGCTTGTAACCTGAAACTCCTCCTGGACCCCAATACCCCACTCTGGGATAAGCCTGGAGCCCCTCCAACACTCCACACCCCTTGGTCCAAGACCAGAGCCTGCACCCCACTCCCCCACCCCAGCCTAGTGAAAGTGAGTGAGGATGGGGAAGAAGGGTGGATGGAGTAGGGTGAGGCCTCGGGGAAGGGGTGCAGCAGGGACAGGGCCTCAAAGAAGGGGCGGGAAGGAAGTGGGGCAGGGTGTTGATTTGAGGTAGATTTTCCATTGCACTTAAATTGAAAAAGTGATCTTGTGGTAAAAAAGGTTGGAGACCACTGAATTAACACAATAGCACCACTAAATTGGTGCTACAGTTGACAGGTACCTGTTATATATATCTTGGATTCTATTATTTCTACTCCAACTCATCTGATGAAGTGGGTCTTACCCACAAAAGCCCGTGAGACTATATATTTTTGTTAGTCTTTAAGGTGCCACAGGTCAACTCATTGTTTTTAAAGTTATGGACTACCATGACTACCCCCAGAGACTAATTAAATAAAAGAGTGTGATTGCCCATTTAAAAAAAAACCTGCTGTCCCAGTGACTGATAATCAAATAGTTGTTTTTCTGATTCACCAGCAGACTTTTATTAAAAGTTAACTCAACGAAAGCCTTGAAATATAAATACAAATTAATAGTCCTTTTGAAAGTAGCCAAAATTACATCAAAAGAACTGATGTTTATTTGACTCTGATGAAACTATTTGGATGAAAAAAGATATTCACATTAATAATGGTTGCAGGACCATATCAGATCCTTAGTTTGAATTCCATAGAATGGGTGATGTGAGTTTCTAATTAAATGGTATTTACACCACACAAAACATCAACACAATTACCAGAGCTGTTGGTAGAATTAATAGAGAGAGAGAGAGAGAGAGACAAAAGAGTAAATGGGCATGGGCTGTACTCCAGCACTTGTAGACGTGGTTCCTGTAGGATTTGACACAGGGTGGGGAAACTGCCATTGCCACTGCTTTTGATGTACCTACTTTGTGGGTTGTGAAGAATTGGAGGGAGGTAATAGTCTTTTCTGGACATTCTAGCCATTCAGTTAACTTCTGAGGAAGACTTTAGTTAACTCCTGGGACCTATCCCTAATTGTCTTGCCTGTAAGGATTAAAACCATAGATTGTGGGACCTAGAGAATGCCCTAGAATGCTAGGAAAGTAGAAAGTGAGTTGGTAGGATGCCAGGAAAGCCAATGAAACAGAGTGTATGCTTTTGAATTGAAGTCAGTGGCTTTCTTGGTCCTGCTGTTGTGTAACCTGAGCAGAGCTAGATGGATATGAATTAAGCCAGAAAGCCAGGCATGGAGTATCCAGCAACATCCATGTCTAGGGAACAATTAAATCTTGAAACAGCTACGTGAGTAGAACAAGGAATGTTTAGTCAGACACGATCAGGTTATTTTCTTTATTCTCAGTGCTGAGCACATGTAACAACCCATTTACACTATAACTCTCCAAACTGAATCCCAGGAAAGCAAGTCTCTATGTTTTAATCCTTTTTTTTAGTTGCTCTGAATCACCTGGCAATCAAGTAATGTTTCACCAGGTACGTTTTTGTTTTATTAATAAAAATCATCCTCTTAAGACCATGATCTGATTCCTGTGTCCTAGAAGGCAGGAGGTTTTGTGTGCACGTGCCTAAGGGTGCAAATCCAAACTACTAAGAGACATTAGTTTTCAAGTTCACTGCACAGGAAGGAATTCCCAAGTGTGCCTTCCTGGGTTCTCAAAGGGGTTTCTTGCATTTGCGTGGTGGCAGCAATACCAAGCCAAGGTCAGGAAATCTGTGATCTAGGGGAGTTTTAACACAAGACTTTAGGGGCAAGGTGTTTTAAAGTCTCTTGCAGGTCCGCACCTTCTGCCCTCAAAGTGCCAGAGAGGGAAAACAACCCTAACATGGGTAGTGGAAGAATTCCTGGTCTTTTTGCATTCTGGAACTGTGACATAGTGGGGGTGCTGTCTACTCCTGTAATCCTGTGTTTCTGCCTGGTTGTATTGTGTTAGGTGTGATTTCTGATGACTCACTCCAGGTGTGTATTGGGCCCAGACACCCGGGGTGTGGGGGGCAGACTTAGAAGATAACAACGCTTTCCCAGGAAGCGAGACAAAGGATATAGGTGGGGGCTGCCACGAGGCTGGGAACTAGGCCTTGGGAGGTAGGTCAGTCTCGGCTGGGCTAGGATGAATGAGGAGGTTTCAGAGCAGGGAAGGGAGTGAAGAGCTCAGGAGCCCCTTCCCCCCAAGAGGAATAAGGCTGTCTGCTCTCGGTGCCTGTGCTAACATTAATCCTGTGCTACGCTGTGTCCCTGAGAACCAATAAAACCTTCTACTCAACTGGCTGGCGGAGAGTCACATCTGGCTGTGAATGGGGGTGCAGAGTTGGGGACCCCCTGACGTATCGTCACAAGATCTTTTTCACTGAAATCAGCTTGCGAGGTGAGGGTGAGAAGTCCTGTAATTCTTAAATGTTAGTAAATCAGCCACAGCAACTCAGACCCTGCTCCTGCATTTCCCTAAACGTTGGTGCACTGTCATACTCCATGGAGTCCCTTCGAAGTCGATAGGGCTCTTCACAAGTGCTGGGCTCACCATAAATTACAGGACCATGTCCTAAGTATTTCTCTCTTTTTTTTTTAAAGAAAGTATTGCATATACCTATATCAAGGACCCTACCAAATTCACAGCCATGAAAAATGCATCACAGACTCTGAAATATGGTGCCCAGCCAGGGGTTCCAGTCTGTGCAGAACTCCAGTTGCCAGTCCCAGCAATGATGGGGAAGGATATGACTTCCTCTTCCCAAGAAGGGGCTGTTCCCAGGACACATCAGACAGAGCTCTGGTAGCTTCCCCTGCCTGCAGGAAGCTGCGCCTGCACGGCTTGAGCTGTCCCCTTCCTGTGCAGAGCTGTGGCACTCTCTCTCACACACACACCTATGAAGAGAGGTTTCAGCTCTGAACACTGCTAGGAAAACTGAAGATAGAATAACCCACCCCCCACTCTCTCTGCACCATGCAACTCTTACTTCTCTGCTGCTGGTGGTGGTGGCCCTGGCTTTAGAACTGGGTGACTTGATCAACTCTGAAAGCAGCATCCCTGCCAGGAGCAGAGCAGAAGTATGGGTGACAAGCCTATGACTTGCTCCCCTCCCACCCCACAAAGTAGCCTTGTAACGCTCCCCTTTGTTTAATCAAAGACTGTAAGTGACTCACTAACTACAGAAGCAGCTTCTCCTCTCTTGGTATTCACACCTCCAGATCAGCTACTAGAAGTGGGCCTCATCCTCCCTGATTGGATCCACCTCATCATCTCCAGCCTGATTCTGGCCTGCATATTTACACCTGCCTCTGGAAATTTCCACTACATGCATCTGACGAAGTGGGTCTTTGCCCACAAAAGTTATGCTCCAACACTTCAGTTAGTCTATAAGGTGCCACAGGACTCCTCGCCGTCATTGCTCACTGTCACTCTACCTGATTGACACAACTCATCCAGCCGTAACTTTACTCACTAAATCTTACAAACACATATGCAACTGACAAAAAATTACCTAGTAGGGCCTGTCGGATAGCTTTGTGTTGCAACTGTGCAAAACTCAGAATCTTTGGCTTAATTTTATTTTGATGTTTTCGGGTTCCTTGGAACCCATAACTCAAAATGAAACTCAGTAGACGTGAACATGTGAGAACTGAAACCAAAAATAGTTAAATAAGCGCTGTGCAAACTGAAACCACTGAGCTTAGTAATGATCTAGCCAAGAGAAGGAAAGGAAGAAAACACAAGAAAAACTAAATTAACATGAAAATGAAATTAATAGATGAGCTAAACTGAGATAAGGCAGCTGTCTTAAACTGACAAAGCCAGGCAACTGAGATTTAAAGCTGGAATGTTATTCTTATCCCATCCTGCAGCACTTCTGGTATTTTGAAACACTATTGAAAGCGTAGACATAATTAAACAGGATTGGGCCTAAGTTTTAGCCTTACCTTCAAATTTCTTTGATTTTTAAAGTCATTTTATTCTGGTTAATCTTCTGTGCGCTCTCATTTTAGTCTATTTTTTTCCTGGCCAGACAATAAATAAAAAGTGGGAGGGGAGGTATAATAATATTATATAAATGTCTATTAGATTTTGACTGTACTTTTTGTATTTTTCTTTTGTACACAGTATATATACCCATAATCCCAAATGGGCATATTAAGAGCCTGTTTATGGCATTTGTTGGGATATGTCTACACTGCAACTGAAAACCCAGGCCTGCCTATGTCAGCAGGAGAGGCTCAAGCTATGGACTGTTACATTTCAGTGTAGATGTTTATGCTCAGGCTGGAGCCCAAGCTCCAAGACTTCATGAGGTGGGAAGGTCCCAGAGCCCAGGCATTAGCCTGAGCATCTACATAATACTTTTGCAGCTTGAGCCCTGCACTGGCTGATAGAGACTACCTATGAGTATTTAATAGCAGAGTAGACATACCCACAGTCATTCTTACAAGTTGGGGCAGTACAGAGTGACTACATATCTCCCTTCAAATATCCTGTTCACTTACTTTTCCTGGCTAGCACTGTCAGGTTCTGTGAAGGTATAGGTGGGAGAGGTACTTTCTCTTCTAAATACTTAATGCCTTGGGAAAGCATTAGCTCATGCATATCTTGCAAATGTGCAATGGCCAGGGAAGGGAAATGTGTTTAGGCCCTGGTGTTGTACATATTGATGCAAATGTTTAACTTACATAAGACTAGCAGGACTGTTGTAGGGTTTAAATAAAGTTAAGCATATGCATAAGTCTTTGAAGGGCTGGGATCTAAATAGATCCATTAAGCAAACAGGTGAAGTGGGTTGTACTCACAAAAGCTTTTATATATATATATATACAGGCAGTCCCCGGGTTACATACAAGATAGGGACTGTAGGTTTGTTCTTAAGTTGAATTTGTATGTAAGTCGGAACTGGTACATATTGTAGGGGAAACTCTAGCCAAACATTTCTCCAGAGCTCAGTTTTATTCTCCCATCCCTCACTTCCCTCAGTCCTTTATTCTCAAGCTGAGGTGTCTGCTGAGAAAAGCCGCTCCGCATCTCCCTGGTCTGCTGGGGGGAAGCAGCTAGTGCGGGGTTGCCTTACCCCGTTTGTAAGTAGGGATCCGATGTAAGTCGGATCCATGTAACCCGGGGACTGCCTGTGTGTTTGTATATATATATATATATATATAAAATTAGTTTCTAAGGTGCCACGGGACCACTCTGTTTTTTAAGTTAGTTACAGACTAATACTGCTATCCCCCTGAAAAGGTCTCTGGTTACTGTCAGGGGCGGCCCATGAGCCTAGGCAGACTGGGCCGTCACCTAGTGCGCTACCGGCCCGGGGCACCTGATGATGATGTTATGGGGCACCCGGGCACCCAATGATTACATTATGGCCATTGACTGCTGTGCAGGCAGGGGCGCCAATTGTGCCTTCTGCCTGGGGCGCCAGCTGCTGCAGCCGGCCTCGGACTGCTCCTGATTACTGTGCTTACATAATAAGGTTGGCAACTTTGTATAGACCTTCCTCTGTATTTTCATTGCTTTAAACATAAAATAGTTAATAATTTAATTTCAACATATGTAGCTATTTTTAAGCAGATGAGCACAAGAAAGTCTCTGCTGCTAATACCTTTCATCTTAAGTGCACTCTTTAGGCTGTCTGATTTACAGTGTTAAAATACATGATATTTTTAGCCAGGATACAAACATCTGGAAATAGAATTTCACAGGGAATGCTTACAAGGCCCACCTTGCTGTCCTGCTCAGTCCTGTTCAGATTTTGACTCTGATCATGGTAAAGAGAGGAGCAGGGAGTGGGAGCAGTCCTGGGTCTTACACTCCCCTTACTTATTAGGCAGATTATCTAGCCAGGGGTTTGATAGTGTTTATGGATTGCTCCTTTGCAATGGTGAAAGCCAACAGTGAATCTAGGAATGGAAATTTGAATGGGTACCCTCTTATGTTGGACAGACAATGATAAAGCTAACCTGCTAAAAATAACGAAATGGACTTTGCAGCGATACTGGCTAGCCGCCTGACTCCAAGTCTGCCTGACTCGCTGGGTTGGAGGCAGCAAGAAGCAGGAGAAATTAAACTGCCTAAAGTGTGTGTGTTGGTGGGAGGGACAACCTTCAGGTGCAAAACACAGGTTGTAAGATGTAGTCTGCTCCCTTGTGGTTTGGAATCTGCCTGACACCCACACAGGGGGTATGTCTACACAAGGAAATTATTTTGAAATAACTTATTTTGAAATAATAACTCCTGAAATCACTATTTTGAAATATCATTTACACCCTATAAAGACACCTCGAAATTAGTCCAAGGCAGGCTCCTTTAATGTGGACTTGCGACCTCAACTTAGAACTCCAGGAAGCATTGGGGAATAATTACTTTGAATGATTCTGGGGAGTAGTTATCTCAAAATAGCAGCAGTGGAGCGTCCACACTACCACTATTTGGATATGTCTACACAGCAACATTTCGAAATAACTTAGTCTGCACCTACACAGCAGGCAGTTATTTCAAAATAATGTCAAAATACTGTCAAGCTAGAGGTCTTCTTACTCTGACTCCTGTAACCCTCATAGTATGAGGAGTAAGGGAAGTCAAAGGAAGAGTGCTCTATTTCAAAATGAGTGTTGGGTAGACGCTCTCAATTTTGAAATAAGCTATTTTGAAATAAGCTACACAATTGATGTAGCTCAATTTGCGTAGCTTATTTCGAGTTAAGTCGTGCTATGTAGACACACCCTTTCAAAATGAATATTTTGAAATAAGTGTTATTCCTTGTGGAAAGTGGGAGTTATTCTTTCGAAATAACCAGCCTATTATTTTAAAACAACGGGGTTTGTAATGTGGATGCTCCACTTGTGTAGCTCCCCAGTGTAGACCAGGGCAGGTAGAGCTGTGCTGTGAGGGCTCTGCTCATTGTGAGGATGGTTCTTAACTGGGACAGAGAGAGTGACAAGGCTCCCAGCTCTGTGGGGAACGGCTCTCAAGAGGCATTGGGATGGGGAGGTCCCTATGCCTGTGCACACATGTGAAAAGCTTGTTGTTGGATGAAGGGGAAACAGATCCTGTTCTCCAGTGTGTGGGGTTGCTGTGCAGCAATAATGACCATGGCTTGGGGTGGAGGGAAGGAACCAGGAGTTGGAAAGTAAGCCAATTCCCACTCATCCTGCAGCAGATATCCCTTTTTTACCGGGCTGGGCTCGGATCTCCACTCAAGCCTACTGGTGATTGGTGACCACAGGTTCGGAGGATCCCACTGCAGTATCACTTGATGGGTGCCTCTGTGTGCAGGTGGACCCTCCTCTTCGATGCCCTGTGCCTGAGTACCACCAGATATGAGCTTCACCTGTAAAACTGGACACATATGATGGCTCGGAATATGACAAGGCAGAGTTTCCAGAGCATAGCTTTATATAGTGCCACACTGTAGCTCTGTGATGTTTCTCAGGTCCTGGAGTGCACTAAGCTACTCTAGCCCCACTATCCTGCTCACATTTGAATGGTAGGTGTTAATTAGATGGCCTATGGCCCACATTGGCCCACCCCTGTCTGAGCCCCTAATGAAGGCCCAGCTCCTCAAAGATATTTAGATTTTTAAGTTTCATTGAAATCAATGGGAGTGTTAGGTGCCTAAATTCTTTTGTGGCTCTAGGCTGAAGAAACTTACTTCTTTGCCAGAACTAAGGGGATACAAAGCTGGAACTTACAGTTGTGTCTCTGAGGCAAAGTGCTTCCCAGGGCTGTCCCCAAGGTGGTGTAATTTATTCCTCTTCCTTTGCAAGATCTAGCCCTAAATTTACAAACAATACAGGCTACAGGAAGTAAAAATGATTTGTGCATGAAAAGATACATGACGAATTATATAAGGTGCATGTTATCTTTACTTTAGTATCTGTACCCCATACTTAGATGTCATGCACTGACTGTGAAATAACAGATGCTGCAAAAATGGGAAATTAATCTCAAAATATATTTCAAAATGTATTATTTGTGTTTAAGAGAACTACATTTTAGTTCACTGTTAATTATGAAAGGTGGATATGAAATGCTGTTTTTCCACATTGCCTTTAGTCACATGTAGAGTTTTGGATTTCTTTTTTTAAATCACAGATTCATGAGGTTTCTCTATATTTGTTGTGCAGTTTTTTCCTTCCTGACAATGCCTATTTGTTCTCTATTTTTGGCTTGTTTTTGCACTGTTATCTCTAAAGTACAGCATTTTTGCTGTTGACTGAAGGGACTGTTTAATTAAAGCAACGATTTCAGTATAAATAAGGTATATTTCTGTATTATATATATATATATATATATATATTCAATCTTTAGTTACCATAGATTATTGATTGGTGTCAGAGGTAAATTCTGATGTTTGATGTCTGATGCATTTCATGTTTTTCTTGAGAATTTACTTTCCAAAGTAAGTAAACACATGCCACCCATTTGGTACAATTGATATGATTCCAGTGACTACTGAACCATAACGTCCATATATCTGTTAAAATCAAGATTTGAAGGAGATATAAACATATCATAAAAACCTATGCCACTGTTGACCAAAATTGGCACCCTCTGTCTCTCTCAACAGATGCCTCAAAGATTCACAGCGATGGAGATTAAATTAAAGTACCCTTTCCCTTTTGGAATTGGCCTTTCCATGTCATTGTTACAGCACATTGGTGGGGCATCATGGGGAAATTCACTGTGCTGCTAGCCATGCTGATCCTATACCATGAATAAATAGATGACTTCAGTCTCAAGGACTAGTGATTAAGCTTCTTTCACAAACACTACGGCTATGTCTACACTCGCGGCTTCTTGTGCAAGAACATCTTGCACAAGGGTTCTTGTGCAAGAAGTCTTGCGCAAGAAAACGTCCACACTGCCATGTGCACGCTGTGCTTTTGCGCAAGAGCTCCCATGGCAGTGTGGAGGCTCTCTTGTGGAAGAAAGCTCTGATGGCCATGTTAGACATAGGGCTTTCTTGTGCAAGAAACCCCTGCCGAGTGTCCACACTGTCCTCTTGCGCAAGAGCTCCTGCGCAAGAGGGCTTACACTTGTTAAAAAAAAGCGTAGCTCTTGTGCAAGAAGCCCTCTCTTACCACGCTGTACTGTAAATTTCCTTGCGCAAGAGCGGGCGGGCAGTGTAGATGCTCTGCGGATTCTTGCGCAAGAACGGCCATACTTGCGCAAGAAGCCGCGAGTGTAGACATAGCCTACGTGTGCTAACAGTCAGCTTAGACCAATTCAGTAAAAGTACCCAACAAATAAATTTTGACACCATCAGTTTAGGATTTGCAAATTTGTTGATGGTGTCAAATTTGCAGATTTGACACCATCAATTTAGGATTAAACAAACACTGCGAGTGGCTAGTCAACTACAAAAGCAGTTTCTCCTCTCTTGGTGGTCACACCTCCAGATCAGCTGCTAGAAGTGGGCCTCACCCTCCCTGACTGAATTAACCTCATTATCTCTAGCTTTATTCTGGCATGCATATTTATATCTGCTTCTGGAAATTTCCATTACATGCATCTGACAAAGTGGGTCTTTACCCATGAAAGCTTATGCTCCAATACATCTGTTAGTCTATGAGGGTATGACTACACTACCACCCTAGTTCGAAGTAGGGTGGTAATGTAGTCAACTGGAGTTGCAAATGAAGCCCGGGATTTGAATTTCCCGGGCTTCATTTGCATGTTGCTGGGCGCCGCCATTTTTAAATGTCCGCTAGTTTGGACTCCGTGCCCCGCGGCTACACGTGGCACGAACTAGGTAGTTCGGACTAGGCTTCCTATGAATCCTACCACAGGATTCCTTGTCGCTTCAATAAATAAAGTGCTACTCTACATCACAAGGATGGCAGGATCTGACTCTGACTCAGTTAAAGGAATATTGGAGGAAAGTTTTCAGTTGTTTTCTGTCTATATGGTAATTGCTTCCCTTTGAAATTTGTTTTTACCTTTAAGGCTAGCTTTTATTTTGGAAATACATTATACCATGGAAGAAGAGTAATTTCCCCTCTATCAAATTAATTGGCATTCTATTATTTTAAAAATCTAATTTTCTTCATAAACTTTCATTGCCATTATTTTGAAATGGCAAAGTCAAATCCCTGAGGAGAGTAAGTTATACTTTAAGGTTCCTATTATAAAGCATTAATTTGATTTATTTTTAAAAAATATAACAGGGATATGTATTATAGGAATACAAAGTAATGTTTTACAATTGATATTTGCTTAATAATAGTAATATCTTACACTTAAAACAGCATATTTAATTCATCTGATAAAGACTCTAAGATATTGTACAGTGCCTTTCTCCTTGTTATGTGAAATCCTTTGGATTTCTATAATTTGTTTAGTCATCTCATTTGACACACATTTCTGTATTTTTATGAACTCTGGGCATTTGGTATTGTCTCAGTTGTGGGGGATAAAGAGTTCAGGACTTTTAGCCTGTTGGTTGACATCAATTGGAGAAGGAGAACATACCAGAAGAAACAGTGCTGCCTTTATAGACCTTAATGGGAAATCAATTGCTGTTCATAGACAGCTGTAAATCTCTGAGTGTTTGTGTCTCTTCAGATCAACTGTGGAAGTCTTAAAAGGAAAGTAGTTGAAGTTTCTATTTTTTCCTTTAAAATAAGGTGAGAAACATACTTACTAGTTAGATGTAGGTAATTATGTTTAAAGATACTTTCCTTTATTTACACCCAATATACAGGATATACCTTAGTATACTATAAAACAATTAGTATGCACCTAGAGTATATGTAGCTGTTAAAGGTTCCTCTCCCAAATACAGTGTCTGATCATTAAATTTCTGATCACATATAACTGGTATGACTCAGTCTAAAATTCCATGGGGCAATCAAGTTTGCATCTCAGTGGTGCAATCTCCCCAGCATATGTTGAAATGAGACAATTGTTTCCATATGCTTTGGGATTTGTTTTTCAGACAGACTCCCTCTTATTTGACTGATGGAATCTAAGTAGCTCCACTCATTATGAACTGTTTCTCGCTCAGGTAATATGCCTCTGAGGACTCTCTGAGAGGATGCCCCTTTAAATAAGAGGCACTCAAATGTAATTATAATGATCACATTGATCAACAATTTGCAAGATAAAACTCATACGGCACAGGAAAGCACATGAAATTGAAATGAAATATACAAAAATGCATTTCTATAAATTATTTAGAGATTTACTTATGTTCTTGGTAAGCTTTGTTACTGAGAGAGGCAAAAGTAGATTTAATAAAATTTTAAAACACCTGAGCTTAGAAATCAGACTATGGCTCTATCTATATTACACATCTTACATTGGCACAGTTGTCCTGCCACATTGCTATAAGGTCGTCTGTCTATATGCTTTATGCCAACAGGAGAGAGCTCTCCTGTCAGCATAATTAAGTCACCCCCCATGAGCAGCAGTAGTTATATGGCAGGACAGAGTCTCGTGTTGACATAGAGCTGTCCTCTCCAGTGCTTTTGTTAGTGACACTTATGTTTAGGGCCTACCGAATTCACAGGCTATTTTGATCAATTTCATGTTCAGAAGATATTAAAAACAATACATTTAATAATTTCAGCTATTTAAATGTGAAATTTCACAGTCCTGTATTTGTAGAGATTCTGACCTAAAAAAAGAGCTGTGGATTGGTCACAAGATTATTGGGGGGGGGGGGGGGGGGGAGGGAGTTGCAGTATTGTTACCCTTTCTTCTAAGTTGATGGTGGCGGCAGCAGTGGCTTCAGAACTGGGCAGCTGGAGACTGGTGGCTGCTGGCAAGCAGCCCAGGTCAGAAGGCAGAGCTGCTACCAGTAGCAGTAGAGAAGTAAGGACGACATGTTTATGGTATTGCCACCCTTACTTCTATGCTGTTGTCTGCAGAGCTGGGCCCTCAATCATCTGCTGCCACTCAGCAGCTGGCCACCCAGCTCTTAAGGCAGCAATGTGGAAGTAAGGGTTGCATGGTATGGTATTGTTTCCCTTATTTCTACACCTTAAGAGCTGTGCATGTGGCCAACAGCTGTTAGTCCCCAGCTGCTCAGCTGTGAAGGCAGCACAGGAGTAACGATGGCAATACTGCTATCTACCTAAAATAAACTTCCACCCTCCCTGAAACCCACTTTTGGGTCAGGACTCCCAATTTGAGAAACCCTGGTCACTCACTCAGAAATCTGAATAGTAGAAGGTACAAACACACAAAAGACCAGATTTCATAGACTATGGTGTGTTTTTCATGGCAATTAGTTTGGTAGCACCCTAGTTACGTTGGTCAGGGGCATGTTTTTTCACATCTCTGACAGACAAAAATTTTACTGCCAAAAATGCTAGTGTAGACATAGCCTTTAATTCTATCCCTCATGCATGAACAGAGTCATCAAAGTTTGTCTTCCTTGAACAAGACAAACACTATGAATATCTATGAATATCTTCTCATAATTCCTCCTTCTCATTCTGGAGAACTGGGGAAAAACATTTGTCTGAACTTCTCACTAGCCTTTCCAACTGGTTTAAAAAAAAGTTACCTCTTTGCATATTCACATTCATATTACTATCAGTAATGGACCTCAACATATACTTGAGATACTACACCATCAGCAATCCTATGTCATTCAGAGAAGCTTAACATTTACCTTTTGTCCTGATTTTACATGAAATGCTCAACAACAGATACAGATTTGGATAACATAAGACAGCACTTGAGCCAAATGGCCTGTATGAGTAATGCAGAAACATTTTTTATTTTCTAGAGCAATTAATTAGACATTCACACGTTCACTCCCACACTGAAATGAATCTCCATATGTTCAGTTATCATAGGGAAAAATTAAATGAAAGAAAAAATTTAGGGAAAAATCATAACCATATCCTACTAACATTTCCTCAAAGAACTAACTTTCTGTCAGCATATTTGGACCTCTAGCCTCATTAATATATATTTAACTAATCTGCACACCTCATACTTTAAATACAAACAATAGCCTCCTCATAGATTATCAAAAAAGTAATACAGACAGCAATTTGAGGTCTTTTATTAATCAGACTTCCTTATTTTTGCAAAGTATACTGCCAGATGTCACTATTAAATAGTACTGTGAAATATTATATACAATTAAAATTAAACTGCACATATAAAATTACTTATTCTGTGATGTATTGTCCTTGGTGCAATTGTTATGTGTTTCATTTACTTGCTATCATCTCAGTCATTAATATGAATTGCCGAGGTTCCAATGCATCTCATTGGAAACTTCTACATTTCTCTCATCTGCCTTACATTGTGGGTGCTTTCAGTGTGAGAACTGCAAACACATCTGAATTGCGAGTTAGAGCATTTGTCCATTCGTGAATCCATTTGTGAGTTAAGAACTAGGACCACCAAATTTGGTACGCAACTTCCTTTAATCCTTACTTAAAACAAGGTCAGGGTTTGGTTGTGCAAGGACATTGGGATGTCGGTGAAATGAGATGTTGTTGGATTTTTTTCCTCACTAGAGGAAACAGGAGATTTCTTAAAGGCCCATGCCTTGGCTATGGGATACAACCCATATTGTTCTCCTGGAGGAAGCCATGTGCTGCCAAAGTCCTGATGCTTCATGAAGTTGTGTTTTGGGGGTTCAGCTTTCTCAGGCTGTGCTTAGGAGAACAGCATAACCTTTCTTCTAATACATCCGGTAGACTTATCTATGATTTCAATGGGGTTTCTGCACATACGGTAACTATTCAACCAGCCATTACATGAGTTGTCATTATAGGTAAGAGAAATGAAAATTGTAGAGAGTGGGAAAATTTCCATTGAAACAAAATTAAAGTGAAAATGAAAAATATTTCCTGCATAAAATTTGGTAGAAAATATATTCTATTTTCTGGATAGATATGAAGCTGCTCAGAAAATTTTCACTGTAATGATTTTTTGGGGAAAATGGGGGTGAAATTCATAATTTCTTCCTCTCACTTTTCAGTTAAAGTTAAAATACTCCAGTATATAACCTGTATCAAGGGAAAAGTAACTCTCCTTCAATATCTCTAGCTGTAGAATATGGTAAAAACTTTTAACAAAAAACAACCATGGGAAAAAATTGAACAATTTTCATTTCAAGCTTGTGAGGCAGAAACAACATGCTTTTCATTCATTCATTCATTCATTCATTCATTCATTCATTCATTCATTTCAAAACCAGTCATTCTGAGTTCTACTATCCCACATTCTTGAACAAGATAAATGTTTTCTATAACGTCTTATGAAATTATATGTTCTGGTTATATTAGATAAAGGGATTGTAAAAGCAAAGTGGGTTTCTTGGTATGTTCTGTTGTTTGCCATCTCCCACAGTTTTGTTCCGCATCATTATTACATGGCAACGGTAAAATCAGACCTCTGAGAACAGAGCAAAAGGCTTGGGTGTGCTGAGTATGGTCGTAGTTTTCTATAAAGCATAAAAACTGTCCCCAGTCTTATCTTTTATACGGTTTTGCAAGAGGGGAGTGATTGAGCATTCTTTTAAAAAGTAGAATCCCATTTATTGGTTAATTAAATGTGTAGTTTTCTTTTGTGAGAGAAATTTGTTGACAGAGTATGACTCTTTCATTTTTAGTGAGGTAATAAAATTTCCTTCTGAATTTGAATTCCTGTCCATTTCTCTAATTTAACATACATTCATATATTTCTTCTACTGTGATTTATTTAAATCAGTGATAGAAATGTAGCTGTGTTAGTCTGGTGTAGCTGAAACAAAATGCAGGACTATGTAGCACTTTAAAGACTAACAAGATGGTTTATTAGATGATGAGCTTTTGTGGGCCAGACCCACTTCCTCAGATCAAATAGTGGAAGAAAATAGTCACAACCATATATACCAAAAGATACAATTAAAAAAAAAATGAACACATATGAAAAGGACAAATCAAATTTCAGAACAGAAGGGGGATGCGGGGGGTACGGGGTAAGGTAAATGTCTGTGAGCTAATGGTATTAGAGGTGATAATTGGGGAAGCTATCTTTGTAATGGGTAAGATAGCTAGAGTCTTTGTTGAGACCCCCACACAGAGTGTCGAATTTTAGCATGAATGACAATTCAGAGGATTCCCTTTCAAGTGCAGATTTAAAAGGCTTCTGAAGCAGGATGCAGGTAATTAAGTCGTTGAGACAGTGTCCTTTCTGGTTGAAATGGCAAGAAACTGTTTTTTCTTTGTGATCCTGTCTAATATCTGTTTTGTGGGCATTGATCCTTTGGCGAAGTGTCTGAGACGTTTGTCCAATGTACAAAGCAGACGGACACTTTTGGCACATGATTGCATAAATTATATTTCTGGATGCGCAGGAATATGTGTTCTTGATCTTATAACTCACTCCAACTTACCCATTACAAAGATAGGTTCCCCAGTTATCACCTCTAATACCATTAGCTCACAGACATTTACCTTCCCCTTCCCCCCCCCCCCCCCCCCCCGCATCCCTCTTCTGTTCTGAAATGTGATTTGTCCTTTTCATATGTGTTCATTTTTTTTTAAATTGTATCCTTTGGTATATATGGTTGTGACTATTTTCTTCCACTATTTGATCCGAGGAAGTGGGTCTGGCTCATGAAAGCTCATCATCTAATAAACCATCTTGTTAGTCTTTAAAGTGCTACATAGTCCTGTATTTTGTTTATTTAAATCAGGTTGCTAAAGAACAAGTATATGAAATAAAATACAGGAACTCATTGAAAAACATGGGCACTCATATCTATTGTCCAAAATGGATTACTCAGTTGGGAACTGTTTTTCGTCCTCCAAGAATCCTGTTCTTGCACATCCATTTTAGTGGTTGAGTCCTGAAAAGACTTATGCTGTACTTATCTGTATATTATTGAAAAATTCCAGTGAAGTCAATGAAACTACTTATGTGTGTAAATTTAAAACATGTGTTTAAGTCTTTTGCAGAGTCACTTTCTAGGTTAGCTGATTGAGACACTATATTTTCTTGGAAGGAAACATATTCTAATAATCCTAACAGGAAACTCAGTATAACTTGGCTTTTAAATGGGTAACATGGATGAATATAAGATTATGGCTTGGGCATTTATAAATATAGATGTGAGAGAATTTGTTTGAAGAAAAATAAATAAATTATGATTGGTTCATAGAATCATAGAATACTAGAACTGGAAGGGACTTTGAGAGATCATCAAGTCCCTGCCCTCACAACAGGACCAAGCACCGTCTAGCTCATTGGTTTCCAACCACCGATCCGCAGACGGGTGGCAGGCCTTAAGCCCTTCCTTCCGGGCCATAGCACATTGTCAGGCCATTCTCCCAGATGCTAATGAGCCCCGCCCTCTGAGGAGCTCCGTTCTCTATAAGGTGTGCACTTGCACGCTCACTAAAAATTCTCCTCCCAGCCTCCCACAGTGAGTGGCGCTGCAGACTGCCCCATGTGCCACGGCTGGAGCCAGCCCGGGATGAGGCTTAGGCAGCCTCACCACAGCCCAGGTTTCAGCTCTAGTGGCAGCCATGTGGCACAGCTGGTGGGGCTGTGTGGCAGGTTGTTGCCCCATGCCCTTGGCATGTTCAGGACCAGGAAGCAGAGCCTTCGCAGCCATGCGTGTCCCAGCATTTATCAATACCAAAGAGGGTCAGGTTAGAGGCCCCGGGTGTCTGCAATTTCCTCCCCTGCTGGCTCCAGCCTGCACCAAGTATCTGGCCACTTCCCATTGTCCTGGGGCGCCATGGCCAGAAGCACCAGTCGGAGTTGTGTGGGGGAAGCTGGCTCCCTAACTCAAACCAGTGTGTGTCGGGAGAGCTAGTACCACCCAGCTGTCGGGTGGGTGCTGCGAGCTTGAGATATGCACGGTTGAGTGATCCTTTGCCTCTAAACTCCAAATGTTAATGGGCTGGGGAGGAATTCTTGAGCCATCAGAAACATGCACCTACCCCTGTGGCTTGTGCTGCAGACACCGCCGATCCCATGCGTGTGTCAGGGGCTGGGCTGTTGCCAGGCATGGCAGGGAAGGGGTGGGGTCTCTTCCCAGATGCAGAAGAGAGGTTCGCTGCATGGCGGGAGGGCAGCCACAACGTGGGCAGCAGCACTCAGCTGGCAGCTAGGCGACAGCTAAGGGCTATGTGCAGGGGGGTAGGGCAGGCACTGGAGGCTCCAGAAGGGATGCTTGTGCTGGGGGGGCTCTGGGAGTGGGGGACTCTAAGAGGCGAGGTCAGGCACTGGAGAGCTTTGGGGGCAGGGCTAATAGTAGGGGGGCTATGGAGGTAGGACTGGCATTGTGGTGCTCTAGAGAGCAGGCTAATATTGGGGACAGAGGATTTGGACTGGGCGGAGGCTTGGGGGGGTTGGGTTCAGTGGATCTCTGGAAACACTTGGAATCTGGTGGTGATGGGTGGCTCTAAGGGGTGGGGGTCTGGCACTGAGGGGCTCTGAGGGTTGGAAGCTGGCACTGGGGGAGGTTGGGTGCAGAGGACTCTGGAGTCAGTGGCTGGTGCTGGGGGGAATGAAGGGATGGGGGGACTCTTGTGGTTTGGGTCTGGAACTGGGGGACTCTGGAGGCCAGGGCTTTTGGCGGACTTGTAATATCTTATTTGCATATTTGCATATTCATTATTTGCCTAATGAATGTGTAAATACATGCACAAAATTTTTCTGGTCTACCAAAAGTTTGTGAATGGATTTGCTGGTCCCTGGTATCAAAAAGTTTGGGAACCAGTGGTCTACATCATCCCTGACAGATGTTTATCCAATCCGTCGCTGACAGACGTCTATCTGCTCTTAAATATCTCCAATGATGGAGATTCTACAACCCCCCTCGACAATTTATTCCAGTGTTTAATCACCTTGACAGTTGAGATTGATCGATGTGGTAAGACTCCTTTGTTTTTAGACTTCCATACTATTTAAAGTTTTATTGATTAAATGAATTGCTGTAGTAAAAATAGATTCTCATGAAAGGAATGACTGAGAAAGAATCCCTCAACTGTTGGATGTCAGAAACTCTTCTTAGGAGGTGTAGGGAAGAGTTTTTGGAGTGGAGGTGAGATGAACACAATAGACCAGGTTCTTGGGCCGATTAAATGTATTGTGTACCACTCCACAGGTACAAGGAAGCGGTTGCTTGAAGATTTCTCCAACATGGAGGAAACTCCAGTTGGTGTAGGGTCAGTATAGCACCTCCAGTACCAGTTGTCTTCTAGCAGTGCTTAGAAAGGTTGTGTTCAAGACAAAGAGGAGTAGCGAAATGCCAGAATGATCCCTGGAGGCTATTGGCAGTCTGGTTAAACAGAACAACCTTTAGGTTTAAACTTGAGGGGTAATATGTAAATTGTTGATAGTGGGTTGCTCTGTCTTTCTTGGGTGACTGGGGCCAGTGTTTGCTTTTTATAAGCTCACATTTCTCTTATGACTGTTTATTTCTCTGGTGATAATACCTTCAGCAGAGATGCTAAAAATAATAGTTCTCAACATTATAAATCATCATACACAATGAGCTACAGTCCTTAGGTGCACATGCAGTAACAATTCCTAGCAAATGTACTCCCAGAACTTCACATGAAACCAGCATCCTGTGGATCTTTCTACATATGTAATCACAGAAAAGCTTTACAACATATATTAGCCTATGCATGGTGTGATAGATGAAGCTGAGATGCAATAATGTTATAAATATTGAGATGAAATAGTTACACAGGAGATAACAGTGAGGGGGAATTACTGTACATTGGGTTATTAGAATTTCCTCTGTGACTTTATTGATCTAATTTATATTGTGGGTAGTGGAGTGTTTATTACACATTGTAATGAGCTCAGTCAATGGAGTCTTGTGTGAAGGCACAAGACAATGGGACAAGCTGTTAGTTTTAAGAATCCTGTCTCCAACCAGTAGCATACCCTGCTTTAGTCTGTAACTGGAAAAACTTAAAAAACAACGAATAGTCTAATAGCACAATAAAGACTAACAAAACATGTAGATGGTATCATGAGCTTTTGTGGGCACAAACCTCTTCTTCAGATTACTGGAATATTAAAAGTCAAGAAGTGGGTTGTGCCCATGAAAGCTCATGATACCATCTACATGTTTTATTAGTCTTTAAGGCTACATCTAGACTGCTTTTTCTGATTGTTTTTTTGAAAGAGGCTTTTCTGAAATTTGGCCTGTCTACACTGGGCCAAATTTTGGAAACCCCCCCTTGTTCGGAAGAGCTCTTATTCCTCATAAAATGAGGAAGATATGGCTTCCAAAAGAGCACGTTTGCTCTTCTGCAAAAAATGTCGGAAAAGCAGACATGTTCCTTGGATGTGGCAGAGTTTTTCTGGGATACCTTTGATATCCTGGAAAAACTCCATAGTCTAGACATAGCCTAAGATAGTACTAGACTATTCGTTGTTTTTTAAATTTCTCCAGAGAGGTCAGTGAGCTCTGCCAGGGAGACAAGCTGACAGAGAGAGGTTTTCTGGAGGAACCTATAAAACTAGTCCCACCAGAGTCTCTATGTGGAAGATGTCTAGTTTACCAGGTGTTTAGCCATGTGTAAAGTCCATTTTATTGTTTTTTAGTTCTGTTTTCTCTGAAATGCCTTGTACAGTTGGGATTATATTTTTCCATGTGCCCTACTTTGCACTTAACGACACTGAATTCCATTTTCCCTTCTGTTGTCTAGTCATCCAGTTTTGTGAGATCCCCTTGTAACTCTTTTCAGTCAGCTTTGGACTTAACTATTTTGAATAATTTTGTAGTATCTGCAAATTTTGCCACCTCACTATTTACCCCTTTTCTAAGAATATTTAAAAGATGAACAGTATTGGTACAAATTCAAATCGCAGCAGCACGACACTCATTTTTACTCCCCTCCCCCCGCTATCTTTTAAGCACATGCCAATGCTTTCATGATGATCTTGTCCTTTTTTTAACCCATGCTTTTATTGGTGTTTAGTTGTGTGTGTTCCTCCTTTTGAAGTGTTTTAGCAGGTTTTATGTCTCCTCCTTTGTGGTCCTGTATTTTAATTTATTGTGTTTTTAAAAATTTTGTAAGCTGCCTGGAATATTTTTAATAGAGAGGCAGGATAAAAATATTTTAAATAAATAAATAAATAAATAAATAAATAATAATCTCTTAATTACCTGAACGACCAGTCTTTTGTTATTCTTAATCACCTGCCTCCTTCTTTTTATAACAAACTCCCTGCCCCAAAGACAAAGCTGCAAGTAGCTCAAACTCTGTTGCAGTTAAGAGCTGCCTTTGGAGCCAGTCCATGCAGCTTTAAGCAGACCTCAAGTATGAAATCCAGGAGTTCAAACTCTGTGGGAGGAGGTTTACTGCCCCCCTACCCTTCCATAAATAGCACCCATGTGCATCTCACCTTTTCCCCACGAGGTGGGGGATGCTGCCTAGGAGCAGGGCTCGGGGTCTCTGCACTGGGAGAGTCTCTCGGAAAGCATTGCCAGTGGTGGGTGCCACAGTGGCACACATCCGAACAAGTGCACATGACCTCATGATTGGCGCACAAGACAAGTGCACATGACCTCATTATTGCTGCTCAAAGATGGAAAATCTTAGAGGGAACACCGTGTGCCACTCCAATTCTTCAACCAAATGAGGCCATTCAAGGATAATGTGAGGTTTCTCCCATATTCTTATTTCCTTGGAGCTGATTGTCTTTGCAGCATTCCTGATGGAGGAAGGAAGAGTTACCTCTCTCTCTTTTGAAGTAGTTCACTGCATATCTATATGATGAAAGATCTTTATGGACAGGTCACCATGAAGTTCCACTCCAGTCAAGAGCTGTGTAAAACTGAGAGCAATTATAGCATAGAGAGAAGTTCCTGAATCAGTACTCAGTTTATTCCTTTCCAACTTGATCAAGTATTATTGGCTAGGGATGGCAATGTATAATCGTGTAAATGGTTAACTGATAGCTTGGGCTTATCTGTTAATGTTCTGGTTACACTCAGGCTCCTCCCCTGCTTCTGGGGAGCTATCTGCCACCATGTGCTGCTGCCTTCAGCACAGGGGGGCAGCCAGCTCCCTGGGAGCAGGGCTGCAGGCAGGAGCTGATGCGTGCGGGGAGCCGGCTTCTGGTGCAGAATAGCTCCCAGGGAGCCACTACCACCCCACACTGCTGCTTCTGATACAGAGGTAGTGATGTGGAATGGCAGGCAGGAGCTAGTACATGCAGGGAGCTGGCTGCAGGTGCATGTAACTGTGTAACCAGTGTTCCCTCTAATTTTTTCCATCTGTGGGCAGAATACATTTTGTTATGTGCACCAAGGAAAGTGCAGATGTGCACCACCAATAGAAACACATGCTACTGGCTTTGAGCAGCTGTGAGCACTCTACTAATCAGCTGTATGGTACTGGACTCTCTCTGGGCTGCCGCCCATACACTCAGATTACAGGGAACACTGTGTGTAACTGCTGAGTTTTTCAGTAGTTACACATTTACATAATTACTCGCATTTTAACATCCCAATTGCTGGCATGAGAGTGGTCCAGCATTTCTGGACCAAAGCCTCGTCATGCTTTAACTAACATTCCAGCAGCATTTAAGCCTTATCTGCACTTAAGTTTTGCTGAGACAATTCTGTTGGTTAGGAATGTGAAAAATCATGCCCCTAGCTGTGTTAGTGTAACTCACAGGCCTACTGGGTGTGGTTCACTTTCCCATGTAGTGACACTTAGACTACTTACAGAGAGATAAGAATGAGTTTCCTCTACAGCCTTAGCTGAGAACCAGCTGTTTTTAAGCTCAAGCTGTAGAGGCTCATGCACTAACCTCCAGAAACCCCAGGTTTGGTTCTGTCTGGCAGCATTATATTGGTACATGCCCCAGTTATGCCAGAAAAAGTGTTATAGCCTATACTTAATTTGTAGTAAAAGGTGTTCTGGGGCTCAAGCAGTTTTTTACATTCATAACGCATGCAACAAACCAGAGATGCTGGAGCTATGAATTGCCATGAAGTGCTCCGGCTCAGCCCTGGCAAGTTCTGGCACAAATTAATCACTGATTAGAGCTCATATAAATCAGGGAACTGTTATAATCTACTCTGGCGCACAGGTACTGGAATTAGTGGTAGTTGGCTGCTACCACAACCCCTGACTTGAAGTGGTTTCCATTATATATAGGGTTCATAGTTTATTTCAATGGCTCTAGTACCCCCACTATACAAATTACTCCAGCACCCCTGCCCTGGCAAGAAACTAGGAGGGTTTGTTGGTATAATTCCATTGTTGTAAAGCTTTAGGGGGTAGCCGACTTAGTCTGTTACAGAAAAAACAACAACAAATGGTCTGGTAGCAATTTATAGACTAACAAAACATGTAGATGGTATCATGAGCTTTTGTGGGCGCAGCCCAATTCTTCAGATGACTGGAGTTAAGAGTTTAGGACGTGTATACCCAAAATAAATAGGAGAGGGGAAGGGGAAAGAAGAAAAAGGAAAGGGGTTGGGAGACAGAGAGCATCAGTAAGTATCTGAAGATTGGGTAGTTAAACTGAAGCAGATAAGAATCAAAGTCAATAGATAGACTCCCATGTCAGGAAGGATACTACAGAGAGAGCGGAACCCCTTCTACCATATGCCTTAGGGTAAGCAAATGGCCTATGTTTTAAGCACTGTGTTATCTATTCCTGCTCAGAGCAGGTCTAATCAACTTAAAATTCCAGTAGCAGTTAGTGGCTTGTTTACATGACTCCCAACTCTGCTATTAGCGGGGGACCTGAACCAGTCAAGTCATTAGAGTACTATGGTATGCTGCTATGTAACACAAGAATGTGGTGTTATGCAGGAGCAATAATTACAGGAAATTCCCTTTTAAAGAATTATAAGGCCAGATCATCAGCCAGTGTAAACTTATTAAGCCCAATACACTGAATAGATTTATACCTGCTGAGATTTCGGTCCACAGAATGTAATTTAAAATGTTAGTTAGACATAACCTGAAGATTCTAAATATTTTGTAGGGGCAACCAGCCAGATTTTGCTTTTGCTTTTGCAAAGGCTAAGATAGGGTCCACTTTCCACTTTGAATGTTACATCTGTGTCTTGCACACAGACATAGTGGTACTGCAGAATGAACTAGAAGTTTTTGATGTATAGGAGTTGGAAAATGTGTGCATGGTAGAGTAGTCCAGGGTTGAGTTACATTTTAGTGGAACCTTGACTTACATTTTGTTGTAGTTGCTTTTTCTTTTTTTTCTTTTTTTTTATTTCAACTGAAAATGTCCCTTCTTTCCAGTATAACATTTTTAAAATGGATAATGTTTTGTTAAATTACTTATATATAGTTACAATAATTTCTATCTTATCTCCACTTTAAACTTTTTGTCATGGAATTATCATAGGGTGCCTTTTAAAGTCTTTTAATTGTACTTCAATAGATTCATATTTTAATAAGTGAAACCCTTGGATCAAATAAAAATGAATAAAGAATGACATTTTATTTTCAAGTTTTAAAACATCATTCTTAAAGAATGGAGGTTAAAATATAGGAATAAATTTATTGTAATTGACCTGCTAATATGCTGCCCTGCCAAAGTATTGTAGATTTCTATCTTAAAATTTTATTTGCGGAGGATTCACCAGACCACCAAATATGGTGTCATCATTTGATGTACTTATATTTGCTTTTGTTTTATGACTGGGCTTATCCCAATGATTAAAAACAGAGGAGTTCTAAGTGTGTTTTGTGGGATACTGAAACAGTATTTCATTCCAGTGACGTATTCTAGGTATTATCTAAATAGTATCATATATTATACTTAATATATGAGAGACAGATTTTGCCTGCCCTTACATGGCCATAGGAGACAGAGAAGTAGTGTATTTGTGTGTAAGGGGGCAAGGTGGAGGGAGTGAGGGGCCTCTGTTTCCTTCACAGTCCATGTAAAGTTCTTCCCAGAGCCGCAGGGCAGCTGGTAGCCCCTCTGGAGAGCAAATGGTCAGAAAAGGAAATGGAGAGAAGCAGGGGAGGGGAGGGGATTAGTGGGCCTAGCTGGGTGGCCATAAGAGGAGAAGTATGTTGCATAGCACCTCTTAAAAACGTAGCAATTTATTTCCCTCCCTCCACAAGCACAAGTAGATTGCTCAGGGAGACGTTCCTTCCAGTGCAGAATGCCTTCCAGTGCTCCCCCCTGTGTAGTGCAGCCCTGTGATGCCTCAAAGGGCTGTGGCTAAAAACTACAATTTGGCCTTAAATGTAAGCGCATTTTACAAAACAGAAAGTTAAACCTGATTCCTGTCCCAAGGACTTTCCAGTCTAGTACAGGCAAAGCCCAGCCTGTCCAGGGAAGGGAGGAGGTAGAATCAATTGGCATTCAGGGAGATTAACAAAGGGAGGGTGGGAAGCAATAGCTGGTGTGGAAAGCAGGGTAGGAAAGTTGCAGCAATGTAGCAGTGGGATTTAAGGAGAAACTTGCAGTGTGTATGTGGTGTTTGGCTGACAGAAGGTGTAGGTTTCCAGACACAGGGGGAAGAATAAAAGAAGGCACCAGTCTGAGTGAGAAGTGAGGAAAGAAGGATGAAGAGTGTAGAGCGGGGCACGGCAGCAGAGGAAGTTTTCTAGCTATTTTAGTATTTCTATTTTCTTGATTATCATGCACAGCCAATTTTTTTCTTTTGTTTGCAATAGGAACACATATGAAGTAAGTGCTCAGCATCATTACCCTAATCGTGTCAGTGGTTATGTTCATTGAAAGAGCACCAATTTTCTCCCCTAAGTGTACAGACATGCCTAAAGCCATAACATAGGAGGATTTTTAGGTTAGGGGTTGTTTCACCTGTCTATGTAGCAAAACTAACAAGATTGAGATGCAAGACCTTCCACCTGCTGCTGGATAAAGCTCTTTGCTATTCAGAATACATTATGCTAAGACTTGATTTGATGTGTTTTTACATTTTCTTGCCATTTCAAT
This sequence comes from Pelodiscus sinensis, assembly GCF_049634645.1. Classification (NCBI taxonomy): domain Eukaryota; kingdom Metazoa; phylum Chordata; order Testudines; family Trionychidae; genus Pelodiscus; species Pelodiscus sinensis. Next base: position 77,830,837 of record NC_134711.1, read on the forward strand.
CAGAAAGGACATTGTCTCAATGACTTATAGACTCATAGACTTTAAAGTCAGAAGGGACCATTATGATCATCTAGTCTGACCCCCTGCACAGTGCAGGCCACAGAATCTCACCTACCCCTTCTAGAATAATCCTCTCACCTATATCTCAGATATTGAAGTATTCAAATACTTTGAAGATCCCAAGATGCAGAGAATCCTCCAGCTGTGATCTTGATTACCTGCATCCTGCTTCAAAGGCCTTTTAAGACTGCACTTGAAAGAGAATCCTCTGAACTGTCATTCATGCTTAAATTTGACACTTTACGCCTGAGTTTGAATAAAGAATCTAATTACCTTACCCATTACAAAGATAGCTTCACCAATTATCACCTCTAATATCATTAGCTCACAGACATTTACCTCCCCCCCATCCCCCTTCTGTTCTGAAATTTGATTTGTCCTTTTCATATGTTTTCATTTTTTTAAATTGTATCCTTTGGTATATATGGTTGTGACAATTTTCTTCCACTATATGATCTGAGGAAGTGGGTCTGGCCCACGAAAGCTCATCACCTAATAAACCATCTTGATAGTTTTTAAAGTGCTACATAGTCCTACATTTTCATAAAATATTGACACTTAAACAATATCTATATTCACATGGCATGATGGTTCCTATAGGTTTTATTAAGAAATAAGGTTCTTGGGGATGGTTCTTTTTTTAATCTGTGATCAAGCCAGGGTTAGTAATATGTGGGGAGTGGGTTGTCAAAGTTTGAGATTAATATGTGAATGATTTATACTTACGTTTTATGAACAACGGAAAGCAAGATTATTGTTCTATCAGATATTCTCTGCTAAATCAGCAAGCCCAAATGCTTTCAACTGTCTCAGTTACAGTCTAATAAATTATTGGCATAAACAACATAATATGTTACAGACAACACAATGTGATGTGAGCAGCAAGCTTTAGAGGAATACATCAATACTTGAAATGAATGTGTGCTTATGAATCAGTTTTGCTCACGAAACAATACCCTTGTGATGAAAATTGCTTGTTTCTACACTTCTGTGGTAAGAGTATTCCTTTTTTAACAAATTAGTGTTTTACGTTTATATTGTGGTGTTCACAGAATGGGGAGAAACTGACTGAACATGGTGGAAAAACTGTAAAATAATAGCACATTGCTGAATATCTGTGTACAAAATTGGGGTCTGATCCTGATATCTGATGATTATTACAGCCCTTTTAATAAGTTAAGATGAAACTAGCATGTCTGGTTGTCCATGCTGCTGGAGCTTGGCCAGTTTATGTTAACAGAGTGGTTCAAGTTCAAAGTATCTGGTTGCAAACTTACCAGTTCAAGAGACAACAGGGTAGATTCAAAAGTGACAGTTGAAGAAATCACACTTTTATAAATCAACATGAGTGGAAGTGGTTGTGACTTACACACTGAGGGGATGGAATCATGGAATTGTAGCATAAAAACCTACCAATAAGGCAGCATAAAAAGCTGTAAAATAACATAGGAAAGTATAGAGCAGAGCTACTCAACTTTGGAAGTCCTGGGGCTCACAATGATACTCACAGCACATGCTGAAGGCTGCAACTTAAGTGTGGTTGCATATATGCAAATATATGCAAATAGATTTTCACACTGTTGGGCATGAACACAAAGATTAAGGCAAGACTACACAACACACGGGCCCCATTTAAGTCAGTTCTGTTGATATTAATAAAATGCAATATTTACCCGATTTCCACCCATATGACAGCACTTGTAATGAGCAATGACAGTCCAGGAATTTAACTACTAAAACTCATATATCAACAGAAGACAATTACATTGACTACTTTTTTGTTTTGGCTCCCACCCACGGGCTGCATGTTGAGCACCACGTAAACCCAAATTGCACCGCGAACTGCAAACAAACAGGCTACAGGCCACATGTGGTCCGCAGGCTGTGTGTTGATTAGTCCTGGTTGAATAGAGTAACTTTCCCTCATGTCTTCCTGTCAGTAGCTTTTCTTGCTACAAACCCATCCTTCCACTCCCTCATCATGTAAGTTAAACACACTTACACTCACCCAGATTTACCAAAGTGTAGCTTGCCTCACCAATGGCACCTGGCTTGACATCGCTTTCATGCCAGCTGCAAAAAGCATCATCCCTCATATGTCAAAGGACCTATCCAGGTCAGCCAATGGTGAAGATGGCTGAATATGAAGCTGGAAAAAATGAGATGATGGGAGGCATCTAGAATAAGTCACTGTCCCTGTAATATCACTTTCCACTGAGGGCACTCACATAAGACATCTGTTACCTACTGGAGCCTATTTCTATGTTGTCCTGCATCTTTTGCAGTCATTAACACCGGTGCAAAATGGATGTAAAATGCAGCTAGGTGAAATGGACAAAAACATTAGACGATCTAATGGTTGAAATTCCAGTTAGACAAATTTAGACTAATTCAGACACGCATTTTTAACAATAAAGGTAAATAACTATTGGAACAACTTACCAAGGTAATTGGTGGATTCTCCATCACTTCAAGTCTTTAAATTAATACTGGATGCCTCTCTGGGTATGTTTCACTACAGCATTATTTCGAAATATCTTATTTCGAAATAACGCGTCTACACACAAAATGCATTTTGAAATAGCTTTTTGCTATTTCGAAATAGCACGTCCACACTGATTGGATGCTGAATTGCATTTAAGGCCAGCCAGAACTTGTTCCGGCAGGGCATCAGGTCAGAAGTTACCTTCTGGCCAGGATGGCCAGCAGGGCACCCTGGGAAGGGCTGGAGGCCCCCTATTTTGAAATAAGCATCTACACAGCACTTATTTCGAAATAGCAGTTTTGAAATTGGTATTATTCCTTGTGGAATGAGGTTTACCAATTTCGAATTTCAAAATAACTTTGCTGTGTAGACATACCCTCTGAAAATATTCTGAAAATATTCTGTAGTTTAATCAGAAGTTATGAGCTTTATGCAGAATCACTTAATGAAATTCTATGACCTGTGTTAGGCTAGGTGTTTGTAGTAGTCCTTTCTGACTTTAAAATCTTTGAACCTATGAATCCAAGTATGGCAAGCAAAAAAGACAAAAAAGTCAATATATTACCTTTCTTCCATCAAGCTACAAAAAAGTGGTAGACTTAAACTCCAACAGCAATCTAAGGAAGATGGGCTGAAATCTGATTGCAAAGATGTGAATTAGGAATAACTGCATAGAAGTGATGCTGATGTAAAATTACATAGACGAGAGAAGAATCCGACCAACAGAACATTCTTCAAAATTCATTCATTTCTTGGCAGTTTGTTAACAATTTAAATGAAGAGTTATTTAAATAACTCTGTTGACTCATTATGTTTGTCATAGTGTTGACTCTAAGGCAATTGCTTCACACATTTCCATGAGTGAATGTTTCCATTGTATCTTTATGTTGTTTATTCACAAAAAAATCAAAAGCGTAATAAGGAGTTGTAAGCCAGGTTCCGAAACTAAGCACAGCTGTGAAATTTGGTACTGGGGCAAAAGGGTGTAACATACCTGCCTTCTTTTTAAGTTGTGCCTCAGTTCCACATTGTTGAGTTTGTTCCAGCAGATGCACAGGTTCTGCACAATTTCAAAAGGTTCCACATGCCCCTGTTCTGAAGAACGTGTTTTACTCTCCATCACCACTTGCTGTCTCTTAAGAGAATCCCAGTGGCTGAAGGTAAACAATGCCAGCAAACTGATGTGAGAAAGGTCTATAAATGTACCATACTAAATTAATATAGATTATTGGTTGAACTAAGAAAAATGGGGACCAACTGGATATGCTCCCATTATTTCTGGGTCTGCAGAATAAAATAAACACTCAAAACATCACCAAGTGGGCACTAAACTGAATGGAGTCTGATCTGTTCTGTCGCTGAAATAAGTTGACTGAATAACACTTTAGCTAATACACTGGAGATCCAGAACTAGTGGGAGTGTAAAGAGGCCTCTATCTAGGCCTTGCATTTTTTACTTCTAAGTTGTCTCTGCTGGGCCTGTTTGCCAATTGATGATGTGGTATGGATTCACTGAGTATATATTTTTCTATATGTTGATACTATTTCAACATTTATTTGGGGGATAGTTTGCTTCTGTTTCTCAGGCCAAACAGTCCTGCTATGAAAGATATATTCATGACTTCTCTAACCTGCAGACATAGCAGCACAGCCTTACCTCTTCCTGTGCTTTGCTGAAATGTCAGGCATCAAGGTTCACATTTGTGCAACCACAGGGCTGGAAATAGCCTAAGAATAGTATTGGATTAGTTCAACTTCAATTTCTGATTTTAGCATGGTGAAAACCAGTATGATAATAATCTGACTCTGGCACAGTTTCCTACCCAGCAGAAATCACAGAGTGCCAGCCTGTCATTGAATGGACATGAAAATAAAAAGAAAGAGCCAGTTTCACCAGCATGCTCAATTGACACAAAGCAGCCATGACTTTGACTGAATAGGCTGGTTAAAGAAGCCACAGCATACAGGTGAGTCTGGCCCAAAATAAATAAATCATGAAATAAAGAGAACCTTCTCAGGGATTTTCTTATGGACTAGATCTTCCATCCTTACTACTGGGGATTAACTGAAGTGTAGGAGCATAAGCTTTCGTGGGCAAAGACCCACTTCGTCAGATGCATGTAGTGGAAATTTCCAGAGGCAGGAATAAATATGCAGGCCAGGATCAGGCTGGAGATGACCAGGTGGATCCAATCAAGGAGGATGAGGCCCACTTCTAGCAGCTGATCTGGAGGTGTGAATTCCAAGAGAGCAGAAGCTGCTTTTGTAGTTAACGAGACATTCACAGTCTTTGTTTAATCCAGAGTTGATTGAAGTGGGCCTCATCCTCCTTGATTGGATCCACCTGGTCATCTCCAGCCTGATCCTGGCCTGCATATTTATTCCTGCCTCTGGAAATTTCCACTACATGCATCTGACGAAGTGGGTCTTTGCCCACGAAAGCTTATGCTCCTACACTTCAGTTAGTCTATAAGGTGCCACAGGACTCCTCGTCGCTTTTGTAGATTCAGACTAACACGGCTACCCCTCTGATACTGGGGATTGTTATCCTGTTAATTATCTGAATATTTCTCAACTCTCAAGAATTCACGCTATGTCACATTATTTCGACAGGGGAGGGTTGATTATTATGTGAATTGTTTTCAGATTTCTCTCACACTAGTCTTGGTAATGTGAGAGAACTAGCAGAGTCAAGAGGTTATAAAAATATATATTGTAAGCTCCTAAATTTGGCTGACATAAATTATGTTTTCAATTGATATATGGCATGGTGCCATTTCTCTTTTCCCATTAAAACTATACTACTATAACAAAAAGAGATTAGAAAAAGGAAGGGGACTTAATCTGAGATGCAGGAGTATGAGATTGAGTGGACTGTATTTATTTATTCATTTATTTTTCTTTTTATGTTCAATCTGTTCAGTTTGGACTTTGTCTAGATGTAGATACAGCAGGCTGAATTCAGATTTCAATAGGAATGACAACCATTTATACAAGGGGGTAAATTTAGTGTAGTATGGATTTACAAAATTGGAGAAAAGAAAGGAAAAGCAAAATTATTCACAAACCTTATATTTTAAAAAATGGAAGAAAAACCAATTAACAAACTAAGAATACCACATGAGATTTGTGCTCCAGAGAACCTCTAAGTTTTGTGTTATTGCATATAATAAAGTATATTCATAGTTGACCAAGAACATAATTTGCAAGATAGGTTTATGAAGTCTTCTCTGAGTTGCGGAAACAAAGTTCTGTTAGCTCTTTAAAACATAGTCAGTTTTAACCACACATTTCCTGTCCCCTAAAAGGTTAAAAATAGAACTGAAGACTTATTGTCAAGCCCTAACCACATTTATTTTGTTATGTGGTTACATACTGTACATATACAACCATTTGTTGTTGCAAAGGGCTATGTGTTTTTATACCTTCAACAATGCAAGCTTTATGAAGTTATACCTGTGCCCCTCAGGGATGCCAAGAGATTATAGCATGGGTCAACAGATAATTAACTAAATCCCCAGCTAATAATTTAATCAGCAACTCCTGCATTTTGCCAAAAATTGTGAAAGGGAAGATTGAAATAATAATGAAATAAATCCTATAAGCTATAGAAAAGCGTAATAATAGTTACAAGAATGTCATATCATTATCCATAATTATATGTATCTCCAAACTGTTTTGGGATAGGTGTGTGATATAATAGCAACAGTATGCAGTCGTGATGACATATGAGGATGCATAGCACTACAGTCCTTTTCTTAAACACTGTAATTAATTTAGTAGAGTTAAATTAGGCCAGAACAAAATTATTGATCATACTGAAACAATAAATATTTGGACTAAATCCAAATTTCTGCCTGACTCTTTGACATCTTCTTGTGTATACCTAACTGACAACTTAAACTTAATAGGTCAGCTCCTCAGATGGTTAAAGTCAGTGTAGCTCCATTGATCTGCAGTGGAATCATGGCATTTTATACAAACTAAGAATCTAGCCCATCATGATCAAAACGTGGTCCTGATTTTCTGCTGCTTTGTCCCTTGCGAACTCTACCAATCTATATTGGTTGCCTTTGACATTTTAATTGGAGGTAAATGTCTACATAAACTGCAAAGCAGAGGAGAATTGGGCCCTTTATTTTTCCTCCTCAAGCCTCCCCACTCCTATTTTCTGTCACATCTGAAAACTCTTTTTACCTGTCTTATAGGTCCAAAATCTGGGGATCATATCTGGCTTCTCTCCCTTGCCCCATACATGCATATCAACTTCAAATCCTGTAGTGTCTTCTTCACTGCATTTCCAAAATCTGATATTTTCTTTCTGTCCACGCTTCAAAAATTCCTTTACAGTTATCACCATCACCAGTCTTGATTGCTTCAGCCTCTTCCTCTCTAGCCTTTCTGACACACACACACTTTCCTTCCCCACAAAGCCATTCAAACCACAGCTGCTAAGATCATCTTCTTGGCCCATCTCTCTGACTAGATCATGACCCTCTTTAAATCCTCTCATTAACTCTTCATTTTCCAATACACCCAATTCAAACTTCTTATCTTCACACTCAAGGCCTAGTATAACAGTATTCTTCCTCAGTCACCCACTCTAGTATCTTACCATATTGCACTCATTATCTTTATCCCAACAGTGATAGTTTCAAGTATCCATGTGTACTTCACCACCACTCCTTCCTATTGATTGTCTTAGACACTTGCTACATTTTGCTTCCAATTAGATTGTATTCTTTTCAGGTCAGCCTCAGTCTAATGGGGCCCTGATCCTATCGTTGGGCACTACCACAATACAAATAATAATGAGGAAATAACACTCCAAAAATAAGCTATTGAGCAGCCAAGGATAAGGAGAAAGGAAAAGATAGGGTGGAAGGGCACAGAACTGGCTTGCTGTAAATTAGAATTGTCTATGAAACTTCTAATAAAATGAATAGCCATGAGTTTTATTGGGCATATTACTAGGGCTGTCTCTTCGCTCAAAATCAATCTGCTTTTGATTATGGCTGGTACTGAGACCATTTCTGGACATAGCCCACTGCTTGATGCTGTTAGTGATTTTGGTCCAGGTGGACTCAGGCTACAGCACTCCCTGGCTTGAAGTGGTTTCCATGGTACACAGGGTTTACAGTTTGGTTCAATGACTCATGGGACCCCCATTATATACAAATGGTTCAAGGACCCCTGATTGCGTGTGAGTAGAGCAAATACAACAGAAGACTTCTACAGCAAGCAATCTTAACAGTATATTCTTAAAGCCAAATCCTTTGCTAACATAAACTGTTGTACGACCATTGACTTCAACCTATCTGTCTATTTTAGAAATGTGTGTGCGTCTGTCTGTCCCTCCATGAATCTGTTTGTTCAAGAACTCCTCTTAAATGGTAAGAGATAGGATAAGAGGAAATTGGTGGTCCTAACTTAAAGCAAGGTCAGGATTTGGTCATGCCAGGAAAATGGGAAGTGCCTGGAATCTTAATTGTTTAGCAGCACATGGAAAGGTAGGGGGCTGTTTTAAGGGGGACAGCTTTACTGTAGAGTGGCCACTGGGCATTTGGTCCTGCACCTGGTGCAAGCCGGGACTGAGCAGGTCTGCCTATTGACTAATTGAGTAGTCGAAAAAAATTCTATTGACTACTCGATTAGTTAAATACCCACCTCTTAACATCCCTGGTTTGGAAGGACAGCTGCACTGCAGAGTGAGCACTGGGGAAAGCCCCACCAACTGGGTAACCAGCTGGGGCTCACCATCTTACCAACCATCAGACTTGGTAAGTGGCAAACACCTCCCCTTCAGCCTCTGGCCACAATGCCAGATGGTAGGAGGTAAGGGGAGCCTCACTCGTTCCACCACTATAATCCCCATGGAGATGCCCATGAGGGGACGTTGGTGGGGGCCAGAAACAGCAGCCTGGACTAGCCACCCCTCCACCCCTCCCAGTGAGGAGATGCTGTGGAGACTGGGAACCTTGGCCCGGCCCTGGCTCCTCCCCTGTGAGTAGAGGCCAGGGAGAGTCAAGAACCACAACCCAGCCCCTGATCAGGAGATGCTAGGGGGAGTGGGGGGAACCCTGACCCAGCCCTGGTCCAACCCTTCCCCTGTGAGCAGAGGCCAGAGGGGCCAGGTAGCCCAGCCCCATGAGGATCCAGGGGGCCAAGCATGCTGATCAGCTGGTGGCAAGGGGGAACCAGACATCCCACCCACCAGGAGCCACCATCTGGAGGGGGGAAGGCTGGGCAGTGCAGCCCTGGCTCCCTTGGAGCAGCTGCCAGCCCCCTTGTCCTATCTCGGGGGGAGCCACCAGGGCAGCGTAACCCCAGCCCTTTGGGAGGAGCCACAGCTGGAACAGCGCCACCCTCTAGCGGGTAAATCTCCGACTAAATCCTCTATGTTGATTTATACCAGCTGAGAGTCCATCCCTTCAAATACAAAAATGTTCCTGCAAAAAATACTGCTTTTAAAGCTTTGTTTGAAAAAAATGCCAATTAATTCTAGGAAGCTTGTTTTTGTTTTTCTGCAGGCAGGTACAAAAATCTGACATTTTAAGGCTATTAAATTTATTGTAGAAAAGTATCAATAGGCATAGACTGCTAAAATACATTTTAAAAGACAGGCCGATAGCAAAGTGATATTTTACATTGCAGAATTAAAACCACCCACCTGCTACATTAAGAACACATGATAGCTCATCATATATACATTTCTCAGCATTGTGACTCAGATAGGTATTACTTCTTAACTTAAAAATGTTAATGTGTCCACTGCAATTATGTTCAGAGGCAGCATCAACTCTGTTTGCAACATCACTGCTTCTATTGTGTGAAGATGTACAGAATTAGAAGGTTAGTATGTAAAAGGTATAGAATGATTAAAAAAAAGGAGGGACAAAAGATGAAAGCTCATTAAAACCCAGTTTTTCCTGATGCTACTCAGAAACCGACCTTATTTTTCAAAATTCTTTTTGCCCTATCTCAGTATGCTGTATGGTATATGGAAACATGTAAAAATGCAGTCTTCATGCCTGTAGAGTCTGCAGTATTAAAGGCAAGAGACATATTTGGCAGACAGGAGTTATCTGGGAAGGGAGGTTACAGACTGCATAATGCTGCTAAAGTAAGCTCACGCTGTTTATGTCCACACCATATGGCCTGTGTATAAACAGAGTGCTTGAATACTCAGCATCTCATTCCTCTACATTTTCTTTCTCTTATTCTCATCTGCCCTTCCTTGTTGATTATTTTCCATTAATGTCAACAGCAGTATCTATTGATTAAAGCAGGCAGTGGCATTACTGCAGTTTTATTTACAGTTCTGCTAATTCCTGTTATTGATTTTTTAGTAGTTAACCAACCTAATAATGCAGAGATACTCAGAAATATTGCCCACTTTTGTACATGTGAATGGAAATTCTTCAGACCAAATTAATTTTTGACTTCAGTGGAACTACCCCAAAGATGCATTGGGCCTAGTAAAACCCAAACCAATAAACAGACTGCTGATAAGTTAGATTCAGACTGAACTGGCAATGAATGATCAGATCTTAAGGGATCAGTGGTGAAAAATTTTAGGATGAGATTTTGTTGACAAATTCTTAGCCACAGAATTAGGGACACAGAAGAGCTGGGCCAACAAGTTTACAAGTCTCCTCTGGCTTCTAACTGTGCACTTTGCTGGTTTATGTAACCGTGAGATCCTGTCATTGTTACCCTCATCTCCCTTTTCCATTGTGATCAGTTATTTATCATACCTGCATGTTGCATTTAGGGTTGCCGGGTGTCCGGTATTGACCTGGACAGTCCGGTAAAAAAATTAAGAAAATACCGGACACCCAAACTGTCCGGTATTTTCTGATTTTTTTCCCAGCTAGGCGGTGAAAATACAGGTTGATTACCTGGTTCTGCAGGGGAGCTGTCTGGCCCAGAGCAGGAAGACAAGGTGGCAGCCTGTTAGGGCCAAAAAGCCTCAAAAGGATTTATTTTTTATTTTTTTTAACTCTTGGGGTCCTTTTTTTTTCTCCTCAACAACTTTGGTCTCCCCCTTTTTTTTTCTCAATAGAATTTGGTGGTTTTTTTGGGGGGGGGGGTGGTATTTTTGGTTAAGCCATCTGGCAACCCTAGGGCTACGTCTACACTAGCCCCAAATTCCGGAAAAGGGATGCAAAGCAGGTAAGTCAGAATAGGGAAATCCGCGGGGGATTTAAATATCCCCCGCGGATTTAAATAAACATGTCTGCCGCTTTTTAAAATATCCCCCGCAGATTTAAATAAACATGTCCGCCGCTTTTTTTCCGGCTTGGGGAAAAGCCGGAAAAAAGCGTCTAGACTGGCGTCTTCCCTATTCTGACTTACCTGCTTTGCATCCCTTTTCTGGAATTTGGGGCCAGTGTAGACGTAGCCTAGTTGTATTTTGTCTCAATTTAGATAATAAGAGATTCAAATCAGAAACTCTCTCTCATCTGATGTTTGGATACTTCTTAGCACTATAGGGCCTTGGTAGGGACTTCTTTAACAGCAATGTTTACTATTTATAAAGATAATACCACCACAATAAGAAGCATGTGGTTGTTGCCAGGGAAACTGTAAGGACCAAAAAGATATACTGAGCTGTGCATTAAAAATCTGCGTGCACTCACATTGACACTCACAAAACTGAATTGGGTTACACAAATGAAGTTATTGCACACGCAGAGTGGTGCATGCACACAAAGTGAACAACTTTCATATAGAAATAGATTTCTAAGCAAAATGGGAAATGAAGGGTTCCTTAAGTCACAACTCACATATATGCTACTCATTATGGTACAACTAGGATATTAAAGCTACCTTATACATAAATATATAAAATAAAAAAGAACACGTTGCAGTATAATTTTATTGTGGTGGCCTCTTATCTAAAATGTAATTCAAAATGTCCCTAGCAGCCCTTGTTATTGGGTGAGTGCAAAAGAGGGCTTAAAACCATTTTTGCCTCACCCCAGGAGCTCTGGACCTTTAAAGTTTGCTAGCACTTTGAGGTCCTCCAATAAAAAGCACTATAATAATAAAAAATAATAACAATAATGATGGCATACATTAAAAGGACCCCAGCAAAATTTCTATTTTCCTTGAGGAACCTTGAATATCCACTGCTTGAAGATAACAGTCTGGGTTGAATTTGTTTTCCTTGTGTTTGGAAACTGTTAAGCTACTGTAGTAAAGTTTGAAGAGTTCTGTAGCAATCACTGATAATTAGATGGTTCCTAGCTGGAAGGCTGGATTAACTGAACTGATAAACACACTTGCATTTTCACTCTCAGGTTGGTCTTGACCTCCCTATAACTCTGGTTCTGTCTATATACAAACTTGGTCTGAAATAACATTCAGTTTTAACTTGCACGTTTAGTTGCTTTGGAGTGAGTTTGTGTGTGGTACGCTCTTATTGTAGATTATAGATAGACATTCATTGGCATAATGATATATATGAGGGAAAACTGAACTAGTTATTCTTGTTCCAGTTTGTGTGTAGACAAGCACTCAGTCAACCCAGCTGTTAAACAGGGTAAATGTCAACTCTCAACTGAACCATATATTACATCTGAGATCCATTACCACTCAATGGGCCTGCAACATACATAGCTCTTTATTCCTGCACCTGTGGGACAGGAGGAGAAGAATGAAAAGTAAATGATGTACATGCTGCTCCTCATTTATGCTTGTGTAAACCTTATGAGCCAAGGAGATTACATACATGTAACTAGGCCTGTTGATGGGGTTGTGGAGGAAAGGGGGCAGCTGCTCTGGGGCTAGGCAATTCAAAAGTACTTGAATGGAAGCAGCTGAGCCTCAGGCCCTTTAAATCGTAACGGCAGCCTGGGGCATTGTGCTCCAAATGGTGCTGGGGAGGGTGGGAGCATGGTCCACACGGCGCTGAGGGCTGGCTGCCCTAGCCCTGGCCCTTCCACTTGAGACCCTGCCTCTTACAGGAGTATGGAACTGTCCCTTCGCCCCTCCCTCTCCCACCTACCATGTCCAAAGGCCTGGCAAGTCTGTCAGCTCAACTGCATATAGCTGTGAGCCAATTTGACCTGACGGATTTCATATTGCACTAGAAAACAAAATATAATTTTAAACATATAAGGGTATGTCCAGACTACATGCTTCTGGCAACAGAGGCATGTAGATTAGGCTACCCGGCATAGGAAAATGAAGCGGTGATTTAAATAATCACCGCTTTATTTAAATTAAAATGGCTGCCACGTAGAGCTGATCAGCTATTTGTCGGCTCAGCGTGCTAGTATGGACACTCCGCGGTCGACATCAAAGGCATTTGTCGACCGCCCTGGTAAACCTCATCCTACGAGGCATCGATAGATGCCTTTGATGTCGACCGCGGAGCATCCAGACTAGCGCGCTGAGCCAACAAACAGCTGATCGGCTCAGCGCGGCAGCCATTTTAATTTAAATGAGGCAGTGATTATTTAAATCGCCGCTTCATTTTCCTATGCTGGATAGCCTAATCTACATGCCTGTGGCGACAGAAGCATGTAGTCTAGACATACTCTAAGTGACCAGAAGTCCAATGCTTCTAAACCTGTCACAGGAGAATACTTTCCAGGTGATTTGTGACTCACAAGAGTATCCTTCTAGAATAAGAATGAAAAGTGGTTTAGCAAATTTGGCATGGGTTACTACCAAATATCTTACTAGTTCTTCATATTAAAATTTCAGTGGAGTTACTTCTGAATCACGTTTTTGTAAGTGTGAGGAGACTCAGATCTATAAGTGCTTACTGAGTGAATTCTTCAAGGTGCTGAATAGTAGGGTACTCTTTTTATGAAGACATTTTGAAAGACCAGATATAAAATGCATGCCAGAAGTATACAGGATGTCTGAGGATGCAATACTACCTCATTTTCATAAATTCAGAATAGCATACCACTTGAATGGCAGAGTGAAGAACAGATATGACTAAGTTATTTTAGATGCTCCAAACATCTGAAAACAGCAGAATCCTTAAAAAAAACATAGTAAATGCATCAGTTTACAAAGAAGAAAATTTTGGTTCTCTTTTTTTATTCTACAGCTGTAAGAAGAGGCTCCATTTTAAGCCCTGCAATATCATCCAGAGATATGAGAGTCACTAATATTTTGCAGTAATGTTATTCATAATTTGTCCTAGTGATTTTAGGGGAGTAACAAGATGTTTTTACTATGCTGTAATTTATAAGAATTACTAGAAGATTTGCCTGGCATTGCTTGGATCCTTAGTACAATTAATTTGTATTTTTTGGAAAATAAAATGAAAATGTACATGCTTCACTGAAATCATTGCTCTGGGGTGGAGCTAACAGGTTCAGGCTGCAGGCTGCACCAGGGAGAGAGGACTACCTCCGCCTGCTCTCACTGCTGAAGCTTTGGGGCCAGGTGAGAAGTGCCTCTCCATGGCCATTGCAGCTTCAGCAGGCACAGGTGGGAGAGGGGTGCATGTCCCCAAGCGGGGGTAGGTCCAGATTTGTCTGCTTCCTGTGTTCCCGAGCTAGAGTGAGGAATGCAACAAACTGGGCACTTTCCCTTTGCTCCCTGATGAAGGGGAACAGCTAGTAATGTTCCCATTTGAATGGATGGGAGGGGCTTCAGCTCCCCCATGGATGCCTGGGGGTGGAAGGCTCAGGACTGGGGCAGGCCTGTACAGGGAGGCATCCTTCATGATTTTTCAGTATGGTTTCATAAGAAGCAATCCCATTCCCAGCACATCCCATTTTCCTGGCACAACCAAGCCTTTCCCTTGCTTTAAATTATGGCAAGAGGAAGACGTATACCACATTTGGTGGTCCTAACTCTTATGGTTTTTGAACAGACGGCAGACTCTCAAATACATAGTAGATTGAAAAAGGGAGGACAGAACAATCTCCTGATCAAAATACATCTCTGGAAGTTCAAACTCATTGCAAAATTTGAGAAGGTAGTTAACTAATGATCAGAAAATTGTTATTCTTCTATATCTGACCTCTAAACTTTTGCTATGCCCTGAATAAAACAGAAAAGACCTAATTGTTTTGTTCTGACTAGGCTGCACAGGACCTGTAAGTGGAGGGAGGATGAGAAACGTGAACATCCTATAAATTCATTGCTCCCAGACTCTGAAGTTATCTGGGAGCAGTTCAACTTTAGGGCTGCTATAATTTATTCAAACTGTCCAAAGATCATTCTGGCAATTGAGACTATCTATAAGGCACCAGCATTTTCCTACACTTCCGTCTCCAAATCACTGCCCTACATTATTCCCCTTTCACTGGTGGAATTTCTAGCTGGCCACATCTATCAGTCTGACAGCCTTTTATGCACCAGTAGAGAAAAGAACAATGATATTAAGTGCCCAAGAATGGGTGGCAGAGCTGGGGGCGTAAACCAGCTCTCCCGAGCTCCAGTTCCCAACCTTAACTATGAGATCATCAGTCCTTTCATAAACTGTTTATTCTAATATGTTACTTAATAATTTATGCATGCAAGGCTAACCACATTCTCCAAACAAAAAACAACCTAACCAAAGCCTATTATGCCAGGAGAAAGTATCCTTCACAGAGCAAGATTTTAGGGAAACTACCTATATATTGAATCTGTGATAGAAGATTTATTGAAATGGAAAACAGTGGGATCAGAAAGGAAAGATTTAACCCTGCATACTGATCATTCATACATTCCCATCTAAAGTGGGCGTATCAACAACAAATGGATTAATTGTAACTTACTTGAGACCTTCCTTGCATTAAATAAAAAGGATCATTATTTATTATTTGTAATACAATAACTCCTTTCATGAGCTCCAGCCAGGATTAATGTTTCATTGTATATAAGTAGTGTACCACCAGCACTTAGGAACAGACAGTTCCTACCATGAAGGGTTTAGAATACAAGTCCAGTTACTAAGGATTTAACTGTCTACACATGATGTTCATACATCAGCTATTCAGAACTCCAAATTTAATAGCTAGTACAGTATTCCTCAAGATAGTACTACTTAGTATCCATAAACCAGTAAATCGCTTGCACTCATTCCTAGGTGTCGTTTCATGACAGATTGAAAAATAGTCTTCATTTCATTTCAGATCTTCAAACCAACATCTGAAAGAGAATATAACAGAATGGAAATTGCTCATACAAGATGTGCGAGGGGGCTGCAAAATTTCACCGTATGTGGCCTGTTCTTAGTGAAGTGAAAGTCATACCACAAATAGACAAAAAATTAGTCTTCACTTGCCTTTTACTTCCTATTATAAACAGTGCTTCAACCACAACTGAAGAGCAATGCGGTACATATTAGTCTGCAACCATACTGGTCGAGGCTCTTCACCACTTCATATCTAGAGGGCATGAGGTCACATCTACAAAAGCTTTTCAACTCATCCTCTAACTTTGTGTTTGAAATCATTTGCAGACAGAAATATTAAACCTCATGCACACAATGTCATGTGCAACTGTGCAAGCCAGGCAAATGTAGAGGCCTTTTTTTGGTGAACATTTATAATTTTTCTTCAAGTATATTGGCATTGTTGACCCTTGTGTCTTGAATATGCTACCTAAACATTTCCCTTCTAGCTTCAACCTAATAAGATATTTTATATTCTTATACACCGTTGCCAGATGTTTCAGCTGCATTTCAGTAACAGAGGGTATGTCTACACTACCCTCCTAGTTCGAACTTGCAAATGAAGCCTGGGATTTGAATTTCCCGGGCTTCATTTGCATAAGCTGGGAGCCGCCATTTTTAAAACCCGCTGGTTCGAACCCCGTGCAGCGCGGCTACACGGGGCTCAAACTAGGTAGTTCGAACTAGGATTCCTATCCTCGAGGTGTACCGGTAGTTCGGAATAGGAATCCTAGTTCGAACTACCTAGTTTGAGCCCTGTGTAGCCGCGCTGCATGGGGTTCGAACCAGTGGGGTTTTAAAAATGGCGGCTCCCCGCTTATGCAAATGAAGCCCGGGAAATTCAAATCCCGGGCTTCATTTGCAAGTGCGGTATGCCTACCTTACCCCGCTAGTTCGAACTAGCGGGGTAGTGTAGACATACCCATATAGAAGATTATTTTGAGCTTTTTGAGATTCTTGGATGAAAATCATGACGTAAGCTGAACAAGAGCTCCCACTGTGATGCTGTGGCAAAAGGGCTGATGTTATCTTTGGATGTATGAACAGTGGAAGCATATATTATCTTTGTATTTGGCCTTCGTGCGACTGGACTGGAATACTGTATCTGGGTCTGATGTCCACAATTCCAAGCTGTTGAAAAATTGTAGATGGTTCAGAAAAGGGCCACCAGAACAATTTAAGGACTGAAAACTGCCTTGATAGTGAAAGACCCTAGGAGCTCAGTAATAGAGATGTAGCCGTGTTAGTCTGGTCTTGCTGAAACAAAAGACAGGACTATGCAGCACTTTAAAGACTAACGAGATGGTTTATTAGGTGATGAGCTTTCATCTGTCTCATCAGATAGAAGGTCAAAGATTGACTTGATTGCAACTTATAAGCAACTACAGGAGAAAAATTAATTTGAAAATAAAGGGCTCTTTATTCCAACAAACAGTGTCTAAAAATATCCAATGGCTGGAATCTGTAGCTTGACAAATTCAGAATGGAAATAAGGTGCACATTTTTTACAGTGAGGCTTGTGGTGGTTTCTCCAGCACTGGAAGTTGTTAAAGCTGTTGTTTGTTTGTTTTTAAATATCTGCTTTAGTTTAAACAGAAATTAATTCAGGGAAAGCCTATGTACTATGTTATATAAGTGGTCTGACTAAATTCTCACAATATTTCCTTCATAGAATCATAGAATATTAGGACTGGAAGGGACCTTGGGAGGTCGAGTCCAGTCCCCTACCCCTATGGCAGGACCAAATACTGTCTAGACCATCCCTGATAGACATTTATCTAACTACTCTTAAATATCTCCAGAGATGGGGATTCCACAACCTCCCTGGGCAATGTATTCCATAAGAACATAAGAACGGCCATACTGGGTCAGACCAAAGGTCCATCTAGCCCAGTATCCTGTCTACCGACAGTGGCCAGCACCAGGTGCCCCAGAGAGGGTGGACCGAAGACAATGATCAAGCAATTTGTCTCCTGCCATCCCTCTCCAGCCTCTGACAGACAGAGGCCAAGGACACCATTTTATCCCCTGGCTAATAGCCTTTTATGGACCTAACCTCCATGAAATTATCTAGCTTCTCTTTAAACTCTATTATAGTCCTAGCCTTCACAGCCTCCTCTGGCAAGAAGTTCCACAGGTTGACTACACGCTGTGTGAAGAAGAACTTTCTTTTATTAGTTTTAAACCTGCTCCCCATTAATTTCATTTTGTGTCCTCTAGTTCTTCTATTATGGGAACTAATAAATAACTTTTCTTTATTGGCCCTCTCCACACCACTCATGATTTTATAGACCTCTATCATATCCCCCCTCAGTCTCCTCTTTTCTAAACTGAAAAGTCCCAGTCACTTTAACTTCTCCGCATATGGGACCCGTTCCAAACACCTAATCATTTTAGTTGCCCTTTTCTAAACCCTTTCCAAGGCCAAATATCTTTTTTGAGGTGAGGAGACCACATCTGTACACAGTATTCAAGATGTGGGCGTACCATAGTTTTATACAGAGGCAGTAAGATATTCTGGGTCTTATTTTCTATCCCTTTCCTAATAATTCCTAGCATCCTATTTGCCTTTTTGACCGCCGCTGCACACTGTGTGGACGTTTTCAGAGAACTGTCCACGATAACTCCAAGATCTCTTTCCTGATTTGTCGTAGCCAAATTAGCCCCCATCATGCTGTATGTATAGTTGGGGTTATTTTTCCCGATATGCATTACTTTACACTTATCCACATTAAATTACATTTGCCATTTTGTTGCCCAATCACTCAGTTTGGTGAGATCTTTTTGGAGTCCCTCACAGTCTGCTTCTGTCTTGACTATCCTAAACAGTTTAGTATCATCCGCAAACTTTACTACCTCACTGCTTACCCCTTTCTCCAGATCATTTATGAATAAGTTGAAAAGGATCGGTTCCAGGACTGACCCATGGTGTACACCACTAGTTACCCCTCTCCAATCTGAAAATTTACCATTTATTCCTACCCTTTGTTTCCGGTCTTTTAACCAGTTCTCAGTCCAAGAAAGGTCCTTCCCTCTTATCCCATGGCCATGTAATTTACACAAGAACCTTTGGTGAGGGACCTAGTCAAAGGCTTTCTGAAAATCTAAGTATACTATATCTACTGGATCCCCCTTGTCCGCATGTTTGTTAACCCCTTCAAAGAACTCTAACAGATTAGTAAGACAGGCTTTCCCTTTACAGAAACCATGTTGACTTTTGTCCAACAAATTATGTTCTTCTACATGCCTCACAATTTTATTCTTTACTATTGTTTTGACTAATTTGCCCGGTTCTGAAGTTAGACTTACCGGTATGTAATTGCCAGGATCGCCTCTACAGCCCTTTTTAAATATTGGTGTCACGTTGGCTACCTTCCAGTCATTAGGTACGGAAGCCGATTTAAAGGATAGGTTACAAACCACAGATAATAGCTCAGCAATTTCCCATTTGAGTTCTTTTAGAACCCTTGGATGAATGCCATCCGGTCCCGGAGATTTGTTAACATTAAGTTTTTCTATTTGTTCCAAAACCTCCTCTAATGACACTTCAATCCGGGACAGTTCCTCAGATTCATCACCCACAAAGGACGGTGCAGATTCAGGAATCTCCCCAACGTCCTCAGCCGTGAAGACTGAAGCAAAGAAATCATTTAGTTTCTCCGCAATGGCTTTATCGTCCTTGATTGCTCCTTTTATAGCTTGATCATCTAGGGGACCCACAGGTTTTTTAGCAGGCTTCCTGCTTCTAATGTACTTAAAAAACATTTTCTTATTTCTTTTTGAGTTTTTGGCTAGCTGTTCCTCAAAATCTTTTTTCGCTTTTCTTATTGCATTTTTACACTTGATTTGACAGTGTTTATGTTCTCTTCTATTTATCTCACTAGGATTGGACTTCCACTTCTTAAAAGATACCTTTTTGTCCCTCTCTGCTTCTTTTACATGGTGGTTAAGCCACGGTGACTCTTTTTTCGGTCTCTTGCTATGTTTTTTAATTTGGGGTATACATTTAAGTTGGGCCTCTATTATGGTGTCTTTAAAAAGTTTCCATGCAGCTTTCAGGGATTTGGCTCTGTCACTGTGACTTTTAATTTCTGTTTAACAAACCTCCTCATTTTTGTGTAATTCCCCTTTTTGAAATTAAATGCCAGGGTGCTGGACTGCTGAGGTGTTCTTCCCACCTCAGGAATGTTGAATGTTATTATATTATGGTCACTATTCCCAAGCAGTCCTGTAATGGTTATATCCTGGATCTGATCCTGCGCTCCACTCAGGACTAAATCGAGACTTGCCTCTCCCGTTGTGGGTTCCTGCACCAGCTGCTCCAAGAAGCAGTCATTTAAGCCATTGAGAAATTTTATCTCTGCTTCTCTTCCTGAGGTGACATGTATCCACTCAATATGGGGGTAATTAAAATCCCCCATTATTACAGAGTTCTTTATTTTGGTAGCCTCTCTAATCTCCCTTAGCATTTCAGTGTTTAACTACCCTGACAGTTAGGAACTTCTTCCTAATGTCCTACCTAAACCTCCCTTGCTGCAGTTTAAGCCCATTGCTTCTTGTTCTATCCTCAGAGGCCAAGATGAACAAGTTTTCTCCCTCCTCCTTAGGACATCCTTTTAGATACCTGAAAACAGCTATCATGCCCCCCCCCCCCCCAGTCTTCTCTTTTCTAAACTAAACAAACCCAATTCTTTCAGCCTTCCTTCATAGGTCATGTTCTCTAGACCTTTAATCATTCTTGTTGCTCTTCTCTGGACCCTCTCCAATTTCTCCACATCTTTCTTGAAATGCGTTGCCCAGAACGGGACACAATACTCCAACTGAGGCCTAACCAGCGCAGAGTAGAGAGGAAGAATGACTTATCGTGTCTTGCTCACAACACACTTGTTAATGCATCCCAGAATCATGTTTGCTTTTTTTGTAACAGCATCACACTGCTGACTCATATTCAGCTTGTGGTCCACCAGAACCCCTAGATTCCTTTCCGCCATACTCCTTCCTAGACAGTCGCTTCCCATTCTGTATGTGTGAAACTGATTGTTCCTTCCTAAGTGGAGCACTTTACGTTTGTCTTTATTAAACTTCATCCTATTTACCTCAGATCATTTCTCCAATTTGTCCAGATCATTTTTAATTATGACCCTATCCTCCAGAGCAGTCGCAACCCCTCCCAGCTTGGTATCATCTGCAAACTTAATAAGCATACTTTCTATGCCAATATCTAAATCGTTGATGAAGATATTGAATAGAGCAGGTCCCAAAACAGACCACTGCGGAACCCCACTAGTTATACCTTTCCAGCAGGATTGTGAACCATTAATAATGGTTCCATTAATACGGTTCACAAACCGTACTCTCTGAGTAAGGTTATCCAGCCAGTTATGCACCCACCTTATAGTAGCCCCATCTAAGTTGTATTTGCCTAGTTTATTGATAAGAATATCATGTGAAACTGTATCAAACGCTTCACTAAAGTCTAGGTATACTACATCCACCGCTTCTCCCTTATCCACAAGACTCGTTATCCTATCAAAGAAAGCTATCAGATTGGTTTGACATGATTTCTTGTTTACAAATCCATGCTGGCTGTTCCCTATCACCTTGCCACCTTCCAAGTGTTTTCAGATGATTTCCTTAATTACTTGCTCCATTATCTTCCCTGGCACAGAAGTTAAACTAGCTGGTCTGTAGTTTCCTGGGTTGTTCTTAATTGCCTTTTTATAAATGGGCACTATATTTGCCCTTTTCCAGTCTTCTGGAATCTCTCCTGTCTCCCGTGATTTTCCAAAGATGATAGCTAGAGGCTCAGATACCTCCTCTATCAGCTCCTTGAGTATTCTAGGATGCATTTCATCAGGCCCTGGTGACTTGCAGGCATCTAATTTTTCTAGGTGATTTTTAACTTGTTCTTTTTTTATTTTATCTTCTAAACCTACCTCCTTCCCACTAGCATTCACTATGTTAGGCATTCCTTCATCATACTTCTTGGTGAAGACCGAAACAAAGAAGTCATTAAGCATCTCTGCCATTTCCAAGTTCCTGTTACTGTTTCTCCCTCCTCACTGACCAGTGGGCCTACTTTGTCCTTGGTCTTCCTCTTGCTTCTAATGTATTTATAAAAAGTCGTCTTGTTTCCCTTTATTCCCGTAGCCAGTTTGAGCTCGTTTTGTGCCTTTGCTTTAATTATCTTGCCCCTGCATTCCTGTGTTGTTTGCCTATATTCATCCTTTGTAATTTGTCATACATTCCATTTTTTATATGACTCCTTTTTTATTTTTAGATCATGCAAGATCTCGTGGTTAAGCCAAGGCGGTCTTTTGCAATATTTACTATCTTTCCAACGCAGTGGAATAGCTTGCGTTTGGGCCCTTAACAATGTCCCTTTGAAAAACTGCCAAATCTCCTCAGTTGTTTTTCCCCTCAGTCTTGATTCCCTTGGGACCTTACCTATCAGCTCTCTGAGCTTACCAAAATCCGCCTTCCTGAAATCCATTGTCTCTATTTTGCTGTTCTCCCATCTACCCTTCCTTAGAATTGTGAACTCTATGATTTCATGCTCACTTTCACCCAAGCTGCCTTCCACTTTCAAATTCTCAACCAGTTCCTCCTTATTTGTTAGGATCAAATCTAGAACAGCTTCTCCTCTGGTAGCTTTTTCAACCTTCTGAAATAAAAAGTTGTCCAATGCAGTCCAAGAACTTATTGAATAGTCTGTGCCCCACTGTGTTATTTTCCCAACATATATCTGGATAGTTGAAGTCCCCCCCTCCACCAAATCTTGGGCTTTGGATGATGTTGTTAGTTGCTTAAAAAAAGCCTCATCCACTTCTTCCACCTGGGTAGGTGGCCTGTAGTAGACTCCTAACATGACATCTTCCTTGTTTTTAACCCCTTTTAGCCTAACCCAGAGACTCTCAACACTTTCGTCTTAGAATCTCTACAGGCCCGTATGCAGTAATGTCTGGTGTGTGTGTGTGTGTGTGTTCTTTTTTTGTAAATGTGGACCACAAAGGTGTGCATGCATCCCCTCTATGGTCCCGTATGTAAGCAGGGAAATCAGCCTCAGCCTTCCCCTGGCCATCTGGAGCATGCTTACTTAGGGGACTACGGAGGAAGGAGTGCTTTTGCACACTTTGCACACAACTCCTGCGTACGGGTCTGCTCAAAGTATCAATCACCATCCTATTGGTCAAGTAAGTTAATCCGTTCATACAATATCGTATTGATTAGGATGTATATGTCCATTTACTATTACTACAAGAGACATGGGAAGCAAAAATAAGCTATGTTGGCCTGTCCCTAGCAGCTGTAATTGTCCCATACAGATACTGGCAATCAGAATAAACAAGAAGAGACTTCAAGGCATTAATTATTATTATTAATATTCCATGTTGCCATGTCTCCTGTGTCTCTCAGTATTTGGAGTTTTTCTTATGCCTCAGTTCCTGGAGGCAAGCAATCATGTGAAAATCTCAGCTTTAGTTTTAAAAAAATAAGAAACTTTTCTAGCCCCTATGGTTGAGAGGAGGAGCTTGAAAACATGATCTAGTTGATGCTTGATCCTGCTGTGAGTACAGGGGACTGAACTTGATGATCTCTCAAGGTCCCTTCCAGTTCTAGTATTCTGATTCCATGACTTAAGTGTACCCTAGTAACTCAAAAACCAGAAGGAAGATAAAAAGAACTCATGTTAAAAACAATTTTTAAGACAAACTTCTGTTTTTTGAATGCCTGAGACTGGCAATACTGTTTATGTTTATTGGCACTAAACATTGAGCAGCACATGCTATATATTTCTTTCTGTGTGTATCTATAGAGACTATGGGTCTGTTACTACTCTCAGGGTGTGTCTAGACTACATGCCTCCTTCGACGGAGGCATGTAGATTAGCCAGATCGGAAGAGGGAAATGAAGCCGCGATTAAAATAATCGTGGCTTCATTTAAATTTAAATGGCTGCCCCGATCTGCCGATCAGCTGTTTGTCGGCAGATCGGGGGAGTCTGGACGCGATGCCCCGACAAAGAAGCCTTTCTTCATCGACACAGGTAAACCTGGTTTCACGAGGCTTACCTGTGTCGATGAAGAAAGGCTTCTTTGTCGGGGCATCGCGTCCAGACTCCCCCGATCTGCCGACAAACAGCTGATCGGCAGATCGGGGCAGCCATTTAAATTTAAATGAAGCCGCGATTATTTTAATCGCGGCTTCATTTCCCTCTTCCGATCTGGCTAATCTACATGCCTCCGTCGAAGGAGGCATGTAGTCTAGACACACCCTCAGGGTATGTCTACACTACCCCACTAGTTCGAACTAGCGGGGTAATGTAGGCATACCGCACTTGCAAATGAAGCCCGGGATTTGAATTTCCCGGGCTTCATTTGCATAAATTGGGCGCCGCCCAGCTAAGACAGGGCAGCACAGACCATAGCACAGGCCAACAAGGGGAATACATACCAGGTTTTTGGGTAGGCTGGTATAGCCTTCGCTGAGCTCCCAGTCACAGTCTCTTCACTTGTACCCTGATTAAAGCTAATGTGAGTATGCCTCCCTGAGCTGTAATTGTACCTCAGATTGAACTGCAAACATATTGCAAGGGCTTGTCCAGACCAACAGTCCGTGCATGGCAGACTGGGGTGTAAGACTACAAGTTTTGTACTGTACATTGGTCTACATCGATTTCAACACTGAGTAGATCAAAGCATCCTGAGAACTTGTAGTGCAAAGTAGCAGGCTCGTCATGGATAGTTAGTACCTGGCCCATTAGTGCACTGTAGATTTACACCCCAGGGTGCACACATGAACTGTTCACCTAGACAAGTTCCAAATCTTGGATGCTTTATATATTCATTTAATTTATTTTCCAGCTATCTGTCTTATATGTTTATATATCCCTATAATTGTACCATGACACAAGTATTTAAAATAGAAATAATCTGTCCCTTTCTTTTTTTCCCAGGCTATCAAATAAACTGCACGTAGGGATTTTGTTTGAGTGAGTGAGTAAGTATATTGTTTGTTGATGTGTGTGTACTTGAAGAACTTGCTGAGGGAAAGCTATCTTAAAGAAATGGCATTGACATTTATTCTGAAAGTGGAAAGCTCCCTGGTCATTTTTATCTTGGAGGATGCTACAGAGGAGACAAGTTCTTTGAAGCACTGCCCTCTTTTTTACTAGAATCACACTAGTCTTGTCTGGGTTCCACTTTAGCAGGTTCTTCATCCAAGTGCTGATTCCAGCGAGGCACTGAGAAACTGGGATGATAGCACTTGCTATGTTTGATGCAAAGTGCAATGTTGTCTGCTTAATGCTGCCATTTCAACACTTGTTGTCTTCTGAAAGATTTTTAAAGGTGTTCAGTAATATGGGAGAGAGGATTGAGCCTTAGCAGACATCAAAGATGTGGATTTTTTTTAAATTTAAATTATAAACTCATATCTTGTGGACCTCATGGAAGGAGTAGATTTTTAAAGGGATTTTAATGTGTTTTATGCATGGCACACACTTGTCTAATAGCCTGCCATTTACGTATACTTAATACATTAGTTATGAAGGGATGCTAACTATGATGCTAGCTTCCAAAGCTGATGCTTTGTTATTGACCTTAAAGTGAATTTTTATTATCTTTATCAACGTGGTTATAACAAGCAACTCAGATTTCTTTACAGTCGATGCTGTCCTTCTTCATATTAATTAATTAAAAAATAAAAAGGCTCTTTCACTGGCAGTCAATTTTATGTAGACCAAAGGACAGCCTTCTAGGCCAGAATAAAAACCTGTTTGTAACACTTTTAGTATATTTTGTTTCATAGGTCTATTGATTTTTGGTTTGAGTGATTTTTTAAAAATTATCTCTGAGATGTTATTCAGACTACATTACCATTTGATTGTGAATTTTACTTGTTTACCCATGATTAACTGTTCAGAGGTTATAGTGTATGAGCCACTTGGAATTCAAAGATGATTTATTATGAACTGTTATTAACATAAATATTTATATTGAAAAACATAGGCATTATTTCTTTTAATATAAATTAACTGCAACTCTGCTTATGCTCCAGTTGGAGATATGTTTTCTACTCCAGGGTGATAGCCCTGGAACAATGTTATGCAAAGTAGACATAAGGCCATCTTTAGTCAGATGGCTTCTGTGGTAGCTATAGTCCAATAGCTTTAGTGTGTTAAAGCACACACAATACTCCCACAATGTAAAGCATGGTGATTTATTTGTGGGAAGAGATGTGATGTGGTTGCACGTTGTAACAGCCTTACAATATTTCAAACGTTCTCAAAGTGCCAGATCCTTTGCTTCAGTTCCAGTCACATTGTGGTCATTCAGCCCAAAGGTTGCCCCTAAAGAGGGCAACCAGAGATTACCCATGGAGTACAGAAATAATCCCCCCAAGAAACAGAAAGCCAATGTAAAGCTGTTCCGCACCACTTACCCCCATACCTCTGCTTAAGGAGTTTATAAGGCATAGGGAGGAGTAATGGCAGGGGCATGCTGAAGGTAGGGCCAACACATTATGTACTCCACCCGGTCCTCAACTGGCAGAATGGCCCCAATGGAACTCTTGCAGCTTTATACTGCTCTAAATGCCAGGGTCCTTTCAGTCCAAAGATCATGACAGAGAAAAGGAGGCTGAGAGCCATTCCTTCCCCTATTCCTGAACAGTGCCAAACTCTACATCACTGAGAATCTGGTCCTAAGTTTTCTTTTTTTCCTGCCTTTTATTAGCCCATGGTCTGCTCATGAGAGGTGCGAAGCACCCACAATTCCCATTGCTTTCTCAGCATCTTTCAGGAGCTTGCTAATCTTACAAAAGTAGAAATAAACAATCTAACTCTGTTAGTGCTAACTGGTCAATGTCATCTGGACAAATGCTCTTTTGCCCTTTCTCCTTTCATACACATCTGTATGCAATTGAAATACAAAATCTACAATGATCGAAAAGCTCCCCCTCCTTTATTCACATTATAAAGGTTAGTATAATGAGTTCCCAGCAGAGGAAGAATTTAAACGGCTGTGTGGGAAGAACTGAATCTGAGTAAGACATCTTGATATACTGGAGACAAAAAGTGTCCTCCTGCTCTTTTCTGCACAGACTGCATAGTTAAAGATGCCTCACTGGGCAGCACTTGCTTCCATCAGACAGCTGGCTGCTAGTAACAGATGATTGGCTCACTCTTATAATTATCTTTCTCATTGCAAGCAACACATTATAGAAGTGTGAGAAATGCCCTGGTCTCACATAGAGACACAAGGTGGATGAAGTAATATCTTTTATTGGGCTGACTTTTGTAGCTGAGAGAGACAAGTTTCCAGTCACACAGAAAAGAGCTCTGTGTCCGCTTGGAAGCTAGTCTCTCCCACCAACAGAGGAATAAAAAAGATACAAAGATATTATCTCACACACCTTGTCTCTAAATATCCTGGGACTGACACAACTACCACTATGCTGCATACTTGTCTCTCACATTGTGCTGCCATAAAATACTGTGTAAAGACAACTTTTCTACTTAGAAGGCATTTTGGCCACTACCCAGGAAGATGATGGAGAATTCAGTTTTCAAACATCAGTTGCTCAGTAGGACAGATGTCCAGTATGGCATCTGAACACGCAGACTAATATGTGTATGTAATTGTGCATCTATACATGTAAATACCTTTGAAGGGACTCAGACACAGGTTGGACCTCCCAGGTCTGGCATCCTTTAGATCTGACCAGTCCCAGATGAGGGAATTTGCTGGACAACAGGAGATCCCTTGACACCAGCCCCTCAGCTCACTGCCCCTCCTCGCTGCCATCTCCTTTGGCTGTCAGGGCTGCCCACTGGCCAGCCTCAGGCCTGGCTTCGCTGCTGGTGAGGTGGTATGCTGCCTGTTTGGGCTGATGCAATCTCTGCCTTGCTACAGAGTGGCACATGGCCCCAGCCACAATGCTTCTTTCTGCTGAGCTGCCATGGCCCCAGCCAGGCTTCCCCTCCTGGGCTACTGTGGTCCTGGCCCCACTGTCAGGCAGCAGACAGCCCTGATGGTGCTCAACCACTGCCTGGGCTGCCCCAGCACCACTGCTGCCCAGGCTGCTGTGGCCCCGCTGCTACCAGATTCGAGGGACTGCACCGAGCTCCCAGCTGCTGGCCCCTTTTGCTCCCGGGCTCTCTCATCGAGGAATATCCAGGGCTATGACAGTACACAGATATTGCTGGACCAGAGAATCTCAGATTTGGGAGGTGCAACCTGTACTATAGTTAAGTGAATGGTAAGATCCTACATAGAATAGGATCTTACATGCCTAGGTACTCATCTGAGCCCGGATCTATAGTACAGTTAGGTCAGCACATGGCAGCTTAGGTTGACCTAACTCTGAAAGGGCATGTCTACACTAGGAAATTATTTCAAAATAATAATTTTGAAATGGTGCATCCACACTGCAAGGCAGCATCGAAATAGCTCAGAACGATTTTGAAACAGCATGTCCACACTGATTGGCACCTGTATCAGATTTAAAGCCCCCGGAAGCACTCTAGGGAGGGCACCAGAAGGGTGGACACTTCCTGGGGATGCTGGCTGAAGCTAGCTGAGACACATGCTTACAGGGGCTCCTTTCTACAGCTGCATCTCACACGCCAGCCCTACACTGCCTACCGCCTCGCGGGACACCAAAGTCACCCTGTGTGCTCTGGTTGCCCTTGCAGAACCCACAGGACTTCCAACATGGAGCCAGAGCTTCTGCAAAACACTGCCAGGCTCATGGGCCTCATGCTGCGCCTTATGGTTCAGTTCATCCAAACTGCCCACATGCTGTTTCAGCCCAACGACCATCAGCCTGATCTGGAAGACCCCTTTGCCCAGGCCCTGGCATGCCTGCTGCAGCAAATCATCTTCAATCTCCTGCACACTGTCAAATGCTGCTTCTGGTGGAGGGAGACTTGTGGGAGTGCATCATCCTGCAGCAATGAGACGACCAGCAGTGGCTTCAGATCTTCCAACTGCAGAAGGACACCTCCTTGATCTCTGTGAGTGGCTCTCCCTTGCCCTCAGGAGATGGGACACCCGGCTGAGACCCCCCATTCCCATGCAGAAGTGTGTCGCCAGCACCCTGTGGAAGCTCACCACGCTGGACAGCTACTTCTCCACCGGGAACCAGTTTGGCGTGGGGAAATCCATGGTCAGAGCCATCAACAACATCTTGCTGTGAGAGATGTCACTCTGGGAAATGTCTACACCATCATGGATGACTTTGCCGTCATGGCTTCCCCAACTGCAGGGGGGCCATAGATGGCACTCATATCCCCGTCCTGGCCTCTGACCACCGGGCCTCAGACTATATCAAAAGGAAAGGGTATTTCTCAATGGTGCTGCAGGACCTGGTGGATGCTTCATGGACATTAATGTTGGATGGCTGGGGAAAGTGCATGACACCCATATCTTCTGGAACTCAAGCCTACTCCAGAATATGCACACCGGTGCTTTTTTCCTGACTGCACCATCAGAGTCGGGGATGTGCACATACTGATCTGCATCCTGGGTCACTCAACCTACCCCTTGCTTCCCTGGCTTATGAAACTCTACACAGACAACCAGGACCCCACCAAGGAGAACTTCAATGCTAGGCTCAACAGGTGCTGCAAGGTTGTGTGTGTTTGGCCGCCTAAAGATTCAGGAGTCTGCTCACCTACCTGGACATGAGCGAGCGCCACATCCCTTATGTATTGGTGGCCTACTGTGTGCTCCACAACCTCTGTGAGAGCAGGGGGCAGACTTTTCTGCTAGGTTGTGGGGGGTAGAGGCTGATCAACTGGCCAGGGCTTACAAGCAGCCGGACACCAGTGCTATACATGGAGCACATCATAGGGCTCTGCTCATACAGGAGGCCTTGAGGGAGAGTTTTAGCCAAGGCCAGCTGTGGGATTCTCCCCCATGCCTCTCCATAAGGGGCCTCTGCATTGCCCCTATGTGCCTTTCCTACCCCATCATTGCCTTCCCTTTCCCCCCTTCCCTGCAAATCAAATAAAGAAGCCTTTTTTAAAGGCTTCCCTTTGTTTATTTGGGGGATATACAACAGGAGAAGGACTGGGGAAAGAACCTGGAATGCAGGAGGAGGGAGCAGGGGAGTGGGGACTCAGGGATGGGCTAGGGACTTCCCCCTGGGGAGGCTAGGAAGGGAAAAAAAGGGGGAAGTGGGGAGTTGGGGGACAAGGAGTTGGGGGGGCAGGGATGGGCATTTGGGAGGTCAGGGTTGGGGAGGTAGCTGGTGGCCCACTCCATGCAAGCGGCCATGTGCTCCATCACAGAGGTTATGGACAACGAGAAGTCCTGTGGCACCTTATAGATGAACAGGCATAAGCTTTTGTGGGCAAAGACCCACTTTGTCAGAGGTTATGGAAGAGCACATCGCCTCATTCTGCTGCACCAGTTGGTCCCACGCGGCCTTCCACTGCTCCCAGTCAGATCACACTCCTCCCGGTTGGCAGCCCACTCCCGATGCTCCTCATCGAACCCCTGGACGAGGGACTGGTCTCCTCACCCCAGACCTTGATGAGATTCAGGATTTCCACACCAGTCCAGGCCTGTTCCCTCTTTTGTGCCTGGCCAGGGTCAGCCAAAGGTGCTGCAGGAGTGCTGGCAGCTGTGGGAGGCTCAGAGGAAGTGCTGGGGTCCAACATGGCTCCTGGGATGGGTGCTGTGTGGCACGGGGCTGTGAAAGGTCCACATGTGCCACAATCCCTTTTCCTTTAGCCTGATGCTTAAAGCTCTGTAGAAGAAGGGGGGACAGTGGAGATATGAGGTGTGTGGCCAGTGTGGCCACAAGTGCAGCTGTGAGAGGCGTCTGGAGGCCAATTATTTCAAAATAGCAGAAGCTGAGTGTCCACGCTCATGCTATTTCAAAATAACTATTTTGAAATAAGCGTTATTCCTCATGGAAAGCAGGAGTTATGATTTTGAAATAACCAGCCCGTTATTTTGAAATAATGGGCTTGATAGTGTGGATGCTCCACCTGCTATTTCAAGACTAGGGAAGGGTTATTTTGGAATAAGTCCCTAATGTAGACCAGGGCAAAGTGTTTACATTAACATTTCATTCCTGCTGATATAACTCACCTCCACAAGCCTTGTAGAGCCAATACTGATGTAGTGAGATTGAGGCAGCATCCGTGTAGACACTGCATTGCTTACATTAACTGTTGCTGCCATTCAGAATCCATCCCCAATTTCCCCACGTAATTAGGTTGACTTAGCTTTGGCTAAAATTGGCACTTGCTAGTCCAAATCACTAGTCGCTTTTGAAAATCTTGGCCACAGCAAATCACAGAAAAGTATCTCAGGCAGCAAAACATAATGACTAATTCATGAGTCTAGATGGAATGCACACATTGTAACAACAATACATGATTTCATAAGCTATGATGAGTTTCTGTTTTTTCTATTATCTTGGTACCTGCTTGTGTTGTAAATATAATACTTAATTCTAATCTGCTTTAAGTCTAATTTGACTGGATCCCATCTGCCTGGATTCCTTATACTTTTATTACAAAATGTCAGTACTCACAAGTAGGCAAAGTAATGTCTAAATTGCAATATATGCAGAATATTTGATTAGCTAACCAGTCCAGTAACATTCAATTGCAAGAAAATATAGACATGAGGCCTAGCATCTATGAATAATGAGGGAAATCACTATTGTTGACAGATGCAAGGCAAATGGAACATTAAATTTCTCTATTTTTCTACAGTTGGAACTTTAAAAAGGAACAGATTTTAAATTCAGGGGTGGGTATATTGCATTTGACCCACGCTCGGAATGTATGCTGCAATTGAACTTGCACATCACATCCATATTGGTGTACATAACAAAATTCATTCTGCACATGAATGATCTGTGGTGAGAGTAGGGCTGAGGAGGGATTTGGAGAGCTCAGGGCTGGGGCAGAGAGCGGGGGTGCAGGGATGAATGCTGGGGGTGTGGGATCGGGGATGGAGTTGGAGATGAGAGGTTTTGGATAAAGGCACCTTAGGGAGGGAGGGCTCCCACAGTCTTCTCACTGCAGCAGCACAGGGCCAGGTGATATGCTCTTGTTTGCCAGCTGTGGTAGCTCTGGTTAGGCTAAGAGAGGGGCTCTCTGACTATGGCAGGTGCAAGCTTCTGGGGGCTGCGTGTGGGGAGAACTTTGAGAAGGCACCTCTCCCTAAGCTGTCACCGCTCCTTGCTGGGGCTGGGTGTGCCTTTCCCCAACGGCAGTAGCTCTATGTGTGGCAGCTTTGAGCCCCTAAGTAAGGCCTATTAGGCAGCTGTGCATCTTAGAGGGAACCTAGTGTAGACCAGTAAAGAGAATCCCTCCCACTATCACTGCATCTCTAATCTCCTCAGATTTGTATGTATCCAGAAGGCTGTGGTGATAACTCATAACAGAGATTAGCGGTGTTTACATTACAGTAATTTCTAGGATTCCATTCATGTACCCAGACCCCAGGTTCTATGTGCTGTACAAACAGAACAAAAAGATATTCCAACAGTCTGGTCCTGGATGCATTAACAGCCTGAGTTAAGCTAGAACACTGGGATTCCCACATGTCATGGTTGGGGGAGGTGTTACTGAAAGTAGCTGGAAGAGATAACACTTCACAGCATTTGGATCCTTGAATATGCCCCCCAAAAAGCCTAAATTCCCCCCCCTTCGGGGTAGGAAAAGCTGCAGCTGAAGTCACATCCTAAGTACTCCAAGAATTGCTAAAATGTTACCCCAAAATACAAGCAGAAATAAATGATCTGCATGATGCCATCTTTATATAGTAGAGACTAGCACTAAAGAGTGAAAGCAGTCTCCGTTTCGCCTATCACATGTTACTTTTCAATAAAAGTTAAATTTATTTTTGTTTAAAAAGCAAGTTGTATCATTGCAAAAGGCAATGATTGATTTCAAATATTGCCTGAGACAAACATTTTTGACATTTGGCACATTTTTTCCTTTTGTGAATGCAACCAAGATGTAATAAACTGTTGCCATAGCACTAGTTAGGAAGAAAATGTTAACTGGAACCTCCTCCACATAGATTCCATGTGTGCAGTTTGGGAATAAGAGGCACTGTGATAAGACACATGGCTAATAATCAGTTCTAGCCTCTGAGTTACATAGGCTTGATCATGAGCAGGTGTAAACGGAAAAGCAATGGAGCTATATTGATGTATACCAGTTCAGGGTCAAGCCCACTTAATGTCTTGCTGCATTCCTTATTCTCCGTTGTTCAGACATTTGTAATACAGGCAGTCCCTGGGTTACGTACAAGATAGGGACTGTAGGTTTGTTCTTAAGTTGAATCTGTATGTAAGTCGGAACTGGCATCCAGATTAAGCCGCTGCTGAAACTGACCGCCAGTTCTGACTTACATACAGATTCAACTTAAGAACCCCAAGCATCCCCAAGTCAGCTGCTGCTGAAACTGATCAGCGGCTGATTCCAGGAAGCCCGGGGCAGAGCAACTCTGCCTCGGGCTTCCTGTAGTCAGTGCTGGTCAGTTTCAGCAGCGGCTGACTTGGGGACGCCTGGGGCAGAGCAGCTGGGGTGCTGCTGGGTTGCTCCAGTAGCGCCACTCCTCGGCGCTACTGGACCAACCCAACAGCACCCCAGCTGCTCTGCCCTAGGCATCCTGATTCAGCCGCTGCTGAAACTGACCACCAGCGGCTGAATCAGGACGCCTGGGGCAGAGCAGCTGGGGTGCTGCTGGGTTGGTCCAGTAGTGCCCAGAGCGGCGCTGCGGGACCAACCGGAAGCGCCCCAGCTGCTCTGCCCCAGGGTCCACAACAAAAGCCTGGTCTGCTGGGGGGGGCGCAGCTAGTGCGCCCCCCCCCCAGAAGACCAGGGACACGGGGAGCAAAGCCGCAGCGGGAGTGGGGTGCCACGCCTCTGAGGCTTTGCTCTGGCTGCGGCTTTGCTCCCGGTGCCCCTGGTCTGCTGGGGACCGTCTCCAGCAGACCAGGGGCACCCGGAGCAGCTTTTCTCGCCCCGGAGGTCGAGGTAGCGGGACCGCTGCGCTCTGGGCGGTCCCGCTGCCTGCGAGCTCCGGGGCGAGAAAGCCCCGTTCGTAAGTGCGGATCCGACATAAGTCGGATCCACGTAACTCGGGGACTGCCTGTATATGAGAGAAGATGCTATTAGTGTGTTGGGCCTTTACCTGTCTCATTTGAAGACTGTTTAGACCATGACACTATCTGTAGTCAAAAGTCTTTCAGGTTGGCACCTTGATCCCGCTGAGCTTCAGGGTCTAGGGCCATTTGTAGCTGTCCAATATTGCAATGAAACCTGTATAATCTACACAGCAGAGGTAAACAGAGGAGTTTTTTCTCACTTTCTTTGTACAGATGTGAGGAACTGGGGTATGCTTGCCTGTATTTTGTTTGCCTGGATTACTTTGGTTTAAAAAGCAAGTTTGTATATTGCAGAAGGCAATTACTGAGTTCAAATATTCTGAGTTCTATGGTATCTGTATGTGTAAGGGGACTGTTAGCCCCTTACTAAAACTCTGTGGGAGTTTTTGGTTTGCCAGCTCCCAGTATCAAAAGGGGAAGGGTCCATGAGAAATCAGGGCCCTGAGACTGACAGATCCCAGAGACAATGGAAAGCAGCCAACACTCCAGCTTGGCCTGATTGACAGGTTGGACAGGCCAGTGAGGAAAGTGAGAGGCCAGGCCCCGTCCTCCCTGTGAGCTGGGATTTTTCTGGGTCTCTCTGAGCAAGGAGAGAGCTGAGAGACTGCTAAGAGGAGCAAGCTGTGTGGAGAAGCAGTCCTGCAGCAACAGAGCCAGGCACACACAGCCCAAGGAGTGCAAGCTGTGCTGAGGGGCAGTTTTGCAGCAACAGAGCCAGGCACACACAGCCCAAAGAGCGCAGACCCTATGTTGAGCAGCAGACTGGCAGTGATCAGAGAGCCAAAAGGGACAGAGAAGCAACGCAAGGAGCTGGAGACTGGCAAAGCAGCACAGCCTGCAGCTGGGTGTGGTGAGAAGCTGGGACCAGCAAAGTGCGGGGAGAGGCTCTGGGCAGGGAGATATCACCAGCCAAGAGGCCCAGCAGGCCAGACTGGAAGAGGGGTCTGGCCACTTAGGGTACGTCTAAACTACATGCCTCCGTCGACGGAGGCATGTAGATTAGCCAGATCGGCAGAGGGAAATGAAGCCGCGATTAAAATAATCGCGGCTTCATTTAAATTTAAATGGCTGCCCCGCTCTGCCGATCAGCTGTTTGTCGGCAGATCGGGGCAGTCTGGACGCGACGCGCCGACAAAGAAGCCTTTCTTGATCGGCACAGGTAAACCTGGTTTCACGAGGCATACCTGTGCCGATCAAGAAAGGCTTCTTTGTCGGCGCGTCGCGTCCAGACTGCCCCGATCTGCCGACAAACAGCTGATCGGCAGAGCGGGGCAGCCATTTAAATTTAAATGAAGCCGCGATTATTTTAATCGCGGCTTCATTTCCCTCTGCCGATCTGGCTAATCTACATGCCTCCGTCGACGGAGGCATGTAGTCTAGACACACCCTTAGAGCTTGAGGCTGCGTGGTCACTGCCAGAGCAAGCGTGTCCAGCCTGCAGCCCCCCTGCAGCACATCCAGGGCCTCTAAGGGGCCTCTAAGAAAGAGACTGTGGACTGTCCTTACACTCTGCAGACTGCTGTTTTAATGTCCCCGTGCTACAGAACAGGGCTGTGTGTTCTCATTTTTTCTTATTCTTTTCTCTTTAATCATTTGATGTTTAATAAATTGTATTTACTTTGAACCTTATGAAATGATCACTGGGCCAAGAAGGCCTGCAGTGTGAAGAGAGCACCTCAGAGTGGGGACACCCTAACTCCTGCCCCTACTGACTACAAGGCCGGGGATTAAGCCCCAGGAAACCTGGGCCCATCCTTGTTGGGGTTTCGAGGACTCTGCTACTCAGGAGAGTGGAGGGGGAGCCCTCAGGATCAGGGAAGCCGTGGGGTAAAGGAAGTGGGAACGGGGACTCAGATCCTTTCACTGGTCCATTTCACCGGGGTGGTATAGAAGCCAGGAAAGTTCCCCACAATAGCGGGACCATCCCCCCGCTTACATATGGTTTGTGATGCCTGCCCACTATTGTTAAGTACATTTGTACATCTAGGAGACATTTGTTGTTTTACTAGATGTACACTTCCAATGTGTGCCCTCATTTTTAAAATTTAATATTGTTAATTAGCCTCTAAGCATGGGCGGAAGGTACAAGAGGCAAGGGGAGGCAATGCATTCCCTGGATCTTAGCGCTCAAACCTCCCCTACTTGTATCCCTCTTTTGACTGCTCTTGCAGGCTCCCACAGCAGGCTGTTACAGCCTGGTGAGTCTTCCTCTGGAGGGGATTTAGTAACTTAAAAGCAAAAAGCTTGCCAGACCTATTAGCATAACATTGCACCCATAAAAGAATCATATGTGGTAATGGAGCCATTTGACTGGCATGTGCCAAATTGAGGTATATACTGATGAACATGTAAGATGTTCAAAAGAAAGTTACACAGGTATATCCTGCTCTATTTTTGCCACTTGTCACAGATGCAGATATGAGATTAGTAGCTATATTAGGTCAATGTCACATAACATCTGCCACACTATGTCAGACCAATTGTCTATCTAACCCAGCCTCCTCTGTTCCAACAGTGACCAATGCTTCAAAGGAAATGAACAGAGCAGGCAGAGCAATCATTGAATGATGCACCCTCTGTCATCCACTCCCAGATTTTGGTACTCACAGGGTAAGGAAACCTGGAGCATGGGATTGCATCCCCCATCATCTGGGCTAACAGCTATTGATAGACCTATCCTCAGTGAAATTGTGAGGGCAAGACCTTTACCTGTAGCCACATTGTTTGCAGCCATGTTAGGATAGCAGCAGCCATTTGCCAAGAAGCAGAATGTCACAACTTCACTTTCCATCTAAATTAGGTTAAAACAACATAATATCAGGCTGTTAAGATGGAGGTCCTATCCTGATAGTATCCATCCTCGCCAGATAATGAAAAAGATCTTAAAATGTCTGAAGAAAACTTTGTTTGATAGTGACCACTTATCAACAGTTGTAATTGTAAAATCTATACTTCTAGGCTACATCTACACTGGCCCCTTCTTCGGAAGGGGCATGCTAATTTTGAAAGTCAGAATAGGGAAATCCGCGGGGGATTTAAATATCCCCCGCGGGATTTAAATAAACATGGCCGCCGCTTTTTTTCCGGCTTGGGGAAAAGCCGGAAAAAAGCGTCTAGACTGGCGCGATCCTCCGGAATAAAAGCCCTTTATTCCGGAGGATCGCGCCAGTCTAGACACTTTTTTCCGGCTTTTCCCCAAGCCGGAAAAAAAGCGGTGGCCATGTTTATTTAAATCCCGCGGGGGATATTTAAATCCCCCGCGGATTTCCCTATTCTGACTTTCAAAATTAGCATGCCCCTTCCAAAGAAGGGGCCAGTGTAGACGTAGCCCTATTGTTTTGCCTTTGTGGTCCCTACTACTCTATTGTTTATCTGTATGGTCTCTATCAGGTTCTTTGATAGTTATGTATCAGACAGAAACAAATTTTGCTAGGTGTAAATCAACTATAGTGGTGGGGTATGATTGGTTAAAGAATAGTTTTACAATGTGTTAGGATTGGTTATTAAATTATTTAGTAATATTTAAGTAAAATAATTGGTTAAAGTATAACTAAGCATGGCTCAAGCTTCACTACATAAACTGGGGTCAAAAGGAAGTTCTTTGGAACCAACTCCAAGACAACTTTGGAACCAACTTCAAGATCTAAGCTGCCAGACCTCAACACTCTGCAAATGATACAGTCCAGAAACTGGAGTTCCCCAGATGACCAAATCCTGACTGGCCATCAAGAAAAGTTCATCTGCCTATTGGGAGTGGTGGCATTGTATTGTATGTGGAGTATGTTCATTCTGTTTTGGTGACTGTGAATAAACAAAGGGAATGTAGGATATTACTGTGTACAACTCTTTCACTAGTAAAGGAGGCTGCAAACCTGCAGAGTGTAAGTTTACATCCTGTGCCCACAAAAATGTAAGGGTGGGTGCCTAAATCAATAGACATGCATCTGACGAAGTGGGTCTTTGCCCACAAAAGCTTATGCTTCAATAAATCTGTTAGTCTATAAGGTGCCACAGGACTCCTCGTCACTTTTTTTTAATCAACAGAGTTTCACCATGAGCTCTAAGAACTGGTTAAAGGTAAATGATCCTAGTGTATACAAGTAACAGAAAATTTTGTGTGGGTAAGACATTTTTCTAATTCTTTTTTGAACCCAGTTATAGTTTTTTCCTTCACAGCATCCTTGGGCAACAAATTTTACAGGCTGACTATGCGTTGTGTGCAGTACTTCCTTTCATTTTGAACATGCTGCCTATTAATTTAATTGGGTGATCCTGGTTCTTGTGTTATGTGAAGGAGTACATAACTCTTCCTTCTCCACATGAATCATGATTTTATAGACCTCTATCATATCGTCTCATGGTTGTCTCTTTTCTAGCTTGAAAAATCAGAGTCTTTTTAATCTCTCCTCATACAGAGGCTATTCCATACTCTTAATCATGGTTGTTGCCTTTCTCTATTTACTTCTCTCCATTCAGAAAATAACTAGTTATTCCTAATCTTTCTTTCCTTTCAACCAGTTACTGATCCATGAGAGGACCTTTCCTCTTATCCCATGACTGCTTTACTTTGCTTAAGAGCCATTTGTCTGGGACCTTGTTGAAGACCTTCTGAAAGTCCAAGTACACTATGTTCACTGGATCACCTTTGTCCACAAGCTTGTTGACCCTCCTCAAAGAATTGTAATAGATTGCTGAGGCATGATTTCCCTTTACAAAAACCATGCTGATTCTTCTCCCAACATACCATGTTAATCTGTGTGTCTGATAATTCTATTCTTTACTATAATTTCAATCAATTTGATACTGAAGTTAGGCTTATGAACCTGCAATTGCCAGGATCTCTTCTGGACCACTATTTAAACATTGCTGTCACATTAGTAGTCATCCAGTCATCTGGTACAGAATCTCATTGAAATAATAGGTTAAAGTTTTAACACACATTCCAAGCATTTCTAATTTCCTAATACAAACTAATTCAGTTAGGGCTCAATTCACAGTGGCACAAAACTGATTTAAAATGGGCTAGAATTTGGCCCAGGCTTGCATAATGATTTGCAACTTATTATGGGCCCTGAACACTAGCTCATATTGTTGCGTACATCTTTCTTTTAGCTAAAAATGGGGAGCTGCTCAAGTATATCTAATACACAAAAAACCACCTAATTATAAGAGAAGGGCAAAATAATTTTAATTTCTGAATGGTCATCACATCCGTGTATATTTTAGTTGATGGATTTTACTGAATCTTTACTATTTAGACCACTTTGTAACTTAAGGTTTTTTTTCCTACAGTAACTGTGCCTTCTTTAACACAAACTTTAAATGATTCATAGATTTTAAGACCAGAGGGAGCCATTAAATCTCATCAGATCTTCTCTATAATACAAGTCATAGAATTTCATCCAATTACCCCTGCAGTAAGCCCAATAACTTGTAATGAAAATGGCACAGAGCTCCATAGTCAGACTTGTTAGCACTTTGGCTGAAACATTCATCCAGCTGAGTCTAATAGCCTTGAGATAAAGAGCAAATCTATCAGGTCACCATCATGAATCTTATGAACTTTGAAGGTCTTGTTTGCTGCTGTTGCAGGTGGCTCTGAGCTTTTGGAAAATAAAAATGGTGCTCAGCTGTTGTCTCAGTTCTTCTCTAGGATACGCATGCACAACTCCTTTTGACCTCATTGGGAATTGCACAGATGTGTCTGGCAGAAATGGGACCAATAAAGGCAACTATAGGAATTTTAGTGATACAGCTATAAAAGGGTTATTTTAAAAAATGTTACCCTGATGACAGAGGATATGATTGCATGATCTGCATGCAGGGGGGCTGGAACAAGCACTTCAAGCTAGGGAGCATGGCAGCCTCCCTAGCTCCAGCATCTATGTCTGTGTGTGATGGAGGAGGATGGAGGAGATGGTCATGACAGTTCCATTCTACTTCTAAATATGGGACTTTTTACAGTCCTAATCCAAAGCCTACTGAAGGCAACAGAAAGACTTCTGGTGACTACAGTGACTTTGGATCAGATAGACGAGACAGTGGGGCTGCAGCTTCTAGTCTAGCCTGGAGTAAGAGCCATGGGCAGGTGCACAGCAACTTCTTACTCATGCCCTAGGCGTGGGACAGGGATGTGTGTGTGTGTGTGTGTGTGTGTGTGTATGAATGTAAGCATCACAATGCCTCACCATTTCACTTGTAAGAAGGCCATTTCCTTTGGGTTTTTGTAAACAAAGTGAATATTCATCCTCATGGACCAGTGCCGGTCACTGTGATGCAGTTTAGGAAGTCAGCAAACTGGTCCCTGCTTTCAAAAAGGGTGAGAAACACTGACCTAGATTGTCTGTTTGCCAAGTAGCCCTGACTAAGTGGCACCATCCCAGAAGCAGCCAAGGGACAGAACTGTGCAGAGGTAAGTCCTTCCCCACACCCTCCCCTTTCCCAGGAATGGTAATGCATGCCTGCCCTTTACTAGCACATTATACTCCTCATGCCCAGTCAGCTGTGCTGGCCAGGTCATTGGGGATATAATCTATTCTACCCTATCTGCCGAGGTAAGGGTGAGGTATTAGGCACGCAGCCTCTGCATATCCTCCCCAGTGATATGTGGATAAGGGTGTATGTGGGTCTTGTCCTACTAATGCCACTGTGAACCTGTCTGAACCACAATCTAGCCTATAACAAACATTTCCTAGTTGCAGATTTAAAAAAAAATTTCCCCTCTTCCAGTTACAATTTTAGGATGCTCGTGTCCACAGACAAATGTCGCCCTTCACAAAAGTTTACTTCCTAAGGGGCTCTAGACGTTTGCAGGTGATTCCTTGAAATCCCAGATGCAACATATTGTACAATGTAGTTTAATACCTCTTTCATCCTGACTTTCACTTTCTTAAATAGAAGGCAGGTTAGGTTTCAGGTCCTAAACTTAAATTTTGGCACAATGAAAGAAAGCCAAGCTGCTTGATTAGATTCATTATTCAAGGAAACCACTGTAAACTTAATCAGATTTGTTATGTGTTTCCACTCAATGTCAGCAGGGAATCAGAT
The DNA here is from genome assembly GCF_049634645.1 of Pelodiscus sinensis. Taxonomy (NCBI): domain Eukaryota; kingdom Metazoa; phylum Chordata; order Testudines; family Trionychidae; genus Pelodiscus; species Pelodiscus sinensis. The sequence goes on from NC_134711.1 coordinate 77,871,710, forward strand.
TAAATTAAGGCTGAAGGTCTCAACTGCATTCTAGCCCTTGATCAAGTTACTAATGCTTCAGTTTAAGAAGTATGACAAGATTATTAGATGATTTTAAAAGCCTTGTGTTTTAAGAGATAGTTGATAACACTAAAGCAATTATTTTTGTAGTCAAATTACGCAATTCTTGCAGTCACATTAATGAAACAGTGGTTTGTCAAACTGCAATAAGGTGCTTTAATGAATAGAATTTGGTTGTATATGCAAGGGATTCCTTTGTTTTATTTATAAACCTACTAGAAGATTTATCTGGTGTTGCTCGGGTCCTTAAAATGGAAATGTACATGCTTCATTGAAATCATTGCTCTGGGGTTGAGGATGAAGGGATTCAGTTTGCGGACTGGTCCGGGGGAGAGAGGACTAACACAGCCTCTTTTACCATAGTAGCTTGGGGCAATAGACTTGTCTGTCTATGGCCACTGCAGTGGGCACAGTGGAGGAAAGATGCATGTCTCCCACCTGGGAGACAGACAGATACACGGACAAACAGACGCACAAACAAACTTTATGAAATATATAGAAGATAGCTGTCCCTTTCTCCAGCTCTGTCCTCAGCTGGCCAATGGGGTTATAGCTATCCCAGTCCCCATCTCTGGCCCCTTGTTGTCCCCCTGTGATCATTCTGCAGTACAATTGTTCCTCCTACCAAACTCCTCCCTTTCCATTTTATGAGAATTAATCAAATTCCAGGCACATCTTGTTGCCTTGGCACAACCAAAAGCTTACCTTGCTTTAAGTTATGATAAGAGAAAGCTACATACCAAATGTGGAGGTCCCAGCACTTACTAGAGGGGTAGCCGTGTTAGTCTGAATCTGCAAACAGGACTCCTTGCCGCTCTAGCACTTACTGTTTAGGAGGAATTCTTGAACAAACGGATGGACAGACGCACATTTCTAAAATATATAGTAAGATGGGTTCCACTCCATGGACTACATCTAATCACAGCTTTCTTTCAAGACTTTGGTTGCCTTTGAAAACCTCCCCATATGCTTTTAAAATGGTCTCTCTTGTCTGTAGAAACCACCCTTTTGCTACTTCTACTGAAGCTACAAAATTCGAATGCTCTCCCATATTTAGAGCAATGGTTTGCATGACTGTATTCCTCAAGAAGAGCCGGTGGTACTTACCAACCACCACAAACTTTATTTGGTCAACGAAAGAAATCACATTGCAGGAGTGCTGGCTATTCAGCTGAAATGGCACAGGGTGTTTCCCAATTAATATTGTTACGTGCACAGAGGTGGGTATTTTCCCTTGTTGCTTTCTTGTCCCTGATTGGCACCCTGAACCTGCTATGCTCTTAGATTCCAGGAAAGAGGCAGAAAATCCCTCCCTTACTTGTACAAGTCTGTTGACAGGGCCGTCCTTAAGAGTTTTGGTGCCATAGGCATCTCAAGCACCTGCTCTTTCCATGTCCCTCTCCCCATAGGGAGGGAGCCACTCCATGGGACAGGGTTGTACTCAGGACTGTGGGGGCAGGAAATGTGGTGGGAGGGAGGGGGTGTTGGTAGGAGGAGGGTAGGGACACAGCTGGCTGGAGCTGCGGGCCAGCAGCCAGAGCAGCCTGCCAGAACTGCAGGGGCAGAGATTTGGGCCAGGGAGACCAGGAGCCTGGGATAGAGTCTGAAGGGGCTGGGAGGTAAAGCAGGAGAGGAAGATTGGGGCTGACAGGGCCAGGATGCAGAGCAGGGGTGGGGAGGGCTGGAGGGTCTGGGGTCCATGGAACCAGGAAGTGGAGCAGGGGGCAGAGGTCATGGGGATTGAGGCTGCTGGAGCCAGTGTTTTCTATGACCCTAAGCCAGGGATCTCGGCTGCACATCGCCATTCATGGCCAATGGGAGTGGCAGGAAACGACATGGACCAGGACACAGTTTCCTGCCACTCACATTGGCTATGAATGGTGATCTGTGGCCAACGAAAGCTTCAATTGCCCGATAGCTGTGGAGCCACAGGTAAATATAGAAGTGGGGGCCCGCCAGGGACTAATCCTGTGGACTGGACCCAGCCTGTGAGTCAGAATTTGCCCACCCATGCCCTAGTCACATGCAGCATAGTTAGGGCATAGGTTGGACCTCCCTGGTCCGGCACCCTTGGGACCTGAGCGAACCCAAACCAGAGAGTTTTCCAGACCAGAGGAGGTCAATGCTTCCCTCACGGCTGCCCCACTCCTGGGCTCCCAAGGCTGGAGCTCCTGCTTGCTGTCACCAGGCTTTCCCAGAGATCCCCTGCCGGGGCCACCCGGCTGCCACCAGCCCTGCTCGGATGCCACCGACCCCACTGCTACTACAGACTCCCCAGCTAAGGCTTCCCTGCTGCTGCCTGACCCCACTGCTACCGGGGATACCCCAGGTTTCCCAGCCAGGACTCCCTGGATGCTGGTACCATTGATGCTGGAGCATCCCCAGTCCTGCCTAGCCCTGATAATCCTGAGGAGTTCCCCAATTGGGGTCACCCGGCCTGCTGCTGACTGGGGTTTCTTGTGGCTCCCAGATGGGGGCTGCCTAGCCACCATTGGCCTCACTGCTGGGGTCAGTCCTGCTCCTGCTGGGCGTTCACCTGGCCTGGCAGACACCACGGGTTCCCTGGTCAGGACAAGGGCTCCCCATTCGCAGCCTGGCCTGGCTGACATCATGAGTTCCCTGGCCGGAGTAGGGGCTCCCCATTCACTGCCTGGTCCTGCTGATGTCGGGGGGTTCCCCAACTTGGCCCGGGTTCCCCAGCTGCCACCTGGATCAGCCACTGCTGGCCCAGCCAGGGTTCTCCAGCCCTGCATTCTCACAGCTGGCTCCCACTCTTTGCCTCCGGTGCTCTTTGTTCTAGCATCATGATCTGACCACAGATGTTGCTGGACCAGAGAATCCCAGATTTGTGAGGTTCAACCTGTACTAAATTTGGAGCAGCACTGGTGCCCTAAATTTAGTGGTGCTCTATGCAGCTGGGTACGTTGCATATGCTTAAGGACTGCCCTATCTATTGGACTTTTCCTGGGACCAGAAAGGAGGGACAAGGCAAGAATTGGAAGGCAAGATCAAATCAGTATCTTAGATGCCTATATACAAATGCAAGGAGTATGGGTAATAAGCAGGAAGAACTGGAAGTGCTAATAAATAAATACAACTATGACATTTCTGGCATCACAGAGACTTGATGGGATAATACACATGATTGGAATATTGGAATATTGGTATAGAAGGGTACAGCTTACTCAGGAAGGACAGATGGGGAAAAAAGGGAGGAGGCGTTGTCTTATATATTAAAAATGTACACACTTGGACCTATGTGGAGATGGACGTAGGAGATGGACATGTTGAGAGTTTATGGGTTAGGCTAAAAGGAGTAAAAAACAAGGGTGATGTCATGTTAGGGGTTTACTACAGGCCACCTACCCAGGCGGCAGAGATGGATGCTTTTTTTAAACAACTAATAATATCATCCAAAGCGCAGGATTTGGTGGTGATTAGGGACATCCACTATCCAGATATATGTTGGGAAAATAACACAGTGGGGTACAGACTATTCAATAAGTTCTTGGTCTGCATTGAAGACAACTTTTTATTTTAGAAGATTGAAAAAGCTACTGGGGGGAAGCTGTTCTATATTTGATTTTAACAAATAGGGAGGAATTGGTAAAGAATTTGAGAGTGGAAGGCAGTTTGGGTGAAAGTGATCTTGAAGTCATAGAGTTCATGGTTCTATGGTTTGGTAGAAGGAGAACAGCAAATTAGAGACAATGGATTTCAGAAAGGCAGATTTTGATGAGCTCAGAGAGCTGGTAGGTAAGGTCCCATGGGAGGCAAGAATGAGGGGAAAAACAACTGAGGAGAGTTGGCAGTTTTTCAAAGCGACATTATTAAGGGCCCAAAATAAAGCTATTCTGCTGCGCAGGAAAGATAGAAAATATGGCAAAAGACTGCCTTGGTTTAAACAGGAGATCTTTCATGATCTAAAAATAAAAAAGGAGTCATATAAAAAATGGAAACTAGGACAAATTACAAAGGATGAATATAGGCAAACAATACAGGAATGCAGGGGCAAGATTAGAAAAGCAAAGGCACAAAACGAGCTCAAACTAGCTACAGGCATAAAGGGAAACAAAAAGACATTCTATAAAAACATTAGAAGCAAGAGGAAGACCAAGGACAGGGTTTGCCCATTGCTCAGTGAGGAAGGAGAAACAGTAACAGGAAACTTGGAAATGGCAGAGATGCTCAATGACTTCTTTGTTTCGGTCTTCACTGAGAAGTCTGATGAAGGAATGCCTAACATAGTGAATGCTAGTAGGAAGGGGGTAGGTTTAGAAGATAAAATAAAAAAAGAACAAGTTAAAAATCACTTAGAAAAGTTAGATGTCTGCAAGTCACCAGGGCCTGATGGAATGCATCCTAGAATACTCAAGGAGCTGATAGAGGAGGTATCTGAGCCTTTAGCTATCATCTTTGGAAAATCATGGAAGACAGGAGAGATTCCAGAAGATTGGAAAAGGGGAAATATAGTGCCTATCTATAAAAAGGGAAATAAAAACAAGCCAGGAAACTACAGACCTGTCAATTTAACTTCTATGCCAGGAATGATAATGGAGCAAGTAATTAAGGAAAACATTTGCAAACACTTGGGAAATAATAAGGTGATAGGAACAGCCAGCATGGATTTATAAAGAACATATCATGTCAAACCAATCTGATAGCTTTCTTTGACAGGATAACTAGTCTTGTGGCTAGGGGAGAGGCGGTGGACGTGGTATACCTGGAATTTAATAAGGCATTTGATACGATCTCGCATGATATTCTTATCAATAAACTAGGCAAATACAACTTAGATGGGGCTACTATAAAGAGGGTGCCTAACTGCCTGGATAACCATTCTCAGAGAGTAGTTATTAACAGTTCACAATCCTGCTGGAAAGGAATAACAAATAGGGTTCTGCAGGCGTCTGTTTTGGGACCGGTTCTGTTCAATATCTTCATCAACTATTTAGATATTGGCATAGAAAGTACACTTATTAAGTTTGCAGATGATACCAAGCTGCGAGAGGTTGCAACTTCTTTGAAGGACAGGGTCATCATTCAAAATGATCTGGACAAATTGGAGAAATGGTCTGAGATAAATAGGATGAAGTTTAATAAGGACAAATGCAAAGTGCTCCACTTAAGAAGGAACAATCAGTTTCACACATAGGCTTTGTCTAAACTACACCCCTCTGTCAGCAGAGAGATGTGAATTAGATACATTGGAAGTGCAAATGAAGCAGGGAATTAGATATCCCCAACTTCATTCACATACTCACGTTCTGGTGCTGTTTCGATCAAGTGCCATTTTGAAACTGAAACTGCGGCTTATATGTGGTTCTGCCGACAGCAGGGTGATTTTTTTGACAGATCTCATACTCATTTTTTGAGGAGTACAGGATCTGTCAAAAAATCACCTTGCTGTTGGCAGAACTGCATGGAAGCCGCAGTTTCAGTTTCAAAATGGTGCTTGATCGAAACAGCGCCAGAATGTGAGTATACAAATGAAGCGTGGAATATTTAAATGCCCGCTTCATTTGCACTTCTGATGTGTCTAATTGACATCCCTCTGCTGAATGAGGGGTGTAGTTTAGACACAGCCGTACAGAATGGGAAGCAACTGTCTAGGAAGGAGTACAGCAGAAAGAGATCTAGAGGTTAGAATGGACCACAAGCTAAATATGAGTCAACAGTATGATGCTGTTGCAAAAAAACTAAACATGACTCTAGGATGCATTAACAGGTGTGTTGTGAGCAAGACACAAGAAGTCATTCTTCTGCTCTACTCAGCGCTCAGTTGGAGTATTGTGTCCAGTTCTGGGCACCGCATTTCAAGAAAGATGTTGAAGAGGAAATTGGAGAGGATCCAGAGAAGAGCAACAAGAATGATTAAAGGTCTAGAGAACATGACCTATGAAGGAAGGCTGAAAGAATTGGGATTGTTTAGTTTAGAAAAAAGAAGTCTGAGGGGGGACATGATAGCAGTTTTCAGGTATCTAAAAGGGTGTCCTAAGGAGGAGGGAGAAAACTTGTTCTTGGCCTCTGAGGATAGAACAAGAAGCAATGGGCTTAAACTGCAGCAAGGGAGGTTTAGGTTGGACTTTAGGAAAAAGTTTCTAACTGTCAGGGTGGTTAAACACTGGAATAAATTGCCTAGTGATGTTGTGGAATCGCCATCTCAGGAGATATTTAAGAGTAGGTTAGATAAATGTCTACACATACTAGGTCCTGCCATGAAGGTAGGTGACTGAACTTGATGACCTCTCGAGGTCCCTTCCAGTCCTAGTATTCTATGATTCTATGATTCCTCATCTCTTGCACATTGCTAAAATGAAAAAAATTAAAAAACAGTGAGTAGTCCTGCAGCACGTTAGAGACTAATAAAAATGTAGATGGTATCATGAGCTTGAATGGGCACAGCCCACTTCTTCAGTTGAAACATGAAAGTTTATTAAATGCTGTCCGCTACTCTGTCTATGGGGTTGAGTTGCTTTCATACTAACTCCATGCCTTGCTAGTGTCCCACCAATGACAGTACCTCCAGGGAAAACAGGCCCTCTGTCTCCAGTTCCTCTGATCAAGATAGAATAGTGCAAGCACAAACACAAAGAGCCATGCCTAAAATATCATCTAGAGAACTCTGGAAGTCACCACATTTATTAATCTCACTGCTAGACTACATCTTCTTCTTCTCTATTGATGATGGAGGACCCAGAACATTAAAATCACTCCACAAGTCCTACAGAAAATTGTTTCCCTGCAATATATGTGGAGTGTTTTGGGGTCCTTCCCGGTGTGCTGACAAAGCGACTGACACTTACCTTCTTGCTCTCTAGGGCTTTTTGCTACCCTATTTTGCTGGGCCAGATTTCCTGGTCTCCCCCAGCCTGACACAGAGCAGAGATGTCCCCTCACCCCCAAAGAGCAATGTAGACACTGAATCCCTTCAGGGCTGAGGAGAAAGCAGTTTCAGGCACAGCATCCATGAAATCCACCCCCCAAATGGGATCAGAACCCCAGATAAATCATTGAGGCAAGCCCTCTTTAACAATGAAAGGAGAATCTGCACACTGGTCCCCCAAGTAAAAATTATTTATACTAGGCTTTATAGTAAATACAAATGATTTTATTAAGTACAGACAGAAGGATTTAAGTGGTTGCAAGTGAAAACAGGCAGAGCAAAGTAAATTACACATTTAAAATAACAGAAAATGTATCGCTAGTTCTAACACACTAAAGCTTATTGCAAATTTACCCTAAAACTGGTCTTATTTCAGCTAAATATCCAAGCTAGGAAAGATCTTTTTCTCCCTGAGGAGAAAAACTATTCCTTGCCCCATATCTGAAATTTTACATATAAGAATGGTGTATGCAAATGATGTATGGCCACTTGGAAATAAAATTTAACATCCCTGTGGTGGGAAAAACACCTCAGTAGCTCAACACTGTGGCATTAAATTTTAGAATGGGTGACTACACAAATATGAGGAGGTTAATTAAAAAGAAATTAAAAGGTACAGTGACAAAAGTAAAATCTCTGCAAAATACATGGAAACTTTTCAAAGACACCATAATAGAGGCCCAAACTTAAATGTATACCCCAAATAAAACACACAGTAAGAGAACCAAAAAAAGTGCCATGATGGCTTAACAACCAAGTAAAAGAATCAGTGAGATATAAAAAGATATCTTTTAAAAAGTAGAAGTCAAATCCCAATGAGAAAAATAGAAAGGAGCATAAACTTTGTCAAATTAATAATAAGAAAAGGCAAAAAGGAATTGGAATAACAGCTAGCAAAAAACCTCAAAAAGTAATAGCAAAATGTTTAAGTACATCAGAAGCAGGAAACAAGTGGGGCCCGTGGATGATGAAGAAGCCAAAGGAGCACTCAAAGATGATAAAGTAGTTGCGGAGAAGCTAAATGAATTCTTTGCTTTAGTCTTCATGGCTGAGGATGTTAGGGAGATACCCAAACCTGAGCCATTCTTTTTAGGTGACAAATCTGAGGAATGGTCCCAGATTGAGGTGTCATTGCAGGAGGTTTTGGAACAAATTGATAAACTTAACAGAAACAAGTCACTGGAACCAGATGGCATTCACCCAGGAGTTCTGAAAGAACTCCAGTGTGAATTGCGGAACTATTAACTGCAGTTTGCAACCTATCTTTTAAATCAACTTCCGTACCTAATGACTGGAAGATAGCTAACATGATGCCAATATTTAAAAAGTGCTCTAGAGGTGATCCTGGAAATTACAGAGCGGTAAGTCTAGCATCAGTATGGGGCAAATTAGTTGAAACTATAGTAAAGAATAAAATTGTCAGACAGACAGACACATGGATGAACATACTTTGTTGGTGGAAAGTCAACATGGTTTCTGTAAAGGGAAACCATGCCTTACTAATCTACTAGAGTTCTTTAAGGGGGTCAACAAACATGTGGACAAGGAAATCCAGTGGATATAGTATGCTTAGATTTCTAGAAAGCCTTTGACAAGTCTCTCACCAAAGGCTCTTAAGTAAAATAAATTGTCATGGGTTAAGAAGAATCCTTTCATGGATTGACAACTGGTTAAAAGACGGGAAACAAAGGGTAGGAATAAATGGTAAGTTTTCAGACTGGAGAGAGGTAACTAGTGGATTCTCCCAAGGGTCTGTCCTGGAACCAATTCTGTTCAATTTATTTATAAATGATCTGGAGAAAGGGGTAAACAGTGAGGTGGCAAAATTTGCAGACGATACCTTGCTGCTTAAGTAAGTTTAGATCAAAGCAGACTTTGAAGCGCTTCAAAAAGATCTCACCAAACTAAGTGATTGGGCAATAAAATGGCAAATTAAATAAAATGTTGATATATGTAAAGTAATGCACATTGGAGAAAATAATCCCTACTATATACACAATATGATGGGGACTAATTGAATTACAACTACTCAAGAATGAGATCTTGGAGACACTGTGGATAGTTCTCTCAAAACATCCACTCAGTGTGCAGCGTCAGTCAAAAAAACAAACGGAATGTTAGGAATAATTTAAAAAGGGATAGAGAATAACTCAGAGAATATCTTATTGTCTTTATAAAAGCGCATGGTATGCTCATATCTGGAATACTGCGTACAGATGTGGCTGCCTCATCTCAAAAAAGATATATTGGCATTGGAAAAGGTTCAGAAAAGGGCACCTTTAGAGGTTTGGAACGGGTCCCCTATGAAGAAAGATTACAAAGATTTGGATTTTTCATCTTAAAAAGAGGAGACTAAGGGGAGGATATGATAGAGGTCTATAAAATCATGATTGGGGTGGAAAAAGTGAATAAGGAAACATTATTTACTTGTTTCTGAATCCTATAAAATAAGAACTAGGGGTCATCAAATGAAATTAATAGGTATCAGGTTTAAAATAAACAAAAGGAAGTTTTTCTTCATGCAGCACACAGTCAACCCGTGGAACTCCTTGCCAGAGGATGTGGTGAAAACTAGGACTCTAATAGGTTTCAAAAAAGAGTTAGATAAATTCATGGAGGTTAGCTCCATCAATGGCTACTAGCCAGGATGGGTAGGAATGGTGTCCCTAGCCTCTGTTTGTCTGGAAATGGATGACAAGAGAGGGATCACGTGATGATTACTTGTTGTGTTCGCTCCCTCTGGGCCATCTGGCATTGGCCACTGTCAGAAGACAGGATACTGGGCTAGATGAACCTTTGGTCTGACCCAGTATGGCTGTTCTTATGTCCTTATGCATACACCAATACAGGCAGTCCCTGAGTTACGCGGATCCGACTTACTTCGGATCCGCAGTTATGAATGGTTTTTTTTTGCTGTGGAAGACGGGAACGGTGGAATGCCCATATGCGCCCCGGTCCCGCTGCCCACATCCTCCGGGGTGAGAAAAGCTGCTCCGCATCTCCCTGGTCTGCTGGGGGGGGAACCCCCCCCCAGCAGACCAGGGAGACGCTGAGCAAAGCCGCGGAGCACACGGGCAGCAGGAAAGCCCAGACGCGCCGCGGCTGTCTTTGCTCTCTGTCTCCCTGGTCTGCTGTCTCCAGCAGACCAGGGAGACGCGGAGCAAAGCCGCGGAGCATGCGGGCAGCGGCAGACCAGACGCGCCAACCGGCAGCACCCTAGCTGCTCTACCACAGGCCGGAGAAAAGCCTGGTCTGCTGGGGGGGGCACACTAGCTACGCCCCCCTCCCCAGCAGACCAGGGAGACGCGGAGCAAAGCCGCGGGGAACCCGGGCGGCGGGACCGCGGTGCGTCTCGGTCCGCCGCCCGCATCTCCCTGGTCTGCTGGGGAGGGGAGGGGCGCAGCTAGTGTGCCCCCCCCCCAGCAGACCAGGCTTTTCTCCGGCCTGTGGTAGAGCAGCTAGGGTGCTGCCGGTTGGTCCCGCAGCGCCGCTCTGGGCGCTACTGGACCAACCTGGCAGCACCCCAGCTGCTCTGCCCCAGGCGTCCTGATTCAGCCGCTGCTGGTCAGTTTCAGCCCCGGGCTTCCTGGAATCATTCGCTGATCAGTTTCAGCAGCAGCTGACTTGGGGACGCCTGGGGTTCTTAAGTTGAATCTGTATGTAAATCGGAACTGGCGTCCAGATTCAGCCTGTTGAAACTGATCAGCGGCTTATTCCAGGAAGCCCGGGCTTCCTGTAGTCAGCCGCTGGTCAGTTTCAGCAGCGGCTGAATCTGGACGCCAGTTCCGACTTACATACAGATTCAACTTAAGAAGAAACCTACAGTGCCTATCTTGTACGTAACCCGGGGACTGCCTGTATAAGATATAGAAATCTAGCAGACTGTGACATTAAAATTGATAGGTTACTTGAGGTATTTTGTCCAAATTGTCTTTGAGTTATGCATGTTTATGTCCATAAGCCAATTTCAGAAAGTGGGTTGGGGAGCTCATCACATGGAGTGTGAGAATTTTACATACTGTCTTTGACAGTGCTTGTGTGTGCATGCATATGTATATTCCAGAAGTTAGTGAGGATGGGATAGCATGGATTGTCACTATCATAGTAATAGACCAAGTACACGGGATAATTGTGAACTTGCAAGGCGACGCAGCATGAGAACCATTAATATTACAAATCATCTGAACTGTAATCCCACTGCACTTTGATAGCCTGTGAGATAAGAAATTTCAGTTTGTTCTTCACAAAGTGATAGCTGTGAACCCTCCTTATAATAATTCAGGTCCAGTGAAGGTTATTTTCTCCTTAATAAACACGAACAGGCAAAGTATTCTTCAGTGCATATCACTCAGGGTTGTGTAGTCAAGGATCATTTAATGAAACAAAATTATGTAGGCTGATAGAAACTGTCAGTTTCACTCTCTATTGTCACTTGCTAGTTAATGCTGGATTTTAGATGATCAGTCTATTGTATTTCTAGAACACTGCTATATAAAAATCAGAAGTTTCCATCTCCCGTACCCCAGCTGGATGCATTTAATGACAGTCTTAAATACAAACCCAAAAATGTAAAGACCCATGTCACTGAATATTTGATTTATTTCAGAAAACACTAATGTATTGCATACTAACCACAGTTAACTGCATACTAACCAACTAACTGCAGCTGCATAGCCTTATGTTCCATATGGTATAGGCATTTTAATTACAGAGGCATCTTAAAATAACCAAAAATCTCTCCTGTGAGAAGCAAGTATATATGAATGATTTATTCTAATTAAAAAAGCAAAGGAATAAAACATTTACAATGTAAATGCTTATTGTGGCTGAAAAACCACGAAGAATAATGGTGTCTGTGTTGAGAGAATTTAATTTATTTCACATTTTTGTGAGTAAATTAATAGGAGGAATATTTTGCTGTCAGCAAACCTGTAGAACCAATTGATTAGACTTATTCACACTGCTGTATGCTGTTGACCAAAAAAAGAGAGAGAAAGAAAGCATATGCATATCTTTTATAACAGACTGGTGTGTCACTATCATTTTGATTCTGCTTATTAAGGAAGACCTTTCATTTTGTGAAATTCCTATTAACACCTTTTCAGTAGCATGTTGCTGGCAAGGGCACTGCTGTGAGCATATCATGTTGGGAGCCATGCTTAAGGAGCTGGGAGAAGGCATTCTCCCACCTAGGATAGGGCCTGAATCTTCTGTTTGGCCAGTGCTAGCATGTGGACAGCTGCATGACACATGGTGGCTCAGTGTGTGAAGCTGGCCTGGGAGAAATGAGATAGCAGCCAGGAGTACACGGTACTGAAGTGCTTCGCATCTGTTATGTGTTTAAATGTGTCATGTATAGATGGAGCGTTTTCTTTGGGTATCAGATAAGGAGGGATTGAAAGTGGTTCTTAAAAGGAAATAACAGAAGGAATCAACATGAGGCAGATGCTCACACAAAATTAAGTACCATTGCATAACCAAATGCCCCCTAGGAATCTGTTTCCCATGAGAAATGTGACAAAAAAGTGCGACCATATTTAGCACTACATTGTGACTTGGACTGCAAGACTGCAAAAGAGCAAGGTTGAATAACAACTCCCTTTATTTCCCGGCATAGTCTATCCAGACTGCAGATCTGGACGTGTAGGAATAAGCAGCTATTTTGAGCCTGTTCACTCTTACTCCAGAGCACAGGAGTCAGTGGAAATGGGTGTGAGGTAACCTTAATCCTGGCATTTGCTCACTTCTGAGTGCTGAACTTTGCAACCTTAATGTTCTTTGAACATACTTTGTGTGTGTATAATAAGATCACTTTAGTGGATGCTGCAGCTTTCTTATGTGTCATTTACTACAATAAGATACCTCGACTGCTTGGGTCTGAATTTTTCTCTACATTGAAAAGGACTGAATGGTCATGATAGCTGATTAGTCAGGGCTGTTTGTCAGGGCATGTAGAATTAGTTGATGGTCTTAGCACCATTACCAATAAATGGATGTTTACTAATTGCCGGGGTCAGATGCTATTCACCTGACAGTACTGTAGGAATTAGCTGAAGAAATCTCAGAAGCAGTGGCAATAATATGTACAAACTCAGGGATACCAGGATAAGTCCTGGATAATGAGAGGAGCGAATGTCGTGCCACTCCTTACAAAGGGGAAAAAGGAGGAGCCTAGAAACTATAGACCAGTTACCCTGACTTTGATACCTGGGAAGCTAGTAGAGCAATGTATAAGAAACTCAAATTGTAAATACTTTGGAGAATAAAGGGCTAATCACTACCAGCCAGCATGGATTTACCAAAACCAAATCATGCCAAACCAGCTTGATTTCCTTCTTTGACAATGTAACTGATTTGGTGGAGAGGGAGAATGCAGAGGAAGTAATACATCTGGCCTTCAGCAAGGCTTTGGACACAGCCCCACATGAAATTCCGATAAGTAAGCTGGAGAAATGCTGGCTCAACAGAACTGCCATTAAGTGGATACATAATTGTTTACCAACCACAAAGAGGTAACTATGAATGAAATGATGACAGATTGTAGGGAGATCTCAAGTGGGGTTCCACAGAGATCTGTTCTGGGTCTGGTGTTGTTTAATATCTTTATTAATGGCCTAGATGTAGTTATAAAGAGCATACTGATCAAGTATGCAAATGACACAACACTGTAGGGAGTTGCTAACACTTTGGAGGACAAAGCTAAAATTCAGAGGGATTTTGATAAATTGAAGAACTGGGCTGTAGACAACAAAGTGAAAATCAAAAGACACAAATGTAAAGTGCTAAACATAGGGAAGAAAAACCAAATGCACAAATTCAGAAAGGGGGAAAACTGGGCTTGGCAGCAGCACTACTGGGAAGGGTTTGAGAGTTATGGTGGATGACAACCGTGACATGAGTCATCAATGTGATGCTGTGTAAGAAAAAGCAAATGCAATTTTAGGTTGCATTGCCAGAGCCATAGCATGCAACTTAAGGAGGGTGAGAGTAGCATTCTAATCAGCTCTGGTTAGGCCTCTAGAGTACTGAGTCCACTTTTGGTCACCGATGTATAAAAAGTATGTGGAGAAACTGGAGAGGATCCAAAGGTGAGCAACCAAGATGATCAAAGGGATGGAATGCAAGTCATCATAGCAAATGCCGATTAAGATACCAGAATGACTGCCATAAAAAAGGTGGAGAAAAGTTTTTGGCTTTTTTTGCCACAGAGGGCAGGACAAGAGGCAATGGGTTCAAACTACAGCCTAGCCAATTTAGATTAAATCTCAGGACAAAACTTCATAACTGTAAGAACAGCAGGACAATGGTTCAGACTGCTTCTGGAAGCTCCTTCACTGGAGGTTTTCAAAAGGAGGCTGGGTAGCTATCTGTTTTGGATGGTTTGGACACAACAATCCTGCATCTTGGCAGGGGTTAGACTAAATGACCCTCGCAAGCTCTTTTAACCGTATGATTCCATGATTACTGCTTTGCAATGACTAAGGTCCCCACTCACCAATTAGGACCACGGTGTGCTTGATACTGTACAAAAAGTAACAAGATCTGTACTTTTATGGCAAAACATGAAAGACAGATGATAATACACAAGGGGGATTGGAAGTGGAAGAAGAAGGTAATAGCAAGATAAACATATTTTACATAATAGACGCTGGTTGTGCTCACCACCTGCCTAGCCATTTGGCAGAGCTCCTATTATAGTTGACACATTTATTAACAATAATCAGCAAAGATGCTAAGAACTGAATGGGCAGGAAGACTGTTCCAATTATCTCTTAAAGGTCCATGTTGAGGAAAGTCCACAGGAAAGTGTGCATTTTCTCAGCCCAGACTGTAATTGTTTTGTGTATAAACAGTTTTCCATACTTTCTATCTACTACCTTTCAGGAGGAACTACATTAATTTAAAAAAAGGAAGAGGTAAGCATGTTTCAGCAAGCTTCTGTGCAGTAATTCATTATCTCTCTTATTACACCTTGTCAAATGGAATAAGCATGTCAGGATGAAGATGGTGTCTGACTCTTGCATACTAAAAACAGAGAAGGGCAGGATTTGGGATTGTTGTCATGGAAAAGCTGGTAAACAATGGAAAATATGCCTTAGATTAACATTATTTCAACTTCATCTAATAATACAAATCAATCTGCTAATGAGATCTAAGTTCCCCCATCATCCATATTTTTCCCCTTTCACATGAACTGTGGCAATAAAGCAGCAAAGGCAGCAAAAACTAGAAGTCACTACTAAATCGTTCCTTCCTTCAGTTCAGAATACACACTAGAGTTCAAAATGGGACAACGAAATTGGAAATGCTGTACTATATTTTTAACGTTCATAGAGATTCTTTTCTATCAAATGCTGTTGTGGTGGCTTCCCACAGTTCCCCCGTTTCCATAAAAGGTGAGAGAAGCTCAGACAGGTTTATTATTGATACAAATAAATATAAAATATGGTCTGAAGGCCAAATGCAGAGTTGGTGCAAATGAGTGTAGCTCCACTGACATCAATAAGACTACTCCAGTTTATACCAGTTGAGGATCTAGCCCAAGATTGCAATATCTGCTAATAAATGCATGCTCAATATACAAGATACTAAAAAATCTGGGTCAGTGAAATGATATTTTGCCTATGCTGTATAGGAGATTTTCTTTATTAAATTTTAAGGGCTGGTGTATAAACACAAACAAAGCAATAAGCAACAACAAAATATATTGGGATACTCCACATAATCTTCATTTCAATGTGACCAAGTTCTTTTTAAACCTGTGGAAGTCTACATCCATTTCTTTTTCTTTTAAATGTTACCTGTTTAATGATTCATTGAACCACCGGAATCATAAAAAGATTATCATGAGAGCAAAGTGAAGGATCCCATTCTGATGTTTACAAATTATGACAGATACAAGTCTTGTTAAAATAACTGATAAGAGAAATTTGTGGCATGTCATCAGATTAATTTTTAAAGTAACATTTCAGTAACAAGTACTTTAAAAATGGAATCATGAGGAATAATCGATGACTTTCAGTAGTCGAATAAATGCATATTGTTTTCATTTACTTTTCTTTTCTGCCATCCCTGTCCTCAAGCTGAGCAGTGATGGCACCCATTGTCAGAGCAGTTGTATTCATCTATGTGGTCCACAGTCTCCTGGAGGTTTGCAGACTTTTGTCACATGTCATCATATTAGGATAATACTTGACATCAGATTGCCAGAATGGGCAATAACATATTAGGAATTTAATCAAATGAGTTTTAATTAGGTAGAAGTTTTATTAAAATTCACTGAAGGAAATATCTGCTTTGGGTTCACCGCAGGAGCCAGAAAAGTGCAACTACTTAAATACTGGTCCTGAATACTGAATATCCTGTACTCTGCTGACTAATTACATACTATTGGGATCAGTTGGCCAATTTAAAATATATCAGTTGGCTTATGTATTTATAATATAGCATCATTTCCCCAAAGATTTCAAAACACTCAGCAAACCTCATTAAATAATGACATCTCCTAATCTGCACACAAAGGTCACTTCACCAAAATGCAACATCTTTGAGTGCAGGGGTGGAATCAGCAGGGGTGGGGAAAGCTGTGGTTCTCTGTCAAGCTCTTCTCAGTATCCAAACTCTGCTTGCTAGATTGCACAGATGTTCAAAGTATAATTCTAAGTGCTCTGCTGGGCTTGGCTCTGTTATCAGCCTCCACAGCGGTTTCTCCCCCTTGGTGAGGTTTGGATGCCGTGATCTGTGAAGGGTTGGCTCTCTTGAAGTGGGTTCAGATGTCTCCTGGGCTGTGTTGCATTGTCTACACAGGTGAAACTGGAGAAAAAAAATGGTAGTGCACCACTCTATCACACCATAATGAGTTGTCACTACTGTAGACTGTGCAGATCTTCATAGTATGATTACCCTCTCCTTTTCACATGCTATGATTAGCAGAGAAATAATGAATAATACTGTCATTTAGATTGTCACTGGGCATTGGGTTGATTTGGGCAGTTGACACCTCTCAGAGGGTATGTCTACACTACCCCGCTAGTTCGAACTAGCAGGGGTAATGTAGTCATCCGCAATTGCAAATGAAGCCCGGGATTTGCATAAAGCCGGCCAGCGCCATTTTTAAATGCCGGCTAGTTCGAACCCCGTGCCGCGCGGCTACACGCTACACGCGGCACGGAGTAGCTAGTTCGGATATGGTATCATGCGCTTTCGTGGGCAGAGCCCACTTCTTTAGATGACCAGAGTTTTCAGTTTAGCATGTGCAGACCCAAAATAAATAGAGGAGCAGGGAGCAGGGGGTAGGAAAAAAAAAGGAGGGGGGGGGAACAAGAAGCAGAGGGTATGAAAATATCAAAGGGAAAACCAAACAGGCAAAACTGGTAATCTATAAGCACTTAAAAATTGGATAGTTAAAAGAAGCAGATAAGGATCAAAGGATAGCAATTAGGGCATGTCTGCATTATAGCGTTAATTTGAGTTAACTTAATTTGAAATAGTTAATTCAAATTAAGCTAATTTGAATTAACGCATCTACACAGAAATCCTATTTCGAAATAGTGTTTTGCTTTAGCACTGAGTGGACCCTGAACTGATGTTAAGGCTGGCCAGAACCAGTGCCAGCAGGGCATCAGGTTAGCACTGTGGGTATGTCTACACAGCACTACACAGCACTACAGCACTAATTCAAACTAACTTAATTCGAATTAGTTAATTTGAAATAAGCTAATTCGAATTAGTGCATCTAGACCTAAAAACTAATTCGAATTAGTGTTTTGCTAATTCGAACTAGCATGTCCACACTGAGTGGACCCTGAACCGAAGTTAAGGTTGGCCGGAACCAGTGCCAGCAGGGCATCAGGTTAGGACTTAGAGTGTGGAGCTGCTGCCTCAGGCTAGCCAAGGGCTGTGCTTAAAGGGACCTAACGGACAGACAGTTCTCAGGGTTCCCCGCTTGCTTGTCTAACTCGATGAGGGACAGTAAAGCAGTTCTGTCTTGGAGTGCCCTGAGTGCCCACACTCAGCACATCACAGCACTTGTCCATCAGCCCGGCTGCACTTGCCGCAGGCTGCCATCCGGAGGGGAGGGGTCAATCGGAGGGCTAACAGGATTCAGGAGGCCCTGCAGGAGAGCTTCCACCCTGAGGAGCCCACAGAGCCACCCCAGTCCTCCCCATTGGGGGCTCGTGCCCCATTCCTCCCTCACCTCCTTCCACTTACCCCTCCCTAGCCTCCCTTCCTGATATAAAAAATAAAGGACACGTGTGTTCAAAAATAGAAACTCCTTTTATTTAACAAAACTGGGGGGGGGGGAGTTAACCTCTGGGGAGACTGGGAAAAGGAGGTGGGAGAGGGGACGAAAGAGGATGGGAGGGAACTGGAAGTGGGAAGACAGGGGAAGAAGGGAGGAGGGAGCTGGAGGAGGGAGCTGGAAGTGGGAAGACAGGGGAAGAAGGAGGAGGGGAAGTATAAAACTATGGTATGCCATATCTTCAGTACTGTGTACAGATGTGGTCTCCTCACCTCAAAAAATATTTTGGCCTTGGAAAGGGTTCAGAAAAGGGCAACTAAAATGATTAGGGGTTTGAAAAAGGTCCCATATGAAGAGAGGCTAAAGAGACTGGGACTTTTCAGCTTAGAAAAGAGGAAACTGAGGGGGGATATGATAGAGGTAAATAAAATCATGAGTGGTGTTGAGAGGGTGAATAAAGAAAAGTTCTTTGTTAGTTCCCATAATATAAGGACTAGAGGACACCAAATGAAATTAATGGGCAGCAGGTTTAAAACTAATAAGTGAAAGTTCTTCACACAGCACATAGTCAACCTGTGGAACTTCTTGCCACAGGAGGCTGTAAAGGCTAGAACTATAACAGAGTTTAAAGAGAAGTTAGATAAATTCATGGAGGTTGGGTCCATGGTGTGCTATTAGCCAGGGTGTAGGAACAGTGTCCATGGCCTCTGTTTGTGGAAGCCTGGAAATGGATGGCATGAGAGAAATCGCTTGGTCATTGTCTTCGGTCCATCTCCTCCGGGGTACCTGGTTTTGGCCGCTGTTGGCAGACAGGCTACTGGGCTAGATGGACCTTTGGTCTGACCCAGTACGGCCATTCTGACTCAGGGCTCAGGGTCGGGGGTCTCACTGGGCCAACTTGATTTTCATGCAAACCTGCTCCTGGGTTCGCATGTGGCCTTTGGTGGCCAGGCTGGCAGCTATCCTGCCCTAGACAGCCGCATTCCTGTGCCTAGTGCGGAGGTCGTGGATGTTGGAGGCCTCCCCCCAAACGTCAATGAGGTCCACGATCTCCTCACTAGACCAGGCAGGTGCCCGCCTCTTGCGGCTCCGGTCAGGCTCCTTTGAGCCACCAGCCTGGTCCTGGGAAGAGGCGGAGGGCTGGGTGGCAGCGGGTGGCTGGCTCATGCTGTGCCAGATGCAGGGTCTGCTGGCTGGGTGCTGGCAGGCTTGCAACTGGCACAAGCACTGTAGCTAGACCGTGGCCCTTTAAGGCTCCGGGGCCGTGAGGGGGGCAGACGAGTTTCCCTGGTGGTGCCCAGAGTGGCCACCAGGGAAATCTGGGAAGGGCTAGCTTCCGACTAGTTTGAATTAAGTGGCTACACAGCCCTTAATTCGAACTTCTTAATTCGAACTAGGTGTTAGTCCTCATAGAATGAGGTTTACCTAGTTCAAATTAAGCGCTCCGCTAGTTTAATTTAAATTCGAACTAGAGGTTTGTATGTGTTGCCCCTATTAAAGTTAATTCGAACTAATGGCTGTTTGTTCAAATTACCTTTGTAGTGTAGACATACCCTTAGTGTGTGTGGAGCTGCTGCCTGAGGCTAACTGAGCCCCGTGCTTAAAGGGACCCTACCCCCACCCTGGACAGACAGTTCTCAGGGTTCCCCGCTCGCTTGTCTAACTCGATGAGGGACAGCAAAGCAGTCCTGTCTTGGAGTGCTCTGAGTGCCCGCACTCGGGACACCACAGCACTCGGCCACATGGACCCAGAGCTGCCCCTGGGCACACTGGTGCATATCGTGGAGTAGTTGCCATCAACCCAGCTGCACTTGCTGCAGGCTGCCATCTAGGGGTCCATCGGGGGGCTGTCAGGATCCAGGAGGCCCTACAGGAGAGCGTCCACCCTGAGGAGCCCTCAGAGCCACCCGGTCCTCCCCACCGGGGGCTCGTGTCCCATTCCTCCCTCACGTCCTTCCACTTACCCCTCCCTAGCCCCCCTTCCTGATGTCAAATAAAAGACACGTATGTTCAAAAGTAGAAACTGGGTTTATTGAACAAAACTGGGGGGGGGGGGAGGGAGAGGAATGAACCTCTGGGGAGACTGGGAAAAGGAGGTGGAAACCTGGGAGGAGGGAGCTGGAAGGGGGAAGCAAGGGGAAGAAGGGGGAGGGGAAGTTCAGGGCCCAGGGTTGGGGGTCTCGCCAGACCAACTTGATTTTCATGCAAACCTGCTCCTGGGTTTGCATGTGGCCTTTGGTGACCAGGCTGACAGCTATCCTGCCATAGACGGGCACGTTCCTCCATCTAGTGCGGAGATCATGGACATTGGGGGCATACCACCAAACCTGAATAAGGTCCATGATCTCCACCCTGGACCAGGAAGTCGCCCACCTTCTCCAGCCCCTGTCAGGCTCCTGGGAGCTGGCAGACTGCTCCTGGGGAGCGGTGGAAGGCTGGCTGCCAGTAGTTTGCTGGCTCATGCTTTGGGGCCACTGGATCAGGGGCAGTGACTGCTGGCTCTGGGCTGGCAGGCTTGGAGCTGGCACAGGCACTGTGGCTCGAGTTTACCCCTTTAATGGCTCTGGGGCTGGGGGAGAGGAGAGTAAGTTTTCCTGGTTGTGCCCAGAGTGGCCACCAGGGCTCCCTGGGAAGGGCTGAAGGCCCCTTATTTCGAATTAAGTGTCTACACAGCACTTAATTTGAAATAGCTATTTTGAATTTGGCATTACTTGTAGAATGAGGTTTACCAAATTCAGATTAAGCGCTCCGCTATTCTGAATTAATTTCGAAATAGCGGTTTGCATGTATAGATGCTATTAAGTTAATTCAAAATAACGGCTGTTATTTCGAATTAACTTTGCAGTGTAGACATACCCTGAGGCCATGTCCAGACTCAGGGGTTTTTCGGGAAAAGTAGCCTTTTCCCGAAAAAACTTCCCCTGCGTCCAGACTCAAGCCGCGTTCTTTTGAAATTATTTCGAAAGAACGCGGCTTTTCTTTCAATGGCGGTAAACCTCGTTTCACGAGGAAGAACGCCTTCCTTCGAAAGTTCCTCTTTCGAAGGAAGGCGTTCTTCAATGTAAAGAGGCCGTCTTCGAAAGAGAGCATCCAGACTCGCTGGGTGCTCTCTTTCGAAAAAGCAGATTTCTCTTTTGAAAGATCCGCCTGCAGTCTAGACGCGATCTTTCGAAAGAGGCTCTTTCGAAAGATGCTTTCGAAAGAGCCTCTTTAGAAAGAAGCCTGCAGTCTAGACATAGCCTTAGAGAGGAAGAGTACTAACACAAGAATCTACACAGACAAACAGCTGTTGGAACCTTCATTGTTTGTTTGGTTGATAGTGTCCCAGTCATCCATTATCTCCATTGAGGCCATAGGTGTGAGAATTAAATTTGTGGATGAATTGTAATTCCAACCCTTCTCTGTGTATTTGGCTTGTAGAATTGCTCTGTAAGAAGACAGCCACTTGGAGATCCTTGTCTATTTCTTTTAACTATCCAATTTTTAGGTGCTTATAGATTACCAGTCTTGCCGGTTTGGTTTGTAACTTTGATAGTTACATATTCTCTGCTTCTTATTTCCTGCCCTCTTCCATTTTTTTCCTTCCCTCCTCTCCTTTCTTCCCTATTTATTTTGGGTCTGGACATCCTAAACTCAAAACTCTGGTCATCTGAAGAAGCGGGCTGTGCCCATGAAAGCTCATGATACCATCTACATGTTTTGTTAGTCTATAAAGTGCTACCAGACTATCTGTTGGTTTTTTAAGCTTATCCTGTACAAACTAACTCGGCTACCCTCTGAAGCTTCACTACTCAGTGTAAGCAAAGGTGGTGGATTCAGGCCCCTAATTAGGCCAGCTCATTACTTCTGAAACAAAAAGCAGCATGGGATTTTTGAGGCTGATATGTGGGGGGCAGGAGGACCTCTGTGTGTATCTCATTTAAGGATGACACCTCCAGCAGCATCCTGGGACACTAATTCAGTACTGGCTCAGAGGGAAGAGCATGACTCACTGAATCACCTAATTTTTCCTTGGAAGTCTCTCATCGAAGCACTGACCCAGCCAGACTCTATGAGACCCGAGAGACTGCAAGCTGTTCAAAATACATAATAGCACACAAGCTAGGATCCTGAATAACTGATTTTAAAAGTATTTAACTTGGGCATATTCATCTTGCAATTGACTTAAAAAAAACCTTAGTTGTTAAGTAGCAGATACAGCATGCATCATACTATAAACACTTGCTTCCTTCGGTAAATATGCACACAGTAAACAGGAATAACTAATTACAATATGCCATTAACATGTATTTGGTTAGAAAAGATCACAACTTATTAATTCTTTATCTTTGCTACCCAGCTACCTGAATTTCACAGCAGGACTGAATGCCTAGCAGAAAGCTTGACATGAATCCACTTGTAAACAGACAGACACCAGTGGGGGTGCCAGGTTTTCACTGCGCTGTGGTGCTCTGCTGGTTGTCAGTGGATTGACAATGATCAATGACTCAGTGTTGCTCATTCTTAATGCAGCCCACTCTGTCACTGGTGGGAAGCAAATTCAGGCACACACACACAGGAACAAGTCCAATGCTATTTTACTGGCAGGACTCCTGGAGCCTGCTTCACGCTCGAACAGATTATGTGCTACCCACCTATTCTATCCGCAATGCTTAGTTTCTGTGTTGCCTTTTAAAGGCACACACTGTTACACTAGTGCTGGTCTGCTTCTAACCTCAGAATTTCCCCAACATGGAAACAGGATGATTTTTTTAAAGAGAAAAACAGATTAAAACCACTGATAACATTATAAATATATATTATAGTTCTGTAGGTACATGGCGTGGTGTATGTTCACAAATGAGTGAGAAACTCATCTTGCGGCATGAATCTGCCACAAGCCAGCCCTTGGATAATCTCTCCAATGCAGAGGGATCCCAGCACCCAGTGTTGTGGCTAAAATTAGCACCACTCTGGGTAGGGGAGAAAGGTGTTTTTAAAACTTCATTTCTGCTGCCCCAGTCCTGGCTGATTCAGCACCAAACAGCCTTCATATAACTTACAGCACCCGCTAAGTCAGTGGTTTTCAACCAGGAGTAAGGGTACCCTTGGAGGTATTTAGAGGTTTTCTAGGGGGTACATCAACTCATCTAGATATTTGTCTAGTTTTACAACAGGCTACCCAAAAAACATCCGTAAAATCAGTACAAACTAAAATTTAATACAGACAATGACTTATTTATATTGATCTATACATTAAAATGTAAGCACAATAATTATAATTAGAATATAAGGTAAAAATGAGAAAGCAAGCAATTTTTCAATAGTAGTATGTTGTGGAACTTGTATTTTTATGTCTAATTCTGTAGGCTAGATGAGGAAGTGAGGTGAAATTTGGGGGTGCACAAGACAAATCAGTCTCATGAAAGGGGTACAGTAGTCTGAAAAGGCCACTGTGCTAACTTATGCAGAAGCTCACGATCTGTCACAGTGCCACACACTCCAACGCCATCCTCCAGCTTCTGCCAGACATACTGCACCCTCCTTTTCTCTGGCTGCAGTATGTCCCCTACATTGGAGGTGGTTGGGAAGCAGGTAGCTTGGAGCTGGCTTTACAAAACCTGAAGATACCCTGCAACTGGAGTCTTTGCCTGCCATGCACTCACTCTGTTAGCAGTGCAAAACAAGTGGAACTGGGCCAAAGGATTTGTTCGCTCTGTAAATTATCATGCAAGTTGCAGAGCAGTGAAAAAATCAAACTTAGTATGCTTTCAAAGGGCTAATACTTCTAAAGGCCTGTGGGTATTAAAGGAATAGATAGATGCCTGTACAATAGGTGTAAGGTGGAGTCTTTCCAATTCAGCCATCCAGGTTGACAGAGAGAAGTTAAGAGATCTTCCATCACTCTTGCCTACACATCCCAACTGTAGGAGGCATCTCACGCTTATGAAAACCAATTTTAAAACCAAAAACAAGATAATTTTTGTGGCAATAGTTTTTAGAGTTATGAGTCAAACAAAAAACAAAAGGACACTTTAGAAATCTATGTGCTGGTATTACTACTGCCAATTTCTCACTCACCATTCCGATGTGCATATTTTGGTGAAGGACTTTTTCCAGTATTGTGGAGGTATGAATGAGCTTATCATGAACCACTGAACAGCTATGGTTACCCTTCACTTTGAGCTGAAGAACAGCTTTGATGGTATCTACACACATTTGATTTTTCCCTCCACTCCAAACACAGTTAATCACACTATTATATTTCCTTAGTGTTTTGAATGATGAAGTGAAAACCAGGACATTTCAAGTGGCCACTAGCCCCCAAGATCTTGGCACACAGGGTCATTATATGAATAACTGAGTAAAACTGGGATACATGTTCTCCCTATTTAGAATGTCTGGATCCCACATAAAATAGCTATTGTGGTAAAAAAGCTCCTACCATCTTTCTCTCCCTTCTGCTCCCAGAACATGTGCCCATTTGGCATGATTTAGCCAAACAAGTCCCATTATCTATTTTCCTTGTCACAAAAATCATTTGCCTGGCAAATACCCTCACCGAGATACACATTTCTGTGTTACAATAAAATGTTTAGGTTCATTGGCACCAAGCTCTGCTCTACAGTTTTCCATTCTCATTAGCAGCTCCAGGGATAGAAGAAGCTCCACCTATTACTTTTGGCATATACTGTGTCTCATTCTCCTCCAAGATCACACCATATCATTAGCCATATCATTAGTCTTGCAAGCCTAACACAGGATCACATGCTTCTCCCACTGAAATCCATCTCAAACTAGTCATTTAAGTCAATCAGAACATGGCTGGCCCCATCACCTAGAAGGTGCCCACCATCCTAATGCTTAAGAACAGTCAAATATATATTTTTCCAATCATTGATTTGGAGTGAATCCTGAGACACATCAGTCCCAAGCCTTAAATAGCCAACTTTATTATTTCAGAAGACAAGTACATGCCAGCACGAGACTACATGCAATATTGGATGGCGCAGAGAGGAGACAAGTATTTAGATGCAAACTTAAAGAACAGAGAGCCAGGCTACATCTAAACTAAGGCTTCTTGAGCAAGAAGCTTTTTTCGGAAGAGATCTTCCGAAAAAACTTCTTGTGCAAGAGCGTGTCCACACACAAAAACGCACCGAAAAAGCAGTGCGCTTTTGTGAAAGAGAGCATTCAAACTCATTGGATGCTCTCTCGCATAAAAAGCCACCCAGAACCAGATCAGGCATGGCTTTAGGTCTCAAGATGCTTCCAAGTGCTGGCGCTGGAGCCCTTGCAGAAACACACGCTTAAAGGGACCCCTCTGGACAACCGTTTCTCTGCTGCAGCTCCTGCATGCTTTCTTACCTCTTTGAGGGACAGTAAAGTGTTTGCAGTGCCTGCTGTGGTTGCCCTGTTCTTTTTTGGATGCCACAGCTTTGTTCTTTTGTGCCATGGAGCTGGAGTTGCCTCTGGGAATGCGATGGCCCCACACGGCCATGCTGCAGTTCTTGCAGCACTTAGTTCCAGCTGCCTTCCTGGTACTGCAGGACCTGGATGCTGAATTCATTCTGGGGCCCCTTTTCATGGCTGTGGCTTCTCCATTGTGGCTACTGCACCCCATAATCGAGAGAAGGTTCTAGAGGCTGGACGACCAGCAGTGGCTCAACAACTTCTGCATGCAGAAATCCACCTTTCTCGAACTGTGTGCCTGGCTCACTCCTGCCCTCTGGAGACACGACAGCCTCCTGCGGCCCACCATCCCTGTAGAGCAGCGGGTCGCAATCGCCCTGTGGAAGCTCGCCAGCTACCAGTTAGTGGGCAACTAGTTTGGCATAGAGAAATCCACTGTTGGGGCCCTCCTTATAGAGGTAAGGCACTCCCAGGCTGTTGCATAAGGCGGACCCTCAGGAAAGAGGGATTGGGGACTGTGGGGGGGGAGGGTGGAGTGGGGCTGGGAGCAAAGCCCCATCCCCGGGGGCTTGTACTGTCTTGCCCACACACAGCTCTGCTGCTGCAGGGTAGCAGGGTGTGGTTCCTGTGGTGTTTGGGGGAGCAGGGTGGCCCCCTCCCAAAGGCACAGGCACCCTCTCTCTTTCATTCTTTGTTTTATGTGTTTCTTTTTCTCCTTGTGCAGGTGGTGAGGGCCATCAACTCCCTCCTGCTGCGGAGAATCGTCCGTCTCAGAGACCTGGAGATGAACGTGGCTGGATTTGTCACCCTCGGGTTCCCCAACTGTGGGGGAGCCATTGATGGGACACACATCCCCATCTGACCATCGAACGGCCCAATATATTAACCGAAAGGGCTGCTTTTCCGTTATCCTTCAGGCCCAGGCAGGCCACCGGGGACAATTTACGGACATTTTTATCAGGTGATCGGGCAGGGCACACGATGCCTAAGTATTCCGAAACTCAAGCCTATACCGCAAGCTGGAGGCAGGTACATTTTCCCCTGCTGGGACTTTGCGGTTGGGGATGTGCACATGCCTCTGCATATAGTGGGGGACGTGGCATACTTCTCATGCCATGGATCATGAAGCTCTACCCTGGCCACCTGGATCCCAGTAGGGACCTGTTTAAAGCCCACCCAAACTGAGCCTGGATTCAGGTGGAGTGCACCTTTGGCCACCTCAAGGCACATTTCCGGTGCCTCCTCACTCGCCTGGACATAAGGGAGCACAACATCCTTGAGGTGGTGGCAGCATGTTGTGTCCTCCACCATACTGTGGAGTGGAAAGGGGAGGCCTTTCTCCCGGGTTTGAGGGGGTAGGTCCCAGCTGTGAGGGCCATGTGTTCGAGCAGCCTCAGACAGTTGCCATCCACCAGGCCCATCAGTTGGGGGGGGGGGGAGGCACATCCAGGAGGCCCTGAGGGAGAGATTCTCTTAAGCACCCCAGTAACTCTTCCCAGGGCCTCCCCAATAGGGGCCTCTGTCTTGCAGCTCTGTTCCTTCCCCACCACAACCCCTCCCTTTGCCCCTTCCCTGACCTCCCAATAAACACACCTGTTCGGTTTTGAAAAAAATGCAGTCCGTATTAATGAAACATTGCGAAAAGGTGGGCAGAGGG
Organism: Pelodiscus sinensis; assembly: GCF_049634645.1. Taxonomy (NCBI): domain Eukaryota; kingdom Metazoa; phylum Chordata; order Testudines; family Trionychidae; genus Pelodiscus; species Pelodiscus sinensis. The sequence continues at coordinate 77,898,947 of NC_134711.1, forward strand.
AGGGGTACTCTGAACTGGGGGGGATCAGAACTGGGGGGGGCGGACAAAACGGTGGGGGGAACTCGATGTGCCACCTCAAGTGCAGGGATCTTATTGGGTTGTGCGGGTCCAGGGACCACAGGGTTGAAGGGGGAGGGGGTGCTGCAGTAGGGTCAGGGTTGGCAGGGAGAGATGGGGGGAGGGGACATGGGCATCACTTGGGGTGTGTCTAGACTACATGCCTCCTTCGACGGAGGCATGTAGATTAGCCAGATCGGAAGAGGGAAATGAAGCCGCGATTAAAATAATCGCGGCTTCATTTAAATTTAAATGGCTGCCCCGATCTGCCGATCAGCTGTTTGTCGGCAGATCGGGGGAGTCTGGACGCGATGCCCCGACAAAGAAGCCTTTCTTCATCGACACAGGTAAGCCTCGTGAAACCAGGTTTACCTGTGTCGATGAAGAAAGGCTTCTTTGTCGGGGCATCGCGTCCAGACTCCCCCGATCTGCCGACAAACAGCTGATCGGCAGATCGGGGCAGCCATTTAAATTTAAATGAAGCCGCGATTATTTTAATCGCGGCTTCATTTCCCTCTTCCGATCTGGCTAATCTACATGCCTCCGTCGAAGGAGGCATGTAGTCTAGACACACCCTTGGAGAGGGGGCATGGGCATTCCTAGGTGAGGGAGCAGAGGCATGACATGGGGAGGGAGAATTGGCATAGCAGGAGGGGCAGGAGGGTGGAAGACGGGAGCAGTAGCATCAGACGGGTGTTCCATCAGGTGAGACATGACAGCACACATGGTGTCACATCGCTGCATCAGTTGGTCCCAGGCGTGTTCCCACCACTCTAGGTCGGTGCGGACCTTGTGCACCAGGGTCTGGGGGATGTCATGGAGGACACTAATGTACTGCAGCATCAGATCCTTGTGCACTCTGGCGCGCTTTCAAGTCCCCTGCCAGCAGGATCCCGGGTGTCTTCAGGGGCTGACTGCTGTATCCATGTGCTGCACAGTAACACTGCACATGGATGCATGCGCACAGACTGTTGTACGTTGTCCAGCCTGAGCAGCCCAAGCGACACTCGCATCCTGCCCCCTGTGTGCCCGCCTCCCCCACCCTGTGTGTGTGATAAAATGAGACCACTCACCTGAAGATCCCTCCCAGGCGTTTGAGGAGGGCTGGGAGACGTCTTGACACCCTGTAACCAGCTCGAGGGAGAGGATCATGGTGCCCATCTCCTCCTCCTTTTCCTCCAGGGTGACCTCTGTCTGGAGGATTACAGGGGCTCGACCCTCCAGGATTAGGTGGAGCTCCCTGTAATGGGGGCAGGTGTGGGGTCCTGCCCCTGAGCATGAGCTGCGTTCAATGGCCCAAACATATCCCTGGTGGAGCTCTTTGACTTTGCTGCAGACCTGTTCCATGGTCTGAGGTGGGTGTCTGTGCTCCACCAGGGATGTTGCATTGCGCTGCTTAGCCTGGAGATCCTGGAGTGTCTCCTCCTTGCCCCACAGTTTGGGGAGGGACTGCATCTCTGGGCCAGACCAGGATGGGGTGCACCTCTTGGTCCCCCTATATGGGACCTCAGACCCCTGGGGCTGCTCCTGACGAGGGCCAGGAGGGTTGCGGGGGGCTTCAGGAATGGACATGGCTGTGGCAGGGAAAGCTGCACTGTCAGCGTGCTGCTGTCTGTCCAACTTCCTGGCTCAAAGCTTGTTCAGGGTGCTGGCAGCTTTAAGAGGGGCCAGGAGACAGGAACTATAGAGTTGTGATTATCTTGTATGGAGTAGCCACCAGAACACCTGTGCTTTTTCCTGAAGGCCTCTTCTTCTGCAAAAAAACCCTCTTTCCTGTCCACATGCGCCTTTTTGCAAAAGGGCTCTTTCGCAAAAAGGCTTCTTCCTTGTAGAATGAGGATTACCAATTGCGCAAAACCCCCTCCGTTCTTTCGATTTACTGTTGAAAGAATGCGCTTGTAGTGTGGACGTAACTCAAGTTTTGTCAGAAAAACAGCCGTTTTTCAGACAAAACTCTGTAGTCTAGACATAGCCCCAGGTTGTGTTCCTACTGCTGTGCAGTACCTGATTATACAAACTCACATGCTAACAAGTTACTTTGCATTTTGAAGAGTGATTGAGCCTGACACTCATTTCCTTCTTATGATTTCCTGTTGCTTTTATTCAGCACTGAGATACCTATCATCACTACACTATAGTTTCCTTATGTTGTTAGGCTAGTCTAATTAAAAAAGAGCAAATTCAAATATGTAACATCACTCCTTGTCTAAAGCAGAAAAGTCTGTTACCCATAAGATGTTAGCTTGGTGAATAGCCATTATACTTACCAAACTTTCTAAATGATAGATGCAATGGCAGAGAGTCATTAGAGTATTATTTGTTCCAGACAGATATCGCTCATTGATAAATAGCTATTAGTGGTTTTTATCATTTTAATTTAAATGTCCCCAAACTTCAGGTGGATGGGCAAAATTTTAATATTGCATTACAGCGGACAGGATTTATCTGTTATGAAACGAGCTTACTGTGGTATGTCACCTTGACTTTGATCAAATGTATCATATTATAACTGAAATAATTCAGAGTATAATGGAGCATAAAAGAAAAATGATTCAGAAAAGCCCAGGCACAAGTTGACTTTCATACTTCCTAAGCATAAAGACAAGAATAAAGTGTGAAACATATTTGTTCATTTGCTTTTCCTCTCCAACTTGTTCTGGCAGTCATCCAACGCTTATGAATTACACTATTTCAGTCCAGTTCAGTATAAGGCAGTGTCTCTAGTCATAAACAATTACACACACATACCCACACAGCGTAAACAAGAGCTACTGCCCCCGAAGTTTCTTTGTATTGAATTCCACTTGTAGCACTGGCAGTTATTTAGCAGGGGCCATTTTAAAGTTTCCTTTGCTAATAATAAGCAAGAGGCAATGAATCTCTTTTTACTTTTTGATTTCTAAATATTCAGACTCTTTCCTATTTTGCATGTCACTTTATGAAACCAGGGCAATATTTTATAGAGGGGTAGGAAGATAGCAAGTTATATTGTTCTATTAGGAATTGAATAACATTTTATTTTTCTCAGGTTAAAATAAATCTGTATTTTAAATAGGTAAATATATTTTGAATAGGCAAAACTCTTCAATTGGTCTTTACCATAACACTGTCCCTCTGTATTGCTCAAAGTTTATTCTTCACAGATAACAGTAATCATAACTGGCTAAGTTATGACTGCAGATCTCTGCTACAATCAGAAGTGGTTATTCAAAAATATTTAGGAATTGCAATAGATTTTGCCTCACACATGCTCATTATAGTCTCAGGCCTTGACATTTGTGTGTAGGTTTAATCTCATTAAGGGTAAAACTTGAAAAATTTTCTAAATGGTTGTGGAACATCTAATAAGCTTAGATAGTCTACTTGGTGCTTCTACTGTAAACTGGTTACATACCATATTTTAAGAAAAGCTTTGACCTATAAGGGGAAATCTCATCTAATATGTCTGCAAATGTGTCAGAGGAAGCCACGAGCTAATTCTAACCTTTACTATATGTAATACTTAACAGAGAAACCAATTCAGGCTAACTGTATCCTCAGGATACAGAAGAGAGATATATATCACTTACAGTACATTCTGGTAGATAAGGTTTCATTTACCACTTTGGTATAGGACTATGTTAAGCTTAACAATACAATGTAGACAGTGGAGTTTTCTTCTTTTTTAATTTGCCAAAATGCAAATCCAGGTAAAGGACAGGAATCCAAAGGGTGAGTGGCATAATGTTTCTAAAACCACTTTATTTATATAACATTTGCTACTGGTTTTAAATGTTGTTATGGCATTTTGATGCATGGCCAAGTTAACTCTTATGTTCATTACTTACACAATAATTAGTCATCTGAAAAAGAGTAAAGGTTGTTTGAAAAATGTATAAACCATTTTTCACAATGGGTTTGAACAAACTCTGCATTTGGTTCATCTTAGTCTTTTTATACTGTAAAATGTCTAAATGTGAACATTGGATTCAATTTTGAACTGTTCCCCCATCAACATAAAAGTTAATATTTATCAGTGCTCAGCAGCAACTGAAAGAAAAAATACATCTGAATAACAGTACATTAATATATTTCTTTACAATATGTAGCTTCTGCATGCATTTATTTTTCAATGCTGATGAAAATATATTTTATCTTGGATAGTTGTTACTCTTTTCATGTTACATACGTGATATTCTATGGCAAGTGCAATGAATACATTGTAGGTTTTCAATTAATTTATTTCCCTTTTTCTGAGAGCGGGACATTAACTATGTTACATAATATAATGGAAGCCTTAGCTGCCAAATTGAAGTTAATAGAGTACACATGCGTTAGTTACCTAACATGCTGAGTAGATTCCAGTTAAGACCTTGCCTATCTAATTATAATGAGTCCCAGTTTTTGAAGTGCTGAATGCATGTTTCTGTCTCAAGTAACTAATTAATGAAGGCTGAAATAATTAATGATGAATGTAACAGAAGTATAGCAGTAGACAGTGAATCTATCTCCTTTCTCGCCATCCATTTTTTCTTTACCGACACATACCTGATATTGAATAGATTGTCAATTGTTGATCAGAGGGCTGAAGTTGGAAAGTTACAGTAAGTGATGGTTGACAGTACTCAACATTTTGATCTGCCTGTCACTCTGATGGACTCAACTCTGAACCTGAGGAAAATAGAATCATTCTTATTTCCAACTACTCAAAAAAAATCTAAAGAAATACTAATCTTTCTTTCTTGTTATTAAAAACAAGCTTTCCCAGGAGCATCTGGCTTTCCAAATGTTTATCATGTGGATGACTCACTAACTTTATGCGAAGATGCCATGCTGTTATTTCAAAACCAAAATATCAGCACTGACATTTTCATATGTTGCATTGAGATCCTTAATCTTTCTCATTATTATACATTAGTTTGGCTTTTAAAATTCTAAGCAGCAGCTTGGATTATACATGATGTTGCTTTTGGGTGTAGGAAACACTTTTAAAAAGGCTCTCCCTGACAGACTGGCTTTATGGCTGATGGGCATTTTTGTAAGGAAGCAGTGTTTCTGCTTTGTGGACCACATCCCCAAGGCCAAGTGAACTGTATTTGCTGCAGGATCTGAAGGTGCCTGTTTTCAGGGCCTTCTGTTGGGGCAAATGAGCTTCTAGTGTAACTTAGAGCCTAACAGGTTTTCTAAATTACACTAGCTAGAATGTTCCCCGAGGGACTGCACAGCTGTCTGGGTATTGCTAAAGTACAGTAATTTAGCTGTTTCCCTGCCCCCACTCCTGGTCTTGTCCTTGACCTGCTTGGGAATATCCCCTGCAACTGGGAGTTGGAAGCAACAACAACTAGAGAGTTCTCTAGGTCAATGGAATCCCAGACGCTTGGTTACAGTGGTACAGTGGAAGCCTGGATCCCCCCCTACTACCTGTTTTGGTGTTTATGTAGCACCAGCTGCCTATGAAGGGGTAATACAAAGCACTTTCCCAAAGAACTTACAATGTAAGGATCTAATCTTGCTGTCTTTGGGAACCCAGAATGCCCACCTACTTTGGCAGGAGTTCTGGGTGCACAGGAATACAAAGTTGGTACAGGATGAACCTCTCTAGTGCAGAACACTCTGATCTGGAAACATCCGTTGTCCGGAATGGTTTTAGTTAGCAGGACATCCACTTTTTATGGGTGCGACCACGTTTCCTGTGTTCTCATAAAGTTTGTTTACAGCCACCAGTCCTAGCTCTCAGTGTTCTGTGCTGTTATTTAGCTCTAATATTCCCCTAAATGTCCTCTAACAGCTCAGTAAGCAGTGGAAGTGTTGGTAATGCTGCTCGACAATTTTGACCTCCCATGGTCTGGAAAATTCTCTGGTTTGGCACTGGTCAGGACCCTAGGGTGCCGGACTACAGAGGTTCAACCTGTAACTCTGTAAGGTCTTTCGTATGATCCACTTTCATGTAAAATGGACTAAGTATTGCAATTGATGATATTTTCTGTATGAATAATCAAATAGTTCAGAGGATTTAGTGAGAGGCAGAGGACTGGCAAGAGAAGGGATCATGATAGACTGGTCCCTGAAGGTTTCTCCCCTCGCTCTAGCACAAGGGGATTGTTGAGTGATACAATATCAACATATCAGAGAGGTAGCTGTATTAGTCTGAATCTGTAAAAGCGACGAAGAGTCCTGTGGCACCTTATAGACTAACAGATTTATTGGAGCATAAGCTTTCATGGGCAAAGCTCCATGCATGTAGTGGAAATTCCAGAGGCAGGTATAAATATACAGGCATAAGAAAAGAGTACCAATCAAGAGTACTGATAAAGGAGGTGCTGCTGTCATCATGTATAGGTCTGACTACCAAAAGAAGGCTGCCAGACAACTCTCCAATGCCACATACTACAGGCCACTTTCCTCAGATCCCACTGAGGAATACACTAAGAAACTGCACCATTTACTCAAGACACTCCCTACACAAGCACAGGAACAAATCTACACAAACACACCCCTAGAACTCCGACCAGGGTTATTCTATCTACTCCCCAAGATCCACAAATCTGGAAATCCTGGATGCCCCATCATCTCGGGCATTGGCACTCTCACTGCAGGACTGTCTGGATATGTGGACTCTCTGCTTAGACCCTTCGCCACCAGCACTCCCAGCTATCTCTGAGACACCACTGATCTCTTGGGAAAACTACAATGCACTGGAGATCTTCCAGAAAATACCATCCTAGCCACCATGGATGTAGAGGCTCTCTACACCAGCTTTCCACACATAGATGGAATATAGGCTGTTAGGAACAGTATCCCTGATTATGCCACAGCACAACTCTGGCGGCTGAGCTCTGTGACTTTATCTCACACAAAACTATTTCAGATTTGGTGACAATATATACCTCCAAACCAGTGGCACCGCTATGGGCACCCACATGGCCCCACAATATGCCAACATTTTTATGGCTGACCTGGAACAGTGCTTCCTCAGCTCTCATCCACTAGTGCCCCTTCTCTGCTTATGCTTCTCTAGCCTTACTCTTGATTGGAACTCTTTTCTTATGCCTGTATATTTATACCTGCCTCTGGAATTTCCACCACATGTGTCTGATGAAGTGGGTCTTTGCCCACGAAAGCTTATGCTCCAATAAATCTGTTAGTCTATAAGGTGCCACAGGACTCCTCATTGCTAATATCAACATAGCAGCTCCTATGCCCCTGGAGTGTGACTGGCAAAAAAAAAAAAAAAAAAAAAAGCAAGGCTGAGTCATCCGCAGCCCTGACTGATCCTTAATTATATAGGGATCTTTAGCAGGCTCCAATTTATGTTGGGATCTAGAGTAGTGTCCCAATAGCCCCAGGATCAAGGAAGAACAAAAGGTGACCTAAAACTATCTTTTCATTCCTCCTACCCTGGCCTTGCAGCTATTGCTCCTTGTTATGTTGGAGACCAATGACATCAGAGCTATTGAGGGCTGTAGCTGTCCTAAAAGGTGACTCAATGGAATATTTAGAGAGACCAACAAACTAGATGTTTGTTTATAAGCTACCATCTCAAAACAAGAAATTTTCTTTTATAAACAAAAAATGACTTTGGAAATCAATGGATGGTGCTCATGCAGAACAGAGCCATATAAATACGATCTTGGTAAGCCACATAGGACTCCCTGATTCCTGCCCATTCTGAGTGAAGGCTGCTCCCTCTGGGGCAGATTACCTGATGTCAGCCTACTGTGGGGATTCTTACATTTTCCTCTGAAGCATTTGATGTTGATCATTGTTAGAAACAGGATGCTGAGCTAGATACATCAAGGAATCTGATCCAGTATGGAAATCCACATATTACATTTAGGGCTTTACCAAATTCAGTCATGAAAAATGTATCATAGACCGTGAAATCTGGGCTCAGGTTTCATAGAGCAGACCAGTTATTTTTAAAATTGGGAGTCCTAGCCCAAAAGGGAGTTTCTGGTGAGTCATAAGGTTTTTTGGGAGCAGAGGGGGGAGGGCAGGTGCAGTACTGCCACCTTCATTTCTAAGATGCTTGCAGAGCTGGGCTTTTGGAAAGCAGCAGCTGTTGGCTAGGCATCCAGCTCTGAAGGCAGCAACCCAGCCAGCAGCAGCACAGAAACAAGAGTGGTAACACCATACCATGACACTTTTACTTTTGTGCTGCTGCTGGCAGTGGCTCTGACTTCAGAGCTGGGCTCCCAGCCAGTAACCACCACTCTCTAGCTACCTTGCTCTGAAGGGAGTCTCATCACCAATAGCAACACAGAAAAGTAAGGGTAGAAATATTGTGACCTCCCCCAACAATTCCTTTTTGGGTCAGAATCCCTATAATTACAATGCCATGAAATCACAGATTTAAATAGTGGAAAATAATGAAATTTACCAATTTAGAAATTCTCTGACAATTAAATTGACCAAAATGGAGCATGAATTTGATAGGGACCTAATTATATCCTTTGCTCCCCTATCCTAGATGGCTTTACCCCTGCATTCATTCATGGGATTTATCCAGAAAACCTGACACAGATAAGAGATGGGCCTTAACTTCTCTTACCAGTGAAATCTCTGCCAGAGCCTAGCACTACCTTAAAGTTCGATTTAGCTACTATTGTTACTACTTTGACTTTTTTATATGTGGCCAGTGGCACTTTTCTAAAATTCAGGAAATAATAAACTAAAATAAAAAAGAGAAAATACAAATATTAAAGTGTCATTTCACCCGTAGGGCCCAATGATACATTCGTTGTGCCCTCCAAACCCCATTGTCTTCACTGCCCCCTACCTCTCAGCTCTATTTCTACACGTTAGGGATACAAATTCTTCTCACTGGCTAATGAGACTCAAAGAAACACATTGACAGAGCCCTATATGGGCACAAAAATGTGGATCTGCATCTGCCAGGATCAACCCATAATCCAACCCTCAGTCTGCTAGCCAGCTTTTACCTCTATCCACACTTGCAGAGACAAGTGTCTTACAAAGGCTGGGCAGGGGAAGGGGAGGGAAGGGAGAGGACAGGGTCCTGCAGGGAAGAGGCAGCATGATTGCAGGGACTGAGGCAGTGCAGGGGAAGGATTATGAGGAGAAGGGGCAGCATGGGGGAACGTGGAGGAAAGTAGTGTTACATCACATGCAGCTCGCAGGGGCTTGTGAATGACAGTGTGGGGTAGACAGTGTCACACCAAGGCCCTGCTTGCTCCAATGCCCATGGTTGGGAATGGACTCAGCTGTCCAGACATGACCAGTGCTGCAGGGCGGGGCCATGGTGGAGCACTCACACTGCCCATGGGGCCAGAGCCACTAAACAGAAAGTGGTGCAGCAAGCAGGTGCTGGACAGCTCCAATTCCAGTCTGCTGCCCAGCCTCAGCCACTGGCTACTGGCTGCTAGCCCCAAGTGCACTGCACCCCCCAAGTTGCCCAAACCAGACACTGCAAGTCAGGTGATGCTGGTGATAGAGGCAGGTCTTCTTCCTGACCAGTTTCTCCTTTATTACAGCAACATTGTTTCTGCTTTGCACTGGCCACTGAGTGTTAATTGGTTGATGTGTTTATGGAAGTGCAGGAGAGGATTTATCTATATTACATACCTGTCTGTTCATCAGTACAATAGTGAAGGGATAACAGATCTACCCTCATCCGCTCCACTATTCCCCAAAATGTTTAGGAAATATCCACATCTATGAACTCAGATATCTGCAGATTTGAAGCGAATATCAGTGTACGTGCAAGGATCCACACATTGAGAGGAGAATACAGCATCTGAGGTTGAAGAAATGATGCCAATTCTGGTCTCAGTTACACTGGTGTAAGTCTGGAATAAACACCACAGGTTTCACCCATGCTGTCCTGCTTTGACAGCCATGTAAATGAGACCAGCATCTAACTGAGAATCTTCGGTTTTTCATTACAGAGGGGAGGTGGTTCTGTCAGTCCCTTCTTTCAAATTTTATCACAGTTATTTAACTCATTTTTAAAACCAAGATCAAGTCAAACAAAGTAAATCCACTGAAAATTAGCTGGCAGATTAGCATATCAGGTTGCATTCTAAACCTTTTCCACATCTTTTTGCATACTGCAACCATGATTCTCTTTTATCTGCTTTTCAACCCTATTTTTCCAATAGTCAGACATTGGAACTGATAACACTGTGCTGATAACTGATAAGACAGAGTTACATGTTATAATTGGAAGCGTAATACTTTTTTTTTTATTAAAGAAGGCCCTTTAAATATGCCCTTGAACCAAATGCATAATTATTTTTGCACAGGACTGGTTTATATTTAATCTACAGATTGATTCGTAGCCAAAATGAGGTATTTCGGAAGAAGAAAACAACAGTGTATGTTAAACCAGTCAGAGGAGCTTTTATTTTGGAAAAAAAACCTGTCTCTGGATCCAGCGACCACATCGCCAGTGTCATAATGAGCAGGTTGTTCAGAACTGGTTAGGAATCAAAGGTGAGTCAATGGAAAAAGACATCAAGAGGACAACAAATGCTCATGAGCAACTTAACCCCCTGAGTCAGGCATCTTTCTACCACATTCATTCAAATAACAGCAATAAGCACAAAATAAACCCTTGCCAAAATTCAGAGTGCCTCCATTAGGATTATTATTAGCTCAACAATGCATATGTACAAATAACCAGAGAAGGGCAAAAGGCAGGAGGTTTCACAGTAGTACTAATCCTAAAGTGGAAGAACCAAGTATGCAAAAAATGCTAATATCTCTGCCTTGAATAATGAGAGTTCAGTCCCTCAATCCTTTTTGAATGTTTTGGACTTCTGGCAGGATAGGGAAGGTTGGAATCAAGATGTTCTTCCTGCTATGTTTTAAGAGCATACATCTATTGTTGGTTTACCACTGGCTTTCAGGGTAACATTGTGCAAGTCTTCTGATCCCTGGTGTCTTAGTTTCTTATCTGAAAAAATAGGTTAATGGTGCCTACTTCTTTTGAAAAATGCTTAGGGATGTACAGATTAAAACTGCTGTCAAAACGATGGGTATTATCATTACAGACAATGGTGATAAGAAATACTGGTAAATAATTTTTCATTTCTTGTGAGTCTATTTTGTACTATTGGTGTTCTATACATCTATGAGGCCAAATGTATTGAGTTTCTTTGTGTGCATGATAGCAAGTGGGTTTATGAGCTGGTATAAATAGTAGTAACTCCAAGCAAATCAATGGAACTACATCATTTTCCAAGAGCTGAGCATCTGATCCACATCATCTATATATTCCCTATGCAACTGAATATGCTCTGATCATAAAACTGAAGTGAAGAAGGGAAAAAACATAAAAGCAGCCTCACATTCTTCTATATGCTTCTGAATAAAATTATTCTCATTCTGCTCACATACTGATATGTCAAAGATAGCAATAAATGCTAGAGTATGTTTCAGGTCAACACTTCCATCTTTTTCTTTCTTATGAAGGGATTCATTGTAAATACATAATATTTTACAAATGTGAAAAATAGATTAAAGGAAATTATATGATCCTTAAGGGGCTCACATTAGTCTCCAACGAATTGATTAAAACAATTCAGAGAAGGATACGGTGACTGCATTACAATCCTTCTTGAATTATTCCTCCTTTACTGTAGCGACACTTATTGCCATGAGAGGAGATAAACTAAGAATTGGAATGACCCAAATATTCCTTATTTGATATATGACCGTAGAGTTTGCTGGATCTTAAACTAAATCCACCTGATGTTATTTCTAAATCCTTCTGTAACACCTGACAATGAAATAGTCAATTATAAATGGGAGAGACTGTAACATGACTGCTGTCACAAATACATGAATGACTAAGGCTAAGTTCATTAACAATGTGGCTTTATCTTCATTTTCCCAGGCACCAGTGTTGGTTGGATATGATGGGTGAAACAGAATTCTTTTCTGAGTATCCTACACTTTATTGTATTGAAACAATAAGCATCAGGAAGTGTTCTATATTAAGAAAAGCAATGTCAACTCTCAAGAGGCAATTAAAAATTATCTTCATTTTGAGGTGTATTTCCTTTCCACATATATAGTGGTAATACAGTAATGATGATGTCAAGCTTTCAGCCTTAGTCTCTGGTTTGCAAGTATACATGATTATGGTTATGCAAGTGAATGTACTCTTGTTTTGCAGAGAACAAATTTGCATACAGAAATCAGGATTTGAGTTCACAATCCCAATTTGCACATGCCAATGGTTGTTGCGCCCAAAAATGAATGCATGTTTGCCCTTGCAGGTGCAGCCAAGTATAGATTGACGAATAGAGGCCTGAGGGGTAAAAATTCATTCAAATATGCACATTGAAGGAATAGGTCCTGATGAATTTTTTATTCTTAGTTTAGAAACCAAAAGCAGTTAAGAAGAGAATTCATTTTTTTTTAAATGGACACTTACAATCATGCCTGCAAACAATTAAATATATAAGTAAATTTACTCATTTTTGCAGTCTATTGAGTTCAAAAGGAAAACTCAGTTAAGCAAAGTTAGTCATGTACATAAGATCAGGACCTGAATGTTCAATTTGCTGTAAAAATGTTACTGGTGTCCCCCAGTATAATCAGGGAAATGCATTAAACAGGGTAGGCAAATGTCAACCAACCTACACCTAATAAGCCAGAATGATTTTCTGTTTTTTACTTCTGCTGCCTTCTATTTTACTCCTACATCTGCAGATTTGAATATTCAGGAACTAGACTGGGAGTGGGAGTAAATTATTTTTGGGCTACTGGCATTTAGTCTGAAATTGTCAGTCTGAAGTCATTGTAGAGCAAGGAACAAATACTGCAAAAGTTTGGAGAAGTACCTTTCTCACTGTTACATATATTTGTACTGACTGAAAAATTCTGAATTAAATGTTAATTTTTAAATTGTGTATTAAGCATTAGCACATGTACACTTCCTGGTAAGTGTCAAAAAGCAAGTTAATACATAAGTAGAAACAACTTTATAAGATTTTATTTCCTTTAATGTTTTTTTCACAATCCAATAGAAATTTTTCTGAAGTAAATGAATATGAATGTGGCTCTTTTTCATTTGTGTGTGTGTCCTCTCAACTGGATTTAGTCTTGCAACTTCAGGACTCATTGCTGCATAGTTGCATGAAAACCAGAAGCCATACTTCCGCTGATGTGAAACACAAATATTAACTGCACATGCTCATTCTGCCAACTGAGAGTTAACTCAAAAATTCCATAAATTCTTAGGGTATGTCTATATTAGGAAATTATTTTGAAATAACTTACTTTGAAATAACTCCCAGAATAATTATTTTGAAATAGTACATCCACATTACAGGGAAACCTTGAAATTAGTCTGAGGCAGGCTCTCTTAATATGGATGCACTACTTAAAATTAGAGCCCCAGGAAGCACTGGAGAGTAATTACTTTGAATGACTCTGGGGAGTAGTTATTTTGAAATAGCAGCAGTGAAGCATCCACACTACCACTATTTCAAAATAACAGTTTTGAAATAAGCATTATTCCTTATGGAAAGCAGGAGTTATTATTTTGAAATATTATTTTGAAATAAGTAGCCCCTTATTTTGATATAATGGGCTTGGTAGTGTGGATTCTCCACTTGTTATTTCAAAATAAGGAGAGTTACTTTGAAATCACTCCCTCTGGGCTATCTGGCATTGGCCACTGTTGGCAGACAGGATATTGGGCTAGATGAACCTTTGGTCTGACCCAGTATGGCTGTTCTTATGTTCTTATGTTCACCATTTCCACGAGCAGCTGATGTAGTTAGGTGATGTAATGTCAGCACAGAAACCATGTTGCTTATGTCAATTATTACTGCCTCTTTGGTGCCCTCCCATATTGCCTCACCCTGACAGTACCACTAACAGAAGCACTTCCAGTGCGAACATGCATGGCCGACTCAAGGAACAAAACTTAGACATGCACAAGCGATGTAATCACTGCAGCGACTTTAGGCTGACCTAAATTTGGTTGACTTAATTTTGTAGTCTAGATATAGCTCTAGAATATAGTCCTGAGGTCCTGCCTAAATTACAGATTCTTCCTGAGTACAAGGTTTGCCCATGGTCTGATGTACTACCTGGACTCTTGTAGTGCTTCATGATGTGACCCTCCCTGTCTTATGAAGGGATTCTCGCAAGGCAACTTTACATCTTTCTTTCATGCTGCCTGTGTTCCCCGCAGGTGAATGAAACAGGCATCCCTCTTCCCATCCCCGTGTCACGCCACAGAGATTAGGAGTTGTTACAGCCTCAGCTCCTGATTATTGGTCCTATAACCTGAGCTCTTAAAGCTCATGCTTTTAGTGCTGGAGTCCTCATTTCAATCCTTTGTGTGTCAGCCATCAGGGCAGGGGAATATGGTGCAGGATGAAAAATGATTTTTAAAAACCTCAACCTTCCCCCGACCTGACAATTCATTTCCTATGCAGCTCTACTGGAGCTTCTCGCATTTACTGTTCAACATCAAAAACGTTGTGGCACAGTATTTTTCCTGTGAAATATTTGTCTGAGATTTGTGATTCAAACATCAGTTTTAAAAAGGAACTGCTGTGCATCTTTTTTTATATGTGGTATATCTCTGTTAGTGTGGGTATACAGGTGTGATAGGGCTCTCCTCATGTGTGGGAGAGTTGGCAGGATCAGGCTATCTCTTTGTTCTCACTTTAAAAACTAAATCTATTTTTTTTCAGTGTTTGCAGGACAGGGCTCCAATCCTAACCAGTTGTATTTCTCTGTTAAAAAAGAGGAAGTGTTATAGCTCAGTGAGGTCCTGAAAGTGTGTTGTTGTTCAAACACTACTGGATGCTGGAATTCATTAGAATTATTTCTTGCATTACAAGTAAAGAAAAATACTCTGTACTAATTAATAGAAACCAGGCAATGTCATAACATCAGTTAGACTCCCGCTTGAGCTCTTCAGATGGGAATGCGTAGGTGATAATGGGCAATCTAATACCCATTGCCTCTTATGCAAGATAATACTGCTAATTATCTAGTGAAATCTGTCACAAGCAACTACTCAAGGGACCAAAAAAAAAAAAAAAAGAGGTGGTGGTGGGAATTGTTATCTAATAAAGATGGAGTAGAACAATCCTAATTATGTATGAGAATATTTTGGGGGTAGTCTCTCAATTTCAGTGGTACAGCTGTAAAGGTTACACTTCAGATATGCTAAAGAAAACAAAGGTATTGTGCTCCATATACTTGGTTGTGGTTTGAGAGGGAGGATCCCAAGACAATAGAGTGTTTAGAAATAGTGATCTCTTGTGCCGCCTCCTCTGTGAATATGGTAAATTGATAAGTTATGAAGTATGTATGTTATAAGTGCTATGCTCTTGTTCTCATTTGTAACCAAAATTGGTGAATGCACAGAAAAAATAGCTATACAATCTATGATTTAGTGGTAACCAGAGTTTTATTCTGTCTTCTTGATGGGATTTTAATCCTTTGTCCGTTTAGTATGATTTTGAAAGTGACGCTTGCCGATCTTCTGTGTAATGGCTATGTGAATGCAGGGACTTATGGTGTGTAAGTTGTAGTTCATTTCTAGTTATATAGGCCCAACTTTTCTGGTTTTCGGTGTGTGCCAGTTTGGATGCCCAGCTTGAGACATCTTGATTTTGATATTTCTAAGAGGAGCATCTGATTCTTCTATTTACTTTAGCTGGCTATGTGCGTGCCGAGGCCTTTAAAAATCATGCCCAAGGGTCTCAAATTATATGTCAAAAAGGAAGGAACTGAAAACCAGAGGCCACTTGAGCACTATTAACTAAATTATTGACTAGAGCACCCTTGGGACACCTAATCAGTATTTTTTTCCAAATTAGCATACGAGGGACTGGAATGAAAACCCTGCATAAAAGCACTCCACTGTTTATAGAAGGTCAATTATGAAAAAAGTCTAGAAAGTGCAAGTTACTCTAATGACTGGAATATATTCCAAGTGCTGCCCTGATATTAAGGGTTGCTTCATATGTAAAGTGCATATTTATACCAACTTTTTCAAGCTTGCCTGTCCATAGTTAGCTACTTCAGTGGGAGCTGTGGGTGTTCTGAACTTTTGGAAAATAAATCAGGTCATTTTTATGTGGTCTCCTAAATATGGAAGTAGAGGTTAAAATCATTTAATGATGAGCTCAGTTTGAGCCCTATCACCATTTTTGGGAAATGCATGAATGCCATTCCACTGCAAAAACAAAGTACGTGTACAACATCAATACCACTGGGTATGTCAAAAGAACCTACATCCTTAAACAATCTGGCATCTTTTTCTGAAGCCAATGGGGACTGCCCACTCATATACAAGGCAGAATCCTGATCCAAAATAGAAGGAAAAAAAGAGATGGAAAAAAATCCATCCAAGGGTATGTCTACACTACCCTCCTATTTCGAAATAGGAGGGTAATGTAGGCATACCGCAATTGCAAATGAAGCCCGGGATTTGAATTTCCCGGGCTTCATTTGCATAAGCGGGGCACCGCCATTTTTAAATCCCCGCTCGTTCAAACCCCGTGCCGCACGGCTACACGCGGCATGAACTAGGTAGTTCGAACTAGGCTTCCTCATTCCACGAGGAGTAACGGTAGTTCGAACTAGGAAGCCTAGTTCGAACTACCTAGTTCGTGCCGCGTGTAGCCGCGTGGCACGGGGTACGAACGAGCGGGGATTTAAAAATGGCGGCGCCCCGCTTATGCAAATGAAGCCCAGGAAATTCAAATCCCGGGCTTCATTTGCAATTGCGGTATGCCTACATTACCCTGCTAGTTCGAACTAGCGGGGTAGTGTAGACATACCCCAAAGGAGTTACTTAATAGGTATTCAAAATAAAATCTGAAAAAGGGAGTAGGATGGTTCAGAAATTCATGTTGAGCCAGTTCTCCAGTTCAAATAGAGCTCAGTAGTGGCTGAAAGTTGAAAGTGCCGATATGAAAGGAATTGGTGCTCACATTCGGTTCCCACTGGATGTGTGGTCATATCAGCTATGTGCATAAGTTGCCTAAATGAGTGTCATTACTCCTGTGCTGATACTTAGGCAAATGCTTAAGTACTTTGCTGATTCGATGCCATAACAGAAAACACCATCACATTTGTTGCTAACTGGTATCTTTGCAAGAAACCTAAGCCCCCCCCCAAAAAAAGATTAGGAAGGAATGGGCTTGGCACTTGAGCTTTGGAAACATGCTGGAAAGAGGCATGACTAAGGCTGTACTTGTATCTGGGGATAAATTATGTACTTTATATTAACTTATTTTAGTTATCTAGCCTATGTTCAGGGCTTTTCTGAGGACTTTCATGTATGTTTTAATATTTATAGATTTACAGGAAACTCCTCTCCCACTACAAAGATGTTTATATTTACCCATCACCATAATCAGAATGACAGCAGACCCATATTTAACGAGCCCATCCCTACACACGACTGCCCACATTTTTCAACACACCTCACAAGTCAGTTTTCCTGGCTTGCACATTTCATTTGCAAAGCACAAAAATAAATGAGAATGAATGCCTAACCTCAATATAGGAATGTCAGGGCTTCTAAAAGGCTGGAACTCCCTAGCAGTTGTAATTTTGGAGGGGCTGCATGTTATCTTTATGATGTTTCTGCATCAAAGGGAAGAGCACCTATGGCAATTTGTAATTAGAATAGCTAAAGAAAAATAAAAATGCTCACTTCCTAGACCTAAACAAATGGATAGCTTTCCAGAACATTGCCTGTCTTCTTGCACATTTTACAGAAATGTATGTAGGCACACAGGGGTTCTTTAAAGTGCTTGCATAAGGCTTGAGACATACATCTTCAAATAGAGTGCAAATCCATCTGGCTAATTCAGCTCTTCAGAGGAGTGGGTTGCATATTAGCAGAGATACAAAGAATGTGTGACTAATAGCTGAGAGGGAGGGTGCATGACTAACTGCCAGGGGACAAATATGAAGATTTCTTAGAGAAATAAATAGGTACCCACATAATGCTTCATTGCTAGTAGAACAGGATCCATTAATAAGTCAAGGCAGACACACATTTTAAGCAAGGGGTGGGCAATAATTTTAGAAGGGGGGGACACTTCACAAATTTCGGAAGTGGCTGCAGGCTGACCCGGAAGGGGCGGGGCCTCAAGCAGAAGGGGCGGGGTTGAGAACTACCCTGCTGGGTACAGTGACCTTATTTTCTGAACCAGCTGCAGCTAGTGAGAATGGTTTAATTTAAATGATGAAACAGAGTAAGTGTTCTAACGTTCTCATGTTAGTTTATCAAACTTCATTTGAACTAAAGTAAAATATTCTGTCCAACAAAAAAGGTTTCAATGTTTTCTTTATTTTTGGCAGGGGTGGGGAACCTATTTTGGGTCTGGGGTCACTGACCCACAAAAAAAAATCAGTTGGGGATCACACAAGTGAGAAGGAAAAACCCTCCCATCACGCACTGATGTGGCCCCAGTTGAGGCACTCACTCCTCTGGTGCCCCAGCCTCCTGGGGTGAAGGGAAGGAAAGGCGGGGGACTGAGGTTCAGGGCTTCCCATAGACCAGATTCATTTTTCTGGGGTTCTGGAGTTAGTGGATTTTATGGACTTCCTTAGGCTCTGGGGTAGGGACAAAAATGAGGGATACAGTGCGTGAGACAGGGCTGCCAGCAAATAGGATAAAGATGGGGTGCAGGATCTGAGTAGGAGCTGGGGTGCAGAAGCAGGCCAGGATAGGATGTCTAGCCAGGTGGAGGGAGCAGGAACAAGGGAGGGTGTCAGCAAACTGGGGATGCCGGATTTTGGGGGGTATGGGAAGTGAGGGGTTTGAGGTGGGGAGCATGAGGGAGAACCTTTCCTGGCTTCATGCCCCCTTGCAACAATGGCTGCAGCCATGCACTCCCAGCTGCCCTGGAGGGTGACCCTGCTGCAGCAATGGCTACTCAGTCCAGAGGCGCCGAAACCATGCACCCCAGAGGCGCTGCTGCCGTGGCCACACAGCCTGGGGCCGACCCTGGAAGTGCTGCTACTGCAGCCATGTGGCCTGGGGCTGGCCCCGGAGGCCAGAGATGCCGCTGCTGTGTCCACGTGGCCTGGGGCCGACCCTGGAGGTGCTGCTACCACAGCCACATAGCCTGGGGCCAGCCCCAGACCACGTGGACGTGGCAGCAGTGCCTCCGGCCTCCAGGGTAGGTCCTGGGCCACATGGCCAAGGCACCACTGAGGAGCCTGAGTCCCAGCACTGCCTCCTCCCACTACAGCCTAACCTGCTGCAGGAGGAGGGAACACTCTCTAGCAGCTGCACGGGGGGAGGGGGGGAAGGAGGGGCGGGGCTGAGCCCCTTCCCCTGTAGGTTGGACACGCCCATTAGGGGCAGGGCCTGGAACTGCCTCGTGGGCCACATCAAAGCCCTAGGCAGGCCAGATCCAGACCACTGTGAGGTTTTTACCCACTCCTTTCTTAAGCCTTCCCCATCTTCTGAAAATAGGGTCTGATCCAATGCCTGTTACATTCAGCTACAGCAGGGGTGGGCAATAATTTTAATGGGGGCCACTTCAGAAATTTTTGAAGTGGCCCTGGGAGGCTGCAGAAGGAGCAGGAGCAGGACACTTCTGTGCTTCCCCACCCACAGACCCCAATTGCTAGTAGAATTGGTCTGGGGCTAAGAGAGTGCGCAACGTCTTTGACCCCACAGAGAGAACCACCAGCTGTTCTGAACAGCTGGCAGTTCCCTCTAGGTACCTGTGCCCCTGGTGGTGGGAGGAGACTTCACATGCTCATCCCTGGTGCCCCCAGATCAATCAGGGCCTAGTGAAGGGGAGCATGTGAAATCTCTCACTCCCTGCCCCCACCCTGCAAAGAAGTGCCACGCTTAGAGTCATCCGCCAGCTGAGCAGCTGTTGGCAGTCGACTTTAAGTGCTGAGCCCCTTGTAGGGCGGGAGGAGACTTCATGTGCTCCCCGCACCTCCCAATCCCTGATTGGCCTGGGGGCAGAGGGAGTACATGAAGTCTCTTCCCACCCTGCCCCTGTCCTGCAAGGAGCGTATGGTGCTTAGAAGTGCCGCACCCCTCGTAGGGTGGGAGGAGACTTTGCACTCTCCCCCCGCTCCTAGGCCAATCAGAGCTTGGGCGCAAGGGAGCATGTGAAGTCTCCTCCTGCCCTGCCAGGAGTGCACGGTGCTTCTAATTGCCGTGAACTCCTTGTAGGGCAGGGGCAGGGCGGGAGGAGACTGATTGGCCTGGGGGTGGAGGAAGTGGCAGGGCCTCTGTGGGCTGGATCAATTTGCTTGGTGGGCCAAATTTGGCCCACAGAGGCCCTTTTGCCCACCTCTGGTCCAGACAAATTGACTTAGACTTGCAGGAGTGCTTGCCACATGGCTAAAAATAGCAGTGTAGATGTACAGGTGTAATGGACAGGGGGAGTGCTGACCAGCACCCAGTGACTAAGGGGTTAAGCTCAGGTAGCTAGCAGAGGTGTTGGCTAGGGGAACAGTTGAGATAGAGGGTTGAAATCTGAATTAAATACAGATTCCCTGCCTGCTTTCTTTCTGTAGGAAAGATAAACCAGAAGTTGAGACACAGAATGATTTAAACCCAGGCAGGACTACTATGTCCCCACGGAATTCAAGGCATAGGAGTGGACTGAACAAAGAGAAAATTTGAAGTAAGTAAAGGGAAAAGTGAATCCAGTCGCATTCAGTGTAATTTTTCTTTATTTTATGGTTTGGTTTGAACTGCTCAGTGTGATTCTGTGCCTCTTCTCCCCAATTACCATCTAAGCATTGTTACTAGAGATTTTCTCTGTGTTTTAATTTGTTTTCCTTAGTTGCTCTGTAACATCTAGCAACCAAGCATGCTTTATCAAGTTTATCTTTTGTTTTGTAATAAAAATCACTTTTTTAAAGATGATGATTTGATTCTTGTGTCCTGGAAGGTCTATCTGTCTGTATCTGCATGCCTCTGACTGAGGGGTCAGCCAGCAGAGACTGCAGCTTGTTTTTTTCTTTTCTTTTTTCAAGCTCTTTTGGGGCAAAAGATCTTGGGAGAACACCCAGGGGTGATTTTGAGTGCTCATCCCTGGTTTTTAGGGAAAAAAGTATTTGATAGTGACAACAATTCCCCAAAATCTGTGTATTATGATTCTGGGGGAAGTTTTTTGTAACCAGTGCCTGTAGAGGCAAGGTTTTGAAGCTTTCTTGTGGGCCCTCACCTTCTACACTCAGAGTGCCAGAGTGGGGAACAGCCCTGACAAGAGGCCAGGAATTAACCTTTAATGAAAGACTGTCATGTGGTGAAACCTCCAGGAATACAGCCAGCCCAAACTGGCAACCCTAGCAGGCACAGGCCTACTCCCTCCACTGGATTTCACAGTGTAGGCCCAGCCCAAGGCTGATTGTCTACCCGGCTATTTTTAGTCCCATAGCATGAGCCCAAGTCAGTAGAACCAGTCTCTGAGACTTGCAGCTTTTATGGGCTTAATCAAATACCTGAGAGGATTTCACTGGTAAAACAACTGAAGTTAGCAGGATACTTGTTCAAAAAAAGAAGTAGATAAATTCATGGAGGTTACGTCCATCAATACTTATTAGCCAGAATGGGTAGAAAAGGTGTCCCTAGGCTCTGCTTATCAGAGGCTGGAATTGGATGACTGGAGAGGGATCCCTTGATTCTCTGTTCTGTTCACTCCCTCTGGGGCATCTGGCATAAGGGAGCCTTATGCTAAACTAGCAGCTCAAATCAATAGTGATTGTTCTGTGACTAGTCAAGCAGGTTCTCTGGTGACTTGCATCTTTTAGTGAGCCACACACCTTGTTCTGAGTGCCATCCAGCCTCTCTCTGCATTAGACTAATGTATACTTGGGCTTGACAAGAAGTTGAGCTCTTTAGACCAAATATAGCTAGTATCTGACATTGCCTGTGAAGGAGCACAGACAGAAAGATGAGACACAGGACCAAAGATGGAGGGAAAGGGGGGGAGAGGGCAGGTTTCCCTGCCACTTATCTATTTAGATTGCTAGCCACCTGACTTCATTTGCTTTGCTTCTTAAATATATAAATATTACCATAATTTGAATTTTCAAACATTAAGTTTAAAATGTCTCAGTCAAAACAAAGTAGAGTGCTACAGTGTGCAGAGTCCTACCCTCTTAGAAACAGCAAGAAAACAGCCCAAGTTTTTCAGAATAGATTTTGGGTGCCTAAACTCAAACACTTTAAAGTGGCCTGTCTTTCAGACAGTGCTGAACATTTTGAAAAATTAGGAAACTTTATATTTGGGCACCCAAAAATTGAGGTACTTTGCATCAAGAGACACTTTGAAAAATAATGCCCTCAGTTACCCTCACACCTAAGGAAACCCAGACTAGGAAGGCAAATAATCGCTTGTCTGTAATTTACAGTATAATCACAAATCTCCCCCACCTCCCACCATGCTTTAAGTCAGATCCTCAGGAAGGCACCAAAAGGAGCAACAAAAGAAGTCGGACAATACTGGAACAATAGTACAACAACAAGGTGAGGTAGTAAATTAAATTCAGAGGCCTTTAGAGATAGAGACACTTTGTCCTTAGATCTGCATAGCTTTGAATTTTTACCCTTGGGATTAACCTTTTAGGCTATTTTAATAATTACTCAATATCTGCATTTCATTTTACAAAGCTATAACAAAAGGCACTAAAGCAAATAGAAACTCATATTTGTACCATTACACTAATAAGCTTAATAACAATAATCCACCAACATCTGCAATCAGAAAATAAAAACTTCATTATCATTTCAATACAGATAATATAAGTCCTCAGGTTAGCCAGTACACCAGCTGTGTCCTGATGCTTTAGAACACAAAACAGCAATTCATACAAAATTACCCATCTTTGTTTGTGACTCTTTCTCCTTGGCTCCAGTCCCAAAATATTCCTGCTGTTCAGGTCTATTGTTTACTTATACTGAAAACCTTTTATTTCCTGGGAAAACAGAAAGGAATTGTCCCCATGGATGCCTGTAGTAGCCTTCTTAGCTGGAAGATTCATGCCTCCAGCTTTTATTTCTCTCAATTAACAGCCTGAAGTGCTCGGTTAATAGTCGCTGCTTATTTGGACTGTTTACAACCCTTACTTCCTGTTACTGTTATAGACGTACCAAATTCCTTTTGCACCTCTCAGCATTCAAGTGACTCAAAAGCCTAGAATATTAGGCAAAAGTAACAAAATAAACAACAAATGAAAAACTGCATTTATAGACAACAAATAGTGTGGCAGCACTTTAAAGACTAACAAAACATGTAGATGGTATCACGAGCTTTCATGGGCACAGCCCACCCCTGTGATGCATTTATAGAGCAACTCACTCCAGTATTTCAAAACACAAACATTTAACACCTCTCTTTGAGGCAGGACAATATTCTTATTTTTACTATGTGTATTACAGCAATGTCTACAGGGCCCAACTGCAAACACAGCTCTATTGTGTTAGCTACTGCACAGACACATAGTAAGTAGTTCCTGCCTAAGGAGTATGCAATTTAAATAGACAGGGCACACAACAGGTGGGAGAGGACAACTAACCCCACAGAAAAGTGATGTGTCCAAGGCCACTTGACAGATCAGTGGTTGATTTGGGCACAGAATCTGGAGCTGCAGACTCCCAGTTCCCTATCCATTAGTAGCCCCATTTTATAGATGTGTTTTGTGCCTAAATTTGCCCAACAGTTAATTCAATATCATTTTCATAAGCAAAATCAGAAAATGTTCTCTCAGTTTTTCCTGATAATGTCAAGCCGGGTGCCCTCTTCAGAGGATTTAAATTCAAATCCAGCCCCTCCCTGCGAGCTAGCAAACTTCAGCATTTGCAAGACTCCCAAAGAGCATTTACAGGCAGTCCCCGGGTTACATGGATCCGACTTACATCGGATCCCTACTTACAAACGGGGTGAGGCAACCCTGCACTAGCTGCTTCCCCCCAGCAGACCAGGGAGATGCGAAGCTAGTGCCCCCCCCCCAGCAGACTAGGGAGACGTGGAGCGGCTTTTCTCAGCAGACACCTCAGCTTGAGAATAAAGGACTGAGGGAAGTGAGGTGTGGGAGAATAAAACTGAGCTCTGGAGAAATGTTTGGCTAGAGTTTCCCCTACAATATGTACCAGTTCCGACTTACATACAAATTCAACTTAAGAACAAACCTACAGTCCCTATCTTGTATGTAACCCGGGGACTGTCTGTATTGTATTTCTCATGCCTGTTATGAACTCATAGAACATGATCCCACCCTGTATAGGCAAGCAAGTATCCAGTTCAGTAAGAAGTGATCATTCTTATTTAGTCATGTGATCTTGTTTACATTGCATTTCTTTGGTTCATTTGTTACATTAGTTACATACTTGTGAAAGCTTCCCGTGGACTCCAGGAACCTGCAGAGATGAGCGCCTCAAAGGGTGAGTCTACACTGCAGTCAAAGACCCATAGCATAGCTATGGCTGGCCTGTCTCTGCTCAGTCTCCTGGGGCTGGTGTTGCGGGGCTATAAAATTGCTGTGCAGATGTTAAGGTTTCAGATGGATTTTGTGTTTGGAAGGCGGGAGGAGTTTTGAAAACCATTTGAAAATAATTTCAGGCCAAAGCTCTAATATATGGACCTTTAAGGAATGGATGGTTGATCTGCAGACTAGACCAACAGGAAATTTGGCCAAATCTACATGAACCAGAATTTGGCAGGCTCACATAGCTCTCTGTGTAAGTTATTCAGGAGGGCGTTCAGGATTTACTGCTGAGGTGTCCTCATAGGTCTCTGGCTCCATTGATGATGATAACCAGAAAGCTGCTTGCGTGTGCGCGCAGTGATGTGTGCTGTGTAGACTTGTGCACTTAGTCTCCACAGCAGACCCTAAGAGAGCCCCCAAAGACCACAAACCAGATAAGGATTGAAGGTGCCAGGCCAGGTTTACTGTAAAGCAAAGTACAGTAATAGTTGTCAGTAGACTCTACTGAACCACTACCCATATGTACTTGCCACAATGGAATGATTCAGACAGTGGGAAATTTCCACTGCCCCGTAGGTCATCCAAAGACTGTCCCCCCCAAGACACCACCTTGTATACAGGTACAAACAAGTCACACCTCACTGCTGACGTATCAGGTTGCCACCGTCTGATGTTGTCAGGTTACCCTCTGATGATGTCAGGTTACCATCCTCTGACGCTACTTAGATACCACCCATCACCCTGTACCTTGTGGTTTGATTAGATCATCTCTATCCATCATGCTGTCATTTTAGACCCTTTCCTGAACTTGAGTCTGTATCTGTGAGGAGTGGGTACCAAGATCTTTTTTAATAAGCTAGTGCTATCATGTGCTTTCCACTTATGACCAGTACCAGCTTTCCACTTATGACCAGTTCTGCACCTGGGCCTATGACCAATTAGTGTTTTGCACTCTCAGCCCTGTTTGTGCCATGTTCTGTGAGCTGGGGCCTGCCTCTTGCTCACAGCTTAGTTTTGCTTTGTGTTAGCCATGTTTTGTCCATTGCTAGGTAGGCCTCAAACCAGGCCTGTGCTGTATGGGCTCATGTTTTAGGCCTTCATCTTACTATACTTGGCTTGACTCAAGTGAAAGAAAAAAACCCCTCAAACCAAACATTGTCAACCAACCATCTCCAATTTTGGGGGTCTTACTTCAGCTTTCCCTTCTGTGTGCCCTGCAGTCAATACATATGATGCATCAGGCATGTTTTTAATAAAGGTCCCTTAAGACACATTTTATAAATATCCCAATTTAATTTGGACAATATCTACTTTTAAAGGTCAAGCCTTCTACCCTGACACCAAAATACCTTTTTATTTTTATTGCTACTCCATTGATTCATGCTTTCCTCCCTAAGTCAGATATAAAAATCCATCCTGACCTTTTCGGTATCTGATGTAGATTAGATTCTACACCATATGTAGGAAGAAATGTGGGCAAACTCTCAACATCAGCTATGGACACATCAGGAGAGGAGAAAAACAACCGTTCATCAGCACAGAAATATCTCTTCCATGGGCAGGAGTCTTTCCTGGGCCATTTGAGAGTAAAGGAGTTCCTCATTCAGGAGCACAGCACAACCACCACTTTATTAGATAGGCCAGTAATTAACACTCTAAAATACCATACATTTCAACATAATATAGTATAAGGCTGTGGCCAGAGCTTTGAAAATGAAAGCATCGGATGTCTGCTTGTGTCCTTAACATTCAGCAATCTCTAAGGCTACATTTACACTGCCTCTTTTTTGCGGAAGAGGCAAAGCAAATGAAGCACCCATTAGCAACTTCTCATCCTTCATTTGCATAATCTCTTCCGATGCTTTTTGTGCAAGAGGTTTTTGTGCTAAAATAAGCAGTGTATTTGGGTCCGTTTTGCGCAAAAAAACCCCTTTTGCACAAGAACCTTATGCCTCAAAAAAGGAGGTATGCAGATCTTGCGCAAAAGGGGTTTTTTTTTGCACAAAGTAGACCTGTCTACACTGCCTGTTTTTGCGCAAAAAGCCTTCGGCAGAGATTATGCAAATAAAGCATGAGAAGTTGCTAATGAGTGCTTCATTTGTATACTTTCTGTGGGCAAAAGAGGCAGTGTAGATGTAGCCTAGGTCACACTCCTTTACAATTTCTATTTTATAATAGAATAAAGATAGTATACCTTAAATGGCATGCTATATTTTATGTCTGGTGAAGGGGCCTTCAGCCCTTTCTTGGTATTGAACCATTTGAGGCCCCAAACCATCCCCTAGAAATATGGACATTAACTGTCTTGTCTTGTGGCTTCAATAAATCACACTCGGTCTCTTCAATTTTTGGCTGAATGAAATACTTTTACATCAACAAAGGCCTACCACAGAAATGAGCATTTTGAAATAACAGCAAAAGGGGAACCAGAACCTGCTGTTTGCTGATAATGCATAAAATGTTAGATTATACTATAAGCAATAATGTGCCTGTTCCTTTTCCATCTAGTCACTATTGGATTGTATTCTGAATCTAACGAGAGGAAGGTAAGGCTTGTGCTTGAGATGGGCTTGGAGATGTGAGTTCAAGTTGAAGCTGCTTGCCACTAACTTTCTGTATGACTTTTGATAAGTCATATAATGTCTCCTTGCCTCAATTCCCATTTGTTTTTTTTTTAAATCAAGATACAGTGCTACAACAATGAAATAGGACTTTCTGAAGAGAGGGCTTGCTAGATGATGGATACAAAGTATCTTGCATTATTATTGGCTTACTAGCAGATATGCAATTTAGAGATAATTGAGCATATCAGAGGATATCAGGTACTGATGAATACTGGGTATTTGGCAATTTAAATGATTATTCAGGTTTGATTCTCCATTACCTTGCACCTTGTGTAGTCATTAGCACTTATGCAAGATGAATGCAAAATGTTTCTGTCTTTGCAGCTTTTGATAGAAGTGTTTCCCAGCCACTGTGTTCTGGAGTAAAATGTCTACATGGGTGGAAGGCAATGAAGAAACAGGCCCAGTTATCTCCAGATATTTTGCATTAGGGTGATTATATTACTTGATAGTGTGTAACTGGTCCAACCAAAGGTGTTTTCTCCTGAAAACTTAATCCCTCCTGTCATGTTCTTTTATTACTATGAGTAATATTTTATAGGTTATGTCAAAGTGCTGTATATTATCTGACACCATAGACTTAGATCTTGAGAAGAAACAAAAAGAGGTAGTGCAAAGATGTAAAGAGGACATAGTGCCATTCTACGTGATTTACTACACAAAAGGCTGAGCACAAATGATCCTGACTGAGTCCTGTGGGCACTTACACAATATAAATAAATATAACAGTTCTGTCAGGTGGAGCCATGAGCAGCCAGGGCCTGGTTCAATATCTTCTAGGGGTTCCTCTCCATCCATCCAACACAGAACTGACTCAAGCCCCCACCCTGTAATCTGAATGTCCAGGAGGCAATGCTTCCCCACTTGCAACCACAAGAGTCTGAATGTAGAAAATAGCCACCTCATGATTTCTATTTAGCTCTGTTGTTTGACGTGTGGGTGGGCGAGGGGAGAACCAGATCAGATTTATCCCAGCAAGAAAAACTATATAGCCTCCTGATCAGACCAACACAATCTTCCCTTTCCTCTGATAGAGCTCTGAAAGTCAAGGCACTGCATTTGCAAGATTCTTTCTGCTAACTGTGAGCCCTTGGAACAATTTAGCACGGTCCTACTTTTCTGAACTCTCACAAAATTACTAACATCGGTAGCCATATTTAGCTGCATTTTAATACAAACATAACTTGTGTTGGGTCACAAATTAAGTTGATTATGATGAGCAAAATACCACTCTATTTGCTGAATATCTAACACATCCACCCAAAGCAGGAGCAAACTAGTCATCTGAAGAAGTGGGTTGTGCCCATGAAAGCTCATGATACCATCTACATGTTTCGTCAGACTGTAAGATGCTACTAGACTATTCATTGTTTTTAAAGTTTTCATATTTGCATAGACATACCCAGGTTTCTCTCCCATTCCAGCTAGTTGGAATGGAAGAATTCCTTCAGGTCCTACTTACATCAACAACATCTCACTGACCATCATGCTGTCTAAAGTCAGGAGCTGGTAGACAGTATGCGTATGTTTAGACTACAAGGCTTTTCCGGGATACCACATTTGCTTTTCAGAATAAAATGTCAGGTTTGGTGAGTATTTCAAGCATTCTCTTCACTCTTGCATCCACTTTTCTATCTCAAATCTATGTTTGCTGAAACCCATGGCTTGGTATGAGACCATTCTAAATTATAACATATAATCTGTACCAAACAGAAGATCAGGACCTCACTCCTCTCCATGCGCTCAAAATCACGATTAAAAAGTGGCTCAGAATATGTTCTATGACTATTCATGCGAGAAAAACTCACTAGGACTGAGTGTTTGCTTATCACAAACACAAAAGGGGTGCATGGTTGAAGCAGTATCAATTTCATAGTTGACCATATACTCACGAACCTTTTTGTGATAGTCATTTGGCCTTGATCAGCACTGTGATAGTGCACTAGTTAGTGGATGGCCAAAACGATAAGGGCAATCAATCTGTAGATGATGTTGATATGGCATGTGATTTTCATCTCTGCCTGCCAATGAGTAGAGATGTTAAAATGGTTAGCTTAAACCTCCAATCCAAATCATTCTAGTTTCAAATGTGCTTGAGCCAACTGTTTTAAGAACAAGTGTTATTAATGGTTCACAATCTTTATCAAACACAGATATGATGTTTTAATTTCATCTTACTGTGAATGTTTAAGGCTACTTATCTGTACGTTTTGGGTTCAAACATTCACAAGGGAAAATAACATCATATTTTTAAAATAAGGCTATCAATTAAATTTTCTGCCCCCAAAATGTGTGCAAACTTATGCAAAGATAAGTCACCTTGTTAATGGGTTTCCAAAGAAACCATGAAGAAATAAGTTTCAGTCTCAAACCTTTTCAGATGTTAGGCCTATGAACCCATTCAAGCTAGCTGCTGTTACCATGCAACAAAAATGGAAGGCCTATTTTGAAGTGAGCTTGGAAAGTTTTGTCCAATTCTGTTTGCCAATGGGAAGTGCATGATTGTATATTCCTTAGCCCTTATCTTCTTCCCAGGTGTGAGGCATCAACATCACAACATTTGTTAACAAAAATATGCTCTGATTTTAAAATGAGTTCACTTTTTCTGCACCTATGCATTGCAAGCCCTATTTCTGAGTTTTACCTCACACATGATACTTACTGATAAGTGGCTGTTAAGATGACATACTTGAATATGGGAACTAGAATTGGTGTATTTTATATTGGAGCAGATCTACTTGGCAGCAGCCCAGAGATCTCTAAACCTCTCACCAGAGTCCTGTCACAAAGGCAACTAAACAATCCAATCAAGGGTCCAACTATACCTTTTACACCTAGCACCTAACAGTAACTTTGTGTGACTGTGAATAAGAAGATTAAATTGTAAACTCCAGGGTAGGGCAGGGACAGTGTTTTTGTTCTGTGTCTGTATAGCACCTAGCACTTTGGGATCTTGACTGGGACTCCTCTGCAGGATCACAATGCAAAAGTGACAGTTGCCTAATTTGACTAGGAATTATGCCTCAGGCAAGGCTTGAGTGGCACAGGAAGAAAAGGGTTTTTTTAAGAAAACCCTCTACTCCTGTTTATCTCCTGCTTCCCCATAAAGGGCTGCCTTTCCATGAGAGACTCAGAGCCCTACTGGCTGCTTCAAGTCCCTCTGACTGAAAGAATTCTGCTCCCAAGGAAGCAACAGCAAACACACGGTCTCAGTCTTGTGACCCCTCTCAACTAACCAACACAATCAAATATTGGTAGCAGCTGCTCGCAGCTAACCCAACAGCCTATTGAGTTCAAACGACAAATCAGTTCATTGAAATTGTAACACGCTCAAGAGATGTCCACAGTCAGAAAAGAGGCTAAATACTTCACATAAATTATACATTGAATTATACATGCAGTTCTACTACACATCTTTCTCAAAACAGTATCCAGAGCGTAGGGCTCTGTGCAATAGGCTTTCCTAGCCACAAACTGACTTATGACAGCAGAGATGTTCCCGTTGGAACAGATGGCATGCTGCAGCAGAACTTGTTATGACTGCACTTCAGATTATTTCTGCCTGTATTTCTGCCTCTCCTCTCCCCCCTTTTCTTCTTTCAGATGAAAGGGAATTACATGGCCTTGAAACTGGAATTAGCATGAAGACATGTGCCACCCTTTGCCAATCTGTTCTGCATAAATAATCATTCAGCTGACTGACCTGCTAAGGCTCCTAGCCGGGAGTCACACAGCAAAGCCTGTAATTTCTCCCATTTTGTGCTGTTCTGCCATTCCCTTATCCTGACTTCTAAGCTGTTTCATGTCTCTCACATTTGACATCAGCTAAAATAATCAGCTGTGGATTAGGAACATTATCATTGTAGGTCTTATCTCTCAGTATAAGTATCTTAGATTAGTAGGAAGACAAATAGGTATCAACAAAAGAATGCAACAGGACACAACGTGGTAACATTATACGTTTAAGTTTCCAGAAAGTGTTTTGATTTCAATTTCTCCATAAATCAGGTTTATAACAGATGGGAGGAATGTAGGTCACTTGTGGCCAGAGACAGACATCTCAGTAAGCACCTGCTTAGGATTTCTTTGATAATTTCTGTTTCTCTATAGCAGTAGAAAAAGTGGATTTAAATCAGTCAGCTATTTTACCTAGAAAAAAAAAATACAGATCATTAACATCGTGATATCAGGGCTGTTCTTATCCATATGCAGAATACGTATAAGGTACCTGAAAATTTGGGGCAGCATTGGGTTTTAATGTCCACCCATCTACCTCTTCCTATCCCTGTTCTATGACTCTGCTTCCTCTGGAGAAGATCTAGTTAATTTAAAAGTGAAAAAGCCCGCCAGACCTATTAGCAGAACACTGAACCTGTGAAAGGGCCATTCAAGGAGAAATCAAGTCATTTAATAGGCATTTGCCAACCGCAGGCATATACTGCCAGTTTCTGTATTTACTACATTAGTCTACATGACCTTAGTTTAAAATTTGCTTTAAACTATTTCATTAGTGTGAAGTTTATAAAATCAAATCTCTAAAATATCATCTCCCCTCCCCTGGGCATAGGAGCACCAGTTTAATAGTACTGTGTAGGGCCCCATAAATCCTAAGGACAGCCCTGCCAATGAACAGAATTGCAACATTAGAGCTGTTCATGACTTGTCTCTTTGGCCAGATTCCTTTCTGGTGTCATCTAATGAAGTCAGTGGAGTTACACGAGGGCTGACTTTGGATCATTGTCACTAGGTATCGTAGCACATATGGCACATAAGATCTCACACTGAGCTGAAGCCCTTGCAATCCCAGGGCACTAAGAGCTCAGCTAAGGATAGTGGCAGCCTTGACTTTGAATTTTCTAGCTTTTGTTGATCTGTCTCACAAACTGAATGCCCCTTAAACTTCATTTTTTAAAAATAATCTGTTTAAGAAATAGAAATATCAGACTTTACCTGGTAAGGATGTACAGCCTCTTGTGTTTAAGCATGTTCAAATTGTGGGGTTTTAAGCAAGTGTGTTCTTCAGAGCTGTTATGGCCTGTTGCATAAATCCTTCTTAGATCACAGACATGATGGATGTAACTGCTCCTTTGGAGCTGTAATAGTCTATCATGTTAATGCGTCTGCTGTACATGCTGCAGGGTTTTTCTCTTCATGACGTGTCTGAGGTTTTTGTGCACTGCTGGATCCCCATGTTTATTTATTACATTGCTAGACAGAGTTCCAGTGAAGAGCACTGATTTTTACTTTTACCTTACAAAAATAATAAAAAAAAATCATTCAAAATAACCTGTCACAATTACCCTCACTCTGCCTTCCTTGTTCCCTCTGATTGTATGTTACACTCACTTCTTGCATTTTCTCTTAGCTCACACAGTAAGCTACTTGCTTTGCAATGGGGATTGTCTCTTCCTATGACCCCAATCCAGTTTGTAAGCATGTGCTTAATTTTAATTACAGGAGCATCCCCCTCCTCCCCTAAATAAATGGGGCTGCACATGTGCTTAACGTTCTTCAAATGCGCTAGTGTTTTCCTGGATTATAGCTTAAGTATTTCTATAGCACCTCGCACGGTGGTGTCCTAATCTTGGGTGATGCCCCTGGGCACTACTGCAAATAGTAGCTCCCTTGCTGAAAGGTTAATTGTTCTCAGAATCAGGAGATTCCAAATTCATATGGAAAATAGCGACTGGGCTTGATTCCCTTCCCCATCTTTTCCCTATGGCTGCGGGGGGGAATGAGGTTGGCCTCACTAGATCCGTGGGAAGAATTCAAGCCTCTAGGAGAGAACCACTGGCACTGCTTCCTCCTCCCCTTTGCTTCACTAAGAGGACACCACTGAAAATTTTGGTGGAAGCCTAATGCGTGATTCAATGGCCACAGAAATCAATGGCCATCATTGAGATCATTGTTTCTTTGAATCAGTTCCTGTGCACAAATGCTATCCAAGAATTACATTGAATCTGCACATCTCCTGGGCACCCTAGCCTTGTTCCCTTCTCATTGTTCCCACCCACTTTATTGACTGAATTGGTTGGTTCCAGACCCTTCAGAGAACAAGGGTAGCAGACAACCGCACTGGTGTTACCTTCCTCTAGTCCAGGGCTACTCAACTTTGGAAGCCCCGGGGTCCACAATGATACTCACAGCACATGCGGAGGGCTGCAACTTAAGTATGGCTGCATATACATGCAAATATATGCAAATAGCTTCTTTCACACTGATGGACATGAATACAAAGCACTTCCCACAATGCCCCGGTGCTATCGGCACCTTCTCCCTGGGGGCTAGAAGCACTGACACCCTGTACCCATCTGTTCCAGTCAGCCCGTCTGCTTGCATCTTTCAAAGTTCGCCAATGAGCGTGTTCCCAGTGGAGCGTACTCCTCGTGCAAGGAGGAGTAACAGTTAATTTGAGGGAAGGGTTTTGGATTGGACTTCCGCGTCTACACGCGGCAAGTTAAATCGGACGATCAGCATTTTAAAATGGCGATCGGCCGTGAATATGCTAATCAAGTGTGGGATATTTAAATCCAGCGCTACATTAGCAACTTCGGTATGCTTCATTTGCCTCCCTAGTCTGAACTATGGGGCAAGTATAGACATATCCTATGACTGAGATAGAGGTCCACTGGGGTCTGCAGGAAACTCATTGCTAGGATGGTATAGTGGGGAACCTCCTCCCCCCAACATCCCACTCAGCTGCTATAAATATGTTCACCAGTTGTTGTTACTGTTACAGCATGGCTGGCAGGTCCCAATCATGGATCAGGGCTCTACCATGGTACGTGTTGTACAAACAGAGAACAGAAGGTGCTCTCTGTCTTGAAGAGCTTGCTGTTTGTATAACTGGAAGTCTAAAATGTTAAATATTCTCAATGCAACGGCCATATAATAGCAATAATGTTCCCTTTGGAGTGACTAAAAATTGCACTTCTATTTGACCCTTGAGATGAAATGACAATTACGGCAATCAGGTATCAACATACCTTTGATCTGAAACTGCTGGTAGAGAATGCATTTCTCAAGGTCAGCCATCACCCACCTTCAGGGTACAGGTAGAAGAAATCTTTCAAAAGTGATTTTACACTTGGTTTTAGACCCTTACGTACAAATACCTATTGTTATTTAAGACACTACAAAGCCAACATTTTATTATGCCATCATCTTATGGACCTTCTTCCCCAGGATGGAGTGTGACTGCCTTGGGACTTTGTCCAGACTTCAAGGAACTGTCAGAAATTTAGCTCACTTCCCTCTCATGTCTCCCTCCGTATCCACCTTGAACACTAAACTTGCTCTTCTGCATCTACTCACAGGGTTGAGAACAGAACTTGTCAAACTCATCAGACAATTGGCTCTGCCACAGAGCATTTTTCAAAGTGATGCTTTGACACCCTGGAGTATATTTTCAAACCAATACATAGAAAGTATACTTATGTGTCTAGTTATTTCTGATGAGAATTGGACTCAAACCTGTAAGGGGCGAGCACTCTGGCCCCGACTCAGCAAAGCACTTGCATATGTGCATAACTTATGCACCTGGGTAGTTCCACTGAAGTCATATGCGTTAGCCCAGGGTTAAGCGCTTTGCTGGATTGAGGCTAGAGCACTCTATAGGCAGGAGTGAGTTCCTGGTGCACACATCTGTCTCTTATCACTATTTTAATGTATCCCAGTATGCCAAATTCAGTAGGGAGAGCAGAAAGATCTACCCCTGGTGACAAAGCTGCTCCTGTTCATACACAATATTTTTTTCATTTTAAACAAAATTCCTTAAAAAAAGAAAGCAAATTATAGCCTGGCAGAAATTACATTTTACAGGATTGGCTGTGCCCAAAATGGACCCGTTGCTTGCAAATGTAGAATCATTGATTATCTTTGCTGCTAGGCAGTGACCGCTCTGTTTCCTGTGCAAAAAGCCTCTCTTAGGGTATGTCTACACTACAAAGTTAGTTCGAACTAACAGACGTTAGTTCGAACTAACTTTCCTAGGCGCTACACTAGCGCTCCGTTAGTTCAAACTTAATTCGAACTAACGGAGCGCTTAGTTCGAACTAGGTAAACCTCATTTTACGAGGATTAAGCCTAGTTCGAACTAGCTAGTTCGAATTAAGGGCTGTGTAGACCCTTAATTCAAACTAGTGGGAGGCTAAGGCTTCCCAGGTTTCCCTGGTGGCCACTCTGGCCAATACCAGGGAAACTCTATTGCCCCCCTCCCGGCCCCGGAGCCCTTAAAGGGCCATGGGCTGGCTACACAGTTTGTGCCAGTTGCAAGGCTGCAAGCACCCGTGCCAGCAGACCCTGCACCTGCCACAGGATGAGCCAGCCACCCGAGGGCTCCCAGCCCTCCACTGCTCCCCAGGACCAGCCTGGCGGCTCCCAGGAGCCTGCCCGGGGGCGCAAAAGGCGGGCGCCCGCCTGGTCAAGTGCGGAGATCGTGGACCTCATCGAGGTTTGGGGGGAAGCCTCCAATGTCCATGATCTCCGCACTAGCCACAGGAACGCGGCCATCTATGGCCGCATGGCTGCCAGCCTGGCCGCCAGGGGCCACTAGCGCAGCCGGGAGCAGGTCCGCTGCAAAATTAAGGACTTGCGGCAGTCCTACTCCCGGGCCTGCCAGCCAGGGGCCGACCCGGAGGCCTGCCCCCACTTCCACGCCCTGGACCGCCTCCTGGGGGCTCATGCCATCCCTGCCCCCCGGGACGTGATTGACCCCGGGGCAGAGGGACCGCTCCTGGAGACGGAGGAGGAGGAAGAGGGCTCTGAGAGCCAGGAGCCTGCTGCCAGCCTGCCCAGGACCCGGGACCCCCGAGGCACGCCACAGAGCCGCTCGCCTGTGTCGTCTGAGGCCGGGGAGGCGTCCACCTGTGAGTACCCTCATGTTCCCCTTATGTGTACGGGGGGCTGGGGCAAGAGGGAGCCCCGGGACCGTGCGCCTGGGCCTTGTCCACCAAGGAGCAGCAGCTGGGGATCCTGCAGGGGCCCTGGCCTTGCAGAGGGGAGCTGGGTTTCACACACCTGGGCCCCTGGGGTAATTGACCGCTGGTCTTCTTGCACCACAGCCGCAGCACCTGGGACTGCAGGGCACACCACTCCGCCTGCAGCAGCCGCCCGCGCCCGGGCAAGCAGGACAGCCAGGAACCAGGAAGAGTACCAGAGGCGGCACCTCCGGTTCCTAGATCAACAGCTCTGTCTCCAGGACCACTGGGTCCAGGAGGACCTGAGGCTGCGCCGGAGGAGTCTGGAGGCCCTGGAGGAGCAGGGCCGTGCTCTGCAAGGCCACCTCCAGAGCCTGCTCGACCGCTTCCCATTTCCTCCTCCTGCTGCTCCCCCTGCTCCCCCTGCTCCCCCTCCTGCTCCCGCTCCTGCTCACGCTCCTGCTTCCGCTCCTGCTTCCTCCACACCCCCTGTCCCTCCTGCCCCCCCCTCCACAACCATTTCCCACCGACGCCCCCGGACCCGCAGTGTGGCGAGACGGGAGAGGCAGCCGGATTCCCACCCCTGAGCTTTCCTTTCCCTTCCTCCCTTCCCTCCCCTTCCAGCTCCTTCGTCCCAGGTTTCCCCCTCCCCTCTCCCACCCTCATTCCTCCCTTCCCACACCCAGTTATGTTCAATAAACAGACGTTTTTGTTTCAAAAACAGGTGTCTTTATTTTACAGTAGATAGGGAGGGGAAAGGGGAAGGGGGGTAGGGTGGAAGAAGGACCCAGTGGGGCATGCAGGGAGAGGTCAGTCCTCCTCCTCCTCCACCAGGAAGCTCTCCCGCAGGGCTTCCCGGATCCGGACGGCCCCCCGCTGGGCTTCCCGGATGGCGGCGGTGCGGGGCTGACCGTAGTGTCCAGCCATGCGGTCAGCCTCAGCCATCCAGGCTGGCAGGAAAGCCTCCCCCTTTCGCTCACACAAATTGTGGAGCACACAACATGCCACCACCACGGGAGGGATGTTGTGCTCGGCCAGGTCCAGACGGGTGAGGAGGCATCGAAAGCGGGCTTTCAGTCGCCCGAAGGCCCCCTCCACCACAATGCGGGCCCTGGTCAGCCTGGCATTGAAGGCCTGGTGGGAGGGATTGAGGTGCCCTGTGTAGGGCTTCATCAGCCACGGCTGCAGTGGGTAGGCGGCATCCCCCACCAGGCACACGGGCATGTCCACGTCCCCGACCCTGATGTGGCGGTCGGGGAAGAAGGTCCCGGCCTGCAGCCGCTTGCACACGGAGGAGTTGCGGTACACCCGGGCGTCGTGTGCTTTGCCGGACCAGCCCACATTAATGTCCGTGAACTGTCCCCGGTGGTCACACACGGCCTGCAGGATCACGGAGAAGTACCCCTTTCTGTTGACGTACTGGGACGCCTGGTGTTCTGGGGCACGGATGGGGATGTGCGTCCCGTCGATGGCCCCTCCGCAGTTGGGGAAGCCGAGGGCGCCGAATCCCTGGATGACGGCGTCCGGGTCGGCGAGGCGGACCACCCTGCGGAGTAGCACCCGGTTGATGGCCTTGACCACCTGCAGAGAGAGACACAGCAAAGCGCCAATCAGTGGGGCGCCCGGGTGGCTGGGAGCGTGCGTGCCCTGGCAGTGCCCTGCGCCCCACTCCTGGAAGCAACCCCCCTGGCAGCGTGTAGTATGGCCAGGACAGCCCGACCTCTCCGGTGTGGGGCGCTTTCGCCTCCTCCCGCCCCCCCTTTGTCCCTGGGGCGGCCCATCCCCTCCTCGCAGCCCACCTCCCCCCTGGCTCGGTGGCCGACGAGCGCCGTACCTGCATGAGCACCGCTCCGATGGTGGATCTCCCCATGCCGAACTGGTTCCCGACGGATCGGTAGCTGTTCGGCGTGGAGAGCTTCCAGAGGGCGATGGCCACCCGCTTCTGGAGGGGGATGGCGGGTCTCATGCGAGTGTCCCTTCTGCGCAGGGCAGGGGCGAGCCACTCACAGAGCTCCAGGAAGGTGTCCCTCCTCATCCTGAAGTTCTGGGTCCACTGTCGGTCCTCCCAGCGCTCCAGGACGATGCAGTCCCACCAGTTGGTGCTGGTGTCCAGACGCCAGACGCGGCGGGGCACGCCGGTGCCGGAGCGCTGCCGCGGCTCCTCCACGGGCCCCAGGGCGGCCAGGTGGAGAGGCAGGGAGCTGACGTTCACCAGGTGGTGCCAGGCAGCCTCGAGCCATTGCTGGCAGGCTTGCAGCAGCAAGTCCAGAACGTGCACCAGAAGGTGCAGGGCAAGCTGTGGCTCCATGTTGCCACCTGCGGCGGCCCCCCCGAAGGAAAGCACCGACACAGACGGGCACAGAGACCAACGCTTTGCTGTCCCTCGGCGAGGTTGGCAAGCAAGCAGGAAAAGCTGAGAACCGGCTGTCCGGGGGGGGTCCCTTTAAGCTCGAGCCACAGATAGCCTCAGACAGCAGCCACACAAAGCAACTACTGACCTGATGCCCTGCCAGAACCGGTTTCAGCCGCCCTTAAATTGCCCCCAGCGTCCAATCAGTGTGGACGCGCTAGTTCGAATTAGCAAAACACTAATTCGAACTAGTTTTTAGTTCTAGACGCGTTAGTTCGAATTAGCTTAGTTTGAATTAATTAGTTAGTTCGAATTAGCGCTGTAGTGTAGATGTACCCTCAGATGGCAGTGCATGAAGCAGACTGATGATGACAGGCTTAATCATTGCCAAAGCTGGACACTCCAGAAGCTGACCAATTAAAAAAAAAGCCAATGGGCAATGCACACATGCTTATGATACTGTTCAGTGGCTGGAACCAAGAACAGGACCCCAATGTGCTAGATGCTCTGTGTCTAAGGTCCCTGCCTCAGAGAGCTAACAACCAAAAAACCTGATTCAGCATCCTCTGAAATCAATGGGAAATTACTCATGGAACTATGCTCATGCACCAGCTGAAAATCTGGACATTGATTTAACTAGAGTTTGCTTGAATAGGGATTGCAGAGCCAGGCTTTTTACTAGGGATTCCCATATACTCTTGTCAAGGTTTCTTCCCTTATTTTCCTACCCACTGTTCCGTGGGCAAAGGGAGAGAGAAGAAACTAGCTTCAACTTCCAGGTTTATTGTCCATCTTGGATATTTGACACTGGCACACTGGATGCCAACTCATGCTAAGGCCTCGAAACACTGACAAAGGCATAGACAGAAACCAGTCAGGCATAGCTGGGTATTAGTATTATTAAAACAGAAAACAGAGAATGTGTATAGAGGTTATGGAATGCTTGTAGGATGCTGCATGTAGTAATACTACTTATAATAGCTATATTGCATGTTAATCAGGCAATATTTAAATGTTTGTTCTGTAACTATAAATATGTTTTCTCATAGATCATAAACTCCCCACAGTCAAGGGAGAAGCCTTACCAAGGGTGAAATGATGGCTTACCATGAGGTGTTTTCTTTAACAAAGAAGATCTACATAGACATCAGATAAGACTGAAATCTGCACTTGAAAGGGAATCCTCTGAACTGTCATTCATGCTAAAATTCGACACTCTACGTGTCCGGTCTTAACAAAGACACTATCTTACCCATTACAAAGATAGCTTCCCCAATTATCACCTCTAATACCATTAGCTCACAGACATTTACCTTCCTCTCCCCCCCCCCCCCCCCCCGCATCCTCCTTCTGTTCTGAAATGTGATTTGTCCTTTTCATATGTGTTCACTTTTTTTAAATTGTATCCTTTGGTATATATGGTTGTGACTATTTTCTTCCACTATTTGATCTGAGGAAGTGGGTCTGGCCCATGAAAGCTCATCATCTAATAAACCATCTTGTTAGTCTTTAAAGTGCTACATAGTCCTGTATTTTGTTTCAGCTGAAAAAAAGACTTTGTTGATAGTTTCCCCCCCATACACTCCAGGCCATAATCATGGGAATTAGGGGTCTGGGCAGTGTTGCAGCACCCCAGGTTTTAGCCAGGGCTCTGCTGCCACACAGCCCAGTATGCTGCCTGCCAGCCCCCCACTGCCTTACTCCCAGCTTTTGTGCCCCCATCCCCTACAGGCTCCTAGGAGCTGGGCCCCCGGGGTCTGCTTCTGGCTCTCAGCACCCTCACGAGTAAAAGTGTTCCCACATCACTGCTTTGTGCCCATATCAGTTTGAATGCTGGGGAAAGGGGATACAAATCCCATTACGGAGAAATTGGAATCTTCATGCTCTTTGGACTCTGAGGGTTGTGAACCCTCCAGACAATGGGACAATCTCAATTATAACTAAACAGCTGCATATACATGGAGTGAATGAACATTTCTTTACAAGCCTGACATATAATCCTGTTATAAAGGTGAATATCTTCACTTTGTTCACAAACACTACTAACTTCAGCTTCAAATCCAATTCAAACTACAGTGCTAATAAATTATCGATTGTTTGATTGATTTAAAATATTTTTACTCTGCCTCTCTATTTAAAATATTCGAGGCGACTTACACATTTTTTTAAAACACAATACAGATATATATAAAAAAAATAATATATGAGTCAATTGATGAAGCAAATTCCCCCCATGTATAATCTTAAGCTCTGAAAAGATTTACTAAGGTCTCATATCCCTCGATCTAACACAACTAGTATAGGTAAAAAGAACTAAATACCACAGCCGGAAGATAAGATTTAGATTAAGAGACCTATTACCTCACAGCCACATTAGGAAAGGAATCATTTGGATTTGGACAATGCTCAAAGTAGCATGTTAAGCAGTGATAGGACTCTACAGAATCTTATGGGTGTTGGATCTTATTTCCTTCCTTTATGCAGATGCAGCAGCACATTGTTAATAAAAATATGACAATATGATTTTTTTATAGTAAATAGTAAGTTGAATCATAGCTACCAGTGAATCCAGGACATATTCTTGGCATTGATGGCTGTGACTCCAACATAGTTCCACATTACAATGGCAAGCGGGAGGAGTTTGTCAGTTGCCAAAGGACAGCTCTTCCCATGTTAGATACTGAGACAGTGCTGAGACTAAAACTAGTGCCAAAGGCATGATGGTCTGCGGCTGAGCAAGACTCCTTGACATATGTACTCCACACAGAGACACTATAGCAGTGTTTCTTAAAGTGGTCTGCAGACCCACTCTGAGAAAGCTGCTACCAGTCCGCTCTGGTTTGTTTACTTACTGGCTCTGCAGCCATGGACCATTGGCTGCGGTTCACCATTTGCAGACAAGGGGAGTCGTGGGGAGCAGTGGCTTGGGTCACACTGTTTCCGGTAGCTCCTCTTGGCTGCTGTGAGGGCTGTTTCCCACTCTGGCACTCCGAGTGCAGAAGATGAGGGCCTGTAAGAGATCTAAAAAAACCTTGCCTCTACAGGCAGAAGTTACAAATTCCCCCCAGAATCATAATACACAGATTTTGGAGGATCACTGCCACCATCAAGTGATTTTTATCCCTAAAAAACCAGGGACGAACACTTGAACCCATACCCAAAGGTACCCTAAGCTCTTTTGCCCTAAAAGAGCTTGAAAAAGAAAAAAAGAGGAAAACAAGCTGAAATCTCTAGTAGCTGACCCCTTAGTCTGAGGCATGCAGATACATTCAGATAGACAGACCTTCCAGGACACCTTCCATGGCACAAGAATCAGATCATTGTCTTAAAACAGTGATTTTTATTACAAAACAAAAGATAAACTTGATAAAGCATATGTGGTTGCTAGATGTTATGGAGCAACTAAGGTAAACAAATTAGAATACAGATAAAAGTCTCTGGGCAAAATGCTAGATGGTAAATAGGGAGGGAAGGCATGGATTCACATAGAGCAGTTCAAACCAAACCACAAAATAAAGAAAAAAATACCCTGAACGTGACTAGATTCACTTTTCCCTTTACTTACTTCCAATCTTCTCTTTGTTCAGTCCACTTCCATGTTCTGAATTCCCTGGAGCCGCAGTAGTCCTGTCTGGGTTTAAATCATTCTATGTCTCTCAACTTCTGGTTTTTCTCTCCCACACAAAGAAAGCAGGCAAGGGATCTTATATAATTCAAATTTCAACACCATAAGCCTATTGGTTCTCTGGTTCCCTGCCAACACCTTTGCTAGCTACCTGAGCTTAACCCCTTAGTCACTGGGTGCTAGTCAGCATTCCCCCTGTCCATTACAGTTGCAAATGGTGAACCACAGCCCATGGAGAGGCCTGATAGCTTTCTCAAAGTGGGTCTGCGGACCACTTTGAGAAACACTGCACTATAGGAAGATGAAAACTGGAACCAATTTGTATAGTCAAATGGTCAAAAGTAGCACTCACAATTTTTTTTAAATCAACATCTGGGGCCAGATCCTCAGTTGGGGAAAAAACAATGTCGTAGAGCTTCACTAATTTACATTAGATGAAGATCCAGCTTTTTAAGTTAATTTCAAACAATCAGAATAAAGATCTGCTGGGATATCATTCTAATTGTTGTTAGTAACATGTAAATCATGTGATTAACTTTCTTATTTTCTTTTCCAACTAACCCCCGTCCCGAATCTCTGTAGCCATTTCTAAATAAGATGTGCTGTGGTTTGGGATTTATGACTGAGATGAGCTCAGTGAAGGACTGATGGTGGAGAGGCAAATTAAGATGGCCCAGCCCCTGGTCAACTGACAGCTGGAAGGACTGCCAGGATGGGTGGTAACATTCTGGCTCCATTCACCTGCGATTCCCACATGCTGGCCATTTTTTTGCCTGTGCAGCAGGGCAAATGGGCCAGAATAGGGTTGCCTGTGTGTTTGGTTCAACTTTCTCATTAAATAACATTCACAAAATAAACACATTCAAATTGGGAACTGATATTGGTTCTTTTAAAAATACTGTATGGGGCAGATTCTAATGCCAATAGAGTTACTTTTGCATCTGCTTGGCATGTCAGGCTTAAAGCCCTTTGGGTATGTCTACACTACCCTCCTAGTTCGAACTAGGAGGGTAATGTATGCATACCGCACTTGCTAATGAAGCCCGGGATTTGAATTTCCCGGGCTTCATTAGCATAAGCGGGGAGCCGCCATTTTTAAATCCCCGCTGCTTCGAACCCCGTGTAGCGCGGCTACACGGGGCTCGAACTAGGTAGTTCGGACTAGGGTGCCTATTCCGAACTACCGGTACACCTCGTTTCACGAGGAGTAACGGTAGTTCGGAATAGGACCCTAGTCCGAACTACCTAGTTCGAGCCCCGTGTAGCCGCGCTACACGGGGTTCGAAGCAGCGGGGATTTAAAAATGGCGGCTCCCCACTTATGCTAATGAAGCCCGGGAAATTCAAATCCCGGGCTTCATTAGCAAGTGCGGTATGCATACATTACCCCGCTAGTTCGAACTAGCGGGGTAGTGTAGACATACCCTTCTTTATTAATTATTATTATTATTATTATCATCATCTGTATCAGATAGGTGTGCCTCATGGGCCCTTCTGCAGAACAGATAAACCAGTTGCTCACTGAATTGTAAAGCCTTTTGTGGCTTGCATAATATAGCCAGCCATATGCATTTCCTGCTTAGCTGAACTCTTTAATTAGGGCACATCCTGTATTGAGTGCTATTTTCTCTATACAGTGGCAACATTTTTCTTAGCTTCTTCCCTTCTTTGTTATTAGTTTATGGGTTCACAGATACATATTGCTTAAGCAGTTACAAAAGGATTTTTCAGTCTCAGAAAATTCCTAGTGATCCATACTGTTCAGAT
Organism: Pelodiscus sinensis; assembly: GCF_049634645.1. NCBI lineage: Eukaryota > Metazoa > Chordata > Testudines > Trionychidae > Pelodiscus > Pelodiscus sinensis. Next base: position 77,942,692 of record NC_134711.1, read on the forward strand.
GTGGCCCCTTAAAGGATTGTGAACTGAAATTCATGAATGTTTTACTGATTTGTGACTGAGTTTTTCTTTTAAAGGTATCTGAACTTGATCACCCGATAATCTGAAATACAGTATGTGTTTTTGCTTCTTGCCACCTTTATATTATTCTGATGCTTTCAAAAGACATTTCTAGGTTCAAATGTAGGCCACAGTTTTGTCCAGAACATCACTGTTAAGAGAAGCAAGAACACTGATCAAGGTAAAATTTGGCCCTTGATCTGAGTGGAGGCGGTCCTTTTAAACAATGAAACAGGAATAAAATCTGACAATTCAGTAGTTATTACATTAGAGCTCTGACTGGCCAGGGCAGGGATCCACAGAGCTCTGGAAAGGAACAACTTGCACTCTCAGCTAGCAGATGCACATACTCTGATCGGTAGTGCTAACCACCTGTGGGATGGAAACTTCTCCCACCCAGTAAACCACACATCTTTATGCTCTACTGTATGGACATGGGAGCGAGTTTCCAGTCCTCAGGGTTTCTTCAACACTATGTTGCATGTATTGTTTAAACAAATCTCCTTGCTAAAGACCTGCACTGTCCTTTCCTTAAACATTCACACAAACTATAGTTCACTCAAGTGAATATTTGCCCAAGTACTAAAAAGGGTGTAAACGTGGCTGAATAAAAATGTTCAGAATTTTTATGTTTGCTCAAGAATACTTTCCTTTACTATTTACACAGTAACTGATAAGGTGCTGGACGGGGAATTAGGAGTACTGAGTTCAGTTCCTGGTTCTGCTACTGACAGTTTATGTGACTTTGGGCAGGCTACTGCTCCTCTCCTCTAACTTTAATCTTGTCTATATAGGTTGTAACCAATAAAATAAAATATAAACTAGAATATATGCCAATCTCATAGAGCTGGAAAGGACCTTAAGAGGTCATCAAGTCCAGCCTCCTGCCCTCGCAGCAGGACCAAGTACCAACCCTGACAGATTTGCCCCAGATCCGTAAATGGTCCCCTCAAGGACAGAGTTCACAACCCTGGGTTTAACAGGCCAATGCTCAAACCAGTGAGCATCTTCCCTCTTTGAGGACAAGGCCTACTTTTTCTGCATGTCTATACAGTGCCTAGCACAATGAGGCATGGATCCTGGCTGGGGCTAGCACAATACAAATAATAACTAGCATTGCCTAAGACCTTTATGCTAGTGATGTGGAGAAAGGGACACATATAGGCCTGGTCTACACTAGACCAGGCAAGTCAGCTTAAAGTATGCTGGATTGTGTAGCTGGATTTGGCTTGCCTTAAACTGAGCTGCTGCAGCATCTGCACTGCGGGAGGCTTACGAGAGCACATGCTCCTGTCCGCTTCCCTTACTCTTTGCAGAATGAGGCGCACAGGACACTGGTGGGGGCTGCCCCCAGTGTTCGATTTGGAGATCCACACTAGAACCACTCAATCGAACACTAGAAGATCGACCTCCGGAGGGTCAATCTTCTCTGTGGTGCAGACATGCCATAGAAGAGGAATTGTAAGATTTATCTACAGTCTGGATGTCAAATGTAACACTAGAATTGCCTGGGAGAGTGGAAAGATGATGGAGTTACCCAAAGTGATAAAGAAATGCAAACCAGGCAGAGCATATAAATATAACAGATATATAGCCCTGTGATGACAACCTGTTGTAAAGCTTAAAAAAAGGCTAATATTCTAACCTTGCAATCACAAACCAGCCCTCACATTTGAGGCTTTTAGGATCTTGGAGAGATCCTAAGGGTTAATTGTTTAAAAAGGGTTAATTGTTTAAAAAAGGCACAGCCTCTTATTGTTAAACTTGAAGTAATGCCAATATAAATCATCCATAAACAAGTAGTATTTTTCATGTGAGATTTTTTTTGAACACCCAGAGGGTAAACGATTAAAAATGGAAACTTTCCATCTCCACAGAGCTCGTCAGTGAGCTGCAAACTGGATGTGATTGGATTTAAACTGGTTCCAGGTTATGGCCCTATGACATAAAGCCAGTTTAGCAGTTGAGCCTGTCTTGCTAGGGTAAGAGAATAAATCAAGAATTTTTTTCTGAGTCACTATTGGTTCTTGTGGCAAACTTAACTAAACTTAACTAAAATTAAACATTCCTATTCTAGTTTCTGTAATTTACTTACATCAGTGTACCGTAACCTCTTTTCTAAACAGAATGTCCTGCAGAGACCTAGGGTGTCCAGGGGAGCCAACTGCCACACCGAGCCCTTGGGCAAGATGTGTGTGTGGGAAGCCTGGTCTCCAATTCCCCTCCCAGAAGGGGCAAGGCCTCAGGCAGACGGGGGTGGGGCAGAGAGAAGCCAGCCCTCAGTGCCACCTGGACCATGGCATCCCTGTCCCAGACCTATCTAGAGCATACTGTGCTGTGCACCATGCTCCACACAGCCCTTTGAATCACCTGGTTCCAGGCAACTGTCCTTTTTGCCCCGCTTCCCACCCCAATACCAGATTTATGCACAAGCTAAGTAAGGGTATGTCTACACTACAAAGTTAGTTCGAACTAAGGAACGTTAGTTCGAACTAACATTCATAGGCGCTACACTAGCGCTCCGCTAGTTCGAATTTAATTCGAACTAACGGAGAGCTTAGTTCGAACTAGGTAATCCTCATTACACGAGGATTAAGTCTAGTTCGAACTAGCTAGTTCGAATTAAGGGGTGTGTAGCCCCTTAATTCGAACTAGTGGGAGGCTAGCCCTTCCCAGGTTTCCCTGGTGGCCACTCTGGCCAACACCAGGGAAACTCTTCTGCCCCCCTCCCGGCCCCAGACCCCTTAAAGGGGCACGGGCTGGCTACGGTGCCCGTGCCAGGTGCAAGCCTGCCAGCACCCAGCCAGCAGACCCTGCACCTGGCACTGATCGAGCCACCCACCCGATGCCACCCAGCCCTTCCCCTCTTCCCGGGACCAGGCTGGCAACTCCCGGGAGCTTGCCCGGGACCGCAAGAGGCGGGCACCCGCCTGGGCTAGTGCGGACATCGTGGACCTCGTCCATGATCTCTGCACTAGGCACAGGAAAGTGGCCGGCTTGGGCAGGATAGCTGCCAGCCTGGCCACCCAGGAGGAGGTGTGCAAGAGAATCAAGGGGGTCCACTGAGACCCCCGACCCTGAGCCCTAAGCTTACAATGGCTGTCCTGGGTTAGACCAAAGGTCCATCTAGCCCAGTAGCCTGTCTGCCGACAGCGGCCAACCCTAGGGACCCTGGAGGGGATGGACCGAAGACAGTGACCAAGCCATTTGTCTTGTGCCATCCCTCTCCAGCCTTCCACAAACCTTGGGCAGGGACACCACTCCTACCCCCTGGCTAATACCACTCCATGGACCCAACCTCCATGACTTGATCTCACTTCCCTTTAAACTCTGTTCCAGTTCTAGCCTTCACAGCCTCCTGCAGCAAGGAGTTCCACAGGTTGACTCATTGCTTTGTGAAGAAGAACTTTCTGTTACTAGTTTGAAGCCTGCTACCCATTCCTTTCCTTTGGTGTCCTCTAGTCAGTCCTTCTTTATGGGAACTAATGAAGAACTTTTCTGTATGCACCGTCTCCGCCCAACTCCTGCTTTTAGAGACCTGTATCCTGTCCCCCCTCTGTCTCCTTTTTTCTAAGATGAAAAGTCCCAGTATCTTTAGCCTCTCTTCATATGGGACCTGTTCCCAACCTCTGATCATTTTAGTTGCCTTCCCCTCTCCCAGCCTCTCTCTTCCCCTCTCCCACCTCCTTTTCCCAGTCTTCCCCAGTTTTGTTCAATAAAGACAGATTCCATTTTGGAAGACACGTTATCTTTATTTTGTACATCAAGAAGAGGGGCTAGGGAAGGGTAAGTGGAAGGAGGCGAGGGAGGAATGGGACACGAGCCCCCGATGGGGAGGACTGGGCTGGCTCTGCGGGCTTCTGGGGGTGGAAGCTCTCCTGCAGCCCCCCAATTGCCCCCTCTCCCCAGATGGCAGCCTGTGGCAAGTGCAGCCGGGCTGATGGCCGAGTGCTGTGATGTGCCCAGTGTGGGCACTCAGGGCACTCCAAGCCAGGACTGCTTTGCAAGCGGGGCACCCCTGAGAACTGTCTGTCCGGGGTGGGGGTCGGGACCCTTTAAGCACAGCCCTCGTCTAGCCTGAGACAGCATCTCCACGCTCTCAGTCCTCCTCTGATGCCCTGCCGGCACTGCTTCCAGCCATCCTTAACCCCGCTTCAGGGTCCACTTAATGTGGACGCGCTAGTTCGAATTAGCAAAACGCTAATTCGAACTAGTTTTTAGTTCTAGATGTGTTAGTTTGAATTAGCTTAGTTCGAATTAACTAATTCGAACTAAGTTAGTTCAAATTAGCGCTGTAGTGCACACATACCCTATGCTACCAGTTTAGGGCCTCAAATTATGAGGTTCCTCTAAATTTAAAAAAAAGATTTTAGCTGCATCCTCATCTATGTGTCAGTATATATGCAAATATAAAGCTGTATAATTTCTATTTGTATTGTCCTTTCTGTTAGAATAATAACTTTTTTGGGGGTAATCCTCTTAAACTTGACATAGGGCCTCAGCATGTCTTAATCCAGCCCTGCTTTCCCTTCCCCTCCCCGCCCCCCTTTTCGGCTGCCCCTGGGTGTCCAATTCAAACATGACATGACAATGTATTACATTCCAGTCCAGACACTGATGCACTTTTAATCCCGAACATTTGAAAGATAAGATTTGTTGTCACACTATTATCTTCATTAAAGGGCCTTTATATTTAGATTGCCTAAGACCTTTTATTGTACAGGAATGTTGTAACCTGTTTTTGAGAAGCTGTCCAATCTTTGTGGTTTGCAGGAAGACTGGGAGTATAACCCAGGGAGAATGCCCTGCTGGGGCAGAGAGAATGCCCAGGATTTTTTTAAAAAAAAGAGTCCCATGAAATTCTGTTCAGGTTTAGCAGAGACATAGATTTTAAAATTGCCATTTTCCTTGTCTCACTTGTATGCCTCATGCATTTTTTGTTGTTGTGGCCAGAACAGATAACTAAACATGAGATCAGGTTGCAAATTCTGCCACCTAATAAACCTGAATTATGATGGTACAGCTTTAATTACATATTCACAGACTATTTTCCCCCAAAGGATTCCTGCTGTCTGCCATGTACAGGATAGATACACAAGTGCTCCAAATTAAAGCTGCACAGGCAATTGTAAGTCTGGCAGGTCCTAACTTTTGAGTCCTTTGTGTTCTCTGAAAGCAAGATTTCTGTATGTAATTTAGTATTTGTATTGCTGGAATACACAGACAAAGGCTACATTACAACGAAGTATGGCTCCAGAAATATTATGTGAGCGTGACATGGCTATCTCTGTGGACTGCCCTCCCCTGGTCCCCAGCCACAAGCAGGGGCACTTCCCTCTACCAGAGACAAGATTCTTACTTCCTCCAGAGAAGCAGGAGTGGCAGCAGCTCTGCCCCCTACCTATCCCATTACTCACCCCAGCTATTGGCAAAGATCTGTTTGAATGGGTGGAGTGGGCCCACTGCAATCTTTTCTTTCTGCTGCCCATGGACTCCTTTCTTGGGGTGGTGTTGTCAGAGATCCCAAATAAGTATGGGGTATGTCTACACTACAAAGTTAATTCGAACTAACAGACGTTAGTTCGAATTAACTTTGATAGGCACTACACATGCAAACCGCTAGTTCGAACTTAATTCAAACTAGCGGAGTGCTTAATTCGAACTAGGTAAACCTCATTCTACGAGGACTAATGCCTAGTTTGAATTAACTAGTTCGAATTAAGGGCTGTGTAGCCGCTTAATTCGAACTAGTGGTAGGCTAGCCCTCCCCAGCTTGCCCTGGTGGCCACTCTGGGCACCACCAGGGAAACTCTTCTGCCCCCGTCCCGGCCCCAGAGCCCTTAAAGGGGCACGGGCTGGCTACGGTGCCCATGCCAGATGCAAGCCTGCCAGCACCCAGCCAGCAGACCCTGCACCTGGCACGGCTCGAGCTGGCTACCCGCTGCCACCCAGCCCTCCGCCTCTTCCCGGGACCAGGCTGGCGGCTCCCGGGAGCCTGTCCAGGTCTGCAAGAGCGGGTGCCCGCCTGGTCTAGTGCAGACATCGTGGACCTCAGCCACGACCTCTGCACTAGGCACAGGAAAACGGCCGTCTAGGGCAGGAGAGCTGCTAGCCTGGCCACCCAGGAGCAGGTTGGCATGAAAATCAAGGTGGTCCACTGAGACCCCTGACCCTGAGCCCTGAGCTTAGAATGGCCGTACTGGGTCAGACCAAAGGTCCATCTAGCCCAGTAGCCTGTCTGCCGACGGTGGCCAACACTAGGGACCCTGGAGGGGATGGACCGAAGACAATGACCAAGCCATTTGTCTCATGCCATCCATCTCCAGCCTTCCACAAACAGAGGCCAGGACACCATTCCTACCCCCTGGCTAATACCACTCCATGGACCCAACCTCCATGACTTGATCTCACTTCCCTTTAAACTCCGTTCCAGTTCTAGCCTTCACAGCCTCCTGCAGCAAGGAGTTCCACAGGTTGACTTTTTGCTTTGTGAAGAAGAACTTTCTGTTGTTTGTTTGAAGCCTGCTACCCATTCATTTCATTTGGTGTCCTTTAGTCCTTCTATTATGGGAACTAATGAAGAACTTTTCTTTATGCACCCTCTCCACACCACTCATGCTTTTATAGACCTCTATCATATTCCCCCTCAGTCTCCTCTTTTCTAAGCTGAGAAGTCCCAGTCTCTTTAGCCTCTCTTCATATGGGACCTGTTCCAAACCCCTGATCATTTTAGTTGCCCTCCCCTCTCCCACCTTCTCTCTTCCCCTCTCCCACCTCCTTTTCCCAGTCTCCCCGAGTTTTGTTCAATAAAGAGAGTTTCTATTTTTGAACACAATTGTCCTTTATTTTGTACATCAGGAAGGGGGGCTAGGGAGGGGTAAGTGGAAGGAGGTGAGGGAGGAATGGGGTACGAGCCCCCGATGGGGAGGACTGGGCTGGCTATGCGGGCTCCTTGGGGTGGAAACTCTCCTGAAGCCCCTTGATTGACCCCCCCTCTGGATGGCAGCCTTCGGCAAGTGCAGCTGGGCTGATGGTCGAGTGCTGTAATGTGCCGAGTGTGGGCACTCAGGGCACTCCAAGCCAGGACTGCTTTCCAAGTGGGGAACCCCTGAGAACTTCTGTCCGGGGTGGGGGTCGGGTCCCTTTAAGCACAGCCCTCGGCTAGCCTGAGACAGCAGCTCCACAATCTAAGTCCTAATCTGATACCCTGCTGGCACTTCTTCCGGCCATCTTTAACCTCGGTTCAGGGTCCACTCAGTGTGGACATGCTAGTTCGAAATAGCAAAATGCTAATTTGAACTAGTTTTTAAATCTAGATGCGCTAATTCGAATTAGCTTAGTTCGAATTAACTAATTCGAACTAAGTTAGTTTGAATTAGTGCTGTAGTGTAGACATACCCTATGTGTCTTTGCAGTTAATAACCCATGAGATGAATAGGGCAGTTCATTCCCTTGCTGCTATTGTTCCAGAAACTTCAGAGGGTTGCAGAGTTAGTCTGTACAGGATAAACTTAAAAAACAAGAAATAGTCTGGAAGCACGTTATAGACTAACAAAACATGTAGATGGTATCATGAGCTTTCATTGGTGCAGCCCACTTCCTCAGGTGAAGTGGGCTGTGCCCACGAAAGCTCATGATACCATCTACATGTTTTGTTAGTCTATAACGTGCTACCAGACTATTTCTTGTTTTTTAAGATATTGTTCCAGGCTGCCTACAGTCTCAGGTACTTATGACAATGGTTGCATTGAAGTCACATTTTCAAGCTCTTCTTCACAACCATGTGGGCTAGAAATGTACTATAGAAACTCATCTTTCACAATAAAAATAAAGTAACAATATAGCTTCAAGAGGTAGGCGCTTGACACAGGCCTATCTATGCCTTAATCCAGCCTGTACAGGATCATGGCCTATTATTTAGAAGGTGTGCAAACCCATATAAAGACAGTCTCTCTCCTGGAGTGTTTATAGTCAGGGGATACGTGTAGACTACAGCGCTTTTCCAGGATACTGGAACACATCTGCTTTTCCAAAGGTATCCAAGGAACACATCTGCTTTTCCAAAAATAATTTTGGAATAGCAGACGTGTTTTTTTCGGCATCCCTGTAAACCTTGTTCTATGAGGAAGAAGGGATGTTCCGAAAGAGGGGTTTCCCCCCGTCATTTGGCTTCGTGTAGACGGGCCAAATGTTGGAAAAGCCTTTTTAGGAAGAAAAGCAGTTTGCTATTTGCGTATCTTTTTCCGACTTTTCTTTGTAGTGTAGATATAGCCAGGTACTCCTCATAAACTGCCACATTTTCGCTTGCAGAGTTCCCTGGTGCAATGAGGTGGAATACTATCATTAAGCATGTTAGATGCCTCTTTTGGATTAGATTAGGTCTTTGAGTGTTCTCATTTAACCCAAGCCACTCTCATTTCTTAGTCAGTACTTACAGTCCACTTTTTTTTTTACTGCAAATATGCAGGAGCTTATAGTCCGGGGTGGACAATAATTTTATATGGGGGGGGGGCACTCCAAGATTTTGGTAAGTGGCAAAGAGCCACTCTCTTCTATGATATTAATGGAGGAGGTGCGGGGTCTGGGATGGAGGTTGGGTACAGAAGGGAGTTTGGGGTAAGGGATTGGGGTGAAGGAGGACATATGGGATCTGGGAGGTATTTTAGGTGAAGGAGAGGGTTGTGACTTGGGGCAGGAGATTGGGGTGCTAAAGGGGATTCTGACCTGGAGGAGAGGTGTAGGAGGGGATGTCGGAGGGGGTGCAAGGTCTGTGAGCTGGGGCAGGAGTGCGGGAGGCCGGGGTTGTAGGAATTTGGTTTGTGACTGGGGATGTTGGAAGGGTTGCAAGGTCTAGGAAGGGATTGTGATCTGGAGGAGGGATTCATAGGGGGTGCAGGATCTGGAAGGGGGTACAGGTTCAAGGGTGCAGAGATTTGGGTTACATGTTGTAGGGATTCAGCAGGGGGGCAGGGGGAGGAAGGAGCTGGGTGTCAGAGGCAGGCTCTGGCCAGAAGATGCTTATCTGGGTAGCACCCAGTCAGCAGCCCTGCCCAGCAGCTTCCTCAGCCAGGCAGGGGCCATGTGTGCTGCTCTCAATGCTGCATATCTGTGTGTGTGGAGAGGGGTACTTTATGCACTGCTTGTCCTGCAAATAGCCAGGCCCCATTAGCTGGAAACTGGCCATGGGAACTATGAGATTGTGCTGGAGGTGGGGTCAGCATGCAAAGCCTCTCCTGTCCTTTCCCCGGGCTTGCAGCGTTCAGAGTGCTGCTCCAAGCAGCATATGAAGGTGGGATAGATAGGCAGCCAGGCTGAGACTCCTGCTGCACTTGCAGGCCAGATCCAGAGGCCTGGCAAGCTGAATTTGGCCTCTAGGCCATATTTTGCCCTTCCCTGTATAGGCTGAGCCCTGAGTCTGGGGTGGCATGCAGCTATATCATATCCAAAGTCACAATTCCTCCAGTGTGGCCTTCTTGCTCCAGGGGGGAATTAATTCAATGCAGCCCTGAAAAAGGTACACCCGAGTTAGAGCTAACAATCTAGTTTTTAGAGCTCCCCTAGAAGAGCTCTAGAACATTTACTTAAAAACCTAAGTCTTAGAAGGGGAACCGTGTTAGTCTGTAACTTTAAAAACAATGAATAGTCCTGTGACACCTTAGAAACTAACAAAAATATATAGTATCTTGAGCTTTTGTGGGTAAACCCCACAAAAACCTATGAAAACTCATGATGCTATATATTTTTGTTAGTTTCTAAGGTGCCACAGGACTACTCATTGTTTTAGAAAACTAAGAGAGCTGAACAGAGTCACCAAACCCCAAAAGGGTCAGATTGCAGTATTTATAACACTTGTGTAAATCAGGAAAAGCTTCCTTTTGACTACAGTGGAGTTACACTAGCGTTATACCAGTTTAACTAAAATCAAGTTTGGGCCCAAACTATAAAGGGCACTATGCTGCCTATTTTTACTCAGGTCTAGTTCAAGTGTGTATATATAAACACTAGCAGGTAGAAATAAATGCCTGGGCTTTATATGATTGAGTGGGGGCATTCCAGACATTCTTGTAGATGCTGGTGCAGTAGATTCAACCCTTCAAAAATTAAGAACAATGCTGCAGACAGCCTTTCCTTCTCAGAGCAATAGCCAGAGATTACTATCCTCTTATCAGCTGCAGCATATGACAACAGAACTGACTAAGCACTGGTAGTACAGTTTCCATAGCTATGACACAGAAATGAATGGCAGATAATCTGCTAGAGTACAGAGGGTCAGAGATCTTCCTGGCAACTCAGCATACAGGGAGGATAAATTCTTCTCTCAGTTACACAACCATATACCCAGAAAAATTCCATTGTCCTCAATGGAATGACTTGAATTCACACCAGAGCAGGATTTGGACCACTGTGTTTGGCTATGCATGTTCAAAAGTTTTGGAGGGGTAGCCGTGTTAGTCTGTAACTGAAAAAAATTAAAAAACAGTGAATAGTCCTGCAGCACCATAGAGACTAACAAAACATGTAGATGGTATCATGAGGTTTGTAGGCACAACACACAGATTGTGCCCACGATAGCTCATGATACCATCTACATTTTCTGTTAGTCTCTAAGGTGGTGCAGGACTATTCTTTGTTTTTGTGTTTAGCTATATCATTGAATAACTATCTTAATCTGTTGGAATGTTAATGATGGAAAATGTGCCTCATAATTATACATATATATAGCAGCTGTGTAAATATATATAAAAAAATCTGTAAGCAAACATGTGAGTACTTCAACTAGTTCTTGATTCCACCTAGCTTTATTTTTATTTTCCCTACTTATAAAATTTTATAGCATTGGAAGAGCAGAAGATCTGAGGAAAGCTAATTTTGGCAAGTCTGTTCACAAAATCAAGATTAACAGTGTTTCCTTTACAGAGCACATGACACAGGACATGCTGAATCTAAAACATTTTATAAACTTTATTTGGCACTGAGGGCACCAAATTGTTGCCGATTGTGAATTCAACAGTCATTCTGAAAAAGAACCTTGGGACAGGAACACCAGTGAGAAGAAAATATTCTCACTAGTAGGGACAAATCAAGAGCCATGCCAACAAAGGCAATATAGTTAAACTGGGGTAAAACTGGGTTGGGAAGAGAATCAGATCCCAGGAGAGACTGCTTGCTTTTTCTCTTGGCACTGGATTTGTGTCTTAGAAAATATGCATGTACAGAGGATGAATGCAAAGTAAGAATGTGTATACCCTACATAGACCTTGGTGTTCTGCAGGAAATAGGTGCTATGCCTACTTATCCTTCCCCCAAAACAGGTCAATTAGGAGTAGCCAGGGAAGAGCAATACATTGGCTTTGTTTCCATCCCGCAAGACATCAGCAAGAGCACAGGAACGTTGCACTATAGTTATCATTTGTAGATGCCAGAGCCACATTATCCTCCTGGATCCAGCGAGGAGCCAGGAAGACATTTTTCAGGCCCAATATCTCCTGTGAAAAATGCTGTGTACACACTTGCTCAGGACTGTGCCTAAAAGTCACGCTTACCTTTCCATTTTTATGAGTGGTGTTTAGTCAGCAAAGTATCCCATGACCTACAATCCAATCAACTGATAATTTCTCTGTCCATCTATGCGAAAGGGGGAAACAGTTGGGTTTGACATGTCAGATTTTTTAAAAAAGCTAATGAAGTAGTAAAGACACCAGTTCTTTGTTATACGGAGTTAACCAAGACTATTGAGGCCTATTTACATCTAGGGTGTGTCTAGATTACAGGGTTTTGTCGACAAAAGTGGACTTTTGTGGACAAAACTATACCTGCATCTACACTGCCGCTGAGTTCTGTCAACATAACATTGACAGAACTCAGCAGCTTTGTCAACGGCTGTAAACCTCATTCTACGAGGAATAACGCCTTTTGTTGACAGAGTTCTGGTGACAGAAGGCATTATTGCATCTACACTGTCCTTTTCGTCTACACTGTCATGTCGACAAAGCAGCTTGCTTTGTCGACAGAACTGGATGTAGTCTAGATGCTCTCTGTCGACAGAAGCTTTGTCGACAGTATCTGTCGACAGAACTTCTGTCAACAAAAGCCTGTAATCTAGACATACCCCTAGTGTTGCCAACTCTGACTGAAGCTATTCCAGGAGATTTCTTCCCCTCCCTCAACTAGTCATTTTCTTAAAAATCCTATTAAAATCTCCAGGATTGTTCTCAATAGTCACTGGGAGATTGATGCCGATTCCAGGCCAATCCTGAAGGGTTGGCAACCCTATTTACAGTATAAATCAGAAAATAAACTTGTTACAAATAAGTTATTTTCACCTGACAAAGAAAATATTGGATGTGTATAAAATGAAAACATTAAACATTAGATGTATTTCCTGAAGATCTGAGCTTTAGAAAAAGCCACAGACATATTTTTAGAGGCATTCCAGCACTCATTATGACTTATTCCTTTCAGCTACAGGAGTACCAAGAATAAATAAATAATCTTAGAAAAAAAACATACTAAAGAAACATAGGTACTGGAGCTAAGGTTGGGTGATCAGATAACAAGGGTAAAATATCAGGACAGGGGTGGGGTTAATAGGCACCTATATAAGACAGAACCCCAAATATTAGGACTGGCCCTATAAAATCAGGACATCTGATCACCCAAGAATTAGGGGTGCTGTCATATCCCCTGGGTTGAAGTGGCTTCCATCATATACAGGGTTTACATTTTGGTTCAATGACTCTTAGCACCCCGCTATACAAATTGTTCCAGCACCCCTGTAAAGAAATATTAACCTATAAGAAAGACTCTATCTGGCTTTATGTCATGGGAATCACATATGCAAATACTCCAGGCAAATGTCTTCATTTCTCATCAGGCATGTTGGTTGAAGAGAATAAGTGTGCTTTAATGGAATATCTCCAAATCCTCAAGTCCCCTCCTCTCCTTATATAAGGATTATACATTTTCAGCTATTCTTCCGTCCATTAGCATGAAATGTCCATAGAGAGACCTTTGCAGAACTATTGCAGGGCACAGAGGATAATAAACAGAAGGTCTAAACATGTAAGACATAATTTCCTTATTTTCCCCTACAGGCCAATTGCTTGGAACCTATTAGAGCACATACATTTTGGATTTCAATAAGAGCTATTGTGTTGGGCAATTGTGATGAATGGAAGGGGGTAATACATTTTCTTGGATATCCCAACCATTCAGTTAACTAAAATGCCCACAGGGGTTGAAACCACAGATAGTAGAGTATCCAGGAATATTAGGGAAGCAGGAAGAGTTAGCAGAAAGCTAGGAAAGCCAATGAAAACAGGGTGTGGGGTTTTGAAATGGAAGTAGTGATCTTCCTGTGGCAGTCTTTGTATGACCAGAGGAGAGCTGGAGAGACATGAACTAAGCCAGGAACCTGGTCATGGAGAATCCAGTGACATCCATGCGTAGGGAAGGACTAAACTAGTGGTCTCCAACCTTTTTAAGCACAAGGCCACTTTTTGAATTTATGTGCAATCCAAGATCTATCTCAAACCCAAATACCCTTGCCCCACCTCCTTTGTGCCCCTTCTCCAAGGCCCTGCCCCTGCTCACTCCATCCTCTCTCCCTCCCTTGTCCTCCCTCTCTTTCACCAGGCAGGGGCAGAGGGTTGGGCTGCAGGCTCTGGTCTTGGATTAAGGGATTTGGAGTGTGAGCTGAGCTTGGGGCAGGCAGTTGGGGTGCCAGAAGGGGTTCCAGGTGCAGGCTCTGGAAGAACATTTGGATGCAGATGTGTTATGGGCTAGGGTGCAGGAGAGGGGAGGGGGAGGACGTTCATCACTGGGGTAGGGTTTCAGGTTGTGGGCTTCAGCTGGGTCCTGCTTACCTCAGGAGGCTCCTGGGTGGTGGTGCAGTGGGGCTAAGACATACTCACCCCTATCCTGGCCCTGCACCACTCCCAAAAGCAGCCAGCAAACTCCCTCCCAAGTCCTGTTGTGCCTCCTCTCTGCTCTGTGGAGATAGGATATACGTGGGAGAAGGGGCATCTTGACGTCAGCCCTCCTTTTCACCCTGCCCTGCCTGCACAGCAAGCAGGAGGCTCCTGAGGGGGCAGCTCCAAGGCAAAGGGCAGGAGGTGCACAGCAGTGCAGGGAAGCGCAGCTGAAGTGCCATCCCTTGATAGCCTTTTGGCCAAACCAGTCAGGATCACCTGTCAGAGCTCCAAGATCCTGATCTACTGGTTGGTGACCACTGGACTAAACCTTGGAGCAACAGATATGTGAGTAGAACAGGGAGTGTTTAGTCAGATGCAATCAGGTTATTTTCTTTAATTTTGGGTTTGCTGGATTTCTCTGTGCTGAGTCCATGTTCCCGACCCCTGTACACTGTAACTTTTAAACTGAATCCCAGGAAAGCAATTCTCTCTTTTCAATCTTGCCTTTTTCCGGTTGTTCTGTAACACCCAGCCACCAAGTAATGTTTTACAAAGCGTGTCTTCTTTATTTTGTTAATAAAATCACCTTTTTAAGACCATGATCTGACTCCTGTGTTGTAGAAAGTAGGAGGATCTGTGTGCATGTGCCTGAACAGCAAGGTCAGCTATTAAAGAATTTGCAAGGGTTTTTTCCGCTGTCTCCAGAGGAATGGATAAAGAGCTTAAGGGTACCTCACAGGAAGAAATTTCCAAGTGTGTCTCAAAGGGGCTTTTGTATTTGGGTAGTGGTAGCAATACCAATCCAAGATCAGCAAATCTTTGACCTTAGGGAGTTTTTTAAACAGAAGCCTTTAATGGCAGGGCATTTTAAAGTCTCTCATGGGCCCCCACCTTCTGCACTTGAAGTGCCAGAATGGGTAACAGCCTTGACAGCAATAAAATGAGATTTTTTAATAAATGGCTCATTCCACTGAAATCCTAGGTATAGTTTTTAGAGCCATGCTTCACCATTTGCCATAATGTAAAGGCTATATCATAGTATGGCAATGGGAAACTGTGCTAGTGAATGGGCTATATGAGTGGCCCTCTTTCTTCTCAGTGGGCCACAAGATTGTTGTAACCAAGATGATCTCCTGGAATAGGGTCGTTTTGCTGACTGCGCTTGTGTACCTAGAATTTTCAGGGTGTGCCAATTGAACTATAGCAGTGCTTTGATTGGCTGCAGAGGGAGCACAGTAAGCCCATGAGCAGTCCCAATAAAACCAACAGGAGTGCTCGCATGCTTAGGGTTGGGCACATGCACAATTGTTTGCAATGACAGGGGCCCAAATATCTAATGATCATCACTGGAAATTTGCCATTCCCTTCACACCATTATCACAATCCCTGGAGCATGTAGTCTAGTCATTTTGCAGAATAATTAGCTCCATAACCTACCTGTTTTCCAAACAAGGACTATACTAGATGTCAGGGAGCTGGCTCCACTGGGGTTAGCTCACCACTGATTTGACACCTCTTCTGACAGTTTCTCAGCCCATTGTCCCCAGCTCATTCTGAGGCCTTTTTTCATGCCTAACAAGCTGCAGTGCTTCCTCTTCATAGTTCTGCCTTCTAGCCAAGTCACTACAGCTCCCTCCCCCTTTCAGAATGACAAAGGGTTTCTGAACAAAAGCACCTCAGGCAGTCTTTAACGTTCACTATCCTGTTTGTGCCCCGCTCCCCCAGGGACTGGAAAAGGAACACAGAACAAACCTCTACCTGGGGTTCCAGCCTAGGAACCTTACAATTTGCAGATAAGTTCCATATGGTCTCACCCTTGCTACCATTTCCCATAGGCTTCTTAATACTCCTTTTTCTCACTCCTATGCATGACCAAAATGCAGGACAATGTAGCACTTTAAAGACTAACAAGATGGTTTATTAGATGATGAGCTTTCGTGGGCCAGACCCACTTCCTCAGATCAAATAGTGGAAGAAAGTAGTCACAACCATATATACCAAAGGATACAATTAAAAAAAAATGAACAAATATGAAAAGGACAAATCACATTGCAGAACAGAAGGGGGATGCGGGGGGGGGGGGGGGGGGGGTGGGAAGGGGGAGGAAGGAAGGTAAGTGTCTGTGAATTGCTGATATTAAAGGTAGGGAGAGTGGGATGTTTGTGAGTTAATGGTATTACAGGTGATAATTGGGGAAACTGTCTTGGTAATGGGTGAGAAAGTTCAAAGTCTTGTTAAGTCCTTGTTGGCAAGTGTCGAATTTTAACATGAATGACAGTTCAGAGGATTCCCTTTCAAGTGCAGATGTAAAAGGTCTTTGTAGCAGAATGCAGGTGGCTAAGTCAGAAAGGACACTCTCTAAATGACTTAGCCACCTGCATTCTGCTACAAAGACCTTTTACATCTGCACTTGAAAGGGAATCCTCTGAACTGTCATTCATGTTAAAATTCGACACTTGCCAACAAGGACTTAACAAGACTTTGAACTTTCTCACCCATTACCAAGACAGTTTCCCCAATTATCACCTGTAATACCATTAACTCACAAACATCCCACTCTCCCTACCTTTAATATCAGCAATTCACAGACACTTACCTTCCTTCCTCCCCCTTCCCCCCCCCCCCCGCATCCCCCTTCTGTTCTGCAATGTGATTTGTCCTTTTCATATTTGTTCATTTTTTTTTAATTGTATCCTTTGGTATATATGGTTGTGACTACTTTCTTCCACTATTTGATCTGAGGAAGTGGGTCTGGCCCACGAAAGCTCATCATCTAATAAACCATCTTGTTAGTCTTTAAAGTGCTACATTGTCCTGCATTTTGCTTCAACTACCCCAGACTAACACGGCTACATTTCTATCACTATGCATGACCACAAATCCCTTCTCCCCTCACAGTGCTCCACTCTCTGGCTCAATGCAAGTTTTTTGGTCTGCCCAGCCGGGCTCCATGTTCAAATTAGTGTTGAATGTCCAAGCCTGTGCCTCACTCAGGAGCACCCCTCTTGTCCAGTGCCCCCTTCTGATCCATTTTAACTCCTTCTGGGATGGTGTGGGAGTGAACACTCTATCACACCTGAAAAAGTAATATATTTTCTCCATGAAAAAAACATTAAGCATTATACAATGTCCTCCTCCACATTAATCTTTTTCTATAAAAACTTTGTGACATCCAATAACTGACGTTCAATATGTGGCACTATTTATAGTTTAAAAACAGTCAGTTATCTCCCCTTAGGATTTTAAGTCTGAGACAGCTGTTAATGGAATAAAATCTAATAGAAGGAATCATAGGAATGTCTATTAAATTTGACTTCATGTAACAGGTATTTTAGCTTATTTCACTCCATGGAAGGTTGTAACATGACCCAAAGTGTGTTTTTTTCTGTAGTTGTCTGATTTTCCCAAAACGTGTTAATTGGACTTAGTGCTGCACTGTGCTGTCATTTGTATGAATTATCTTCAGATCACATAGCTTTAAAACAGCCATTGCTCTTTATCTGATTCTGACCTTGGTCTGTCAAAGCATAATACAGTACCATGTTGATTTCCACTAGAGGAGGGGGAGACATTTCATTTTTTCTCCATGAAACATACTAGGCCAAATTGTATGCTGCTTTATTCCTTGTGTTAATCCAGTTAAAGCTAATGGGACTATATGGGATACAGATCACCACAAATTTTGACCTATAATTGTAAATAGATAGTTAGAGGCAATCAAATCTGAAGGGGAAGTCTAAGAAAATATCATTCGCTTGTAATAGTTAACTAATGGAGACAAGTTAAACAGCTTTTCATTTAAAGTGTTTATCTGTTATTCTTAAATAAAGAGTTATTTTAAAAAAAAACAGGACTCTCTCCTCTTTACTTTGTACGAGTCCATAATTTTGTGTTAGGCTATGTCTACACTACAGAGTTTTTCTGGGATACCACAGAATGTGCCTGCTTTTTCGGATCAGTTTCCAAAAGAACGAGTGTGTTCCTTGGAAGGCCTGTATTCCTCATTTTATGAGGAATAACGGCTCTTCCAAAAGAGGAGGTTTTTCCCACATTCGGCCCCATGTAGACGGGCCAAATGTCGGAAAAGCCTCTTCCAAAAAAAGAATTGGAAAAAGGTACGCAAATTGCACTTTACAATTTGCGTACCTTTTTCCGAAAAAGAACTGCAGTGTAGACATAGCCTTAGTCTCTAAATTAAATTCAGGGTCCCTTATGATTCTGGGTGATTGATTTAAGATAGTAATTTATGTGAAGGCCAGTTTAATACAGTTTGAATTTCACCTGGTTCTTAGTGTGACCGTTAAATATTAGGGAAAATATTCAAGAATATTTTCACAATCTTGAATAATTTTTTAATTTGTTTATGGTCACACTTCATTTTTTATCTGCTCACCTCTGAAAACTAAAGTTTAGTTTGCATGGATGACTGGGAATGGTTAATCTTCATGCCATTACCCATATTCATATATAGCTTTACCCTGCAAGCGGCAAATATGGATTTGTATTGTTGCAGGGAAATATGGGCATTTTTTATTTAAACAATTGCCCCCAAAATTCTTGCCCTTGTTTATAAAGTTTCATCCATCCAATCAGGTAGCAGAAACAATAGCTAGTATTTAGGTAACCAATGACACACTAAAAATAATGAATTGTTAAAGACATCATTGAATAATTCATGAAAAACCTGTAGCCTGAAACATGTTCACACAAGACATTTGTTGAACACTCACAAATTATGTCTAAAACAATCAAATCACAACTGGACTTTGAAGTTAAGAAATTCTGGATTTGGATGGCTTTTGTCTGGTGCTTCTTTGTCGTCTATGTGTATAGGTCACTTTGTAGTGTGAGGAAGTTAAAAACCAAAAATGCAATCCCATTGTGGTTCTTCTGGAAATCATAATATGGCACCTGTGTCAGTACTGAAATATTCTTCTAGGAACTTCCACTACTTGCAGTTGAAAGAATTTATGGGAATGTTGCCAAAAACACCGTGGGGGGCCACCACTATATATAAAAAAGTTACCTGTCTTATGCTTCTCCTTAGTTTTTAAAAAACACATATTCCTGAACATATTTCCATCATCTCTAGTTAGACACACTCACATCTATATATCGGTTGATTGACAACTGTATTTATAAAATGGGCCCATCACCCAAGCATCTGGGTAGTTTACATCCACAAAGAAGAAGGATAAATAATTCGGAACAGATTATCCACAATTGGCAGTAAGAAACAGTCCCCAAACTAATTACTACCTTGGAGCACAAAACCCTTCCTATAGGCACCATGCCTAACAAATTTTCCAGTCAGTCCTCTATAAGACAACAGACACTTCCCTTTTCCATCCAAAAATCTGCTCAGGAAAAGGCCTAAGTAAAAAAACAAACTTTACACTGCCCTGAATATCAACAGTGCTTGGCAATCCAAACCAAGAGGCTCTAAAACTCTAGTGCCAAGAACCTTCCATGGAAAATGTTGTTTTGTCAGCAACTGAAACCTGGATTGATAACCTGGATTGATTACCTTAAGTGAACTCAATGGCTAGATGAATACCTATAGCAAGAGAGTGCCCAGACCAATCAGGGCTTTTGTTAATCACAAAAACTCCTTTATTATTTTTCCACAAACATAACTTTATATTACACTTTCCTCCTAAATACACTGGGAACTAAGAGTAAAATGTGCAGGATGTACATTTATGAAGCAATAAAAGTATATTAGTCATGGAAAGTAAAATCAATTCAGATTTGTTTATCTGAACTTTTTATGAGTTGGAAAACAAAAGAATGATTTGGAAAAAAATTATATCTAGGTAATAAACCCGTAAAGTATTCATTCACGCCATGTATCGCTTAACAAGATGTTTGAAAGGTCTTCGTAAAATAGTAAACTTGGTGCACTCATTGACCTATACAATAAGTAAGGTGTACAAATGAACCCTGCAGAGTTCACTTCATCACTTCTTGAAAGATGAAATCTGGCCCTCAGTTCAGAACTTTTATAAGACCTTCAACACTTTAAATTGGAGAATGTAATATAAATGTAGATGGTTTGCTGAGTCTGAAACTTCTAAAAAAATGATCCAGAGATTTCCCATGTTACAAATAGCGGCTACGTCAATGATGACCAGTAGAGTAATAACCCATATGCCTATAAAGCACCATGTATTGTCCTTTCACTTCTGGCCTAGCAAGATGTCAAGCATCTGCTGTAAGATTCTCTGATTATCAATGGGAAGCGGAGAGATTTACACATTCAAGCCTTCTGAATTTTTAGAATCTTGTGGGCATTGCTTCACTCTTTATGATGTGAAGAGATATAATCTTCATCAGGACTCTGGGATAAATTCATCCCTGATGAAACTCTCCTGACACGAGGGAAGTTGTTACACTTGTAAGCAAGTGCAGTGAAGAATGAAAGCCTCATCTAAAACTGTTAGAAACATCTCAGCTATTTTCTTTAATGTCAGACCCACTGCCTTCCAGTAACATGTTATGAGCAGAGTTGTGTAAATGAAAAGCTTAGCCTAGATATGATCAAATTTTCATTAACATTCACAAGACTTTTGTCCTGAACTTATGATGTTACAGTACTTTGAAAACCATGGAAATCTTATCATTTCCTTGGATTTTGACCTAAAAACAGGCTCCAGCTACGTTTTACATGTGCTTTGGGGTTAATTCATTCATCTAAACCCATATGAATAGACACTGAATTGAAACAGCACAAATAAGCAAGGTAAGTCTTATTGTCCTTGGCTATGTCTACACTGCACTCTAAAGGCTACGTCTACACTGGCCCCTCTTCCGGAAGGGGCATGTAAATTTCAGCAGTCGTCGTAGGGAAATCCGCGGGGGATTTAAATATCCCCCACGGCATTTAAATAAAAATGTCCGCCGCTTTTTTCCGGCTTTTAAAAAAGCCGGAAAAGAGCGTCTAGACTGGCCCCGATCCTCCGGAAAAAGTGCCCTTTTCCGGAGGCTCTTATTCTTACTTCAAAGTAAGAATAAGAGCCTCCGGAAAAGGGCACTTTTTCCGGAGGATCGGGGCCAGTCTAGACGCTCTTTTCCGGCTTTTTTAAAAGCCGGAAAAAAGCGGCGGACATTTTTATTTAAATGCCGCGGGGGATATTTAAATCCCCCGCGGATTTCCCTACGACGACTAGTGAAATTTACATGCCCCTTCCGGAAGAGGGGCCAGTGTAGACGTAGCCTATGGGTATGTCTACACTACCACCCTAGTTGGAACTAGGGTGGTAATGTAAGCAACCGGAGTTGCAAATGAAGCCCGGGATTTGAATTTCCCGGGCTTCATTTGCATAAAGCCGGGCACCGCCATTTTTAAATGTCCGCTAGTGCGGACTCCGTGCCGTGCGGCTACACACGGCACGGACGAGGTAGTTTGGACTAGGTAGTTCGGACTAGCACGGAGTCCGCACTAGCGGACATTTAAAAATGGCGGCGCCTGGCTTTATGCAAATGAAGCCCGGGAAATTCAAATCCCGGGCTTCATTTGCAACTCCAGTTGCCTACATTACCACCCTAGTTCGAA
Source organism: Pelodiscus sinensis (assembly GCF_049634645.1). Taxonomy (NCBI): domain Eukaryota; kingdom Metazoa; phylum Chordata; order Testudines; family Trionychidae; genus Pelodiscus; species Pelodiscus sinensis. The sequence goes on from NC_134711.1 coordinate 77,964,217, forward strand.
CTAGGGTGGTAGTGTAGACATACCCTAATAGCTTATTTCTAGTTTATTTCAAAATAAAGTGCTATTTCGAGACATCCCTTAACCCGTTCCGGAATGCTGAAATAGCGCGCCCATTATTTTGAAAAATATTTTGAAATAATGGGTGGCTTGTGAAGATGTGAGGTAGCTATTTTAGGATACCTCTGGTATCCTGAAATAACTTTGATGTGTAGACATACCCTTAGAAGTCAAATTCAGAGGAAAGAGATCAGACTGCCATTTATTCACTTATGAGTCTACAAAGATAACTGGGAGGATTAAAATAACTTTGTGTGACTATGTATATAGGCCTGATTCTCAATTACTGAGCATTCAAAACTCCAGTTCAAATTATAGGTTCTATGTGTGCACTGTACTGCTTGGGGGGAAGGGGGGAAAGGGGGAGGGAGGAGTAGAAGGGCAGCCTGCAGTGCATATGGAAAGTAGAAGGACAACTGCATTTTAAGAATGCAGCTTATGTATGAAAAAAAAACCAACCACAACAGTGCAAATATCTTCTGTCAGTCCTGCTTTTTAGGGTGTTGTTTGCTAAAAGCAAATAATATGCAGAACTTTTACACAAAGAGTTTCTATTTACAGCGGGCTGGGTTGTCCCCACTTTCCCCCCAAAAAACATGATTTTGATGGATCCATTCATATATATCAGTGTAATACCTCATCCAATAAAGAAGGATTGAAAAAAGTAATTTCATTCTTACTGTAATATTTTTTAATCAGATTTCCTGCCATTGGAAATGGAGTCCAATGTTAATTCTCATGAGCCATAGAGTGATAAATATTGCAAAAAAGCTTTATGGTTGTTGGCCCAAATCTCTGAGGACTTCTTTGTTAGTTAGGAGAGTGGTTCCAAGCTTGTAAACAGCCTACATATTTGTAAGATTAGGTAACACGTTAGAAAAAAAAATCATGAATATTTTATACCCTCTCGCATCATATGTCTGTGGGGTTTTTTTTGTTCCATTGTAGATTAGTGATATACTGTAGTTACAGAGCCAGATAGAACATCACGAATACATAGGCACAAATGCATATATTGTTACAAACCAATACTGTGTAAACCAGAATGGGTCTGTAAGTGAAAGCAACTGATCCAATGGATCTTACAGATGACTTAAAATGTGTCCGCTTCTGTATTGTGCAAAGTGTATTGTCGGTATAAAGATTAAGTGACAATTCAGTTTTCTGGCATTAACACCAGTTAGGGATTACTTTTTCTGCTTCCACCCTTTGGCATCAAGATGGACATCTCCTACAAGAGGTGTTTTATGTGTAGCAGGGTGAAAAGTATTTTAGTTTGCGATAATGAGAGCATTGGACAAAAGAGAATATTAGATGCATGAATAGGTAGGAAACATCTTATAGATGTTATATAGAAAAAATCAGCATGATTTTGACATAAGCCTACATTGAGAGGCAAAGAGAAAGGGTAAAATTTTCATTGTCATTTCAAAAGTAACTAAGACACTTGGAAGCCTAAGTTAAAACTGGAACTTAGGTTCTTTATAAATTACATGCTTTTGAATATTTTACCCTAGGCTATCTTTGTGGAGACAGGGCAGGTTTTCACAATGTCAACTGAAAACTTTAAAACAGGTCCCTTAGGGTATGTCTACACAGCAACATTATTTTGAAATAATGAGGTTGATTTTGAAATCAATTATTTCAAAATAATGTTGAAATACTGTCAAGCTGGAGGACTTCTTACTCTGACTCCTGTAACACTCATTGTACGAGGAGTAAGGGAAGTCAGTGGAAGAGTGATCTATTTCTAAATAAGCGCTGTGAAGACACTCCCAATTTCGAAATAAGCTACGCAATTGATGGAGCTGAATTCACGTTGCTTACTTCGAGTTAAGCCCTGTAGTGTAGAAGCACCTGTAGAATCCTTTATACTGTTATGATACTGCACACACAAAAAGTGAAGGAAATGTTCATAATATATCCCAGAGAACTGAATTAGGGAGGAAGGAAGCCAAAGTCTTCCCTACAGGCTGTGTCTTTGTGATTTACTGCTGAGTTTCAAAACATATTAAAATGGTTCCTTTGTTGTCTTCTACTTTGTGCATTAAAGTTCCACAATCTGCCTCATTTCACCAGCTGAAATTCTGAAAGCTTCTATTACCTTTCCACTTCCTTCTGTGCATAAAGCCTTCAGTACTTATGACACTCCAAGTAGTATAGAACACTGAAATGCATCTTCCCCGAACACAAGTTACGGCATGCACATCAAACCCATCTATTGCTCTCCACACTGGCTTCCTGCAGAATATTGAATTAAATTCAAGGTCTTGGTCCTTTCTCAAATTGATCCATGGCGGGGAGCCCAGGACACCTGAAAGATGGACTAAAGCTGCAGGATAAAAAAACACGTTGAAAAAACTGCTGTCCTCTAGCATGAGGGAACTTTCTGCAATAAGGGTGGAAATAACGTGTGAGGAGACAGAACTTTTTCAGGGAATGGTCCAAGAATGTGGAATTTACTTCCCCAGGAACTAATGACCTTCACAAACCTCACCACCTTCTGCTTCTGGTACAAGGCACATTGCTTTGATATTGCCTTTTTGAATGTAAACAGCCATGGCTATATTTATAAAAAATACCACCAAAACAAGAATCCACGGTACACTCTTCTCACCTGAGGGGCAGGATGAGAGAAGACTGATAGGTATTTAGTCACAGTTTAATGTACTCCTGGAAACCACTCAATTGCTTTATAGTGATCAGCACACTATAAAACTGCAGATAGAACAGAATACAAACTACACGTCATAATTTGTTGTTGATTAAATCCTTTTCTCTAGGCTTGGCTCTTTATGTTTTGGTTTCATTTTAGCTGTGATATTATCATCAATGACATTACCCCCACTGGTCTTCATCTCCTACTTCTTTAGCACTTTACATCAGGTAAGTAGTATATGCTTTGCATTTACTTTTGGAGCACGTCACTGTTGATGAGTAGGGGCATCGCATAGGACACTGTTTTGCAGAAAGGCCACATGAGCTGTTGACCCAGTAGACCTCATTCTCCAGAGACTTACACTTTGTGCTCATTTATACCTGTGCCAAGTGGCTTTAAAATGCTACTATTCTGATCTGGCGACATTTTACCTCCCCTTTTAATGGGTATATGTGACATAAATGGCTGTACCGTGTGCAAGGCAATGGCGAATCTGGGCTGCTCACTAAGTATGATAATATTGCCTCTACAAGTATCTCCATTCACTGGTGAGCAGAACATATTTTTCTTCATCCTACCATAAAGGGATATTGCTGGTAGGCCTAAAATTAGACCCATCCACTGTGTTTTTTGTTTGTGAATGTGAAAGTGCTTGTCACACAATCCCTCCGTTCTGCCTGTCTGCTCAGTTCTCACAAGTAGGCAGGTACTGAGCTACACAGCATAAGAATAATGCTTTTGGAGTGCTCCAGAGAGCAACTTTCTTGCATATTTCAATACCTTGCCTGCTCATGAGAATGCAGTCGACAGGCAGTGTGACCTGCATACAGGCACCCAGAGACATGAACCAATTTAGTGCTCTTGATTTGTTGTTGCAGAGTCACCAACAGGAAGGCTGGTTCAGGCTCTGTACAACCGATAAAAATAACATTTAAAGCACTCAGGGTTAAATTTGGGACCTGACAATCTTAATAATGTCACTTAATCTAAACTTGAATGCACAGTTTCCTCCAAATATCCATAATTAGCAAAGACACTCCAGATTTACATTTATCTGGTAACCTGGTTTCCCAAGCTCATAAGATAGAGAGCACAATCACAGTTCACAATGCAGTGTGGATTTTAACAGTGCTGCTCCTTTTTATATCCTTGGCATAACTTAAAGAAACAGCAAAGGATTCTACAAAACCAAATCTGACAAGGGACTCATCTCTTTATAGTTTTAGTGCCACATTTTAAGGTCAGTGTAACTTTGTTTTTTGTTAAACTGCTTTACGGAAGTGCCTCTTGCTAATAAAACCACCAAAAGTCAGAACTCTCCATTTTATAAAACTCTGTTGGAAGGAATGGATTAACTAAGATTCAACATTCTGCCCACTCCCAAACTTTAGGTCAGGGGTGGGGAACCTTATTTGGGTCGGGGGCCGCTGACCCACAGAAAAATTGGTCACACAAGTGAGAAGCACCCCCCCCCCCCAGATCCTCACTGAAATGGCCCCTGACTGAGGAGAAAGACACTCACCAGAATCCCCTCACACACCAGAGCCTAGTGGGGCCTAGGCTAGTAGATTTTGTGTGCTCCAGATCCAGAGAGAGATGGTGGGGGATAGGGGTGGGGTTGGAGCACCAGTATGGGCAGGAAGGAATGTTGGGGGGAGAGACCTGAGCCTCGGGGGCTGGGTCCAGGCAAGCCAGGGCTGCAGCCAGCCCCCAGGCATTAGGTTCCCAATCCCTTATTTAGATCCTCAGACACAGACACTTCCATCCATCTCCTGTCCCTGGTTGGTCCATCCAGTGTTATAGAACATTTCCTCAAAGTTAGTCTCATGGAGTCTGGGCACATTTTGATTTCACACCAGCATTACTCTCAATGTGGATGCTCTAACTGTGGGGCCCCTAGTTCATGCTCTCCTTAATATTTGTGTCCTTAGGCAATCTGGTAGTATACTAAAGACAATTCTTACCAAGTAGCACTCAGTACTGAGTCACCTACAGACATACACGACCACTGCCCAACAGACATGGCCTCAGCCACCCAAATGCCTCTCTGCCACTGTCTCTTGAATTATTATCAAAGGCAAATCACGATTGCCTCTCCTGCTATACTCGTGTAGCAGGTACCTCTGTACTCTCCTCCTCCCTCCCCTCCCCCCCCCCCAGCCAGCAGGTGTTTGACAGCAGAAAACAATGAACCTCTTGTTTCTAGCTGTCTCGAGAGGTCAACATTTTATCTGATCCAAATAGTTGGGGGGAGAATACTTCTCCTCCTCTCATATTCCTCAAATTAGCTTTGTCTTTAAGCAGCAGGGAGCCATGATCAGTTGTGAGGTACAATACCTGCTGTGGTTTTCTCAGGCATGGCTCTGTATTCTACTCCCTGATTCTTCCTCTTTGAGGTGGTCTCCTCTGAATACTGGGCACAGATCCTGAATATCCCAGGATCCACATAGAATAGTATATACTTAAATGGGGGAGGAGACAAATCTTACAATCTCCACAGATTTTTCCTTGGTTATATATTTCAAAATACAGATTTCAAGCCACACACATTAAAAGAATAGGTTGCAAAAAATCTTCTTTTAAAAGAGCATTTGTATTGCAAGTATTTTCTTTAAACCACTGGTGACACTCTCAAAAAAAAAAAAAAAAAAAAAAAAAAAAAAAAGAAACCCACAAAATCTTCTAGGTTATGATGATCAGTAGAAACAACCTGCAATGGGACAGAGGGAAATGACATTTAGTTACAGTGAAAAAGTTTGTATGAACTTGGCATCTCAAAACGAGGAAGATAGCAACATTTTGAAAGGGAGACTGTTTCCCTACTAAAAGGGGAAACTAGACGAGAGTTTTCAAGCAATGTATCCTCAGTTAAGGGTAAGGGAAATACATTTTTCTGAAGAAGGAGTGCTTGTGAGAACTAATGGCCCAAGACAATTAGTAAGAAAAGCTGCAACTTTAGTTCAGGCCTAGCCAATGAAAAGCAAACTTGACACATCCCAAGCCAACAAGATCAGGGAAGTGAGTTAAATGGATCTAACCTCTTAAGATGTTTGCCTGATCTCATTTCTTGATATTTATGTAAATCTGGCAAATTAGGTTAGAATTGTGAAAGGGTAGATGAGAAAAATATCTGTCTGAATACAGCATCTTATATGTATTTTTTGTGATTATATACTGATTTTCAATCTCAAAGACTGTACTTTATGGCATGTTGTATATTGACCATGAAATGGCTGTTTGTTCACTCTATAAGGTGAGTGTGTATGCCAGCTACTTCATAAGTAGTTATGCAAAATTACTATCTGCTCCTGTTACCTTTAAATAAATAAAACTCTCTGGAATACATCCTGCTATTTTCTATGCTGTGAAGAAGATTGTACACAGCCACAACACTATGTATGAGCAGTTCGATATGCAATTTGAGAAGCTAGCTGGACTTGCTACATGGCGTACAAATGTTCACTAGAATATGTCAACATATTGGGGCATCCACTACCACCAGATGTGGTCTGCTTTAAATATGCTGGAAGAGGTGGCAGTCTACCCTGCAAATTACAGTGCTCATTTATTGTTCTCAGTAATAAACCCACACCACACCCATCCATCATAGGAAATGGGCACCTGCCAAAAACTGCAGCAAAAAGCACTACTCAACTCTGCACTCCAAAGATTTCTTGTGAAATGCACATAGGCACACTGGCAAGTGTCTTGGTTTCCTTTTGCTGCCTAGTCTGTACAGAAGATAGGCAGGATTTGTCCTCGTATAGACATTTAACTGCATTAAAGAATCACTCCAAAAATGCTAAATCATGCCCCACGCTCAAGCATGATTTTCTGTGAACATTCCACGAAAAGCTGTAAATCCGTAGAAGATTTGGCACTATGTTCCTGCCACTCTTTAAGCATTCTAAACTATAAGCATAATTTTAAAACAGCTGATAAACTTGTAGGAGGTGAAGGGGCAGCATGTTATAGGGAACAGAGAAAATGGAAGAAATTAAAGAATGAAGAAACCTAGGTCTTTTTCAGCACTGGACAGCACAGTGTCTGATTGAAATCCTTTGATGAAATTATAACTGTCGGGGCCTTAATGCAGAACATTATTTCTCTTGAAACAGAACTTTTCTTTCAGTAGCATGAGAATAATCTTTACCAGGGTGGGGAATTTTTTTTGGGTTGGGGGCCATTGACCACAGAGAAAAATCATGACCCAGACTGAGAAACAGAGAGACCACTTTCCCACATTCCCTCATACACCAGAGCCTAGTGGGGCCAGGCTAGTAGATTTTGTAGGGGGAAAGCCTCCAGGCAGCACATTACTGTGCCAGTTGGGGAGGGGGAGACGTGTCAGTGTGCAGAGCCACTTCCTCTCCACCAGGCAGAGCCTGTGGGTTGGATCTGGCTCTGGCTTGCCTGACTCCAGCCTGCGAAGCTCAGGGCTTCTCCCCACACAATGGGGAGCTGGCCCTGGTGCTCCAGCCTCATGGGGGGAGTTGTGGGATGGCATGGGGCTAGAGAACCAGTGTGGGCTCCCCAATCCTGGAGGAAGAAGCCCTGAGACTTGGGGGCCAGATCCAGGAAAGCCTGGTGTTGAATTGAGTCCCCAGGCCTTAGGGTCCCCTCCCCTGGTCTGTAATAACAAGCACTGCCAGTTATTCCCCCCTTTGGTAACACTTTTAGGCAAAGCAGCATACAAGAATGGCTTCATCATCATCATAAGACAGTCACAGTGTGTGCCACAAATGTAATGAGTTTGTCAGCAGGTGGTCATTGTGTGTGGTATCTCCTGCCATGGGTCCCCAGTTCAGTCACTGGTGTTGGCAGGATTGTGTCTGTCACCAATGTAGTCCGGCTCCATTTTTCTTAGATGATGACCTCAGGGGACGTTCTGGGGAGGCTCGTGAGTGGTTTCTTGAGAAAGATTTCATTCTAGGAGAACTAATTAGAGACAATCAACACATCTGGCAAAGGTGGGTGCAGCACCCATTGGCCTCACCGGGCATTTCTCACTTTCATAGGGCTGAAGTGGTCCAAAGGTTCAGGAGAAAGTAGGTGTGGGGGCTGCCATTGTGGCTGGTACCAGAGGGCTCTGAGCTGAAACCACGAGTCTCTACAATAACCTTGAACTAAGGAAATAGATTCTGTAACTGGGGTTATAGCAGGGTTACTTCCTCTGTGGACTGGGCCTGGGGAAGGGTCACATAATACACACTGGCCAGTGGGTTATGTGAAATTTTAAGAAAGGAGGCTATAAGTGTTAGAGATGCAAGAAGGGAGTATGGAATAAGGGTCCAGAGCAATCTTATGTACAGAGTACCACAAGTTACTGAGAGGGAACTCCAGGCATCCCTCTGCTTAGGTGGGAATAAACCATTTGTTTATTTGGATGTTACTCAAATCAAAGCCTACCGTACAATGATTTTGACACAGCAGCAAGACGACGATAGTAGAAACAACAGCCTGGATCTGCCACCTGAGCAGTGCACTCATTGAAAGCCTCTATTGCACTATGGCACTATTTCAGGTGACACGTGTGTTAAGCAGCAATTGTGCTGTTCTCAGCCAGCTCATCTTTTCCATTTGCCTGGGGGAGGGAAACATATGCCTCACTTTGACGTGAAAGCTGGCTTAGTTGTAGTGTACCTAGGGGCTAAGGTTATCCTCGGTGAAAGAGGACTCCCTACTGGGTCCATTAAATGATCAGAGGAATAAATGTTCTACATTTGTAGATTCCCAATTCAAAGACGACCTGCCCAGTGTCCTTTGACAGGGTGAAGCCAGCCTAGAGTTCTATAAGCAAATGCTCACATGTAAGGTTTTGCACACCAGGAGTGAGCTGAGAAATACAATCCCCTCCACTGGAATCACAGCTCGGTGGGTGGGAGGGTGGGGAGGAGATGAGCACAAAACGAGCAGACTGAATTTGAGAGTGAGCAAGCACAAAATGTTTGCTGGGAAGCTGAAGCTTTTGAAGTTCATCATCCCCATCCCATGACATTACTACCCAATGTTTATAAAAACACCTTTGGAAGGAAGATGCTTCTGCTGCACCACTGACAAACACAGAATTCAGATTTCTGGGTTGTTACCTCATCCCAGTCTCCAGGGGGCAGCTCTGTGTATTAGTGGCAAATCTGAAGAAGTTGCACTGCATGACTAGCTTCTCCTTTGCCAAGACTGCTGACAAGGAAAGGTAAGGACAAGGAGAGGGATGAAGTCACTCCTGGTACCCTTGTGGGAAAAGCCTTCCCAAATGGGAGTCACAGTGAGAGGTTACTGATGGGGAATGTGGCCAGAGAAGCTGCACCACGCCTGCACTAACATGACAGGGTCTCACTTCACTTTGATCTGACTGCTGACACTGTGCCATGTCACGACACAGTCCTGCGGGGCTGTAGGCACTCCACCAACAAGCCAAAGGAGCATGACCTCACCATTAAGCACTCCTTTTTCACATGGGCTGTCAGCTTGAATGGGTGATTTACACAGCACCTGTAAAATATTCTCCAGCTCTAATCTTCGTTGTTCTTGGTGAATGATATAGCTCTACAATCCTGAATAAACACAAATGCCAAATAAGAGCTAGAATGAGCCTTTCTTCAGAGAGTTATAGTCCCTCTGTTTCATCTGTGCCCCAAGGAGGTTGGGAGGGGGGTACTTTGCTACAGCACTTTAGTGGGTGTAGCACACTCCTCCCGCATGCTGACTTATCTCAGCTGGAAGGCACATAGTGGGTGGAGTCAGGTCTCTGGCCGTTCCCGCAACTCTCTGCCTCACTGCTTGGGATGGGGAGCATATTGGGCATACAGCATTTGCTCTCCTGTCCATATCTGGACTCAAAGTCCAAGGAGCCCAAGAGTGGAGACACAGGCCATATGCAGAAGGTTACTTCTGTGCATCAAAAGGGCAGATCTGGTCTAAAAGAACACTTTACACTTTAACATTTAGACAGTGTTAAGATGTGTGGGATTTTCAAAAGAGTTTAAGAGAGCTAAGCACCCAACTCTTATAGAGTGTGAATGGAAGTTGGGTACTTACATCTGTAGAAGTCCTCTGAAAATCCCAAACTACATGGTTAACCCTTGCAAGATCTCAGCCCAGTGATCCGACATTTATGCCATGTCTATACTACCATTATGTCAGCAGCGTGAGGAGCGATGTAAATTATGCCAGCATAAGTGTTGGTGTTCACAGTGCTGTCAGTAGAGAACTGCTCCTGCCAACATAGCTACTGCTGCTCATTGGGGGTGGATTAATTATGTTGATGGGAAGGCTCCCTCCCATCTGCTCAGAGCAACTACTCAAGAGATCTTATAGAAACACAGCTGCCTCAGTACAATTATATGAGCATTGTGAGAACTACATTCTTTATGTCTTTCCTTCAAACTCAGGCCTACGAAGAGGGGAACAATCATAGTTTTCTTTAAGCTGCTCACTTGCACAAAGGAAATTTCTACCCCACCCACCTCTTAAGCAGAGCCACGCAGCAGCGTGGCAGGAGGCAGGTGGTTGCTTGGGCTCGGGTGGCTGCTTCGGCCAGCTGGGGCTGGGGGAACCATATGGCAGGCAGGTGGCTTCTCTAACCGGTTGGGGCTGGAGGAACCACATAGCAGGCGGGCAGCTGCCAATGGAGCTTGGGGCTGCAGGCAGGCAGGAGGGCAGGTTGCTACTGCGGGCGTTTGAGGCCATGAGCTGGAAGGTTGCTGGCACCAGGGGTTGGGGCCATAGGCAGGTGGGAGGGTTGCTGCCGCCAGGCGTTCGGGTTGAAAGGATTCTTCATTCCTATAATTAAAACAGAGAAGGGAAAGGTACCAAAAATTAAATGATCAGAGTTGAGAACAGATCCTGAATGTTAAGCCCTCTTGCTGTATATGCTGGATGAATGGATTACAGCCCAAAAATTGCAGTTTTCAAGTATCGAAAAGGGTGTTACAAGGAGGAGGGAGAAAAGTTGTTCTCCTTGGCCTCTGATGATAGTAGAAGCAATGGGTTTAAACTGCAGCAAAGGAGGTTTAGGCTGGACATTAGGAAGAACTTCCTAACTGTCAGGGTGGTGAAACACTGGAATAAATTGCTGAGGAAGGTAGTGGAATCTTCATCACTGGAGATATTTAAAAGCAGGTTGGATAGACATTGATCAGGGATGATATAGACGGTGCTTGGTCCGGTCATGAGGTCAAGAAGAACAATTTTTCTCCCTCCTCCTTGTAACACCTTTTTTTGGATACTTTTAGATACTTGAAAGATGTTATCATGTCGCCTCTCAGTCTTCTCAGTTTTTTCAGGTTTCCCTCCTAGGTCATGTTTTCTAGACCTTTAATCATTTTTGTTGGACTTCTCTGGATTCTTTTCAATTTCTCCACATCTTTCTAGAAACGTGGTGTCCAGAACTGGACACAATATTCCAATTGAGGCTTAATCAGTGCAGAGTAGAGAAGAAGAATGACTTCTCATGTCTTGCTCACAACACTCCTGTTAATGCTTCCCAGAATCACGTTTGCTCTTTTTGAAACACTGCCACACTTGGTCATTTCAGATTAGATGGCATTTGCTCCCACCTAAGGTGATGTCTACAACTGGGTCCTCTCTGGCCCTTCCCATTCCCTCTTCAAAAAGTCTGTGCAGCAAAATAGCTCAGTTTACTCCCTGATCCTCCTGCTGCTAGGAAAGAGCTTTTGGTTTCATTGAGCAATCTTTGTTGATGTTGAAATATCAGTGCAGCATTCCGCAAAAGATAATTTGCCCTTCCCCTCCAAACTGATGAAGAGGCAAAAACAATGCCTGACATTGTGCAAATCTTTCCATACAGATCTACCTCTTCCTTCCATCTTCCATCCAGCTGTAATACTGCTTTGTCAGATCCTTGATGGTCCCTGGCCTTGCCAATCTCCTCCTGCCTTATCTTATCAATCCAGTAACAGTGAACACTTTTTTTAAAAATCAGGGATCAGATTTCAGCTCAAAATGACCCCTTGTGCGAATGGGGAAAAGTACAAACCTAGCTTGCCTTGGGAGCTGTCATTGTTTCTCCACTCAGAGTCAGAAGTGCCAACAAACTCAGAACAGGTGCCCTTCTGCTTTCTAGCTCACTGTGAGCCAAATGTTGGTGGGCTGATAAATGGCTCTTTGCTTGCACATGAGCAGCTCCCGATAAGGGAAGCGTTTCAATGTGCCCAAACATTCTACTATCAAGAGCACACACACAATGTGAATTAAGTGCCTTGCTCTGGATGGAGATAGTTAAGTTGTCTTTAAAAAAAGTAGGAGGAAAGCATGTTGCAATTTGTGACATACAAGATAATGGAGCTGCTACTCATTCTTTGGCCTGTCAGCAATAGGGCAGAGGCTATCTTCCACTCTATTACATTATTTTATAAGTCACTTTTATCTGCTTAAAAATACCCATTAAGAATGAGCTGCAAGAGAATGATTTTTGGATAGATGAGGGTCAAAACAAATACACTATGAAGTATGACCTTTCCAAAGGGGATTAAACTATAAATAGTAATGGCTATCCCTCACAGCATTCTGGCTTTGCCTGCCAGTAGACTGAAGAGGAGAAACTGCTAGTTCTTTCAGCATGATTTCAGAATGGCACATGCCACTCATTGGTTGTGAATAGCAGAAAAGAATTTGCAAGGGATCAAGCAAAAAGCTTTTGCAGCTGGCTCTCTATCAATTTCTCCTTCCCCACCCTGTAAAAATTAGCATAGAACTTCCTCCTCTCTCCAGTGAACAATGGCATATAGTTAACTAGCAAGGAATATTAAGTTTTCATGTCTGAAATATGTCACTTTGGGAGCTCATTTATTTAAAAAATTAATCAGAGCAATTTTTAAAATTAGCCAAGCACTGTCAGTAGAGTTAGTTTAAATCCCAGATGGTTTAATATCAGGCTGCAGTTCTCAACTGATATTTTGACTTATGCTCTGTGCTATGGATTTATCAAATCCTTTATTCCGAATCAAGAAGAATTGCCAATCCTGGTCACTTACTGCCATTAACATGAAAGAGGTGAGTGAAGGGAGGAGAGGAAAGAAGGGTCTGTTTTGTTTGCCTTGAATTTTGTTTGCCTACCTTATCCTGGAGGATTAGAACAAAATATTACTCTGGAATGCATAGTCTAGTGGGCATAAGAACATAAATTACTAGGTCAAATTAAAATAAATTCGCCAGCTTTTTAAAATGTAAGTGAATATTATGAATGATCTATATAGAATATGTTTTAATATAATCCAAAAATACACAGGGGCTATGTCTAGACTGCAGGCTTCTTTCAGAAGAAGCTTTTCCAGAAGAGATCTTCCAAAAATCTTCTTCTGGAAGAGAGCATCCACACTGCAAAAGTGCATCTGCTTTTTTGAAAAGATAGTGTCCATGCTGAATGAAATCTATCTCGCATGTAAGCTGTGATTACAACGGATGGAGTGGCCACCAGGGCACCTGTGCTTTTTCCTCTTTCCCCTTCTTTCGAAAGAACTCCCTCTTCCCCATGCACACATGACCTTTTCTGAAAGAGCACTTTTGGGAAAAGGCTTCTTCCTCATAGAAAAAGGTTTATCATTGTTGGAAAAGCCCCTCTGTTCTTTCAATTTTTTTTTGAAAGAATGCGACTGCAGTGTTGACGTAAGTGAAGTTTTTTTTGAAAAACAGCCATTTTTCCAAAAAAACCTCTGCAGAGTAGACATACCAAGGTAGGTGATTTTCAAATATGTCTCATCTGCAAACACAAGTCATCATTAGCCACTTGATATAGAAGGCAAAGCTGTTACATGCCTCAGGCTATGACTACTCTGCAGAGCTTTTCCAGGATACTGGTGGTATCCCAAAAACCCCTGCCGGGTCCGAGGAATGCGTCCACTTTTTTGGAACAGTTTCCAAAAAAGCAGACGCATTCTTTCGCCATCTCTTTATTCCTCATTCCAATTTGTGTATCTTTTTGCGACTTTTCTTTGCAGTCTAGACATAGCCTCAGACTCTGTGAGGCTTGGCACCCTCTGGCTACATCTATACTGAAAGCTTTTTGTGCAAGAATGGCCGTTCTTGCGCAAAAACTTGCGGAGCATCTACACTGCATGGGTGCGTCTAGACTGGCAAGATTTTGCGCAAAAGCACCTGCTTTTGCACAAAAACTTGCCAGCTGTCTACACTGGCCGCTTGAATTTGCGCAAAATCTCTGACTTAGTAATGTACAAAATCAGTGCTTCTGGCGCAAATACTTTCACGCTCCCACTCGGGAAAAAGCCCTCTTCTTGCGCAAGAGGGCCAGTGTAGACAGGGAAGAACTGTTTTGCGCAAAAAAGCCCCGATGGCTAAAATGGCGATCGGGGATTTCTTGTGCAAAATTGTGTCTAGACTGGCCATGGATGCTTTTGCGCAAAAGCATCTTTGCCAATCTAGACTCACTTTTGCGGAAATACTTTTAACGGAAAAATTTTTCCGTTAAAAGTATTTCTGCAAAATCATGCCAGTCTAGTCGCAGCCCATGTGTGTTCTTGCACAAGTAAATTTACAGTAAAGCATCAGAACAGAGGACTTCTTGCGCAAGAGTTATTCCTCTGCCCACAAGGAATAAGCTCTCTTGCTCAAGAGCTCTTGCACAAGAAGGCAGTATGGTCAGGCAACAGGGGTTTCTTCCTATGGCTAAAATGGCCATCAGAGCTTTCTTGTGCAAGAGAGTGTCCATACTGCCACGGATGCTCTTGCGCAAAAGCACATCTCTTGCGCAAAAGCACACTGCAGTGTGGATGCGCTCTTGCACAAGACCTTTTGCACGAGAACTCTTGTGCAAAAACAGTTCTTGCGCAAGAAGCCTGCAGTGTAGACGTAGCCTCTGTGTATTTAGAATAATACCTCTGAGGTAACAATAGTCCTTAAAAACAAAGAGGTTTGATTTATTGTGCTTTTATTAATTTAAATACACATTTATTATTTCAGGAGTTCCCAGAAGTCTGAACGGAGATTGGTGTTCACTGTGCAAGCTGCTGTAGGTATTCAAAGGAAACAGGCCAAAGGAAACTGTGCAAGGAGCTTACAAATTAAACAGACAAGAAGCATTATTGTTTCTATTTCATAGATGGCAACTTGCTTTGAATCACAGGCTAGCATGTGGGGACATCCAACAACTGAACTGAGATCTCTCCTGTGCCTTAACTGCAGACCGTCCTTCCTCTTAATTCAGTACATATCCTCAGAGTTGTATAAAGTACCCCTTGAAAAGTCATACAGAGTAACTTTCATTGTATACCAACCACACTGCCCCGTGTGCGTATTTACAGCTAATATCTGCCAAATGTATGCAACAAATCCAAATTCCTGTTAACCCAGGAAGCATTTGTTACTAAACAGATCTTTGGAGAAGACTTCTGTCTTCTGTTTTGCAGATGTTACTTTAATGCACAGTTGACAGTTGTCTCACTGTTTTAATATCATGGTTTGGAAAGCTGTTCACTTTAGAAATTTATGGCTGCTGTTAGTTTAACAGTTGTGCTTTACTCATGTCTTTCTGGAGCTACTTCTTGGATTTACTGCAAGGAATATTAGTTTTTGTTAATAAAGATCCATCAAGATAAAATAATGAAGCAACCATTACAAGAGAACTGATCACTAATTAATCAGCTAATTAATTTACTCACATGAATATTAGTGACATGCAATAGGTTTATACATTATTATTTATTAGTTATATAGTAGCACCTAAGCGCTCCGGGACTGGACCAGGACCCCATTATACAAGGTTCTGCGCAATCAAGACAAAAACTCAATCCCTGCTCCCAAGTTACTCTGTGTGAAGAGACAGTAGAAAAAGCAACAGATTATAATTTACAATGTGGGCCCTCTGATTTCCTTTCCCTTAGATTATGGGATGCAGTGCTAAACTAGAGTTGTTTTGTCATTCTGTACTAACTGACAGGTTATTTTGTAAATACGATTTGTAACATGGCTCTTGCTTCCCTACAAAAGTATTGTGGGATTACAGCTTGATATTCGTATGTATCTAAACAAAGGAAATGCAGTGGTACTGGTGTCTGAGCGGCAGAGATTATATGAAAGCTTTCAGGACCCTCCAAGCAGTGCTACAGTAGCCAAGGGATTTTCATGGGCACAGAGGCACTAAGTAACCCCTCTAATCTCTTTCTCACTGGCTTACAGCCTCCGAAGAAGCTTAATAATTAAAGAGGAATACAGTCAAAGTGTTTTTAAGGACATATATGCAACAGTTTATTTTAGTAATTTCCTAACAGCAAACGCACTGACAGATTCTCAAGGAGATAAACGAAGTATCACTTCTCTCTTTTCACCTCTCTGCCAAAAATATGATGTTTTTTTTCTTAATTAAAGAAATAAAAAGTATATCAAATAAACTACTGGATGGTTATTTCCTGGATGATAGGAACCTGATTAGTCAAAACTTCTGCTATTCCCGTTCTAATATACTGCAGCGTGTTGCCTTAATCTATTTATTGACTTTTCCAAATTCACCTCTGTGAAGAAGGGCCACAAAAGGCCAATGTCGTTAATAAATTCCTCTTATGCTGTCTTCTACACAGCTGCAAATTTCATCTTATCAGAAAATATTTGGTGTCACCCAAGTGGTTCAGATAATTGGCATTCTACTGAATATGCATGTATATACATAACGGCATGTGCTGTCTATGCATATGCAATGTGCCTGAAGGAATGTTATTTCCATGCTGAATTTTCAGTTTCAGAGTTAAGCCATTTTGGAATAATCTATTGCTGGAAGGGAAAAAGAGTGGCAGTAAATGTTTATCATGGGGAATTATTTTTTTAATCTTCAATAACTCAAACATTATGAAATGTTTTTCCTTGCTTCTTCCAAAAATTTTACCTTCCTACCTTCCAGCCAAGATAAAGCATGGAACATTTCAGCAACATGATGCATTTTTCAGACTATTAAGAGCAATTGAGAACAGGGGTTTTGAATTATAGTTGTTTTGCAACTTTACCCAGAAATTGTGTTAGCAAATTACTACAGTATTCACTTTGTAATTGTTTCTGGATCATTGGAATATAAGGTGTTATATAAACCTAAAACTTTATACTGCATCATTACTATGAAACCTAAAAGTGATTCAGGTTTAATACGATTGTTTGGCTCAAGCTGGTAGTACATGGAGCTGAGAAAGCGAACTTGACTTTTAATTTATATATGATAAAATTCACCCTTAGGACTTACACATGGATACAAATTAAAATGTGAAGTAAATATTCAGTTCTGCTGCCCATAAGTTCCCTTTTATGACTTCCAACCCCAACTTGCCTGCTTTAAAAAACAACACACACTAAAGAAGACTCAGGTCACTTTCTGCTTGGGAACAAATACTTAAGTTATTTGCAAAACCATCTGTGTTAGAACCTCCTGTTTATATTCATTATGTTCCAGGTAGTTGGTTGGTTTTCTTTGAGCTGAGCTGCTGCACACTAAACTGAAATCCTGTCTGCCATGCAGAAATATTAAAGATCCCATGGCACTTCTTTTTTCAAAAGTAAAGATGTGTCCTATGTGCTAGAGTTACATTTCCCTTCTCACTACCCCGATCTGTTTTTCAGTGAGCTGCTTCTCCATCTAGTTACCATTTTCCCACCAAAGAGGTGGCTGTGTGATTCCTATCTTTCACATGCATGGGTTTGTTGTGATTGAAGTGCAGGATGCCTAGGCAGGTGAAATCCATGTAAATTCAGGACCAAGACACCAGGCTGGATTAGCAGCTACAATGTTTTTATGGTCTTTTGAGATTTCTGGATTGGCTTTTTATAAATGTGGATCTCTTGGTACCTCCTTCTCCCAGGCCAATCTGCAAGCCATTTCTATTGCCTTCCTCTGCACTGGTCTACGCAGGGCCAGTATGGGACCTTATGTATGGCATGCTGGGAATGTGGTGATACTCTACCTTCTGTGGTGACTTCTGTTTTATCCCCCAAACTGGCCCTCTGAACCAGAAGTGTATTTTACTGGTGGATTGTAAAAGTGTTCTAGAATCCTTTGGAATGAATAGCGTTACTTAAATATAAGATAACTATAACGTATTCGAGAGATATTTTACCAGAAATGGCAGTACAGCAGCATTCAAACACTAAGTTTGATTCATCCACACTTACTCACTTTGAAAAAATATTTTCTCTCACAACTACTCCATTGGTTTCAGTGAAGTTACATGCTATTCATTATGAACAGATGGTAGAATCTGGCCTTTTGAATTTATAACAAGAATTGTCAGTTTCAACAGAAGTCATGGCTTTGCTTCTTAGGTGGAGTTAATTCATAGAGTTGACTGTGAACAAGTCCTCAAGCCCTTGGGCACTGCCAGGAAACAACACATCCTGAGCAGGAGAGGCATGGAAGATCAGGAAACAACATGGAAATCATAATTGTTGTTGACAAGTACAAGTTAGACCATTGCTGACTACAGCATACGTAACAAAACAAAAGGCTTAACACAATGGCTGCAGGCTATTGTTTCTCATAAAGGTGACCGAGACTTGACTAAAACTAGTCTGTAACCAGAGGGGTGCAAAAATGGGAAAGTGATTTTTAGAAAAAAGTAATTAAACACCACATTCACCCTTCATATAAAAATGGGCTTAAACCAGAAATAAACAATGGGCCTCAGTCATCCCAGTGTAAACCCAGTAAAGCTAGTGGACTTATAAGCAGGGCAAGTTTGGCCCGAGTGAATGAAATGAAAGTGTTCTTTGGAAATAATTATCCGAGCACCTTTTTTGCTGCTGTTATAAATACAAAAAAACCCTCATATGTTTGAAGGGTGAGGAAGGGATGGAAGTGGCATTTCCTGGCAAGATGAGTATGAATGTTTCCAGCAGCAGTTCTCTTGTTGATGACAAGCTTTCATATTAAAAAGAGAAGAAAATGAAAAACCACAATCAATAAACATGTCCATTTCCGTGGTGCCTATCTGCCTCGACGGAATAGAAAGAAAACCATTAAAGGCAACATCACATTAAAATATTGATGGATTGGTGTTAGTAGGAAAGGGACTGCATATTTAATGTGGCACCTAGATGCCTTTCATATACCATCAGCTAAGCAGGATTAGAGTGGGTCAGTCTTTGGAGGCAAGTGTTCCAAGGAATGAACACTTCACTCAGTGGGGGGCAACCTAGGCTAGTGAGTGGGCCACATGAGTGTCCCTCCTTCATCTCAGTGGGTAGCAAGATTGTCCTAAACAAGACAATATCCTAGAATAGAGCAGTTTTGCTTACTGCATTTGTATACCTATAATGTGTGGGATTGACCCGTAGCAGTGCTTTGATTAGATGCAGAGGGAGCTCATGACTCTCACTATCAATGTTGTGTGCAATCAGCACACACTTCAGTTCACGTGCCCTCGTTTTATGTGTGTGTCGTTTTAGTAATACCGGTAGGAAAAAAAGCTATGGTGACGAACACCAGCAGAATCTGGCAATACTGAGCATGGGCAATGGTAACCAAAACGTCTCATGGGGCACACATAGAACCCCACTGGGCTGCATGTGGCCCTAGGCCAGCAGGTCGCCCACCATTCACTTAGCTGCGATAGGTAGCAGTAGTTGATGTAGCAGTGGTTCTCTTCTCCAGAAATTCTCTGGCAGTGGTGCCAGATTATGGCATGGATCTAACCCCGCCCCACATTATGGCATTATGGATCTGGACCACTCCAACATGCCTCTGGAGTCCTACCCGAGCATCTCTTGACACAAGAGGAGCATGACTATGGCACAATGCTTTGAGAAGCACATACCCTCTTAAGCCTGGCCAGTTCCATGCTCCAGTGTTGGGGGCTGGGAGACACAACTCCCTTCTTCCTGCCAATGTTGGGTTGGTCTGCATTCCTGGGGGAGCTAGGAGGAGTCAGCCCTGGTATCCTCCAATTGCAGGGTGGCTGTAGCCAGTGTACAGGAAGAACAGAAGGAGGTGGAGGGAAAAAGATCTGTGCACCCTACTTGCCCCCTTACAAAGCCATGCACTAATCAGGACCAATCTTGTCCATGTTACTAGGTGACAATGAGCTGTCTTTTAGAGGGATATATAAAACCATGGTCTTGACTACTAAGGTCATTAAGATCCCAATTTTCAGCCTGGCCTTCATTTGTGAAACTGCAAAATCTAATTAAAATCAATATGCACAAATGCATGTCTGGGCCTCGCAGGGGTGAGCTACAAACAGCTGCTAAACATTCAAAGACTTGACATGCTCTTTAAAGAGGCACTCAGAGATGCACAAATGTTAGCCTTTGAACTGTCAAATTCATTGGCCCCATTAATGTTAGACTACATCAAGGGCATGCAAAAGTGTTAATGTATCTGTTTGCACCTGCAGGTTTGCATACGCACAATTTTGCCTGTGAACAAATGGAGGCAGAGGACTGAAAATCTGGCCTTAGTATTTAAAGCTACTTGAGGGGATCTAAGTTTATAAATGTTTTTGGTTAGTGACCCCTTGCCCTATGTACAATTTTGATTTGCTTAGTAGCCAGTTCTTCAGCAGCTCACATACCATATACTGTGAGCATGTGAGTAATAAAACTACCTTATCTTCTCCAGTAAAGGCAATTTCATATGTGTGACCTTTGAAATTGCACGTCGATGGAAACAGAAGATTTTCCATTATATAATCATACATTTTATACGTTTACAATCCAATTAACAACTTAATAGAAAACTACTTTAAAACAATGGTAAACATTACATTGAACTTCATGGATAGGTGTCTAGAATAAAATGAAGATGTTACAGGCCACCTTTTTATCTGAATAGCAGCCTCTGCATTTTCATCATTACTGTGTTGTATTTTCTCTCAATTGCTCAGGCAGTTGGCTCCCAAGGTGTAAGGAAAATAAATGGCCATTTTTAGAAATGACAAAAAAAATCACTTCAGACTTTCATGTGTTAAAAGAAGGACAAACCTTTCGCTGCATACCCAGCTTATACCTGAAGATATAACAAGAAGCAATTATTTGTAG
The DNA here is from genome assembly GCF_049634645.1 of Pelodiscus sinensis. Classification (NCBI taxonomy): domain Eukaryota; kingdom Metazoa; phylum Chordata; order Testudines; family Trionychidae; genus Pelodiscus; species Pelodiscus sinensis. Next base: position 77,984,918 of record NC_134711.1, read on the forward strand.
TCCATTAAATTCCAAGCAGTGCACTCTTGCAAAGCATTAGTTGTTGTGTACTTTAAGACAGGATGATGCAGCCATCATTAACATACTTAGTGTTCTGGCACATCAGTATAACCCAAGTCTCTGAGGATCATTATGACATACTCTGTTATCAAAAAGTTCCCTAAGATGTATTAAATGATATAGTCTGTTGAAAAGAATTGTAGAGAATAGTTCAAATTGTTCTTGTTAGGCCCCTATTTGCATCTTGCTAATTTTTCCTGTCATAGACTAAACTTGGGCCTGATTCCTTTTACAGCTGTTTGTTGGTTTGTAAGATATTAATTGAAGGCAATAGCATTTCTTTGTATAAGAAACACTTTAAACTAGCATTAAAAACCTAAAATGAATGTAAAAAGACCCTGGAGCACAGTTTTAAAGCCTGGAAAATTTTACATCTACATCTTTTATCATGATATGCAGAAGGAGCTCAGTCAAATCCATAGAAGAAAGTGAAAGTGCACATATTTTTAAGGAGGAATATTATTGTTCAAATAATCCCTGATTTATATCCTGCACCAGAGTATGTATAGAATAGCAAGCAGATTCACAGTGTTCCCCAGAAGCTGAGCACTTGGGCAGCCACCCAGGAAATATTCAAATGCCACCCAGCTGATTAGCAGGGTGCCCACAGCTGGCAGCATATGTTTTTATGGGCGGCGCACATCTGCGCATGCCTCAGTGTGCATAACATTTATTCCTCACAGGGATGAAAAAATTAGAGGGGCCTTTGTTCACAACCCCCTTATGAACACAGATAAGCAGGTAAAATAAGAGGTAACAAGCAGGTACAGTCAGTGGTATTGGGCACTGTTTCTTCAAGGTCTGAGCATCTTAGACAGAGCGCCTGGATGGAGCACTCTGAAACTTGTTATGCTTAAGCAGTTGGAACCAGACACTGAATAATGCAGATCTCTTGCAAGCTCCTTAATCACAGAGTGATCATTGAACCCATACCTACCTGTACCAATAACTGAGAGGAGTAAAAGCAGCCACACAAAATACTCCAGTGCGAGTTGGAGCAATAATGGTATCTGTGCCCCACAGGGTACAGTGTTATTATTAAGAATAAGAGCTATATAATAGAGCTATATAATAATCCTGTGAGAATTGCACAGTAACTAGAGTATGCATTTTAAAAAAATACAGCTTGCATCTTCCTCTCCCATTGGAATATCAATAAGAAGGCCTCAGAGGAGGAAAACAGTCTGGGGTTCCTTCACTCCAACTCATTCTTCTGTAGGGGAAGCATTTGCTTACAATGACATTTGCTTACAGTGGTCTCCAACTTGTTAAGCACAAAATCACTTTTTGAATTTAAGTCAATCCAGGATGTATGTCAACCACCAAAACCCTTACCCTACCTCCTTCTCCAAGGCCCCACCGTGCTCATTCTGTGGAGATGGACTAGAGGGGGGGCACCCTATTACCAGCACCCCCCTTTTCTTACTCCCTCACTCCGCACAGCAAGCAGGAGGCACCCAGGGGAGCAGCACCAAGGCAGAGGGCAGGGGTAGCATGGCACTGGGGGAAAGGGCCAGTTGAAGTACCCCACACTTGATAGCCTCTGGGCCAAATCAGTCAAGATCACCTGTCAGAGGCTCCAGGATCTACCAAAAGATCCCAGTCTACTGGCTGGTGACCACTGGCCTACATGGAACCTTGTGGTTGTTGGGGGAGCCACAGGAGTCCAAGACAAATCACACCGTGACAAATCACACAAACCCATAACTGGCTCTGTAGGCCACAGTCCTCCTTCCTGCTCTGAGGAGCAATGAACCATGCTGCCAGGGAGTCCCAAACCAGCAGCTGTGCTTAGAATCAACCACAGAAGGACGTCACTTGGAATGGAACAGGCTGCGTTATCTTTTGTAAAAGTGGCGAGGAGTCCTGTGGCACCTTATAGACTAACTGAAGTGTAGGAACATAAGCTTTTGTGGGCAAAGACCCACTTCGTCAGATTCATGGGACATGTATCTGACGAAGTGGGTCTTTGCCCACGAAAGCTTACGCTCCTACACTTCAGTTAGTCTATAAGGTGCCACAGGACTCCTCACCACTTTTGCAGATTCAGACTAACATGGCTACCCCTCTGATGCTTGTTATCTTTTGTGTGGATTTCTTTCAAAGGGGTTTGGAGATGATACATGTGCCAGGCTCCTTCCTCCCACTCCTGCTCCAGCCTCCTGGATGCAAATATGCATATTGGCCACTGCTGTTTCAGATCTGAAGGGTTTGTAAATTCAGATGGGTTATGTGCTACACAAAGCACTACTTGGGATAGTTTTAAAACACTCACCTATTAAGAACAAAAACAGCTGTCTTCTGAAGGGTCTGCATTCAATATTAGTAAGTTATATATCTATGAAGTCTGGATGATATAATAAAAATTGAACAGCTGAGATACGATATTGTTGGAATGCAAACCACTTTATAAGAGTGAATGCTGTTTATAATGTATGCATCAAGCGGTAAAAAGTGTTTCTTTTCTACTTTTCAAAACAAGAGTACCAAAAGGTCTTCATCATGGACTCACTGAAATTCAAACTGTTCTTGGTGGTGGCTGGTCAGAAAATGGATATTTCAAATATAAATATATTTATATGGAGTGTGTGTGTGTGTGTGTATGGGGGGGCTCTTTGTTGCTCTGTTATTGTGACATTTTCAAATCCCTCAGCTTTACTTTTGTTACCACGCACATATATTTTCTAAGAAAAACAAAGGTCAATGGATAGTTCTGCAGACGTAGTTTCAGAATAAGAAAATTCTTCCAACCCACAAAGCTTTAATTCCACATGATTCTACATCATAACCTGCATGCTGGCTGAAATAATACTTCTCCTTTGCTTCTTAAGAGGAAATGTAAAACTGAAAGAAGAAATTTGAGATCCTGACTGAGCAGAATTAATGGTTCATCAGCAAGAAATATTAAGAGTCTTTCCTTTTTATTTAAAGAACATCTCTTGGTTGTTGTTAGCCACATGCAACTTTTTACAAAATCAACTCTTAAATTTAATAGATATTGTAACTGTTCCTTTGTTTCAGAGAGTGCTCAGTGTTTTGGCTCTATTTGAGTTTTGAAGGAAGAATTGTATCTGAAATTATTTGTTCATCCCTAGTAATTTTCAGCATGTTTAAAATCTGTTTCCTCCTCATTGTCATCTCATTGTCAGCTTCTTGGAAAGTTGAAATCGAAATTGCATGTTTACCATACCATTATCTGGAAGATTCTCACATTTATTGTAGGATTGCTGGACCACTGATATGTATTTATGTGAAACAGGGTACAGGCACTTTCCTTTGAAGAAAATAGTCATGTGAAGATTTAAATGGAGTTTACTAAACAAGAAGCAAGCATAAATGAGATACAGGGCATAGGTTTTGGGGCTTCCCTGCCTTGATAGTATGGATCAAGTTGTGATTATATGAGCTTAATTAATGAGCACATTTAATGTTACTGGTTTTCTTGAGCCTAGTTCTGTGTGGGTATGTCTAAACTGCACACTTATTTTGGAATAAGCTATACCAGAAGAAATACTCTGAAATAGCTAATTTTGAAAAAATGCATATACACAGCAAATGCCCATTGAAATAGCACTGAGCTATTTTAAAATAGAACGTCCATGCTCATTGGATGCTGAATCACATTTAAGGCCATCCAGAAGCACTTCAGACAGGGTATCAGGACAGCAGTTACTTCCTGAAGCTACTGCCTAAGGCTATCTGAGGCTCGAGCTTAAAGGGACCCCGTGTACAACCATGTCTCAGGTTCTTCACCTTTGCCTACCTCTTTGAGGGACAGCAAAGCCTTTTTACTGCCTGCGGTGGTTGTTCTTGCAGACACCTCAGTTCTCTAGCCATGGGTCTGGACCTGCCTCCGAGCCGTTGATGGCTCTTACAGGCTGTGCTGTATCACCTGCAGCACATTCTGAGGGCTGCCTTCCAGGCCCTGTAGGAACACAACCCCTAGATCACTGCGGGGAACTTTCTCATCTCTTTGTGGACACTGGTCATGCAGTACGACCCCACCCGCCCTCCCCTGCACACCGTGCACCACTGATTCTGCCATCTGGACACCAGTTCCAAATGCTGAGACCAGATCATTATGGAGCGGTGGGACCAGCAGTGGCTCCAAAATTTCCACATGAGAAAAGCCACCTTCCTAGAGCTGTGTGAGTGGCTCACCCCACCCTCATGCAACAGGACAGCCATCTGAGACCCATCACCCCCCTCCAAAGCAGGTAGCCATTGCCATCTGGAAGCTCAGCACGCAGGACAGCTACCGATCCATTGGGAACTAGTTCAGCATGAGGAAATCAATTGTTGGGGCTGTGCTTATGCAAGTGCTCTGAGGCTATTGACCCAGGAGGGAGGAGAACTGCTGGAATGGGGTTCTCTAGGGAAGGGGAAGTGATGGTGGTGGAAGGCCCCTCCCCGGGAGGTTTTTCATTCCCATCTTCACGAAGCCCTAATGGGAGGTGAGGTAAGTGGGGGGTTGCTCATGGTGTGTGGAAGGGCTGGGTGGGATTGGAAACTCTCAAGGGCCCTGGCATCCCTGTGATTCTCTGTTTGCTTGTTTGTCTCCTTTTACAGGTGGTGTGGCCATAAACACCATCCTGCTGCACAGGGTCATCAACCTGGGTGACGTGGACTCCATAGCCAACTTTGCTGCCATGGGCTTCCCCAACTGCGGGAGGGCTATTGATGGCACCCACATCCCCATCTGGGTCCCTGACCATTGGGCAGCTGAGTACATTAACTAGAAGGGGTACTTTTAAATGGTCCTGCAGGTTATCATGGACTGCTGCGGGCAGTTCACGAACATCTATGTTGGGTGGTCAGGGAATGCGCATGATGCCCGTGTCTTCAGCAACTCCAGCCTCTTCCAGAAGCTGCATTCTGGCACTTTTTCCCCTGACCACATCATCAGGGTTCGGGTCATGGACATGTCAGTATGTATTGTGGGGGACGCAGCCTACCCTCTGCTCCCTTTGCTCATGAATCCCTACACTGGACACCTGGGCCAGAGAAAGGAATGCTTCAATGCCAGGCTCAGCAGGGCCTGCGTTGTTGTGGAGGATGCTTTTCGGCATCTCGAGGGAAGGGTCTGTTGCCTCCTCAGCTACCTGGATGTTGGGGAGCGGAACATCCCCCAAGTGGTGGCAGCATATTGTGTCCTTCACAATATTTGTGAAAGCAAGGGGGAGATGTTCCTCCCATGGTGGGTGGTGGAGGGGGACCAGATTGGCAGGGCCTTTGAGCAGCCGTGCATGGCTGCCATCCGGCAGGCCCATTGGGGGGCTGTGTGCATCCAGGAAGCCCGGAGGGAGAGTTGCACACAAGGACCACAGTAACACTCTCCCCTGGGCTTCCCCACAAGGGGCCTGTGCATTGCCTCTCTTTGCCTTTCCTTCCACACCCCTTCCTTCCCCCCTCCACTGCACGGACAATAAACTACGCTGTTTTCAAAAAAAACCTTTCTTTTAATTGCAGTAAATGTAACTGGGGAGGGACTGAGGAAAGAACCTTGGAGGGGGGAGGAAGGAGTTGGAAGGGGAGGAGAGGTTCAGGGCTGGGGCTGGGATTGGCACTTGGCTCTGGTGGTCCCACCAACTCGGATGCAGGGCCCTCAGTGGCCACAGGAGGGGGAGAAGTAGGAGGAGCAGGAGCTGAGGAAGGAGCTGGCTCAGGAACGGCAGCAGGAGTGGGCACCAAGGTGGTGATCACTGACAGTAGCGCAGATGATCAGGCCTGCTCCCTCATCTCCTGTCAGGTCTCATGGCTCAGCTGCAGGCCCTCCTCCATTCTGCAGTCCTGCTGCTCCATGCAGCACTGCAGGGCTTGCAGGGTGGCAATATGGTCCCTCTGGAGGTCCTCGTGTGGTCTCCTGTGCCAGTGGGTCACGCGAGGTCGGGAGGCAGCCAGGGGAGGTGTTGACCACACCCCTCTCACCACTGGTCCAGCTGTGTAGAACAAAGAGAAGGTCAGGCATCCCTGGAGATGCTGTGCCTGAAGCCTTGCCCTCATCTCTAAGCCAAGACTGACAGTTCTTGGGTTAGACAAAGGCAGTGCACTTGGAGCAAGGCCATCTGTGGCCTAGACAATGGGAGCTTTCCTACTGGGGCACAGATGTCCAGGGGGGAGCCTTATTACCCCCATGTCCCAGGAACAAGCAGTCAAGGGAAGGCACTGGCCAGACGGGGAGCCTGCGGGCGGGTGGGGGTCATGGGGTGGCTAGGCTTCCCTGTGTGCTGTGCAAACACTAAGTCTGGCAGTGGATGCACCCCACAGGGAGAGGACTTGTATCCCTTCCTGCTGGAGGGGAGTGGGGCAGGGTGTTAGGTGGAGGTGTCTGTGAGTGACAGATGCTTCTGTGACTCATCACTCTGTTTCTGGGAGTGGGTGCTGCCCCAAGTGTGTGGGCATGCCCATGTGCCATGTATAGCACTCGTGAAGGAGAGTGTGTGTGTGTGTGTCTCCATGTCCCCAGACTCCTAGTGATGGCTTGTTGTGGGAGGGTGTGCCACCCAGACCCTGTGAGCAAGAGCACAAGGGTCCTCTGTAGCAGCCTCATGGGCCTGTGTGCCCTGGACTGATGCTCCATGCACACCCACATGCACCAGCTACTGTACAATGCCCAAGCTGAGAAGGCCAACCAAGGAGCATGCCCTAGTGCCTCACCACCCACCACCTCCACCTGGGTATGTTTGTGTGTATGTGGTGAAAGAAATGGCACTCACCTGATGGGCCTTTCCTGGCTTTGTCTGATGCCTGGGGGGTGAAGGGACTGACCCATCCCCCAGAATGTGGTGGAGCAGTGAGAAATATGGGCAGTTCTAGGGTGCCATCCCTGAGCGGGAGCTATGTTCCCTAGCCCTGGAATAGGGAACAGAATGGCCATCAGAGCACCTTTTTCCTATAGGGGTTTCTTGCACAAGAAACCCCTGCGGAGCGTCCACACTTGCCTTTTTGAGCAATAGCTGTAGCGCAAAAAGGAGTTATGCCTCGTAAAAGGAGAAACAAAAAACAGGACTATTTAGCACTTTAAAGACTAACAAGATGGTTTATTAGGTGATGGGCTTTTGTGGGCCAGACCCACTTCCTCAGTTTGATCTGAGGAAGTGGGTCTGGCCCACGAAAGCTCATCACCTAATAAACCATCTTGTTAGTCTTTAATGTGCTACATAGTCCTGTTTTTTGTTTCAGCTAGACCAGACTAACACGGCTACATCTCTATTACTATTGTAAAAGGAGGTTTACCTACGCCAGAAAAAGCCCTCTCTTCTGCTGTTTTACTGTTGATTTACGTGTTCAAAAACGCATTTGAGGTGTGGACGCTCTACAGGTTTTAGTGCAAAACCCTTGCAGTGTAGATGTAGCCTCATAGTATATTCTGTCACCTGAAAGCATCTGAATTCTTCATAAAGAGCCCGTTTTTCCAGGGATCAATCACTGAATTCCCATAGCAGGCAATCAACTGTTTGTTAAGCCGTACATATGTGCCATCACACATCTATTAGTCTATTCAATAAATATAAATTATTATTAGTCAAACTATAGTGACCAGATAACAATCTGAATATGGGCTATTTCCCTGATTCTTTCACGACTCTGAAGTAATTCATTCTCCTCTAGTCTGGGGCATACTTCAGAGAATGTTCTTTCTCCTTGGTCTGCAAGGCCGAGCCTTTCCTTTTAAAATCTCTTTAAAACTAAACGTTAAAATTCCTGCTTACTTAAAGGACTCTGTCTATTAATTTCTCAATTTTAAAATAATTTTTTTGCTTCCTTATCTGCCATCTCACTGCCAGGTATCCCGACATGAGCTGGAATCCATGCTAGTAATGTGTTCACACCGAAGCATACTAGTTCTACTGTCAGAAACAATATTTCATTGATTAGATCACTGCTGCTTCTGAAGTACCCTTTTTAATCGCCAGTATATTTGATAATGAAGCTGAAAAAATAACAGCTTAGGTAGGCTATGCATCCTTTATCCAGTTTACTGATAATATTAGTCCTATTAATTCAGCTGTCACAATGGTTATAAAATTAGATATTCTTTTAATTTTCTTAACTCCAATTTCAAGGATGCAAAAGGCTTCTGCCATCCCTGCTGTTTTTTCATCTGGAGTTCCATCAGTATATATACATCCATGGTGATTCCAATTACCTACATATACTCATACATTTTATGTGTCATATAGGCCATCTCTTTCTTTCCGTTCAATACATAATTCTAAATCCACATCCAGAGAGACTATTTTCCATGTATAATTTACTGCCACACAACTATAGATTTTAATCTCTTCTTACTATTTCCAACCACATTTCATCCACTTAATTTCTAACACACACTCTCCATATATTTGTCCAGTGTTTTTATTGCTGTGATTTCCCTTGACTTTTGCCTAAAACATCAGATCTAACATTTTCATTATTAAACTGACAGGCATTTCTCCAGTAGCTACCTGTATTACCCATAGCAATGTCGCAAGAAATGCACCACATTCAGTTCATAGCACTTGAGCTTGAATTGACTGTAATTTGTGTGATATGGTTGCAGAACTAAAGGCTTGACACCCACACTATGCATTTGAGCTTATTAAGGCTCTGTAAAGCATCTTCAACACTTTCTTATCTGCTCCCCCATGTATCCCAGCTGTCAACTGAGATGGTTTCTTTCCTTTTAACCCCTCCATCCACCCATGCATGTGCAGCAGGGTAGGGCTTCTTGAGCCTGACACAGCTTTTTAACCCTTTCTTTGCTGGTATGGGGTTTGCAGTTCCGATCAGAGCTATATGTGATTTCCATCTACATATCAAGGTTAATATGGATCAGAACTCTATTGGATTTAAGCAGCTCAGAAAAGACTCATGTTATAATAACTGATGGCCCATACTGACCTGGGCTGGATGGGATCTGAGGTGATGACTTAGACAGTACCTTTATGAGAAGACCATGAAGGCACATCAGAGCCAAGTATCATTGTCACAGACAGATGAATCTCTCTCAAATACTGTGGCCTGCATAGCTCTACAAGTTTTCATTACTGCTTTTGCCAAGCAGAACATCAGTGTCCTTAGTAAGTCTTGAAGATTGTCTTGTGAGCTGCTTCATTTCCCTTTATTTTCAACTCCTTCTCATTCAAGAGCCCCTACATCTGTATATGTGCACATGTCAGTTTTGACAGACTGCCTATTTCCCATCTAGCATTGTCCGGTATGATGTTGGAGGTCCCTGATTTAGCAGTGAAACACTCCATATCAGTGTTTCCTCTAATCTTTTCCATCCATGTGCAGATTTTTTCCCATCCATATGTGGAATAATTTTTCTACGTGCACTGAGGCATGTGAGAATGTGCACCACCAATACTTAGCTGTGTACACTGTGCTAATCAGCTGGATGGCATTTGTATGTTTCCTGAGTGGCCGCACAAGTGCACAGGGAATATTGCTTCGTATCTGCCCATTCCCTGAGCCACGAAGGCCCTGTGCCAGTAGTTATATTCATTTTGCCACTTTAACTGAGGCATGAGGTCAAGGATCTTGTAGTTAAGGTTTGTGCTGGTGTGAGCATGGAATCCTCTTGGATTGCACTAGCCTTACGTGTGCCTAGATTAGTTTTGTCACTCGTTTATCTTGTGCAGAGTGCTGCTATCAGCTATTTTTTAGTTTTTTCCTAACCTCCAAAAATCTGTTTCCTTAGGGACTGGCTCCATTTAAATCAGTGGACTGACTTTGAAATCCTGTCTGGCAGACTTAAAAGCTTTTAAATACTCTACAGCCTGCATACCTTTGTGGCCTGCTTTTTCTAGCTACGTAAGGCGAAGAGTCTCTCTGTGCACTGCTGGTGTTCATATCCATGGGATTTGGAACAAATCTTTCAGTATTTACCAGTCACATCTTGAGAACAGTTTGCCTAGTGATCTTCCTTCTGTTACATCTGCTTAAGTAATCAAATAAAAGTCAAATTCTTTTCAATCAAGCTTTTGGTGCTCTCTTAGGACATATGTATCTCATCATTCTGGAACAATTTGCTCTGTGCAGTTCTCTTCGCTTTGTCCGTCATATATTTTCTTTTTCTTTTCTGTGTGTTTGTGTAAGATGTGCTATGCACAAACAGGGGGATAAATCACGCTCATTGACTGTCAGGGCACATCAAAGACTTTTTCATCAAGGGCTCCATGCTTGCATGGAAGTTTCCAAAAAGAACTCTTCCCTCTGGCATTTTTCACACATTGAGATGGAATAAAATTAGAAAACAAACTTTAGTATCAATGCAAGGTACACTGTTCCTAGAAGCACTCACCAGCATCCAGTGTGTCTGTCATGCTTCTGTACAAGGGTGCTGGATTCACGATCTTGATTACTGCTGTGAGATAGGAAGCCTATTAGACATGTTTGTTATTTGCACAGTGTTCAGCTTCTGCTGTTTAAGTAGCTCGTTAGACTTCACCTATCTAAATATACAAAATGGCTTTACTGACTTTAAAAAAATACAAAATGTTCACAGGTGTAACGCAAACTCTGGGCAAGTACTTGCTTCCCACAGACAAAATATGAAATACTAGCTCTGCTAAAGTTAAGGGAAAAACTCTGATTGACTTCAGGAGGATCAGAATTTCACCTGGAGTGCTGAGCATCAACCCAACTTCCCTTCCTCTTCCTTGTCCTTTTCTGCCAATCTCTTGTGTCTCTCATTTCAACATCAGCACTTGCCTTTCCATCATAGAGACAATATTCTTATAGCACACAAAGCTCTTCAATATTGTAATTCATTTCTTCCTGAATGTTCTTAAGAAGCAATTTCTAAGTTGTCCAGTCATTTAAAAATGGAACTCCAGCTTTGCTTTACTAGTCTTTTGAAGCAGACAGTACAATAAAGAGACCTCCTACAGCCCCGGAAGGAGACCTCTTCTTGCAGACGTCCATTAACAGAGGTTCAGTACCTTCCTTGTCCTTTTCTACAAACATTTCTTACAAAAGTTAGGCTTTGTAATTTTCCTTCCAACCAGCTGACAAGCGAGCAAAAAGTAGAAGGGAAAGTAGCACTTCTAAGCCATGGCAGCTGATAATTACCTTGCTGAACATGGGGCTCTATATAACCCAGGCATTGTAAGAAACATACTTGATTACAGTGCTTTCGGAGTAGCTCAGTGCAAGAGTTCTGCTTCATTAGGGAAACAGAACGGCAGTACTTTAATGGAGCTCATTTCCATCTCCAATTTTGCTCTTGCATGGAGAGCTAACCTACCTTTGTGTCCAAACAGCTGACATCCCTTTTCCTTGGAGAAAACTACAGATTAATACACAGTGCCAGCACAAACAGCAAATATTAATAGGTGGCCTGGTGTGAGGTTGAGTTCAACAGGAGGCCCTCCTGGTGCTCCTCATGAAAGATAGAAAATGGCTGTTTGGAAAACATTACCTGTCATTTGAATGGGCTTATTTCTTTAATCCCTGAAAAAAGCCACAGGCCACAATGAAAGTGTAAAGCCTTCCTCTCCTGTGTATCAGGCAGACAATACATCTGATGATGCTGATTAAAGTATTAGGGCCTTTTTAATTTGAAAGCCTGGGAGTAGTGAGCCCTGTGATTCCCCAGACAGGCTCTTACTAGGTGTTTGGGGAGCCATTATAAATTCCAGCACAGTCTACTAAAATAGATAGAGGCTCAGGGAATGGTGGAACCTATCTATCTCCAGTGGTTGTTTTGTCTCTGACTGATTTCTGCTTGTATGTGTTTTTTGCCCATTAGTAAATATTTAAGCAATAATTACATGGAACTTTGCTGATGAGCCAGCAGTCCAAACCCTCTTCAACTTTCCTTTCAAAGGTCTGTCTCCTCTCTCTCCAGCAAGGACGTTCCTTAGTAGAGTCCAGTTCTGCCTTCATTGAGGTCAATGGCTGTTCTGCCACTAGAAGCAAGAGCAGGCCCTGTGCCTGTGAAAGAAAAGTCATTGTGGTATTAGCAGCCCTAATTGCTGGCTTTACCTTGTATTATGTACTTAAGGCTAGATTGTGCAGTCCCTATTCACTATGAGGAGCACTGTTTTCACTTGCGGCTTTCTGGGGAACTTGTTGTGTGGGTCAGTTCTTAACTACATGCAAAAAGGGGTACTCGCTTCTTTCAGCAAACTTTAGTCCTAGGTCACCCAAATCATAACACAGGCTGCTCAGGCCAATTTTCTAATGAATGGAAGTGCTCCCAACTGATATTCCACATGTCAAATTTCAGCTCACACTGGATTTTCTGAAAGCCTTTTAAACCCCTTATTACAAGGGGTTTGTTTCTAAACACTATTAGTCTGATTCTCTTCTCACTCATACCAGAGTAACACCATTGATTTCAAAGACACTACCCCCCCGCAAGTTTTACTGGTGCTATGGGAGAGAAAACTCAAGTCAAGGTCCCCAAAGGTACCTTAGGTGCCAAATTCACAATTTCAATGGAATGCCTAAGTACCTTTGAGGATTGGCCCTCAGACCGGCAAATCTGATAATGTAGCATCTGATTCTCATTTAAACTAAGACCCTTTTGTACTGCTATTTAAATACATATTAAGGCCCAGTTATTTGGTGTATTTGAGAACCAGGCATTCAGTGATGAAACTCATCACAGAAGCTTTTTTAACTACATGACACTGCTTTTAAACAGCTACAGCTAATTCATTTTGGCTAGACAAAGGGATCCGTTCTGGAATAGAATTAAGAGGCTCAGTAGCACTTCCAATCAGGTAAGACAGAAACCTCCTCAGTGCAAACAGACCCCTAACTTACTTATTTTTTTTTATATTCCTTCAAACAAGAATGTGTTTCACTCCCAGCAGTGGCTGAGGTTGGGAATAAGATCTTTCCTATTACACCATGACCTCCTTAGATCTTGTCTCAACCATAAGGTGTGGTTGGAAACAGAATATTACAGTGCTGGCTCATGTCTTGGTTACCTTTTGAATTAACTAAGCCTTTGGAATAGATTCATCTGTCTCTACACTATTGTATTTCATCTACATATTTTGGTTTTAGTTTGCATTGTGCATTTGCAAATATTGTAGTCTCTTGCTGGAAACATGGCTTTCCAGGCCAAATTCTGCTTTGCTCCTAGATTTTCCTGCACAACTTCCATTGATTACACTATACATTGCAAGCTGTAGCTCAGGACACAATTTGTCCTTCCAAGTTAAATGTAAATGTCAGCATGTTTTCTAGGACTGATGACACTCAGACTTTAAGGACTGCAGGAGCTGTCACATTCAAGCCTTTTTTACATTTTTTCTCTCCTCAGATGGTGAGTGGGTGAAGTATCCTGTTTCCAACTAAGTGCTAATAGTGTCATCAGCTTAAAGTAGGTGATCCACACACGCTTGCAGTTCCTGTCTTCCTGAACTGTGGTCAGGAATGGATTGGGAAGACAACATTAGATGCTGTTGGGCCTTCTGAGGAAGTGTTTTTACATCCATCTGTCTAAAGCCATGTTTCTTGTTCCATGGCAAATCTGTTTCCATGACAGCAACATTCCAATGATTTTCTTTCATGTCATCTGTTGTCTTCTCTTCCCTCTTTCACCAAAGCCTTGTGTAGGAATACATTTCTTTGGCATCCATACAACATGCCCAATTCACTTTGCTTCTACAGTCTGTTAGCCTGTCCTTTGCAACTTCACCATTAGTTACTTTTCCCCACCAGTGGACACCAAATATTTTCTGCAATGCCTCTCTGATGGAGTTTAAGTGCCCTCTTTTGGGGATTCTCTCACTTGCCAAGATTCAGGGAGCAGAGTGAGCATGTCAAAGGTGGTATTTAAGCCACGTTTTGCTCGCTCTATTCTGGGGTCATCCAGAGGTCTGCCTGGTTTCCTAGTGTAAGTTCAGAGCAGCCTTAAAGCTGCTCCAATTCATACTCTGCTTCCAGTGCCCCTTGTGGCCCCTGGAAAGCAGGGGATAGCTGAATACAGTATACTGCAGCCACACTCCCTCGCTAATGCTTGCCTGCCTCCTCCCTCATACTCTCAGCTCCAATAGGGCCTCTGTACTGTGGGGCAGGAGGCAGCTAGTGTAAACTCTTTAAAACAGCTCTTGAATGGCTGGGAAGCCCCCCCTTGCATTAATCTCAGGGGGTCTATATTCCCCCCTGCCCATTTTGGTACCAGAGTGCAATAAGAGGACATTAGTGTAACTGAGAATCAGCCCTGCCCTGTTTCTTCCTACCATGTATCAGCGGCTAGCATAGAAACGCTGTGATGTACAATTCTCCAAGATCTGAGTTTGTTACACTTTTCAACTGACACACCACTATGCTTTGGGGGAAATCCTAGCACCTTAAAAGCACCTTTAAAAACAGGAAATAAATCTTGGATAGGTAAATAAATCAATGGTGAATACTTTATAGTGATAATTAAAAATTCTTAGCCAGGAATTTGTGTTGGGACCCAATAGCTACAAGACAATGTATTTAGAAGTGACTGTCTCTCTCACATGGTCACAAGGTGTTTTTTGGAGCAAGGGGGCTGATTCATCACTGTGTGTTACTCCAGTTTGATGCAGGTGAAAGTCAGAGAAGTTTCACTGGTTAAAACCAGAGTAACAGACCATTGAATCAGGCTTTTTTATTTTTAGCGATGGGAGACAGACACTGAAATGTTATCTATGGGAAGTGGAATAAAATGTGCTATAGCCCAGTAGCCTGCCAAAATCTGGCTGTTGCATTTAGCATAGATTGTTACGGTAGGAGAATTAATAGCATTAGCAGTCTCTGAGGAGAAATGCTGCTTTCAGATTTTCCAAGTGGGCGGGTGTTAAAGCAAGGTGGATGGTGGCAGGATTTATTTTTTTATTAAATGGAGCATGCAGCATTCCAGCAAGCAGCTTGCCACAAAGCTGAACAGTAGCTTTAGGGCTTGCGGGGTGGTGGTAGGGAGAGGAAAGGCTTTGAATCACAGTCATTCCCTGGCTGAGTTTACTGAAATGCAAAAGGATGGCTTTTCGATTCAGCTTTCACCCGCTGGGAGCCATGTTCCCCACCCCCACTCACATCTGATATCAACTCTGCATTAAAGAATATGTGTCAGTTACAGGGTGAGGGAGGCAGGCAGTTTAACTATTCTGGACAGACACTACTTTTTTGTGAAGAGTGTTGGGCATTTTGAAACCAATTGAGCTCCCTGGAAATAGCTTTGGATTTTGATACCTCTTCAAGCCTGAACCATATTCTTTTTTTTTTGAAAATTTGTATTCTGAATTCAGGTCAGATTCACTTTACCCAGGCAATATTTTACATTGCTTTCTGCTCATCCCTGATTGGTGTTGGTCAGATAAATTAACTCACTTTCCCAAGTATATATATTTGTGCAGATCAGTTGCAACTATCACTTCTTTTCTCCCACTCACTGCTGAAACCTTTTAATCAAAAACCATCTTACCACATGTTTTGTAGTACTGCTGTGTTGTTTATTATATTGTGAACAATAAGAATGCATGACATTTCTTTATAGCCTTTCATCCCAAAATACTTACATACCAAAACCTGGACTACACATCAATCACTTCATCCTGTAATGAAGAGAGACCCGTGGGGAATGAGTTATAACAACTGTTTAACAACACAGAAGAGCACTTTAGAATAGGAAGCAAAAATACTCTAGCCAGCTGGAGGGAATATTGCTAGGTGCAATGTAGTTTTCCAAGCTGGAGTTTAGTTAGGAGAAACAGTGCAATCAGCCATATTTCTACTTTTGTTAAAGGTACAAACAAGGTATTTAATGATGAGATGTGGCCCAAACCTCAGTTTCACCTCACATCCGAGCAGTGGAACCTTGAGTGACTCAGTGCTCCCCTCCCACCGGGCTGAGGTAATGGATCAGCTCAAATTCAGAGGGAGGAGTGACACTGGATCACTAACCATATTTCTTGGAGAAATGTCCCTTGTAAGAAGGTGGCCAATGGGAATGGTTGATTGTTGATTTCCATATAATTATATATTTTGCTCAGCCTGCCAGTTATGCACATAGATAACCTATATGATCACACACTCTCCTTCGAGAGATTGTCCATATTTGCAATTCACTAGTGAGAGTGTGTGTCCCATAAACTAGAGTTACAGACTTTGAGCAGCAGTGGGTATGCAGTGCCTATGCCTTGTACGCCATGTTGAGGATATGAAAGGGCAGGGCACATCAACTGCCACTCATTTCCTCTCAGCACCTCCAGGCTTGGAGTGGCCCACTGTCTATAGAGGCTCACCTTTTGTAGCTGTACACTGCATCAGCCCCTGTTTTGTATTGTATAGTTAGTATAGTCTAGTATACTTAGGTAGTTTAGGCTCAACTGCAGATATGTGTCATGAGCTAGTTTATAAGGCTGGAATCAAAATCCCAGATCACCTTCCCACAAACCCCACTAGCTCGCTGACTCACAGCACTTCACCTTCAGCCCTGTCTCCTCAGCCGGCAAACTCTAGCAAAAGACCATAATTAGAGAAGAAACAAGCAGTGGGGTGCCACACAGGTAGACCCACAATGATCTCCAAAGTCAGGCTCTCATCCTTGTGCTGCTTTTCCTTCAAGCCTTCACAACCCCATGGAGTTCCCACCAAAATTCATCCTCGCTGTGGTGTCGAAGGCTCAGCATCAAAGTGACAGGCATTGAGAGCAGCACGAAGGAAACCTTCCTCTTTAGTTAGGAGGTTGGCCCCTCCCGGACACCAGTGAAAGCTAGTCTGGCACCACAACTTCTGGCACCATAGCTTTCAGCGCGGCAGACCATGGAGTCTGCCCACCTTCTCAACATTAGGGTCAGCACTTGTTAGACACAGAGGCCACAGCATTGTCATGGCTGCTCTCCCCTCAGCACCAGATTATTTGATGTTTAAGGAGCGGATGGATCATACGGTATGGCAGGGAACAGAATCGCTACTGCTATCCACTCCCCTTTCTCTCGTACTGCTGATACTTTCTTTGATTATGGCACAGAGTACCTCCAGGACCGAACCGATCAAGCCTACTGCACCAAGCTATGGAGTTACAATGTTCTTTCTCATCAGCTTCCTCAGCGGTACTAGACAATAGTCATGGCTTGAAATATTCCCATATATAATATTTCACTATGTCTCCTTTATCTTGATGGCTGTGTCTACACTGGCATGAATTTCTGGAAATGCTTAAAACGGAATACTATTCCGTTTTCAGTTTTTCCGAAAAAGGAGCGTCTACATTGGCAGGCTGCTTTTCCGGAAAAGCCCTTTTTCCGGAAAAGTGTCTGTGGCCAATGTAGACGCGCTTTTCCGGAAAAGAGCCCCGATCTCCATTTTCGCGATCGGAGCTTTTTTCTGGAAAAGACTACTGGGCTGTTTACACTGGCCCTTTTCTGGAACAGTGTTCCGGAATAAGGACTTATGCCCGAGCGGGAACAGAATAGTTTTTCCGGAATAGCGGCTGATTTTGTACAGTAGAGCATCGTTGCTTTTCCGGAAATTCAAGGGCCAGTGTAGACAGCTCGCAGCTTATTCCAGAAAAGCGGCTGATTTTCTGGAATAAGTGGCCCAGTGTAGATACAGCCCTTTAGTTTCAAAGAGGTGATTTAGAGTCAGTTAGTGGAATGCGCACAGGGAAAATCACTTGAAAGAAAACAGGGAGTTACTTACTTACTTATACAGTAACTGGAATTCATTGAGATGTGTTGTCCATATGTATATTTCATGTCTTACCCTCCATCCCCTTCACCTCAGAGTCCTTTACTTCCAGAATTTTGTCTTTGAAAGGATACTGAGTGTGCAGTTAGTGCACTCCATCCTCATATGCCTCTCAGAACACATGCTAGCCATACAGATGCTGCTGGTTGAAGGACACAGAACTTGTGCGTGTGTGGTGCATGTGCATCCGACTTGAACATCTACTACTGTATGGGTAAGTGACATCACATTCCCATCACTGTTACACCATTTGTTACAAGTATTTGTTGTGTTTTGTCCTAAATGCATTTTTAAGCTGTGGGGTAGAGACTGTCACTTCCTCTGTATTTGTGCAGTTCCCAGCACAATGAGCACTGATCCTGATTGAGGCTGTTGGGTACAACTGTAATTCCAGAAAATAATCATTTACATATTCCAGCATTCAGCTTTTCCTAGGCCATTGTGCCTTGAATATCTGAAAGCTGTATTTTTCCTAGTGTTCTTCCCAGATCATCCTGACTCACAAATATTTTAGCCATCTATTTATGCAGTCCTTCTTCTGAGAAGCCGCTTCTGGGGATCTTTCTTGTGGAGAGTGCAGGAACAGAACATGCTGTACAAACACATGCTAATGCCTTGTTGCCAAATCTTCTGTGCCTAGTGGATGGCAAGAGCCAACTGACAGTCTTCACAAATATGCAAAACCAATGTAGATTCAAAAGGACTGGGGTAATTGTCAAGTGAAACTGTGTAATATAGTATTTCAGTGGGAAATGCAACTCTTGTCATGTACATTCAATTCAGTAATGCTTCACACTCGGGGCTTATCTCCACTGTAGCTAGAATCCACACTGAGGAATCCATGTCTAAGGAAGACGCACTAAATTAACTGCTGATCATTCAGGTGTCTATTCTAGGACTCTCCAGAATGAGATGAGTAAGGGGAGTTGATAGGAGAGTTTCTGCCATCGACCAAGTGTGGTATAAATCTAAGCTATGTCAGCTTGAGATAGACTCCTAGGCTACATCTAGACTGGCATGATTTTCCGCAAATGCTTTTAACGAAAAAGTTTTTCCGTTAAAAGCATTTGCAGAAAAGAGCGTCTAGATTGGCACAGACGCTTTTCCGCAAAAGCACTTTTTGCGGAAAAGCGTCCGTGCCAATCTAGACGTGGTTTTGCGCAAGAAAGCGCCGATCGCCATTTTTGCGATCGGGGATTCTTTGCACAAAACAATACTGCATTGTCTACACTGGCCCTCTTGCTCAAAAGCATTTGCGCAAGAGGGCTTTTGCCCAAATGGGAACAGCATAGCATTTCCGCAAGAACACTGACAATCTTACATGAGATCGTCAGTGTTCTTGTGGAAATTCAAGTGGCCAGTGTAGACAACTGGCAAGTTTTTCCGCAAAAGCCCTCTTGCGTATATGCTTTTGCAGAAAAACTTGCCAGTCTAGACGCAGCCCTAATGTAACTCAAATTGAATAGCTTAGATCAACTTTTCCCCATAGCTTAGGCTTGCCCTCAGTGTGTCCCTTTATGCTTTCTAGTTTGTTCCCTGAAAGGCAAAAAGCCCCGACAGTGGTTGTTCTATTCCCATATTCATGGGGATGGAGGCAAGATGCCCATGCCTTTCATTGCTATTGTGAGAGCCAGACAGAAATAATGTCTCTGCTTTAGGAATCACTACCTCCATGCAATTTCTGGGGAGAAGAAATTCCAAAGGGGAATGGGATGGAAGGAAAGGTCACAACCTTCCCTGCACCATGCCTCACTACCTGCCTGTGGAATAGACACAATACACTGGAGAATTCAAATTCCATCATGCTAATAATGTAGCCTGTATGTGGTGCAGTCTTATGTGAGCACTAGAAAGCTGAGGGATTGCCTAGTGTTCTTCATGGGACTGTGGCTCTTGCACTGGCTTAAGGGGAACAGACATATTTAAACCCAATGGGCCTGTTTCCTGGCCCTACTATATAAACAACTCTCACAGAAGATAGCAGAATCAGAATGAAAAAAACCAATGGCAACTGCCTCAGTAGCAGTCCTCCAGCCCACTGCTGGCTTCCTCAAATGCTCCTTCTCTTGTAGCTAGTTCTGTTTGATCAGTTGCTAGGTAAAGGCAGGTGTGTCAGTTGAAGTAGTGGAAATTTCTATTCATCTTATAAATAGTTGAACAGCCCGACTTGGTGAAATGTGAAACGAGCAAATATTCCATCTTATCCTTGTAGGGCAGATCAGGATTCAGTCTATAGTGCTGTCATGTCAACAGTGTCACCGCTGCTGTTCATGATGCCATAGCGCTATAAGTTATTCATGTGAACATGGCAAACAAAGGTTTAGCTTAACCAAGTGATGAACATTTCTCTACCTGCAGCATTCTCCCCTGTTAGAATCAAAAGGCTCAGAGGTCACTTAATCTACGACAGAAATAGATTCAATGGCCTTTAGGGTCAGTATGCTTTGCAAATAGAGCAACGTGTCTCTTACCAGTACAGAGTGCTTCAAGCACAAAGCTCCTTGCTAATAGAAAAAAAATTATTAAAATCCTAATAAATGTGACCTGTTTCTTTGAAATTTACTAGGGAAAAATGTAAATTTCCCTTATGATCATGTTTATATGCTAGCCTATTAACAGTTTTTTTTCTTCTGCTAATCCTAATGCTTCTTGCCGCAGTACATTGACCCTGGTTCTCTGGTGTCTTAAGACAGATCCCCATTAGAGGGTTTACTCACTGTGAGACTGTGATGAGCGTCTCATCTCTTTCTCATTGCCATAAAAAATTCTGTTCTTAAAAGGAAATGACTTAATATTCTGAGTGTATTTCTGTACATCAATCAAGAGATATATTAAATGCAGTTTATTGTAGTTTCTCAATTCTAATTGATATAAAGTATTTGTCTAACTCTGTTCTACTGCCTGGAAAAGTACATCACTAGATGACATTTCATGTACCTCAGAGGAGCACCATCACCTAGTGGTCAGAGCAGGGGACTGTGAACGGGTATAACCTTAATCCTACCACTATGCCTTTTGCTGCTGTTGGGGGAATCTCAATGCTTCTGTGTCTCAGATTCCCATGTGATATGAGGACAATAATAATAAAGCACTTTGCAGTCACACTGGATGAAAGATCCTTTACAAGTCTAAGTTATTATTTTTGTATGTTAATTATTAATCCAGGAATGCACAAAGATACGTGCATCTCTTGATCTAAGAATAATCATACTACATCCAATCCAAAGGAGAGCTATTACAACAATGAGTGGGGCATGCCCGGATAGATGCTGCCATCAGTGAGCCAATCAACGATTTAGCAGTATCAACGAAAAACTGCCAACCATCATAATAGTTTAGTGTGACATGGGAAAAATGATCCATTGGTTAGTTTTAATTAACTGTTTTATTAGTGATTTACGAGCATCTCTGAGAGACAGTGCAAATGTAATGTCCCGGCCCCAAGCAGCAATACATTGTTACAGAACTGAGTTGCTGCATGAATACATGGAGATAGCATAGGATGGTCCAGGGAACCTACTGAGATGAGGAAGTAAAAGGTATATGTGGATGAAAAATATACAACATAAAGGATTTTTATTTCTCCAGTATGCTCTCCCCTGCTTTGTCTCAATCTTTTGAGTCCACAGAAAAAGCTAATTATGCCCTTTGAACATTAGTTGTTATACTTGATTCCAGCTCTCTAATGATCTGCTGGAGGTGGCCAAACAATTATAATTCATGTAAAATGACAACAACTCTGCTTGTTTGTAGTTCTTTATACCTTTACAAAGTGATGTTAGCATTAATTAAGCCTCACAGAACCCCTGCAGGGCAGGTAAGTCTGTAAAACAGCCAACTGTGGTAGATATTGGAACATGGCAACTTATAGTGTGAGGGGGAAAATAAACAATTTATAAGCACCTGTAGGTGATGTTTCGTGATGGTGCATCTCTACCTTGCAGCTCTCATTTACTGCTTCTTCCCTTGAAATTTGTAGCAACGTCTTGTCTAACCCATTGTACAATTTCATCTGTGCACCTAGGGCTAGATTTTTGTAAACCTCGTCCATTTTTCATGAATAGTCTAACTGAACATAATGAGACTACTTGCATAAAGGCTCACCAACTTGAGCAGGGGCTACACACACACACACACACAAACACACACACACACACACACACACACACACACTTTTAAAAGGTGTGCCATTTAGCCACAAAGACTAAGCAAGGAATAACAATGAAATCATACTTTTGTATAAATTTAGTGTAGCTCATCACCCTTGAAATACCTTGTTTATAACATGCCATATGGTTAGCTATTCAGGGCAGCCAGGACTACCGTAGAATGGTAATCTGGTATGAAATAGTAAACCAGGGCTCACCTAACATAAACTTTCTTTACTCAGGATTTTAATGTTACATTCTCTTCTAGCCTGTAAACCAAGATCTGTGCTTTTTATTGCACAAATTAATGAACAATGTGATATTTTTATATGAGTGTTAATGTGGCATTGTATTGAGTTGTCTCATTTAGCCATGCAAAAGAAGAGTAAGTTGAAAGATTTGCCTCATCTCCTGAAAGATTCCTTTGAGGAACAGTGTGCAGACTAGAGATACTGTTTGAAATGCACCTAAAACTTGATGAAGCCTGAAAAATGAATTCTTATAAGGGATTTGTTTTAACTATTAGTCAATAAGTATCTTGCAGTAGGAAAAAGGAAATTGTAATGTCCTTAAAACTTGAAAGGAAGAAAGCTTTTTGATAAAAAGCTAATATGTACCTTCAACAACACTACGAATTCCATGTCCTCTGTCATCATGTTACCTCAGATCAAAGGACATATGAGCTATTACTGAGGGAAGCCCTCTGCAAGGCACACATTTCTCCCAGGAGAATGTCACGGGTATGCTGGCCTTACTAGACATGGATACAGATATCAGGAAGCTTCCTCATCGAGATCTGATAAGGTAATTGCATTTCCACAAGTTTAGACTTTATAAATTAAGATAAGGGTATAGAATAACTTTCAGAATCTCTTCGCAGGAATCCTATCAGCAGATATTGTTTGACAAAGCTGGGCCAATGCTGTAAAAATAGTCTGTGACTACTCATCTATATTTTAAAAATAAATTGGTTGACACATTTGCATATCTTTTGTATTTGTTTCCACCTAATATTCAGGACATTTCACAGAATCAGCTCATTTTAAACAGATATTGAATGTGAGTGTTTGCTCCAGAAATCTGCCTCTAAGAATTATGCTCATCCACTCATCAGGTACCATGGGGATGTATGTGGCATAAGATCATCTTAAATAGAACAGAACAAGCTCAGGAAACTGTATGACCTATTTGTCGCACCAAGTTACAGAACACAGCTCACATTTCAAAGATTGTTGTATGTATTCAAACTCCCATAGACCACAGATTAATATTATTTAAAGATATGAATATTTTTGAATAATGAATGAAGATTGCAATCTGCCCATGAGCAAATGAACCAATCATTTATGAACCAATCATTTAAGAAATATATTGGTAGAAATTATTTGTGGAGTTCAAATGCTTTACATCTTTTATATATTGTTTCCCCTGGCATCTTCTGTTAGGTTTGTATTTTGTTGTATGCGATCTGAAATCTGTAGCTATGAAGAGACCTACTTTGCTAAAGGTTTGCTTAAAAACATGAAAACCCCATAGGCACACCACACAGTTTTGTGTTTGCCTGCCCACTCAAAACTGAACAAAAGCTTCAGAGGGGTAGCAGAGCTAATCTGTAACAGGAAAAACGTTAACAACAGCAAATAGTCTAGTAGCACTTTAAAGACTAACAAAACATGTAGATGATATCATGAGCTTTCATAGGCACAACCCACACTCGGGTCAGCTGAAGAAGTGGGTTGTGCCCACAAAAGCTCATGATACCATCTACGGCTGTGTCTAGACTACATGGCTCCATCGACAGAGCCATGTAGATGAGGGTTGTAGGCAAAGGGAAATGAAGCGGCGATTTAAATAATCGCCGCTTCATTTAAATTTACATGGCTGCCACGCTGAGCCGACAAACAGCTGATCAGCTGTTTGTCCGCTCAGCGCGCTAGTCTGGACGCTCCCCTGCCGACATCAAAGCCCTTTGTTGGCAGCCCCGTTATTCCTCGTGGGATGAGGTTTACCGGGGCTGCCGACAAAGGGCTTTGATGTCAGCAGGGGAGCGTCCAGACTAGCGCACTGAGTCGACAAACAGCTGATCAGCTGTTTGTCGGCTCAGCGCGGCAGCCGTGTACATTTAAATGAAGCGGCGATTATTTAAATCGCCGCTTCATTTCCCTTTGCCCAATAAACAAATCTACATGGCTCCATTGACAGAGCCATGTAGTTTAGACATACCCAACGTGTTTTGTTAGTCTCTAAAGTGCTACTAGACTATTTGTTGTTTTCAAAACTGAACAGACACACAAATCGCATGTGGGGCCTGGCCAGGAACCTATTTCTTCCTCATAGGTTTCTCTCTGCACATCAAGATCCTTCTTTCTTTCAGGTATTGTCATAGTGACCATAGGTAGTCACCTTCCAAAACCTATGGCTTCCTAAAGTATTTGGTGTATGCCGGTCTGGAATCTAGGTACCCATGTGAGTAACAGCAAAAACAAGTGAAGAAAAATAAATTACACTTCTGAAAAATATGTAACTGGAGTCTTCTTAGCTTCATTAATGAAATCAAGCCCCAAAGCCTCCAGTGACCGTGTGTCTCAAGTTCTGGAACTAGCTCCTTGAAGATCCTACACATGGTCAGATACAGCACAATAGTTAATGCACTGCACATGGTTCATTTCAGAGAATGTCAGGTAAAAGATGCCCCTCACCATTTCTTTTTTTTTCTTTAATGAATAACAGAAAAGTTTTGAGCAGTGGGCATGAAAGTCCAGTCCCATTGAAATCAAGGAAAAGACTCCCATAGTCCCTTAATGGCTTCATATTTTAGGCCTCACTATACCTGGAAGTAATGCTCACTGTGGCTTTGTCTAGACTACAAAATGAAGTGGACTTAAGCAAAGTTGATAAACATCCATCAGAGTAATTAAAGCCGTTGATTCATGTGCACACTATGCTCCTTCAATTGGTGGTGTGCATCCTCACCTGGAATGTTTGCACTGACTGAAGTGGTCCATTGTGGGACACTGACAGATGAAGCCCTCTGGGACTGACAGATCAAGCTATGAGCCCTACACTGCTGCGTTGCTAGCCAACAGGTGATGCTACTAATATGGTGATTGTGGAGCTACTGTGACACTCTAACTATATCGACTCAAGTGCTAGACCTCTCGTGGAGGTATGCCACTTAAATCAATGTAGTGGGTGGCTTACATCGGTGGGAACACCATTGTAAGGTAGACATGGGTTAGGTTGATGTAAGCTGCCTTATATTAATCTGACTCTGGAGTATATAGGCCTGTCTGTCAGTTTCAGGCTCCACTATAAGAAAGGCTTCTGTTGTAACCTCTGTGCTTCTACATTTTGCCTCCATCACAACAGGACATGTGTAAGAAACAAACTACAACTGTTTCTATCAGTGACAGATGTGTATCACACTCTTGTTTTAAGCATGCAAAATACATTTATTCTGCTTATTACAGTAGCACCTAGGGGCTCTGGTGGAAACTGGAGCCCCTTTGTGCTAGGCACAGTACTGACACAAAATGATCCATTTAGACTCTTCAAAGCATAAGGGAAAACAACAGAGAAAGGATGGGAGAAAGGAAAAAATTATCATTGTCTTCTCCATTTTACAGTTGGTAAACTGAGGCACAGAGGCACTCTGACTTTGCCCAGGGTCACACACAAAGTCTGTGGCAATGCCAGGAATTGAACGCAGTGCCCAGTCAAGTGTCTTAACGGCATGATCATTCTTCTTATTATTTCTTGTTTATTAACTAATTTCCAGAGCCACATGTGCAGTGGCTTTGGTGGGCCACCTCAGGCAATTGCTCACGGTCTCTCTGATTACCATATTTGGGATTAGGAAAGAATATTCCTCCTGGTCAGAGTGGCAGTGATAGAAAGGAGTTTCATCTGCTAAATACGGGGGTGTTACACTGCATGTTGTGTCACACACTAATCAAATCCCTGCCATCATGGCAGGCATGTGATTATAGGGTATGTCTACACTACCACCCTAGTTCGAATTAGGGTGGTTAATGTAGTCATTCGAAGTTGCAAATGAAGCCCGGGATTTAAATATCCCGGGCTTCATTTGCATCTTGCCAGGTGCCGCCATTTTTAAATCCCCGTTAGTGCGGACTCCATGCCCGCGGCTACACACGGCACGGAATAGGTAGTTCAAATTAGGCCACCGTTACACCTCGTTCCTCCTCGTGGTGGAGCCTAATTTGAACTACCTACTCCGTGCCGCATGTAGCCGCAGGCACGGAGTCCGCACTAACGGGGATTTAAAAATGGCGGCGCCCGGCAAGATGCAAATGAAGCCCAGGATATTTAAATCCCGGGCTTCATTTGCAACTTCGAATGACTACATTAACCACCCTAGTTCGAACTAGGGTGGTAGTGTAGACATACCCATACAGACTAGATGATCTGGTGGTTCCTCTTGGTCTTTGACTCAGAACTATTACATATTTATGACATAGTCACATGTACAATGGAACAATTCTGCTAATGCTGGTATGTACAGAGAGTAATTCAATTATTTCCAAAGGAGTTACTTTGGATTCACTTCTGTAAATAAAGGCAGAATTTGATTCTGTGTATATCATATAAAGACATCAATTCCTCATGCATTACAAACCTGACCACAGGAAAAAAAATCAATTTATGTAAAAGGAATACATTTGTGTTTCTTACAAATAATTCTGAGATTGTCCTGGCACAAGAAGAGAAGTGCAGGAAACAGATTTTCTTCTTGCTATAGGGTATGTCTACACTACCACCCTCGTTCGAACTAGGGTTGTTAATGTAGGCAACCGAAGTTGCAAATGAAGCCCGGGATTTAAATATCCCGGGCTTCATTTGCATCTTACCGGGTGCCGCCATTTTTAAAGCCCCGGTAGTTCGGACTCCGTGCCCGCGGCTACACGCGGCACGGAGTAGGTAGTTCGGATTAGGCTCTCTAATCCAAACTACCAGTACACCTCATTCCACCTCGTTCTTTAAAAATGGCAGCACCCGGTAAGATGCAAATGAAGCCCAGGATATTTAAATCCCGGGCTTCATTTGCAACTTCGGTTGCCAACATTAATCACCCTAGTTTGAACTAGGGTGGTAGTGTAGACATACCCATAGAGAAAAGGCAATCAAAGTCAAAGAAAAATAGTGTTGGAAGGGACCTTGAGAAGTCACAGTTTAGCCCCCTGTACTCAGTCCCAATTAAACCAAGACCATTCCTGACAGATGTTTGTCTAACCTGTTCTTTAAAAACCTCCAGTGATGGGAATTCCACAAACGGCCTTGAATGCCTATTCTGCAGTTTACCCTTATAATCAGAAAATTTGTCCTCATATCTAACCTAAATTTCCCTTGCTGCAAATTAAGCCCATAACTTCCTATCCTACCTTCAGTGGACATGGGGAATAACTGATCATAGTCCTCTTTATAATAGCCCTTAACATATTTGAAGATGGATCAGGTCTATCCCCCATCTCTTTTTTTTCTCAAGACAACATGTGCTCTGGGTTGTGAACCTCTCCTCATGTAGATAGCATCATGAGCTTTCATGGGCACAACCCACTTCTTCAGATGAATGGAGTTTAAGGGGTCCAAGTTCCAAATAAAAAGCAGAGAAAGAGAGGGGCTACTAAATGAAGCTGATAGAGAAGGTTCTAAGTACTCTTAAGTACCTGGTGTTTGGCCTTTTATGTCATTAGGATGTGGAATGTAGAGAGTAATCCATTTAAAGTCTTTGTTTAAATCTCTATTGTAGATATCAAACTTGTAAATGAAATTAAGCTCTGCAGCTTCCCTTTTCTAAGGGTATGTCTACACTTGCAGCCTATTTCAGAATAAGGCTGCAAACGTAGGCATTCGGAATTGCAAATCAAGACAGGGATTTAAATATCCCGTGCTTGATTTGCATCTTCCCGGCCGGGTGCCATTTTTGAAATTTACAAGCCCAGAATAACTGCCCACGTCTACACGTGGCAGTATAACGGGCATTCGAAATAAAGCCCTATTTTGAACTGCCTGATATTCCTCCTGCAATGAAGGCTTTATTTCGAACATCCGTTTCACTGCTGCGTGTAGACGTGGGCAGTTATTCTGGGCTTGTAAATTTAAAAAATGGCGCCCAGCTGGGAAGATGCAAATCAAGCGCGGGATATTTAAATCCCTGGCTTGATTTGCAATTCCGAATGCCTACATTTGCAGCCCTATTCCAAAATAGGCTGCAAGTGTAGACATACCCTATCTGAACCGTTTTTTTAAATTGTCTTATAATAATATGGAAACTTTGAGCTCCATTAATGAGCAAGTTAAAATGTTCCCTGACAGGTTTCTGTGTTACCTTTTTACATATCTGATTTGTGTCCATTAATCCTTTATCATAGAGGCCATCCAGTTTGGTCAATATATATGGCAGACGGTCATTGCTGGCACTTGATAAAAGGCCAAACACGAGGTACTTAAGAGTACTTAGAACTCTCTCCTATCAATTACATTTAGCATCAAAACTCTAATGGACTATTCTTTTCCCTTCTTTCCCCCCTTTACCTCTCTATCCCCTCTCTTTCTCTGCTTTTTATTTGGAACTTGGACCCCTTAAACTCCAGTCAACTGAAGAAGTGAGTTGTGCCCATGAAAGCTCATGATACCATCAACATTTTTTGTTAGTCTCTAAAGTGCTGCAGGACTATCTGTTGTTTTTTAAGTTTTTTCTATTACAGACTAACATGGCTTCTCCTCTGAAACTTTGACAAGGTCCTTTCAAGGAACTTCTTTTCTAGTGATACAATAAGTTGCTGTGCAGCCTGTGCATTCAATTCAGCTATCTGGCTGCAAAGAGAACTCACTGGTTCATGAAGGAAGATTTTACTATTTAAAGCCTTCTATTCCTCTTCAGATTTCTTTGTGTTGTGTTACACAATAAGCCAGTTTGGCCTCAGGTCATAGAACAGTGGAATAAAAGGAACTGTATTTGCTATACGCAGCAAATGGTGTAGCAGCGAGATGGTGTTATAATACTCTATGGGTAGTAAGTGATGTACAGTTGGTTCACTGTCTGCAAAACTCTATTTTAAAATATACCAACTCTACTACTACAATGCTTTATATTGCATCTGATACAAGGTAATTAGCTTCTTCCTGCCTCAATGCCACTGGAATCAGTGTTCAACTTCCCTTTTGTACAGTGCTAGGGTAACATGCCACCCAGTGATCCAAGTGCCCACATGGAAGGAAGGTGTGCCTCTTGCACCATTTTCCACCCCTTTCTGGAACCCCATGGTGTCCTTCTACTTTGGATCAGCAGGTCACAGCTCTGTGGAGGTTTGTGGGCAGGCTTGTGGGCAGATGAGAACAAAGAAGGGGAATGTCCGTGCTCCAAATCTCTGCTCTTCAAGCTAGCCAGATTTCATGTGGGCTTCCATCCAGGAGTTCAAACAGCACAGATCTCTATTACTGCCCAGCTGGCCCCCTCCAATCCTGCTACTAGCTATTAGGTGACCAACACCAAGGGCAGTATACTGCCTGCAGGAGCCATGCCAGCTGGAGGTATGGTTAATAGGCAAAGCATCCAGAGGCAGCCACCCAAACCTATTACCTCTGTCTCTCTGGGAGAACCCTTCCCATGGATTTCCTAAACCACTAAATCCCGAGTGGATGATTTATTTCATATTTTTCTTACATATCTGACTGCCTCCTGTGTGTGTGTGTGTGTTGTTTTTTTTTTTGCCAGAGACAAGGTCAAATTTGATTCTCTGTTCCCGAGACTATTCAGTCTTCAGTGCTCTGTGGCAACCATCAAGCATAACAGAAAAAGCCTAACACTGAGCAATGGACAATATTAACACAAGGAAAAGAGAATTATCTCTAAATTTTCTCTCTTTGCTTGAATATAGAGCATCTGTCTAGAAACATTCCTCGCTCCATGCCCATGTGGTTTCCTGCTACATTTTTTTAAATAGGACATATACACTCTCAATTTAGGCCCTAATACTGCCACCGGTATTTATCAATGGATTAAGGGGGTGGATCAGATCCTATGTGAACCATGTTTACTAATTTTAGCAGCTATTGGTCCACATCACAAAGCCAACTCATAGCTGGCATAATTTAGAACACCTGGCACTCCCAATTCATGAGCAGCCCTGGATGAATAAAAAAAAGAGAAGAAGTGCACTATATTTGAAATGCATGACTTTTATTGACAATCACTTTTGAGATACACATTAGTGTTGTTAGCATTCACAATACCAGCCATCTCCTTATCTCTGTGTCTCTTACAAACCTGGCTCTGGGCAGATAGTCTCAGATAATGCAAAGATAGCATTACAAAACAAAACAAAACAAACAAACCCTAAATGGGGTCATTGAGTATACTTACAATTCTGGCACCCATTCAGGTGACAATTATTTCAGCTAGCTTTATTTGATCTTGTATACTGAGTCATAAAATATGTGACCCAAGGTCAATTCCTGCTATAATTTTTTAACAATATGTCATCTCAGAAGTTCTATTTTCCACTGTATCAGCTTTTTTTTTTTAAAGGGACACACCATGACTGCTCAAACACTTGGTGAACTCTGTACCTCATCTATCTTCCTGGCAAGCACCCAAAATGCAAGAATTCATCAGCTAATGAAATTCATGCTGATGTTGGAAATCTTTATTGTTTTTTGACCTGTCACATCACAAATCATTTTACAACAGGCTGCATACAAAGCCGTTAACAAAAATCTTGATAGCTACAATAGGTATTTGATTTCACAAGCAAAAAATGAGCCATTGCAGTGTTGTGTGTTCACTCAGTGTTTCCAAGGGTAGAGTAAAACCCAACAGAAAAACTACGGCTAAAGACCTATTAATCATATTATAAAACTGGATTACTCTCATTAGCAGTAATATATATTTTTAGTCCTTGCTGGAATTGACACAATTTGACGTGGTTGGATAAAATCCTTTGATCTTTAAACAGCATGCACATGCAGTAGGGAAAATCTCTAAATAATAACTAGATGAGTGGCACAGGCATTTTCTTCATTTCCGCTTTGTGTATTTCAGCATGTGACGTTAATGGGCTCTAGCTCTTACACTGATGATATTAAAGCAATGCTGTAACAGAATCAAATCAAATGAAAATACCCGCCAGACTTCGATTTACTTCCTGTTGTTTTCCTGCAGGTTTTTCTTCTCCCGCCTTGCTAAAAAGGCACAGTGAACCTTTAAAAATGGGGAGCTGCTTTCAGACATGCTATCGTCATCTGGATCAATTTGGAACAAAGTCCTGCCTCCCAATCTATTCTAATTTCAGTATACACTCTCTGCTGGCTCACTGCCAGAATGGAGCTCAGGAAATGATAAATACCCATTTATTTTCAGTTATACAGATTTGTCTGGGACAGAAGGATCAGGGCTGCATTTATACCACCCTTCCCCCAAACTTACTGCACATTTACACATTAATTAACATTCACCAAAGCCAGTATTTGTGTGCTGACAGGGCACAGGGGACACAGGACATAACTTTCCCATGTTCTTGAAGCAGACTGGAGCTCAAAGTCTTGTCTGTCTGCCCCATGTTTATCCCTTGCCGGTACGTATCTACAATAGGAATCAGTGTTCCCCATAAGCTATGTGCTTGTGCGGCCAGTCAGGAGCAATTCCAGTGCCACTCAAATGTATAGTGGAACCCCCACAGCTGGTTTTTGTGTTTCTATTGGTGGTGCACATTTGCAGATGCCTCAGCACACACAACAAAATTTATTCTGCCTTCAGATGGAAAAGATTAGAGGGAACATTTCTAGGAATACAAAATTAGGTTATACTAATCTGACTTGAAACAGAACAGGCCACAGCCAGATACCACGTATCTCAAAAAACATGTCTTTGGAGTTGGTTACAATAAATATTAGGCATGCCTATGGGGTACTAATTATCTTACTCTGTTGTTATAAATGGCAGAAAAATACAAAGGAAAATAAACTATACACGTTTACTTGTTTATCTGGGTTTTATAGTTATCTATGGCAAAATGCTTTTGCTTGGCTTATCCCAGCATATTTCCAATGGATGGGTGAATTAATAAGAGTCGAAGCTCTTTGCATATAATTAAAATATAATTTCCCTCTCAACAGTTATTTGAAGACTGGGTATTTTGCAAAAGATGAATCTGTACTGTGGATAAATATTTCACAATGTGGTTTAAATTTACTTCCTTTTAATTTCGGTGCTTCTGAGGTTAATGGACAAGATATTAGCCAGCTGCTAATACAGCAGCATTATCACAATGTTGTGTAAATAATGTCAGGTCTCAGACAAATACTGATAACCAGCGCTTGGTGAAATTCAGATAGCCCTATTAACTGACATGAGGCTGACAGAGCGGTTCAATTTTTTTTAATTTGGATTTATTGATACATAAAAGTTAAAATGAAAGAGCAATTGTTTGTGTAAAGACTAAGTACTGAAGTCTAACAAACACTGTATGCAAGAGAGAGAATGAAGGGCTTTGTAATTAAAACCATGTAAAATATCTGATGCACAGTGACAATACTAAACATTGTCCCA
Organism: Pelodiscus sinensis; assembly: GCF_049634645.1. Classification (NCBI taxonomy): domain Eukaryota; kingdom Metazoa; phylum Chordata; order Testudines; family Trionychidae; genus Pelodiscus; species Pelodiscus sinensis. Next base: position 78,017,360 of record NC_134711.1, read on the forward strand.
TTTTCAAAAGCATTAAATAAAAGTGTGTTGCATACATTTGGGTAATATATGGGACAGATGCCTTGCAGTGCTCAGTTTCTGCTCAGCAAAACTGAGTTTGGAGCCTCTCAGGGAACTCATCATAACTCCTCAATTCTCTGCCCTAATTGCAACACAGGCTTGTGCAGCCGGGGGACTGCTCTCGCTTATGTCAGATAGCTGTAGTCTGGGCCACCTATCAATTGGGGATAATTGGAGACCCTTATGCTCTGGCAATTGCTCTCCCACTCCAGCATTCTCCCCAACACTCTTATCCCCTAGCACTGGAGGCTAGATGGAAGCTAACTATGCTATGTCTATGCCTATTTGGGATTCCCCCAGACAGGGAGATTTTCCTGTCAAGGGTGTTATGGGAGTCTCTGCTCTGTTTGCCACATGAATGTCTCCCAGGGAGTGGAGTGGGCTTTATATTTGGAGTCTTAGGCTTTAATGTTTTATTTTTTGGCTGTACCAGAGACCCCATACTGCAGTCCATACACATATGTAACATTTAAAAAATACACACACCATATCTATATGGGTATGTCTACACTACCCCGCTAGTTCGAACTAGCGGGGTAATGTATGCATACCGCACTTGCTAATGAAGCCCGGGATTTGAATTTCCCGGGCTTCATTAGCATAAGCGGGGAGCCGCCATTTTTAAATCCCCGCTGCTTCGAACCCCGTGTAGCGCGGCTACACGGGGCTCGAACTAGGTAGTTCGGACTAGGGTCCTACTCCGAACTACCGGTACTCCTCGTGAAACGAGGTGTACCGGTAGTTCGGAATAGGCACCCTAGTCCGAACTACCTAGTTCGAGCCCCGTGTAGCCGCGCTACACGGGGTTCGAAGCAGCGGGGATTTAAAAATGGCGGCTCCCCGCTTATGCTAATGAAGCCCGGGAAATTCAAATCCCGGGCTTCATTAGCAAGTGCGGTATGCATACATTACCCCGCTAGTTCGAACTAGCGGGGTAGTGTAGACATACCCTATGAAACTAGAGCTGCATGAAACATTTTTGGCTAATAGAAAGTTTATGAAAAAAATATTTTCTTCAGGGTGCTGAAATGATGGCTATGGCTTCCCTCCCCATGACTAGCACCAGTGTTTAGTCTAAACATAGCTATGGGCCACAGTGAAAAAGCAAGCTGCATCCTGTATGAATGAAAGGCTCTTCCAGAGAAGGCACAACTGGGAAAGGCCTCAAAAGGTTTCTGCTACCAAAACTTTTCATTGCGGTGAGGATAGGCTCTGCTGAGGTGCAGCTGGAACCTTTCCCCACTGCCAGTCCGACTCCAGGAGCAGGAAAACAGCAGGACATTACACTGCTAAAAACAGCAGCATAAATGGGACCAATGGCTTGGGCCAGTAGTGAGTCATGTAAGGAATGGACTGCTAAGGACTAGCTACTTTAATGGAGCTATTAGCTAGGATGGGCAGGAATGGTGTTCCTACCCTCTGTTTCCCTGGAGATGGGAATGGGCAAAAGGGGAGGGATCAACTGTTCTGGCTATTCCCTCTGGGGCACCTGCATTGGCCACTGTTGGAAGACAGGGTTAGATGAACTTTGGTCTGACCCAGTATGGCTGTTCTTTTGTTCTGCCTACCCACATCTTTCAGGTGTGATGTTATTTACTTGCTGCATCACATGATCTACACTGCTATTTATACCTATAGGCTATGTTACAGGGGACTATGTGCATATATGCGGTCTGTGTTGTTGAAATAACCATGCCGTGTGGATGTACCTTATTTGTGAATTTGGCAAATAGTTTCAATCAACCAACCAGAGACATAAACACATTTTGTTCCCCCTGAACAATATTTCCCCCCGGATGTTCATTTTGGTGAAAGAAAATGAGTTTTGCATTTTTCTGTTTGGCTACTGACCCAAAATCAATTAGTCTCTCAGCTCTATATGAAACACATTCGTCCCTTCCCCCCTTTACTTTTAGTAAGCTCTCAAATGATGATTTTTTAAGGGGGAAAAGAAAAATACCATGTGGTGTCTGCTTACAGCAATGCTTTTCCAGCTACCACCATTCAACCTGATCAAGGCTACCAAAATAGTGCAATGCCCATACTGCTTTGTGCACCTACCTTTTTGAAAAAGTGCTAAAGAGGATTCAGGCACACCACTCAACATGTAAAATGGCCAGTTGTCACTTGGCTTGAGGAATAGTGGCTTCTCTGCAGTCTCTGAGACACAAGATTGATATAAGGCCCCCAGAGATCACCCAGTATTTCCACATACATCGGTCAGAACGGATGTGGCTTGTTCTGTTACCATATTTCATAGACCCCATAATCACCTGAAACAGATAATGAAAAAAAGAAGAAACTTTTATTTATATATTTTCACTTTCACTCTAATATCTTGTGTCTATGTGTCTCTGCTTAATAGATTAAAATAAAAGAAATGTCTTGCCTTCTAGGCAACTGAGACACACATTTTCTCATCTGTGAAGTGTTGGTATTTTAAAAATGAATCTATCTCTAAACTTTTCTAAAGGCTTTAAACTTTTCTCCTAATCACATTTGAGAGGAGGGTTTTTGTCTTCTCATAATTAATAACCACAAGGGCTTAAAGTAAAGGCCATGATTATCATTAGTATGTAAGAGAGTAAAGTAGACTACTTATCTAAGGAAAAAGGGAAATCTATTTCTGGAAAGAAGTAGCTAAGATAACCTAAATTTACAGTAACACTTGTTGTATCTTATATGGAGCTCTTCATGCTTTTGTATTGTTAGCCTATGGATCACTTCACCCATTCTCTGATAATATCGTTGAATTCCAGCATCTTAAACACTAAGATGTTTTTCCCTCCCTTTGTAGAGACATTAAGATTTCCTTTGAACATTGTTTCCCAAGGCCAGGAATGTGACTCTCCCTCTTCCCCCCGAGATCTAGAAAGGAAAATATATTATTGGTCTTTTATAATTTGTGTTGTCAACTACTGATGTTTCTTCAAAAGAAGCCCAAAGAAATCTGTGCAAATTGGAGACACTCTTTTGCAAAGATCTTTCAAATACCATAATATAAAATAGAATAATTGTTGAGTTAATTTTAGGAGTTCAGGTGCACATATGACACATAAATCATCACTACTTATAAGGAGTTCCAGAAAGGAAGAATTCATTACATTTACACTCTGATCATCAATTGAGTTTATGTACCAACGTATTTATTGGTCAACATCCTACTGTGTACATACCTCAACATAAAAGGAATCTAAAATATGATGTATTTTGCTGCGACTCATTAAAGAATTCAGAGTTAGATCACTAAAAATTGTTGGGTGAATATTAAAATAAAATAAAAGATCCAGGAATTTGCTCCATTTTAAAAATGAACTCGCATCAACTGTCCTGAAGTCTTTTTGCATTCCCTTTCCATGACCATATCAGTAGCTGATGTTGGCCTGCAAGAATGCTCACAAAAAGCATAGTCTAAGCTTGCCTACTAATATACTCATGGATAGTTCATTTTTAACTCACATGTACATGGTAATTTGGTGATGTGAACAAGCTAGAACTAAAGATTGGCATTACATAATAAATTATTTTGTTGAACTATCCTGATCTTTCCCCAGATCTGAAATAAAATGAATTCTAACATTTCCTCCGTGGTTTGAATTTATAGTTGCATGGGTATGAAGAAAACTGCACAAAATACTGGTGAAAATGCACTCATAAAAGCAATTCATATTTCCTGGTGGGTTACTTGCTCCTTTCCCTGCACACCAGTGATCATTCTAAGGATCATTATGATGCATTTGCCCACACTATCTGGGGCTGTGATCTTATCAAAACTCTCAAAGTAAGTGGGATTGAACTTGGGCCTGATCCTACCCCATTAAAGCCAAGAGGAATGTTGCTAACACAATTACACCGATTCAGAATGTGACCAGAAGAAAAAATATGGGAAGTATGGTACAGCCAAGACCATGTTCAAACAGATTCTGGGGGCCCCCTTTCAGCACACATCTTTGCAGAACACATTCTGTGAACAATAAAACTAAGTGCTAGGATGGATAAAGATGTGCATCTGTTAAATGGCAGTTCAAAGCCATCATAAGTGGCAAAATAAATAGTTCCTGAGAAATGTTCTAGCTGTAAAGAAAATAGTATTAGTGATCTAGGGACAGCAAAACCACACCAAATTTAGGACTGATTGGTCAGGGTCTCAGACGAGAGAATTCCTATTGTGGTTGACATTTAGTGTTTAAGATGGAAATACTGTGTGGAATTATATTGTGACTACTGTAATGCCTGGGTCGGCGGTCCTCATCCCTTACTGCTTGGAAACTATGTTTCTGTTAGCTGTTGGTCTGCGAGTTTGGGGGCAAGCATTGCCTTCCTTCCAGATTGGTGGTAGAATGAGAGAAAAAATATGCCTTCTACCCACTAGGTAGCAAGAGACAAGGAAAAACAAAGAAAGGGAGACTTCCTACCCTGCAGGAAGCAACTAGAGTTACAGTGGTAGAAGAGTGGGAAAGAGGAAACACACTGACACCTTATTATCTCCTTCCCTTACACAGACAGAAAGGAGAGGAAAATAGGTACCAACAGGGAGGAGGTGAAGGATAGTGAAAAAAATGAAAAGAAAGACAAGGAAGATGGCCACTCTAAAAGCAGCCAGGAGGAAAGAAAATAAGAAGGTCCAGTTAGCTATTTGTTGGCATCATGGAAAAGCTATGGTCATATGCTTTAACTCCCACATCCCAAGGCAGTGCTGTGACACTGTATTTTACTTCATGACACTACATGATAAGTGGCTCTAAAACGGAGCAATGCTGATTTATACAGTGCCGATCTGTCTCATTTGTAGATAAATCGATCCTTGTTTTTAGTGTGTTAGAACTGCAATGAAATAGCACAAGTGTAGATTGTAAGCTGATTGGGACATGGGCTGTCTTTTCATGCTAATTGGAATTTACCGAGTTAAAAAATGTCCCTTAGCCTCCTCTGAAAACCCCTAGCTTAGTTATGCTGGCAATGCAGAGCACAATCAGGTTGTGATCTTTAAGCACGATTGCAGTACAAATAAAGAAGATAAGTGGATCTGTATAGAACACACTAAACTCATATAGAACACACATGTGGCTTGTTCACTTTGTTCTTATCTCCTGTGTGTGTTGGTAGAAATCTGGGCTCTGTTCCTGCAGTGTATAACCAGGATTCTACATAAGTGTTCTATAGGGGCTTAGTGGTGTTCTAGACAGCTGCCCAGCCAGAGTGGGAAATGAAGTAAACTGCACACTTTCCCCCCACTCCCTGACAAAGGGGAACAGCCAGCAATGTTTCCCTCCCATCCTCTTTAAAGAGCATCTGGGGGTGGGAGGCTCACAGCAGGGGCAGTCCCTGGATGGTGGGGGCCATGCCCTAGCCAGCCCCTTTCATCTGCCTGGTGATTCTGTCTTTTTTCTGTATGGTTTTATGTGTTCCCATGCACATTAGGGGGAAGACTTCAGCTACAACCAAACCCTGACTTTGCTTTAAGTTATGAGACAAAGTTGCATACCAAATTTAGTGTCCTAACTCTTACCATTTAGGAGTGAACAAAGAAATGGATGGACAGACAGACTCACTCGCTCGCTTGTTCACAGGTTTTCTTACAAACTTTCTCAAATATATAGAAGATTAGAACTGCATGTAAAATACAGATAAGCTTTTTCATTTACAGAGACATGTTTTCAATAGCATATTGTCTAGCGATGATTAATAGTAATAACCACTATAAAAATATAACATGGTGATAGGCATTATTGAAAATAAAATTCTAAAATGTATAGATTAGGGCTGTTGATTAATGGCAGTTAACTCATGAGAGTAACTAAAAAATTAATTGGGTTTAAAAATTAATTGTGATTAAACAGTTTTAAATCACATTGTTAAATCATAGAATACCAATTGAAATGTATTAAATATTATGGATGCTTTTTTAACATTTTCAAATATATTGATTTCAATTACAAAACAGAATACAAAGTGTGCAGAGCTCATTTTCATAGCAGATTTGACGAAGTGCTACATTCTTTGTGAGAGTTCTAAAAATAGCTATAGCACACAACCTAAGGTTTAAGAATGTGAAGTGCTATCAAAAATCTGAGAGGGTTGAGGTATAGAGCACGCCTTTAGAAGTTTTAAAAGAGCAACTCTCTAGTGCGGAAACTACAGAACCTGAACTACCAGAAAATAAAATCAACTTTCTGCTGGTGATTCAAATGATGAAAATGAACATCCATTGGTCTACACTATTTCGGACTGTTATCAAGCAGAATCTGTCATCATGAATGCATGAATGTCCTCTGGAATGGCGGTTGAAGCATGAAGGTACATATGAATGTTTGATATATCTGGCACGTAAATACCTTGCAACACCAGTAACAAAAATGTCATGCAAACACTGATCCTCACTTTGTGAAATTGTAAACAAGAAGTGGGCATCATCATTTGTTGCAAACTGTAACCACACTTGTTTGTTTTAATGAGTGGCTGATCAAGAAGTTGGACTGAGTAGACTTTTGTATGATTAGGAATATCAAATCTATTTCCTCCTTGTTTCATTAGGGGAATTGTTGGCCTTCTTTGCACGTAAAAAATAACTAAAGAGGCATTAACTACTCCGTTGCAGGTCACCTTTAAGTATATTGTACATGTTAGTGTTTAAAACAAAACTTTCCTTTAAAAGATAGGGCTGAGGTGTTGCAAACAAGAGGTCGACACATTTTCTGTGCACACACATTGGTGTGTGACATCACTCAGTGTCACAGGACATGACTGGTACAGCTTCAGCATGACTCACTCTAATAAGATATGTCATCAGCTGGCATATTGAAAAAATACAGGATTATCAACACTAAAGAAAACATGGTAAGAAGAAAATGATCCATAGCTTTATCTTATTAAACCTTTAAAATTACTTGCACAAAAAGAAATGAATCAGATAATATATTTCACTTCCTGAGTTGTTCTCAGAAACCAAGGCAAAAATATCCTTTGAGGCAAAAATATCCTTTGAGCCAAAACACATACAGTTCTGACCTGCTGTTCAGCAGGATTCTAAATGATGCTTTTAGAGCATTTAGCTTAATTACCAATTCTTTTTAAATTGGAATAAGAAGAAGGTGTCAGCTATAAGCGAACTTCAATTCTTTTGAAAAGAAAAAGGAGTAGTAATTGTAGTTTTACTTGAGCAAAAAAGAAGAACAACCAATGACATAGCTCTGATTTTTTTAAGAACATGTGTGGGAAACTACTTCCTGCCCACATAAATATCCTTTGTAGATCCAAATAGTTAGAGTAGTTTTCTTCACTTCCCTCCCCAAAACTTAATGTTGCTGTGCACTGTTAAACAGATGCCAGGTTTCACCAGAGAGAAGGCTCTATTTCTGTGCTGGATGAAGTGACTGGTGTTATGGCAGGAATTACAGTTGCATCATGTGCAACTAATGTATTTTCAGTGGCTATTAACTTTCAAAAAGTTTTCAGGTCTGGGCAAATTTCATTTTATTTTAAAAGCTTGAACCAAAATGGTCCCTTTTATTTTTATTGGAGGAGAATGGGGAAATATCACCTTTCCCTAATATATAAAGAAATGATTTGAACATCAGCTCCATGGCTTGGTCATGCATCAGTGCAGTAGCAGTTATATAGTCAGGTGTCATTCACGAGAGTGCTATGATGGAGTGTGAATATGTACAAAAGGCAAAAGTGCCCCAGACAGAGAAAAGGAGAAAACTACCAATGAAGGATTACAATGTCAGTGTAGGAATGAAGAGACACAGATGAGGAAGGAAAGCAAGCAGGAGATCCATTGGGTGATGCTAGCAAGGAGCTCTGGAAATGGTCAAAGCTAGGAAAGAGGAGTGACACACCTCATAGAATCCTAGGGCTGGAAGAAACCTCAAGAGGTCATCAGGTCCAGCCCCCTGCCCAAAGCAGGACCAATCCCAACTAAATCATCCCAGCCAGGGGGTTGTCAAGCTGAGACTTAAAAACCTCTAGGGATAGAGATTCCACCACCACTTCACCACCCTCCCAGTGAAATAATGTTTCCTAAAATCCAACCTAGACCTCCCCCACTGTAACTTGAGACCATTGCTCCTTGTTCTGCCATCTGTCACTACTGAGAACAGCCTCTCTCCAGACTCTTTGGAAACTCTCTTCAGGAAGTTGAAGGCTGCTATTAAATCCCCTCGCCCCTCCCCACTCTTCTCTTCTGTAGACTAAATAAGCTCAAATCGCTCAGCCTCTCCTCGTAAGTCACCCCCCTAATAATTTTGGTTGCTCTCCATTGGACCCTCTCCAATGCGTCCACATCCTTTCCGTAGTGGGGGCCCCAGAACTGAATGCAGTACTCTATCCCTGCCCTCCAACGTATCTACCTCTCCTCCTGCTTAGTGTCATCCACAAATTTGCTGAGGGTTCAATCCACCCCCTCATCCAGGTCATTAATAAAGATGTTGAACAAAACCGTCCCTAGAACCGATCCTTAGGGCACTCTGTTTGAAACCAACCGCCAACCTGACATTGAACCGTTGATCACTACCCCTGTTGGGTCCATCAATCTAGACAGCTTTCTATTCACCTTAAAGTCCATTTATCCAATCTATATTTTCTTATATTTTCTGTCCCGCTGCCGGCGTCCTCCGAGGCTTTGCTCCCCGTCTCCCTAGTCTGCTGGGGGGAGCTGCGGAGCAAAGCCGCAGAGGATGCGGGCGGGACCGTGGTGCGTCTCGGCGGTCCCGCCACCCGCGTCTCCCTGGTCTGCTGGGGGGGACGGGAGGGCACAGCTAGTGCGCCCTCCCCTCCCCCCAGCAGACCAGGCTTTTCTCGACGACGCCTGGGGTAGAGCAGCTCAGATTCCCTCCCGCTCCTGGCATGAGCTGTATTTACATATCAACAGTTAATTATCTTGCAGAGCTAAACAATTGTAGTGGACACACCCATGCCCAGGACAGCTCTCTCCTTTTAGCTGGCTGATAGCAAGCAGCAGTTCAGCCCCTGCTTACACCCTCCCCCAGTCAAAAATTTGCCATCCCGGCAAAATATGTTTCTGATTATACCAGCAACGTGAGTTCCCTTCAAAGGGTCTAAGGAACCCTACTATGGCTGATGAGTGTAGACACCCTCTCTTCAGACACAGGCCATTGCACCTCTTGCTGAGATGCTGCGATGTTCAAGGCACTGGGGACACCTTCTCCTGGAACATGCTCTTTGTCCACTGACACAGGTGTGTCGTCACAAACCCATTCATCTCCCAGAAGATCTGGAGATGTAGATGGGACCAGTTCATCCTCTAAGGTTTGTCTGGTTGAGTACACTGGATCTCCTTCCACAGGTCTAAATGCCTCAGCCATAGGATTCAGAGCCAAAGAAGTGAAGCTCTCGCCGAGTCTCATTGATGGAGTTCGGAATCTGGTCTGCATCCCAGTATACTCCATGGCTACATCTAGACTGGCATGATTTTCCGGAAATGCCTTTAATGGAAAAGTTTTCCGTTAAAAGCATTTTTGGAACAGAGCGTCTAGATTGGCACAGACGCTTTTCCGCAAAAGCACTTTTTGTGGAAAAGCGTCCATGGCCAATCTAGACGCGCTTTTCTGCAAAAAAGCCCCGATCGCCATTTTCGAGATCGGGGCTTTTTTGTGGAAAACAAATCTCAGCTGTCTACAATGGCCCTTTTGCGCAAAAGTTTTGCGCAAAAGGGACTTTTGCCCGAACGGGAGCAGCATAGTACTTCCGCAAAAAGCACTGATTTCTTACAGTAGGAAGTCAGTGCTTTTGCGGAAATTCAAGCAGCCAGTGTAAACAGCTGGCAAGTTTTTCCGGAAAAGCGGCTGATTTTCAGGAAAAACTGGGCAGTCTAGACACAGCCCATGGGATCATCTTCCTCTTCAGATTCACTCTCAAAGGTGCTGGGTAGAGGCAGATTAGCTTCACAGGGCCCACCACACGTGATGAGTGGTTGACTTGGCTGGACACCCCTTTTTTGCAGAGGTCCCATGTCATGGTCTATTTTGTAAGGGGCATCTACCAATTCTCCCACAGGCAGCAGAAGATTCTGATGCACTGTCTTTACTTGCCCTGGCCCAGTTTCTGGTTTAATCTTGTAGACCAGTAGATCTCTTACACACCTTATATAACTAGTTGATTGCCCTACCTTTTCCAGTCAAATGAGGGGTCCTCCTTTGTTGCTCCTTCCTCCTTGTGTTTCTTCCCAGTCTCCTACTTCCCTCTACAAAAGATGTCACTATTTCTGAGGCTGCTTCACATCACTTTTTCCATTACTTTGAGCAACAACTTGGCCTCAGGGAAGCACAATTTTTTGGATAGCTTCCAGTCAGCTTGCAGCAAGTGGCTATTGCACTTGTATTGCAGGTTTTTCTGTTGGTGCTTTTCAAGTGACTGCAATGGCTTTACATAGTCATGTGACCTGGTGGGCTCTAGGCCTCACTTGGACTCAATTATTCATCAGTGATCTTTGAGTGTCTTTTTTCATACTGCTGGGTACCTGTTTGCTGCTGTAACTGTTGTCCTGTTATTTTGGAACTTGTGAATTTGATAACCTATTTTCGTTGAAATGCAGACAGATAAAGATGGGTGATGGTGGGCAATCATACGTGAGCAGTAGAAAATCTTCAGAGGACTACCAAACAGATGCACATTATAGGCATTGTGGGTGTAGGCTGCCAGTTCATTTAGAAGTATTTGCTCCAAATAAGCACTTCACCCTTTATAGCACCAAGGCTGATTTCATTCCTGGCATTGCCTGTATTCGGCTGATCTAAATTCATTTATTTCACTCTGTATAGATCAAACAAGTCCTTTTCAAACATCTAGCCACCCTTTCTATGCTTGGATTGTCCACTGTGTATGGATGCAATTTGCTACTGCCCAGACCCCCTTGCCTACAAGTCTGTCACCAGCCCCATCAGATGCCTGCAGCCAGCTTCACCTATCCACCATATGCACCCACTTCCGTGGGTGCTGGCAAAACCTACCAGTGGAATCACATATGTGTATTTTAGGGTTCTGCGCTCATTTTCTTCTGAAAAAATTATACTCTGTGCCAAATTTATCTAAACTTGAATCTTCAAGCAAGATGTTCACAAGTTAAATTAATGTGGATTGTACATGCCTCTCATCCCCAAGCGCCCTCGTCTACTTACATTACATTGATGACATCATCACCTGGACCCAGAGGAAGGAGGCCCTTGAAGAATTCCACCAGGATTTCAACCGCATTTCCTCAAATCTCTCTGGGAAAGATGGACATCTACAGTATCTCTCTCAGGCATTTTTTAAAACTACAATACCCAACTGGGAAAGTGAAGAAACAGATTGACAGAACCAGGTGGGTACCCAGAAGTCATCTACTACAAGACAGTCCCAACAAGGAAATTAACAGAATGCCACAGACCATTATGTACAGTCCCCAACTAAAGCCTCTCCAGTACATCATATAGGATCTACAACCTGTCCTGAAGACAATCATTCACTCTCAAAGACCTGGGATGCAGGCCAGTCCTCTCTTACAGACAGCCCCCCAACCTGAAGTAAATACTCATCTGAAACTACACACCACCCAATGGAAACACTAACCCAGGAATCAACTCCTGCAACAAACACCATTGCCAGTTCTGTGCGCATATCTTCTTGAGTTATGCGCACCATTGCCAGTTCTGTGCGCATATCTTCTTGAGTTATACGCCATCATAGGATCTAACTGCATCAGCCACACAATCAGGGATTCATTTACCTGCATGTCTGCTAATGTGATCTATGCCATCATGTGTGATGATAAGTTTTCTCTCCAAGTTCTGTCCATAGCTGGCTGAAGCAGTGGAACTCTTAGAGTCGGAAGGGTAGCCATGTTAGCCTATAACTGAAAACACTTAAAAAGCAGCAAATAGTTCTGCAGCTCCTTAGGGTATGTCTAGACTACATGGCTCCGTCAACGGAGCCATGTAGATGAGTTTACTAGACATAGGAAAATGAAGTGGCGATTTAAATAATCGTCATTGCATTTACATCAAAATGGCCACCATGCTGTGCCGATCAGCTGTTTGGCGGCATAGTGCGGTAGTCTGGATGCTCCATGGTCAACAACGGAAGCCTTTGTCAACCTCTCCGTTATGCCTTGTGGAATGAGATTTACCGGAGCGGTCAACAAAGGCTTCCATTGTTGACCACGGAGCGTCCAGACTACCGCGCTGTGCCGCCAAACAGCTGATTGGCACAGCGTGGTGGCCATTTTGATGTAAATGAAGTGGCGATTATTTAAATCGCCATTTCATTTTCCTATGTCTAGTAAACTCATCTACATGGCTCCGTTGACGGAGCCATGTATTCTAGACATACCCAAAGTCTCTCGGGAAAAGTTTCTCATGTGGATACATTTTATGACACATACACTTACAGTCCATAACTTAAGGCCAAGAGAACCATAACTGTTATCATGAACTAGGGCTGTGCTCCTGGGTTTGGGCCTGAGCCAATTTCCACTTGAGTCAATGGTAATTTTTTTATGGACTTCACTCTGCCAGCTGCTGTCCAGCAAGGACTGACAGAACACCATTATTTATAAAAGCAATGGGGGTCAAAAACTGGGAAATCGACAATTTTCAATAAGTCATGGTCACCCTGCACCAACGAAGATCCAAGCTTTGCAAATTTACAGACAGCAGCTGGCCCAGCAGAGGTTTTCATGCCTATGAATAAGTTTCTGAGATAGATGTCATCAGAGACAGGAGACCTGCTGGAGATTAAGGACTGTGAAAGGGACACAAGACTTCTCAAACTGCTAGGCATTTAAAGACAGTTTGTTTAATTTCAAGATTTGCACTGAGGTATAGGCTAGATGCTGCTACCCAGTAGTTTGAGACAGTTATGTTTTTTTCAAGCACTTGATAAAATTTAATATTTAAGTGAGACTTAATTCCTCCCGCTCCCCCTCTCCCCGGCCAAATTATTTCTTTTGCTATCCGAGGAAAAAACAGGAACAATGACTCAGGCCCTAGCATCTTACATGTGTCTTAGTCATTGGCAATCTGAAGAAAGTAACAATCTGGTTTCACGTTGAAAACAAACCCTTCCTGAGAGCCTGGGCACAACTCATGCAATGCTGATTCACTCTCAGTTGCTCACCATTATTAACTATTCAGCATTGTTAAACGGATAGAATTAATTTCCATCAAGTCCTGTAAAAGCCTATTTTCCTTCCGACTAGTTTTATTACAGCATTCGGTGTGCCACTGTGACGGGGTGCCGAGACCCCTCACCCGACATCCAGGACTCTGCGCCCTTGAAGAGGGGCAGCAGAGCGGATACCGGAGGTGTGCCGGTTGTTCCCGCGCCTCAGCTGATTAGCGCCGCAGCTCAGCTGGAGGAAAGCCGTGGCGCAGCTGAGTCCACCCCAGCCCCGCCGGTCAGAGAAGGCACAAGGACGCGCCGCGGCAGACGTCAGGGGGGCGGGGCGCGTAAACCCCTCCCGGGTCGGCGGTGACTTTAAAAGCCCGCCAGCCACTGGAGATGGGGGGGGGGGGGGCACAGAGAGGACCAGGCTTCCCCAAGGGGGGGAGAGACCTGGGCACACTCGGGACAACCTCCCGGCGGGAGCCGACCCTGTGAGTAAAGAGCATCCCGAGGACAAAGTGGGGGAGGAAGGAAGCAGCCCAGGGCAGGGCGGTGAAGTAGCCCGTGGGCTGGTGTGTTTAGGGGCACGACCCCGCCAGCCGGACCGAGACTGGAGCGCAGTCTCTGTCCTTAGGGCCCTGGGCTGGAGCCCGTGAGTGAGGGCGGGCCCGGGCCCCCCTTACTTCCCCCAACCAAGAAAAAAGAGAAATGTGGTCGGATTCGACACACAGAGATAGAAGTAATTGGATTAGAGATGGGTGACCGCACCCCGGACCAGACCGAGGGAGGGGAACCGGTCACAGCCACCAACAAAGATACTTCAGTTTTTCCCCTCCCTTGCTTTTGTGATTGTGTCTCAAGGAACAACTTCTGATTTTCCATAATTTTTGTACTCATGTGTGAATCTCTGCATCTTTCAGGACATGAAACTACATACATACAGAATAAGAGGGATCTGTGGAAACAGAGGAGAACTAGACCCTGGGAAATCAAATGGAAACTAAATGACTGAAGATGAGCATTGAGCCACATACCATACAATATCCCCCAAGACAATGGGAGCAGTGTTCCGTCTAAGGTGTGCAGCAGCACAACTTCACAGGTGATTAATCAGTCCCACCCAGTCAGAGGCCTAGGGGTCCCTGCATAAAGCTGAGGGTATGGCTAGACTGTGGAGTTTTTTTCCAGAATACCGCATCGTCCAGGAAACACATTTGCTCTGCCGCTTTTTTTTGCAGAAGAGTAAACATGCTCTTTTGGGAGCCCCTGTATTCCTTGTTCTATGAGGAAGAAGGGGGCTTCTGAAAGAGAGTTTTTTTCAACATTTGGCCCAATCTAGATGGGCCAAATGTCAGAAAAGCCTTTTCCAACAAAAGAATCGGAAAAAGGTACACAAAATGCATAGCGTGTTTTGCGTACCTTTTTCCCAACAAAAACTTGTAGTCTAGCCATACCCTGACTGACTGGACAGGGCTGATTAATCACCCATAAAGCTGTGCTGCCCTGCAGCTTAGAGGGAATGCTGCCTGGGAGTATGAATATGAGTAGTACATTTACAGCTATATATTTGGCTGTGTCTACACTGGCACCCTTTTCCGGAAATGCTTAAATGGAACAGTTTTCCATTATACGTATTTCTGGAAAAAGCACGTCTACATTGGGAGGATGCTTTTCCGGAAAAGCACTTTTCCGGAAAAAAGCTCTGATCGTCATTTTTGCGATCGGGGCTTTTTTGCGGAAAAGACTACTGTGCCGTCTACACTGGTCCTTTTCTGGAATAGTTTTTCCAGAAAAGGACTTTTGCCCAAATGGGAGCAGCATAGTTTTTCCGGAAAAACACTGACAATTTTACAGTAGATCGTCATTGCTTTTCCGGAAAAGCAAGCGGCCAGTGTAGACAGTTGGCAAGTTATTCCGGAAAAGCGGCTGCTTTTCCGGAATAAGTGGCCCAGTGTAGACACAGCCTTTGAGTTTTAGTAGTGCTAGAGCATATAGCAAAAGAAGTCTATATTTTTCACTTAAAGCATCATCTCACCTAAATGAGATTTGACAGTTATTGCATATTTTCCCCAAATACATAGAATTAATATCAATTAATGTACCCATCATAATTGTCTGGCACAGGTAAAGCGATTTACAGAAATATAAGATAACAGTTTTACAAAAGTAAAATTTGAAATTAATTCCCAATTCTAACCCTTAGCATAACCACAGATCAGATATTTGTCTATCTATTCTTTCTAGCCTGGGTAAATGGATGAGATATACACCATGGACTTAACATCAAAAGATACTGGGGCTTTGTCAGACCAAAATGAGAAATAAATTCCAGGGTAGAGGAACCTCTACTGCTTGTGTGTTACCAGAACAATGTCAGCAAATGCCCATCTATAAAAAGGGGAATAAGAACAACCCAGGAAACTACAGACCGGTCAGTTTAACATCTGTCCCAGGGAAGATAATGGAGCAGGTAATTAAGGAAATCATATGCAAACACTTGGAAGGTAATAAAGTGATAGGGAATAGCCAGCATGGGTTTGTGAAGAACAAGTCATGCCAAACTAATCTGATAGCTTTCTTTGATAGGATAACAAGCCTTGTGGATAAGGGAGAAGCGGTGGATGTCATATACCTAGACTTTAGTAAGGCATTTGATACGGTCTCGCATGATATTCTTATTGATAAACTAGGCAAATATAACTTAGATAGGGCCACGATAAGGTGGGTGCATAATTGGCTGGATAACCGTAGTCAGAGAATTGCTGTTAATGGTGCTTAATCCTGCTGGAAAGGGATAACAAGTGGAGTTCCGCAAGGGTCTGTTTTGGGATCCGTACTGTTCAATATCTTCATCAATGATGTAGATATTGGGATAGAGAGTACGCTTATTAAGTTTGCAGATGATACCAAACTGGGTTGGGTTGCAACTTCTTTGGAGGATAGGGACATAATTCAAAATGACCTTAGCAAGTTAGAGAAATGGTCAGAGGTAAACAGGATGAGGCTTAATAAAGAGAAATGCAAAGTGCTCCACTTAGGAAGGAACAATCAGTTCCATACATACAAGATGGGAAGCGACTGTCTAGGAAGGAGCATGGCGGAAAGGGATCTAGGGGTAATAGTGGACCACAAGTTGAATATGAGTCAACAGTGTGATGCTGTTGCAAAAAAAGCAAATATGATTCTAGGTTGTATCAACAGGTGTGTTGTAAGTAAAACCCGTGAAGTCATTCTGCCACTCTACTCTGCACTAGTTAGGCCTCAGCTGGAGTACTGTGTCCAGTTCTGGGCGCCACATTTCAAGAAAGATGTGGAGAAATTGGAAAGGGTACAGAGAAGAGCGACAAGAATGATTAAAGGTCTAGAGAACATGACCTATGAAGCCAGGCTTCATGAACTGGGCTTGTTTAGTTTGGAAAAAAGAAGATTAAGGGGGGACATGATAGCGGTTTTCAAATATCTAAAAGGGTGTCACAAGGAGGAAGGAAAAAAATTGTTCCTCTTGGTTTCTGAGGACAGGACAAGGAGTAATGGGCTTAAAGTGCAGCAAGGGAGGTTTAGATTGGACATTAGGAAAAAATTCCTAACTGTCAGGGTGGTCAAATATTGGAATAAATTGCCAAAGGAGGTGGTGGAATCTCCCTCTCTGGAGATATTTAAGAACAGGTTAGATAGACATCTGTCAGGGATGGTGTAGACGGAGCTTGGTCCTGCCTTGAGGGCGGGGGGCTGGACTGGATGACCTCTCAAGGTCCCTTCCAATCCTATGATTCTATGATTCTATGATTCTAAATCTCCGCTGTTGCCTTAGGCCTGGTCTACACTAGAACCTTAGTCTGAAATACCTATCCAAGGTCAAATGTGTAAGCAATGTGTCACTACTAAGTCCATTATTCTAGAATAAAAGGCCACAGAATTTGAAGTTTGTAGTCCTGCTTTTCATGAGGAATAATGCTATTCCCGAACTTATAAGTCTGAAATAATGTTATTGTGGATGCTTTGGTGCCATTAATTCAAATTAATTGGCCTCCTGGAGGCCTCTCATAGCTCCCCAAATTGCTTATTGGGGCTCTGAGTCCAAGGTAGTGCAATCGTATTAATGAAGCATGGCTCAGACTACATTTGATTCTTCCCGTAGCGAGGCCATGGAAATTTGAACTTGTAACATCAAGTATCCAGAAATCAAATTTAGTAAATTCGAAATCATCTCCTAGTGTAGACATGGCCTTGGAGATTAATTCTCTAAGGAATTTAGGACCAAAAGTATGAAAGATTTTATGCATCAAAATCATCACTGCAAATTAATTCTGCAAGGAAATTGGTAGTTAGCACAATTTATGAAATTCAGTTTAAAAAAAATCAGTGAGAAAATCCTCTATTCAAAGCTTTGGAAATGAAATGAGAATCTGGTCTCCTGATTGTCTAGCAGAATTTTAAGGGGGAGACTGCCAGCTGCACCTAATTATCCAGTGGTTTTGTGATATGAACACACGTTCATTTGTGAGTAGGACCACAAGAGAGCTTATAGTGGCACAGCTGTACCAATGAAGTGGCACCACTCCAAGATAGCCTTTGTAGCCACTCTGTGTCAAAGCCAATCTGTGTCAATGGGACAGAGCTGTCCCATCTACATAATAAAACTATCTCAACAAACAGCGGTAGCTATGTCAGGAGAAATGCTTTTTTCATACTCATAAGCAACATACTTTTTTTTGCCATAAGTGGTAGTATAAGTGTATGGGTTAAAACAAGATCACAAAAATCCTGTTGTGACTTAAAGTAGGATTATTGAGTAGGTCCCTCTAGAGCTGAAATGCTCTTACACTGTGGTGCTATGTTGCTTTGTATATCCAATACAGTGGTAATAGATTTGCAAATGGAATGATACCTGCTCCTTTCCCCTCAAAAAACAAAACAAACAAACAAAACCCTGAAATCCAAGGCAAAACATTGATTTCTGGAATTTCTTTAGAGGCAGCTCTTCAGCGATTGAATATCAGCATAGCCCTATTTATACTAGCTGAAAATCTAGCTCTTAATTTGTTTCATTGTTTGAGTCATTAAAACAATTGTGATCTAAGCCACTATTGTCCATTGTTTTATTTTCTTGCATTAAACAATTGGAGGTTCAAATTTGCCAAAATTACTAATCTGCAACTGGTTGGGTACCATCATGCACAAGGCATTTTTTCCTGTTTGTCTGCTAGTCATGTTGTATTCATGGAAAACAGAGTTGCACAAATATCTAAACTCAGAACAAAACTACAGAAACCGCCAATTCCTGTGTGGGGAGGAAACTACTGGCACTTTGTCGCAACACATCATAGTGAAAATTGATTTTTGCTACATGTAACTGAAAGCTTTCAGGAATTGCTGAAGGAGTGTTTTCTATATCTACAGCCTTTAGAATAGCCAGAGGCTTTGTCTTTAAATTCCAAATGACACACACACACATACAAAATACAACACCTGCTACAAGGATTCACTTTGTCACAGCCAAGAGAAAAAAAAATAGATGCAAGAAACCAAAACCCCTGGTTGTGGAGCAGGACTAGCCTTCTATTCCCAGTTGCTTATTTTTTCAGGAATACCAAATAGTGGTTCATCCTGGAAAACCTATTATAGGCAAAGTAAGTGTGGGGGTCCAATGTTTAGCTCCTGGATTCAATCCCCTGCTTTGCTGAAGAATTCAGCAATTTCTCTGGGGGTGCACAAGACTGTGGAATGAACTTCCTCAGGAACTATGGGCCTTTACACACTTCATTGCTTTCTGCTCCAACTGTGTGCTTCTCTAACAAAAGATGTATAAATATGTATGTTAAAACAGAATCCGCCTTTTAAACAACATGCTCTCCTTCTCTCCCTGGGGAGTGGATAAGAAAACAGATGTGTAGTCATGTTACTTGGTGCAATACTGGATGGTGCTCAGATACTATTGTGATAGTAAAATGATCTATACTAGGGTTCCTGCCTGACTTTGGGCAAGCTGCTTATGACCAGATCCACAAAAGGACTTAGGCACCTAACTGCCATTTTAGATGTGTGAGTCCAACATTTAGGTGCCACTGAGCTCTTCAAAATCCATGCTTGGCTATACCTCAGAGTAGGAGATTAAAGTCCCAAGGCTCCTAAAATTTCCACTGTCAAAGTCAGGTAGGTTTTTGCCAGTGAGCATGTGCATGGCCACCTCAGGCTAAGCCCCTGGGCATCTCTCAAACTTAAGCTCCAGAAGGCTGGTCAAACTAAGCCTTCTTCCACCCATCCAACCTGTGGGGCCCACTGGTGTCAGAATGGCAGGGGGAGCGTGCCATGGCCCTCCCACTTTTTGAAAGTGGTAGGCCAAGCTTGTTTACTCTCTGCCATAGCCTTTTTCCTCCCTGCCCCCTCCCCACTCTGGAGCCCAGCTGCGGAGCCTGGGTGGCAGGGTTAAATGAACCCCAGACCCTCCACCAGCCCAGAGTGTGTGTGTGTGTGTGTGGGGGGGGGGGGGGTTAGAGGCAAAAGTTTTCCCTGGGCCAAGTCCCCACCCTGTTGGCTCACTGCATGGGACAGGTAGGGGGTCTGTTGCTCCTTACAGCTGCCTGGCCACATAGCCCTTGACATAGCCAGGCTGCAGCTTCCCGTTTCCATTTGTGTTCAGTCTCCCTCCTGTGCTATGTGGGGAACTATCCATTCATCAGCTGTGGTAGCCAATCATCATGTTTTAGATGAATCAGAAAAAGGCCCTTTTCTTTTTTATTTACCACTGTGAAAGCAGTATCTTCCTGTGCTAACACTGCCACTCTCTGCTGGTGAGCAGCCAAGAATTTTTGCGTGAACTGGTTAGAAAATCAGAACAAGTGAAACAATTCTTTTTTTTTTAAACGAATGGCAACAAGTCTCATCCTCGGCATCTGTTTGATTATACCACACAGTTCCTAGTATGCTGTTCTACCTTTTTTGTTGCCTCCCTTATGGCAAAAGCAATACATTTTGAATGTTTTTGAATTTTATTAAGTTAAACTCAGTGAGCAGGAAGTAAAAACAAAACAAAACTGCTACACCATTTAAAAAGAAATCAAAAGCCAATTTTAAAATAAAATATTACTGTCTCCTCGTGTCTGTGGATGTTTTAGTAAAACAATGTCTTTAACATTAGTCAAGCAATCATGGCCTTGGCACATCACTGAAATGCTATATAATTTACTGGATCAAACATATCAGGTTGCTCATCCTTTAAATACCCATGTTTTTCTTTGAAGCCTGTTGCTTAGATACCAGACTGATAAGCACCTTTAAAATACTTGAGACAGAAACTAGAAAACAATTTAGGCTTGTTTTAGTCCTGAAACATTTTGGGAGACTGGAAACCAAGTGCAAAAACATCCCTTCTACTAGTCAGTGGTCTGATTCTATTACAGTAGTGGATGCTCCTGCATTGTGTAGCGTATCTTATTCAATCTCAGCAGAGGCAATAAAGCACTGTCTAGCCTGCCATTTGGCAAGAGTCAAAGGTCATTCTTAAGATGTCTGCTTTAGACTTAATTCATCTGTATTTGTCAATATCTCAGAAATTTAATTAGCAACCAGTCCTATATTGTACAATGTCTGCACCATTGACTCTATGATGTGTAACGTGATTCCCACATCTGTTTGAATAGCCATATATTATTGAATCCTCACATGTGCTTCTTGATGTCCAACTTTTTAAAACTTCTGTTTTAACTAACCCAAGAATTCCCCAAGAAGAACAGCCACACATGCAAAAAAAGTCAAATGACAGGGAGAATGTTTTTTAAAATGTATTTTCTTCTTTGCAAAAATGATATAGTCTATAAAAACAGGAGACTAGGGAAAAATAAGCATTCTAGAACACAGTAAATACATTCATATTAAATACCATAGACCAAAATTTACTGTGATGGTTGGTTTCTTCTGTCTCATGCTCACAGTTGTCAGGGTGATACAGTATATGCAATATTATTTTTTTTTAAAAAGAAGTAATAAAAAGAAAATGAGATCCTACCGTATAACCTGGATGATAGATTTTTAAAAAATCCTTACATTTTCAGTGGAATTAGTTCTTAACCAAATGTGTTGGACTGATGGCTTTGAAGACCACAAACACCTCTTCATAGAGCAATTGTACTACAGGAAATGGTAGACAGTGCAAGCTGCCCAAATTGATCAGTGTATCTCAGTCTTGAACTAAGGATTGTGGCACGTCAAACTCTTAACTGATGCAAACCTTGTCTTTTTATTTATATAGTCAGGAGCATCGGTGATGATACTTTTGCACTGTGCATCTCTGTATTCTGAAAACCGAAGCCCAAGTTAGTACACTCAATAGATCTTGAAACTGCCATTGAAAAGAAGGCACCTATAGTCACCATGGAATTACCTGAATTCACACCAATGTTCTGGAGACTAAAGGCTTTATAGGCTTTTGAGTCACTGTCCCCAATGAGACCAGGTCCAAAAAGTGAGGAAATATGTACCCACCTATCTATAGCAGCATCTGACACTTTCATGAGGGCCTGACAAAGGGAAGACCTTAGTGAAAGATACATAGAACAAATTTTTGTCAGTAATAGAATCTACGGTGGAAAGAATGTTGCTTTGCTGAACTCCAGTTATTATTCAGGACAGATGAATTTCATGAAGACTTGGTTCAACTGGGATGCAGAAGGAAGAAAGTGCATGTCTATTTTAGAGTAAGGTGAATCCTCTAACAGCTATGCTGGCAAATGACAGTTACTTATATTGTACATAGTTTATTTCATATTAAATTTTCTCCCTTTCCTCTCTGATTCCTCTATTCACAATTTTGTGTTTCAATGAAACAAAATGTCACCATTTACTGCCTTATTTTTTTCTTGATGTTCCTCTCTGCCTCTTCTGACATCACTTTTTCACTATGTCTCTTTAACAGAACATGAACTCTAATGTGTCACTCACACATTTCAACTTCTGAATTCAAAATTAGACAAAACAAATTTGTCCATATTCTTATTTCAACAGGGAGATCTTAAAACTAAATTCATGATGTGGTCCTTGGTTATTAAATATCTCATTGCTTAGAAACACTTAATTACTATACATGTCTTACTATTTTTAAAGACAATACCTAGCACGGAACTTTATTTCTGAGAAAAAATCCTTATATTCAACAATAGTTAGTCACTTTCTCATTTTGGTCAATAAGCAATTCATTTTTTAAAAGAAAGAAGTCATTTGAATATTAAAATTTTAATATTAATTTAATGAGCAGCATGTATACATATTATCTCCTTTAAAAGTAGAAGTAGGCCTAAAAAATAGGAAACAATGATTTTAAATGGGGATAAAAATATTTTGCGGCATATTTATACGACATTTTTCATGCTAAAAGATTCCAAATCACAAACTATGCAACAGTACATTTAGAGCCACTACCCTCTAGTCACCTCAAGGGTGGAGGACATTTCATTGAGACGTGGCTTGTTATAGCACTTTGAAGTGAATATCCAGACAAGGATACTAAGGAACACCTTATAAAAAGTATCATGAAATAATTAATATCCATGCATAGAAAAAAGGGGACATGAGTTTAATGTGTCAAGCTGTGTCTACGCTTCCATTTTGTCACCAAAAACTGGCAACAAAACAGTCAGACCATGTCTACATTACGCAGAAGATCAACGCTGCCATGCTCAATCTTCTGGGATTTGATTTAGTGGGTCTAATGAAGACCCGCTAATTAGAACTGAGAGCGTGCCCCCATTGGTGCTGGTACTCCCTCTCCTCACGAGGAGTAAGGGAAGCCGATGGGAGCATTTGTTCCTGTCAACCTCTCACTGTGTGGATGGTGATTTAAGATACATTGATTCCAACTACGTAATAAATGTAGCTGGAGTTGCATATCTTAAGTCAACCTTCCCCTTTAGTGTAGACCTGCCCTCTGAGCGTAAACACTGCAATGCAATTTTTGTTGGAGAAAATACCCAGTTTTGGTGACAAAAAAATTTCCATCCCTATGAGAAATTTCTTTTCTTTTCCCTGGCCCAGGAGAGCTGACAGCCATGCTGATCCCCTGTGTAAGGTGCTGGGGGTGACAGAAGTGAGCACCTCTGTGCTCCCAGAAGTGGCAGGGCCTTGGTTGGAAGGGGCAGGGCTGGGGGTACTCAGCCTTCAACACCATCCAAAGTGTGCCATGTTAGCCCCCCTCAGCCCTTGTAGCCGCCCATAGCCACATGGCAGTCTGACAGCAATTCTAAGACCCTGGGGCTCCAGGTGCCATCTCTGCCAGAATAGAAGTGGCTACCAGGAGGTCTTTCAAATCACCGGGCCTTGGGCAGTTGTCCCCTTTGCCCCCATTAATGGGCCTGCCCCTTTCTTTATTGTCAACATAACTGGCTTCTGCCCATATCCCACAATGCCTGCTCCTATGGCTCTGCTCAGGGTTTTGATCTCTGCTGCCCTGCAGGCTTGCACTCCTCCCCTTTCAAAGCCCTTGAACTTATCTGAAAGCTGTGAGTTGCTCCATTTGGGAAACAAATAAAGAGCAAACTATTGGAATGCGTCTGATCTGCCCTTCACTAGGAACAGTGTCAGGCAAACTGCTGCTGCAGGCATAGGGGGACAGGCTGTTGTGCTGCTTTGACATTCCTCAGCACAGAAAACTCACAGGTCTACTCATGATGCCACTTCCAGCATCTGAGGGAGAACTCAGAGGGAATCCCAAGATGCACAGGGATCAGCTCTGCCTTCCACAACACTGCACTGTGGGATACATGCCCACAGTGCATTGCTCACCCTTAACATGATCTGTCAACATAGGGAACAAGTGTGGACACCCTCTGGTGATTTTTGTTTTGTCAACTTTTGGAAGTTGACATAAGTTTTGTTGACAAAACTGGCAGTGTAGGCATAGCCTAATTTGAAATATGCGATGTCCCTGCCATGCTGTATATAGTGCAATAATGCTCTGCTTAGAATTAAAAACAGTATGTTAAAAATGCAAAGCCAGGATGCCTCTACTTCTTGAGGCTGTGCATGATCAGTGGGTAAACGCAAGAAGCAATCTCCCCTCTCCCTTGTGCACACAGTATGAGGCTCAAGAAACTGCTCCCTGTGTTCAGTCACATCACTTCAAAGGGAGAAGGGAGAGGCGAGGCCATGGTTTTAACCTCCACTGTGAATCAGCCTGCAAATCAGGTTGGCTGCGGCAGTAAAAGCAAATTACACCATATTAAAGGATGGTGCAGCCTCCCTGCCCCCTCGCTGCCACACACGTAGCCAAGAAGGGATGGCAGTTCATTGAAATCTGAGTTGCTCTAAGGGACATTCTGAATTTCCCATGCCTCAGATTTGTAGCTAACTGGCATGATCTAGGCCAGAATGTATTGGAACTATATTAGGTGTTTGTTTTATTCATGATTTATAATGGGTCAATCCAGGAATAGTTGGAAATGCTGGTTTTAAAGTAAATTTTTTGTGGCCTGTAATCTGATGTAGCGACACCATCACAGTGAGTGTTTGCCATGCTGGATAGTAATTAGGGTTTGGATGTAATGTAGTTCCCCATTACCTTAGAGTGGAATTTTGCTTCTAGCCTCTAATTGACATGCTTTATTAATATGCTTTTTGACTGTTCAGTATAACTACTGGTTCAACTGAGCTGCTGAGATGACCTCTTATGAAATTTCTGATAATTAATGGAGAAATGTTGCTAACACTGCAAATTTTTAAAAACCACATTTAAAGTCACTTATTTTCTCCTTTCCTGATGGGCTAGAGAATATATTTTAGTTGAACCCGGAAGGTTTCATTGTATGAGTTTCCCCCTGCTATTTTAGAAAACGATTATTGGATGACATAATAGGCTTCTGTTAATTTGTATTGAGCATGGTACAGATGCTCAGTTGATGTCAGTTGATCTCAGTTGCAGAGTCATTCAGTTTGTTGCTATTTATAGTCAATCACCTGCAGCATCATCTTGGAGGAAGGCCAGTGAACGAGTCAATGTTGGAACAGTTTCTACAAGCACTTTATATTATCAGGGACATGGTGTGTCTCCCCTTTGAACTTGGAAGTTGCACATCCCTTGCTTTGAGGACAGGAGGACATTCCTCATCACTTATTTCCCCGCTGCCTGGTAAAGCATAAGGAAAAAATACAAAAAGGGAGAAAATGTTCCTGAAGCAAACTTTTACAACCCCCGCAAGTTGTAAAATGACAAGCATTGCAAATAGAACGTTGGAAGCTTTGCAACATATTTCTGGAGGGCCAGGGGATAAAAATGAACTGCAATTCTGCCTATTCCATTTTCCTGTCAAATTTGCCTAGCATATAATCAGGAGGAACCAAGAAAAAAAATCTCTCAAATAGGCATTAGACCCAGGTTTTCTCTGAACACTTATGACCATGACTTACTTTACATATCCATTAACAAAAACAAAGTTATGACCTCCTCCCTCCCACCTAATTTTCAGCAGAGAGGATGAGAAAGAGTTTTCCATCTTCCTCTATTCATGACGGTGATATTACTAAGAGAAAAAAGAAATTAGTATATTGTCTAAAGAAATTAGATGCAATACTATTTTGCAGGGATATATTGCAGTATTAGTGGTATTGGGAAAGCACATTCTGCTGTCCTTTAAGACAGTATAAATCTAGCATACAAACACCAGTTTCAGTAGTATTACTCCAGATTTACATTAGTATAAACAAGAAAAGGATTTTGTCCAATGTGCTTCTTTTAAAATGTAGGGATTCTCTTTGTGTTACTGGCTGCTTGACCTTAAAAGACAGAAGTTGCTTTGTACCACTGACAAGTTCCACATTACAGCACATGAATCAGCTAAGCATTGCCATGCTACAGCTGCTCACATCAGAAGTCCTGTCAGCTGTGTTAGAGAAAAGTAAAAGCGGCTTCAACTAAAAGTTTTATATATCAGCTATAAATAGGATGCTTTGGAAACATCCAACTTTAGTCTTGTACAAAATAGAACTGTAAATTGGTCTGATGCTGCAAACTTGACTGCTCCTACTTTCATGATTTACACAGTGCATGCTGGACCACTGTGTGTGGACCACTTTGCTGATGCTAGGGATGCGGGAGGGAAATAGTTCCTGGCTGGTCACTGACTCAGTGTTGATGTCCACCTCATGATTTGGAGAAAGAGATTTGGATTATCATGATGGAGGCAGCTGTTTTGATTTAATCTTGCTTAATAAGCTTCTCTCTGGGTGAGTCTACACTGCACTGTAACTCGTAATAACTTATTTTGTACTTTGGCGCTGTATACACAGTGCCAAATTTTGAAATAACCAGCTATTCTGAAATGTCCCTTACTCCTCATAGAATACGGTTTTCAGGGATGTCAGAATAGCGAGTCCATTATATTTCAAAATAATGGACTTGCTGTGAACACATGGGATATCTATTTCGGGATACCCCGGTATCCTGAAATATCGCTGCAATGTAGACGTAGCCTCTGAGAACTACTGATCATGTTATGAGTTACCCACAGTCAGCAAGTGTCTATGGAATTAGGAGAAGAGGGGATGAAGTGGTACACCTGGACTGCAACATTGATCTGATATGGAAATTCCAAACCATTGGCCCAGATAGGCCAGCATCAGATACAGAGCTTGTTCTAGACATTTATGGAATTACCTTCCCATAGGGGAAATGTACCTCCTCATTCACCATACCTGTACTTTTGGGGAATAAACCAAAGAGGTTATACGCCTCCCAAAACTCTTTATTTAAGATCCTTACCATTGTAACTCTGGAGGTTGTTCTTATTCATGCAAATCTCTGATGTGTGTAAAATACTTTCTGGAAGTGTCCCTCTCCTGTAGAGCATACCAACATGTCAGATCTATCTATGGGTATGTCTAGACTGCATCCCTCTGTCAGCAGAGGGATGCAGATTAGGCAGGTCGACATTGCAAATAAGGCAGGGATTTGCATAAAAATGGCCACCGCATTTTGCTGACTCAGCACTTTGTCGGCAAAAAGCAGCAGTCTAGAGGGGGATCTGTTGAGAAAGAAAGACTTTTTTGACAGATCCCTTATGCTGCTTGCAAGGAGGGTTACAGGATCTGTCAAAAAAGGCTTTCTTTCTCAACAGATCCCCCTCTAGACTGCCGCTTTTTCCCGACAAAGTGCTGAGTAGGCAACATGCAGTGGCCATTTTTATGCAAATTAGGCGTAGGATATTTAAATCCCTTCCATTTGCAATTTTGACCTGCCTAATCTGCATCCCTCTGCCGACAGAGGGATGCAGTCTAGATATACCCATAGATAGATCTGACGTTGTTATGCTCTACAAGGGACTACACTGGGTGTTTTATTTCTCAATAACGTGATTTCAAAATGGTGGCTGGATGCGATTATGCTAATTAAGCACAGGATATTTAAATCCCGTGCTTCATTAGCAATTTCGGTACACCACATTTGCATACCTAGCTTGAGATGGGGCAAGTGAAGACATATCCTTAGTAATTTATAAGGTATAAATATACCAGAAAATGTCTTTGCCTTAAAATGTTCCAAATAAATCAACAGCCCTGAGAACACATATCATTTATTTATCCACTGGTGTAGTCTACCCCATCATTACGCATCAACCCAGCCATGACAGACTAACCAGACTAACCACACTTCATTTATCCATGCCCATTCATCCAACCTTTGTCACAACCAGGGTTCTGACAGAGGTAATGGTTTAATGACCATCCTGTTCAGTAGTAGATTGTTTAACACCACTCGCTCATTTTATGCATAAAAGGCCATCAAGCAACTTTTAGTCATTATCCAGAAGATTTTGAACTAGTAACATAGAGCTGAGGGCTCCATAACATTACTAAAACCTTGGACCTCTTCTGGTCCCCACAAATATTTTGAGGTCTTCCTGATTATTGTTAGAGCAGAGTTAAGTGTGAGCATTTATCTGAATTCTATTGTCGTAAAAGAACAGGCACGAGAACTACTATGGGAGCAATATAAAATGATGGCCATAAAACAAGTTTCTTTAGAGGAAGTTTATTTCCTTTTATTAGTATTTTTTGAAGTGCCAATAAAGTGAACCCATACATTTTGAGCCCACCTTAAAACATACAAAGGACACCTATGGCTTTAAGAAGATCACCACTTAAATATTGGCATGACACACTCAAGGTATTATTTCTAAGTGCATGGTTCTCTGCCAGACATTAAAATACGTCTACTGCAAACTTTTCATAAGTGAGATGGAGCACTAAAAATTATGCCCACAGTCCTTTCCTTTCAGATCCCTCTCTTTTTATTATGGAACCCTATATTGCCTTCCTTTTGTCTCCTTTTTTAATCTTGCTGCCCTTAAGGCCCATCCTTTCAGCCATTATCTTTTTTATGCTAAAGGGACAGAGGGAGTTTCCTGTGGCACACTTTTTATTGGAGGACTCACAACATGCTGCATATCAGTGCACTGAGTGTGCTTGTCTTTTAGGGAGTCTATCATTTCAACTTTGGAGGGTGGAGACCATCCTAAAGGACCGGGGCAACCTGCCTCAATAGCAGCATTGGCCTCTAATTTTTAAACTCCATTTCCAGAAGTTGTTTTTTGCATATCCACTGCTGTGTATTTCATGATCTTCTGGGCATTTTGATGGTAATTGCTTGTGCAGCATCTAACGACCTTGATCACAGGACGGGGTGCTTAATACATTCAATATGACTAGACTGTAAGACTGGTCTCCATTAGTAATATTAAATTGTTCATAGATGACTAACATCTTTCATGTGCATATGCTGTGGTCAAGAGTGGGGTCTCATTTGCACCAACATAAGGTTAGGGTAACCCCACTGATTTTAGTGAAGTTATTAGGATATATACTGGTAGGTTGCATCTAGATTGGCAAGATTTTGCCAGCTGTCTACACTGGCCACTTGAATTTGCTCAAGAGCACTGACTTTGTAATGTACAAAATCAGTGCTTCTTGTGCAAATACTTTCACGCTCCCGCTCGGGAAAAAGCCCTCTTGCGCAAGAATACTTACAGAGAAGAACTGTTTTGCGCAAAAAAGCCCCAATGGCTAAAATGGTCATCGGGGCTTTCTTGCGCAAAATAGAGTCTAGACTGGCCATGGATGCTTTTGCACAAAAGCACTTTTTGTGCAAAAGCATCTGTGCCAATCTAGACGCGCTTTTGCGGAAATACTTTTAACGGAAAAACTTTTCCGTTAAAAGTATTTCTGCAAAATCATGCCAGTCTACACGCAGCCGTATAGTTGATATTAGAATGTGGCTCAAAATGGCTAACCAAAACAACCTCTCTTTTTAAAGATATATCCCACCCATTACATAAATATGGTGGTTTTATCTGCCAGCTATTGGCAAGCCACTAGCCTCAATGAATCTAGTTATTGGAATATTCCTCTCCCCCATCCAGATAGTCACTATTAAAGGGGAGAAAGATGGGTCTGTCCCCGCCTTGAAGTTTGAACCCCTGTATTTCATACTTGAGGTCTGCTTAAAGTGCACACCCTAGCCCCAGAGGAGCTCTTAACTGCACCAGAGCTTGTGATACTCCCAGCTTTGCTTTTGGGGCAGGGAGTTTGTTTATAAACAGAGGGGAGGCAGGGTGATTAAGATAACAAAAGGTTTGTTGATCAAGTAACTGAAAGATCCTTAGATGATCACAAAAACATTGCCAGGTACTCCACTTGAAAAATAGGGGGAAATGACTAGTCTTCATTGGGATTCGTGCTGTTCAATTTATTCATAAATGATTTTGAAAAAGGGGTGAACATTTACGTGGCAAAATTTGCAGATGATATAAAATTACTCAAAATTGACTGCAAAGAATTGCAAAGAGATCTCACAAAACTGGGTGATTTAGCAAAGCAATGGCTGGTGGAATTTAATGTTGATAAATGGAAAGTAAAGCACATGGAAAATTATAATCCCAACTATACATACAAAATGATTGGGTCTAAATTAGCTGTTATCACTCAAGAAAGAGATTTTGGAATCATTCTAGATAGTTCTCTGAAAATACCTGCTCAATGTGCAATGGCAATTTAAAAAGCTAACAGAATTTTGGTAATTTTGGTAATTTTAGGAAAGGAATAGATAGGACAGAAAATATCATATTGCCTCTATCTAAAGTCATGGTATGCCCACATCTTTAATACTGCATGCAGATCTGGTCATCCCATCTACAATATATATATATATATAATTTGGAAAGGGTGCAGAGAAGGGCAACAGAAATGATTAAGGTTAAGAAATATCTCCTCATATGGAAGCTATTAAAAAGAGCAAGACTTTTCATCTTGGAAAAGAAATGAATAGTGGTAAGGGATATGTTAGAGGTCTAGAAAACCATGAATGGTGTGGTAAAAATTGAATAAGGAAATGTTATTTACTCCTTCACTAACATAATGAAGGCAACTGATTTAAAAAAACAAACAAAAGAAATTATTTATTCACAGTCAACCTGTGGAACAGTTTGCTGGCAGGAAACAAGGAGTGAGATGCCATTAAGGACTCAACCCTGTGGGTAAGTCTACTCAGCAAGGCAAAAGTTGAATTAAGATACGCAACTTCCGCTATGTCAATTTCATAGCTGAAGTACAAAATAGCTTAATTCAGCTTTTGGTGCTGTCTACTCATTAGGAAGTCGAGGGAAGAACACTCTTCCTTCAACTTCTCTTACTCCTTGTGAAATGAGGGTTACAGGTGTTGGAAGTAAGAAGTCCTCCATCTTGACATTATTTTGAAATAATGGCTGGGCTGTTCCCCATTCTGACACTCTGAGTGCAGAAGATGGGGGCCTGCAAGAGACCTTAAATGCTTTGCCTCTGTAGGCTCTGCTTACAAGAATTCTACAGAGTCACAGATTCTCTGAATTTTTGGGGGGGAGAGGGTGGGGAGTAGCTGCCAACACCAAGTGAAATAAAACAAAAAAAAAAAACCCTTCTTGAACCCTGGAAGGAAGCATCTGGACTTCTTCTAGAGTGATACTCCTAAGCTCCTTTATCACAAGACAGCTTGAAAACAAATAAAAAACAGCTGCAGTATCTGGTAGCTGATCCCTTAATCTGACACATGCATACACACAAACAGACAGACCTCCTGTTTCTTTCCAAGACACAAGACTCAAATTGTCACTTAAAAAACATGATTTTATTAACAAAACAAAAAGATATACTTGATAAAGCATATCTAGGTGTTTCAGAGCAACTGAGTAAAACAATTTAAAACACAGAGAATATCTCTGGGTACACTCTTGGATAGTGAATGGGAGAGGGAAAGCATAGATTCACACAAAGCTTAAACAAACAATGAAAACAGAAAAAACACCCTGATCGCAACTGGATACACCTGTTCCCTCTACTTACAATCCATGCTGAGCTGTACCTCAAGGCCCAGTTCATGCCCATGTCCAATATTTCTTATAGGCATGGTAATTCTGATTAGTGCATCTGCTCCCTCCAGCCCTTAACTTAGAATTCTTTCTCAAAGAGAATAGTAATAGAGATGTAGCCGTGTTAGTCTGGTCTTGCTGAAACAAAAAAACAGGACTATGTAGCACTTTAAAGACTAACAAGGTGGCCCACGAAAGCTCATCACCTAATAAACCATCTTGTTAGTCTTTAAAGTGATACATAGTCCTGTTTTTTTAATTAGAGAGAGTAGGCAAGATATCTAAATACAGTTCAAGTTTCAGCACTGTATCTCCATTGGTTCTTCTGCCCCCCTGCCAACACCCTTGCTAGCTACTTGAGTTCAACTCCTTAGTCACCAGGTGCTGGCCAGCACTTCTCCTATCCATCAGTTGCGTAGACATGCATTTTGTTATTTCAATATAGCTTCAGTTATTCCAAAATAGCGCTGTGTGTAGCTGTACCTTAGGTGTGGAACACTTGGGTAGGAAATGGGTTTCCAGTCCTCTGCATATTTGAAAGTGCCAGGTTTTTTCCTGTTCTGAATCTGGCCAAAAATTTGAATTATCACCAGTATCAGCTAGCCCCAAAGCTCCCATTTTGGGTTAATTGGAACATTTCATTTTGATTGTGTCTAAATAGCTTGAATTTTAAAATGAAAACCAGAAAAACATTTATCAAAAAATGCTACCAGCTTCACTCTAAATCCAATCCAGCAAAATGCTCAGGCATCTCCTTAACTTAGCATGAGAGTAATCTTAGCAGGGCCAGTAAAACCACATATGTTCTTAGTATTCTTTTAATACCTGACAGCCATAACACTTGGCACCTTCTAGGATCAAGTTTTAAGTCAAGGTGCAGTTGAGACTTCTAAGAATGAAATGAGCATTTATTTGGACAGGTCTACCTTAGGAACTTTTATATAGCAGTTTCAGAAGTATGATTTTTTTTCTTTTATGACATTTTTATACCAGCAGAAGCCCTAGTTAGATCTAGTTATAATGGCATAAATGCAGTGCTTTTCTTGATATTGCTTATTTGCCTAATGACATGGGATAAGTATTTTTTTGTGTGGCTAATATAAGCTGTCTCTACATTAGGAGGGTTTGTCAGATAGCTTGTTTGCAAGCTCTCATTAATGTAAACTAGGCCAAGGTGAAGAGTCAAATAAAAGGCCTTGGGAGTGCTTTAGTGGATCAGAGTAGCTCCAACTGACAACGTCTGTTTTAAATGAGGTTACAGTTATCTTCCATCACTTTATTTTTACACACACATCTTTTTAATCCTGGCTTGCCAAGAAATCCAACTTAAAAATGTGTGATCGTCTGATCAGATGCACTCTAGTATATTACAGATGCTTTTATAACTATCCCCACCTACTGATGTTGCCACCAGAGGAATTTCCCAGTTTTGCAAGTTAATTTGGTTTTGGCAGAAGCTTTTGCTTACAAAAATCATTAATGGATTCTTGCTTTGTGTAGAAATAGTTTTCTGTGTAGCTGAGGTTAAGAGGGGACTTTCTTCCTTTCCTACCAGAACTGCAAACAAGCAGTTCATCCCATGACATTTCCTTAGCCTAAGCAAGTAAAGTGATACACAAGGCCTAAGGGCTAAAGGAAACATGATCATTATATAGCACCATGTACAATCGGAAGTGGTGAATTCCCTCTGGAATGCAAGGAAAGCTTCCTGTTCTTTGTAGATCAGCCTATTATTGGAATACACTTGCCTGCAGTTAATCCTCAAAGTAATTAAATGGAAAGGAAGTGATTAAATCACTGAAAAGGAATGGCTGCTGATTCGGAGGGAAAAACCCAGGCCAAGTAAGTATTTCATTGTTAGCTAGGCACAGTCATTAGTTTAAGCAGGTATCTTCCTGTTTACAAAGGTAATTAATGTTTATACACTAGTAATATGTTATGGTAATTAAATGAGGAAGAAATGCAGAAGACATCATAATTATAGTCTGCCAAGAACTAGATGCAGAAAGACTGGCAGAATCTTTTCCTTCACAAGGGATAAGATTGAGAACAAGGGACCTTTTCCACAGCTAATGTAAATGTAACCCACACACTTAGTGGGTGTGGATCACTGTCCCATCTAGTGGCACTTATACCATTTACAGCAGTGGTCTTCAACCTTTTTAAGCACGAGATCACTTTTTGAATGTAAGTGCAATCCAAGGTCTACCTCAAATCCAAATACCCTGGCCTGCCTCCTTCGTGCCCCTTTTGTGCCAAACCAGTCAGGATCACTTGTCAGAGCTCCAAGATCTACCGGTAGATCCCGATCTATTGGTTGGTGACCACTGATTTACAGCAACAGATAAGAATGGGTGAGCTCTACAGTCTAAGCCACAAGCTGGCTGGTTTTATAGCTCAAGCTGTAGAGGCTCCTACATTAAGTTCCAGAACTCCCAGGTTTGAATTCTCCTGTAGACGGTTACACAGACAGGCAGAGCTCTATTGGCACTATGCTTCTTTATACCTGTTGAGGCTCTGGTCCAACATTTTAATTCATCCCCAAAATGGGAAGTATGAAAAAAAATGAAAGGGCAATATAATTATTCACATAGATTTGAAAAGAAAATAAGATTAGCCATGTCCGAAAGTAGGCCCCTGAATGTAATGCAAATAATACATTTTAAAGAATGATAACATTTTAAAGGAGACATTAATACATTTGGAAAGCATGGATTACATCTGGTGAGCTAAATTTACAAGCTATTACGAAATAACACACACATATTACCTAACGGAATTTTATTGTGGTTCTTCTCTCAGAGAATGAAGCTTATAACTTTGTTTAGTGAACATGATCATCACTGGCAAAAGTGTCAATAGGAAATGAACAGAAATAGCCACCTGTGCTCTCTAGTTCGTCACTGTCTTATCTATAATACTAATAATGAAAAATACACATAAAGAAATAATTGGATTTTATGTCCCCCTCATTCTCATTGCTTTCCCTTTATTTTTCTTGCTTCCCAGTCTTATCCAGTGTTTATTTGGGCCAAGGTGCTGGGTTGCCAATGACATAGCTTAAAGGAGCCTGATATTCAGAGGGTAAATGCAGATATTGATGCAACCAGAATAAGGCCACTTGTTTAAAACATTGCCATATAATTTATAGATAAAAATCCAATGATTAATTTCAGTATTTTATAAGCAGGAAAGAATATGGATTTGTACAAAAATGTATCAAGTTCAGTCTTTGAATGCACACTCAGAGCTCCCATGGGCTTTAACCCACGACCAAAATAGAGCTTGATTTTAAACAGGTCTGGAACCCATCAGATTTCTTTCAGCTTTAGCTAGTTGCCTGCTATTTTATAACCTCTGCTCTCAG
This sequence comes from Pelodiscus sinensis, assembly GCF_049634645.1. Classification (NCBI taxonomy): domain Eukaryota; kingdom Metazoa; phylum Chordata; order Testudines; family Trionychidae; genus Pelodiscus; species Pelodiscus sinensis. Next base: position 78,052,271 of record NC_134711.1, read on the forward strand.
AGAATCAAGTACAAGCTGTCAATTAGTCTTGTTAACATTTCCTCCAAGGAATTCCTGCTGATCTCTGCATCTTTATTAATATTACTGGCAACCTTCCCTGTATTATATTGACTGTGTAAGATTTATCTGGATTTAACTGCTCCCTCCTAACCTAACTCATCCCTATACACAGAGTTATAAAGTCTTTCCCACCAGGACAGAGACCATATCACATTGTACAGAATTATTCTAGATAATTCTAGATAGACCTACAGCAGCACTTAATAAGGTTGCCCAACACTTCCCATTTTAAGAACCTGCTTTCAGTTGATTATAGCTATCAAACTTTAGTCATTTGGACTGAAGATTTCCATGATAGATGTCTGCTTCAGGCAGAATTTTACTGCTTTTGGAAAGTTTCAGTCTAGATAGTTCACTTGTTTTTGAGAACAAGGTTGTTCTGCCCATGTTACAAAAACAGTTCTTGCACCTGATTCATTGAAAGCCTCTAGCCCTTCTATCCTTCCAAGTGAGAACTGTCAGTTTCGTGGTGGTGAGTGCCTAGTGTTTATAGCAGGAATATCATGCTTTGCCATTTCCATGAAAATGTGCTCAAGTTGTAATCCCCTGAAAAAATCTTAGTTCATATATACTGTACTTACTAGATTTGGGCAGCCAAACACTGGGGATTCCATCTGTGGGCTTATTGGACTGCACATGCACCATGCCCACAAAGTGACTGAACATGTTACAGCCTGGGGTTGCACAGGCTGAACAGGACTTTCCCTGTAATTCCTTCTCCCACTGAGGTTGGGGTTGTTGTGGTGCTGAACATAGGAACTGAAGTCAGGGAAAAGATATTTCAGGAGCCAGACTTTGGGGAGGAGAAAAGCAGGAAGGGAAGCAGGAGATTCAGCATGGGAGAGGAGGTGCTGGACTTGGAAAAGAGATAAAGGTGGACAGTAGCCAAGGCATCTCAGAATATATACATATGAGAGGGCTGCATTAAGGTTATGCAGCCAACCTTAATGACTAACGTTTGAATATTTGACTTTACAACTTTAATGTTCTTTTAACATCTTTTTTTTAGATGTAAGAAAAATACAGGGATAGATTTACAGTCCATTAAGTCTCTTTTGTGTTACTTGGGATGCACAGGGTAACTAAGGCCACTTTAAATGGGCATGTGAGGATTTCCGTGTCACAGGGAAATTTTTAACTTAAACTGTTTTGGCATGAAGGTGTGTTGAGGGTAAGATGGGAGATACTGAGATCTCATGACTCCTGCTACCATAGTGGTTTCTAGGAGTCTGCTTTAAGCCATCACAGTTGAGAGTAACACCAGGTTTGCTAAAGGTTACACTGAGGCTGAAATGCACTGAGGCATCTGACGAAGTGGGTCTTTGCCCACGAAAGCTTATGCTCCAACACTTCAGATAGTCTATAAGTTGCCATAGGACTCCTCGCTGCTTTTGCATTTTCAGACTAACACGGCTACCCCTCTGATACTGAGGCTGAAGTGGCCCATAGTGGCATCCAGTATTGGGGGAGAGGATGGAAAGAGCCTCTACTTTAACCTCTTCTCAGGTGTATTTAAGGATTAAGCCAAATACCTTTAAAATTTTGCTGCAAGATAAAAAACAAACTTCTTAAAATTTTGCTACCATTAGTACATCCCTCATATATTAAATGGTTAGAATTTGGCCATCAAAATCATGATAATAGATTGAATGCTGTATGTCTCACTGAAACTTCACTTGTTTCCAAGGTGTTTTATAGAATCCAGCATCTTATTATCTTCCAATTATTTTCACATTTACTGTTTTCCTCCTTTTCAGCATTCCCAAGCATATGGGTTACTCTGTTCATCCATCCCTTCAATTAGTCTAGCTGGACTATTAAAAATGAAATACTAGGGAGCCATCTTTGGAGTAAATATCCAGTCAGTATGATAGAAGCAAAACAAATGTAGTCAGGATCCCCAAAACCAAGGACTTATTTGAAATCATAAAATGCAAGCTAGACTGTTCCTCCTGGGAAAGAATTCAATGAACTCTGAAGATTTAAGCCAATCATTTCTGAATTCAGTCACCTGGCCCTTTGGCTGAAATAACAAGTAACAGCAAGCAGTCCTCTGAGCCAGTATATGGCATTAATTTGAATTGTTAGTAATGGTAAACTCATTTCTTTTTAAATTGTTGGCCATTTTTAACTTATTATCCCTGAATTGCTATTTTCTGAAGGCAGTTCTGTTGCTTGTATAGGGCCCTTCTCCCAGTGCTGTGCTATTTATGGCTGAAGCAAAGGGAGAGCACAATACAGCAAACCTTTTAGCTGGCTCACTACTCTACAATTGTCAAAATTGCAGTGTTTGTTCTCATTCTAAACTATATTCTAGAAGAGTATAGATGCTTTTGACATGATGGTCACACAGTTTATGTTAGGTCAGAGTTTTGGAAAAAGCAAAAAGCGGAAGATAAGTCTTGCTTGATTACTTGCTTCAGTTGCAAAAGAGGATGTCAAACAGCCCTCAAAACAACCTGACTACCAAAGCAATACCACTTTACAAGAGAGAAAGGTGAGAGACTGCTTGCAGATCCCACTTCCTCCCTCCCAATTCCTTCCTCGCTACATCCTCAATTTAGTGAGGCACATACATTTCCAGATTACAGAGCTCAAGACTCAAACGTCTCTCTCCCATATGTGTTGTGTACAACATGACAGCCTCAGTCACTGTTGCTGTGCTACCAGTGTTGGGGTAGCTTTTAAGACTTTATCCACTCATTTCCCCAATAACTCAGTTGGACTCTGGGCTCACCACTGAGCTCTCTTAATCAGCCTACAAAGAAACAACACTGGAGAGCTCCAGGTTTAAGCATAGGAGGTTGGACATTACTCAACAAACCTCTTCCTTTATATATCTATTTAGAAGTCTATGCCAATATCAAAATTGTTGATGAAGATATTAAACAGAACTGGTCCCAAAACAGACCCCCCGCAGAACCCCACTTGTTATGCCCTTCCAGCATGACTGTGAACCTTTAATAACTACTCTCGGAGAATGATTATCCAGCCAGTTATGCAGCCACCTTATAGTAGCCCCATCTAAGTTGCATTTCCCTAGTTTATTGATAAGAAGTCATGTGAGACCATATTAAATGCTTTACTAAAATCTTGGTATACCATGTCCACCGCTTCTCCCTTATCCGCAAGACTTTTTATCCTATCAGAGAAAGCTATCAGATTGGTTTCACATGATTTGTTCTTTACAAATCCATGCTGGTTGTTACCTATCATTTTATTATCTTCCAGATGTTTGCAGATGAATTCCTTAATGATTTGCTCCCTCACACAGAAGTTAAGCGGACTGGTCTATAGCTTCCTGGGTTGTTCTTATCTCTCTTTTTATAAATGGGCACTATATTTGCCCCTTTCAGTCTTCTGGAATCTCTCCTGACTTTCATGTCTTTTCAAAGATGATAGCTAAAGGCTCAGATCCCTCCTCTATCAGCTCCTTGAGTATTCTAGAATGCATTTCCTCAGGCTCTGATGACTTGAAGACATCTAACTTTTCTAAGTGATTTTTAACTTGTTCTTTTTTTATTTTAACTTGTAAACCTATCCCATTTCCACTAGCATTTACTATATTAGGCATTCTTTCATCATCAATCTTCTTGACAAAAACTGAAACAAAGAAGTCATTAAGCGCCTCTCTCACTTCCAAGTTTCCTGTTATTGTTTCTCCCTCTTCACTGAGCAATGGGCCTGTCCTGTCCTTGGTCTTCTTCTTGCCTGTAATATATTTGTAGATGGGTGATGCAGATGAGCTGGCAGAAAGTCAGGCACTCAAGAAATTGATCAACCAGACAGTCCATCTGTCCACCTAGTTCTGGTTAAATATTTTGAGATGTTCTCACACAGAATTTGATTGTGTCAAGTCAGTGGGGAAAAAGATTAGTCCCACTGGAACATTTCCAACCAGCTTTAATTCAGAAGACTTGACCTTCAGATCATTACTTTAGACCCCTCCTTATGTAAGCAATAGGAATAATCAGTAGCTCGCTGGTAGACCAAACACTGGGAGAAAGTACCTGGGAAAGTGTGTGTGTTATCCAGCTACTTATTCTTCGAAAGAATGCAATTGCAGTGTGGATGTAAGTGATGTTTTTGGGGAAAAATGGCTGTGTAGACATACCCTGAGTGACATGGCCCAGGGGATTAGTGGGATCAGGAGGCCTGGTGCTGGCAGCAGGGGTCATGGTCTCCATGTACTCAGTAGCAGTGGAAGAGAAGCAGAGAAACTTGGTTTCAGCCTACTCTTCTCTCCTGGCTCCCAGCCACATGCTTTTGCAGAGCCTTTGGCTGGGAGTGTGGGGAGTGGTTGCACCCCTTCTGCCAGCCCTCTCCTCCAGGTAATGCAATTGGGAGCCGGGAGAGTGGAGCAGGCTGGGGTTGTGTTGCTCTGCTTCCCACTGCCACTGGTGTGTGTGCATAAGGAGTGACCACAACTCCTGCTAGTCAAACCCGGCCAAACCCCCTGCTAGTCCCCAGGGCCCTCCAAGGCCCAGGGCAGTTGGACAAACCATATGTAGGACAGGACAGCTCTGCCTGCTTGCTGCTGGCCTCTTGCCCTCTTTCCCTCCATGGAGTTGTGGGAGGAGGTTGTGTGACCTTCATACCACCCATGTGGCCTCTGCAGTTCTAAAAAAAATTCTACATTTTTAAATTGCACTTTCATGATCAAGAGATTGCACTACAGCACTTGAATTGAAAAATCTATCTCATGCATCTCTCGTTTATCAGATGTATTGAGCAGCCACCAAAAGCCTGGTTAACTTGGGGCATGGGGAAGTGCCAGGTTATTAACCCGTGCCAGTCCCTGCTCCACTGGGGCTGCCTTCTACCTGAAGGCAGGCCCCTTATCAGGCTGCAGCAGCTCCCAATCCTGCCACAGAGAAAAGGGAGTGCAGTGGAGATGGACGAAAGTGGAAATAATCCAGTTAGCAAGGGGGTGGGGAGGAGGTGAGTGAGCAACAGGAGTAGGTCTTGGAGGAATAGCTAGAGAAGAAGGTGGGGCAAATGTTTGCAATCAAAAATATAAAGGGAGCATTATACGCTTGTTACTGATTTCAGTTGCAACACAAAAGATTTGGAAGTGTAGAAAAAAAATCCAGAAATACTTAATAAGTTCCAGTTGATATTCTATTCAACAGTGTTATTAATACTGCAATTAATTTTTTGAGTTAACTGCATAAATTAACTGTGATTAATTGACAGGCCTATTTTGAAGTCACTGGGTTTGGCTTGGTAAACTTTTTCCCATTGTAGCTAAAGTTATAAAATACAGAACTGATATGCTATGAATCAGCCAGTGAATAGCCAACAACAGATCCCACAGTATTTATGATTTCTTGCAAAAGTAGTATAAAGAAAAAAGACAATCCAGTTAAAAAAAAGTTACCTAATGGGATGATTAACTATCTGTATCAATCCATTTTTCATCAATTTACCATGGAAAATTCAAACAGTGCTCAGTGTTGGTATTGTCATTGGCGTGAGGTCAAATACCGGGTTTTTTTTGTACAATAAAGGTTAAAAAATCTGTTAATTTGAATCCTAAGGCTGCCACTGCACCATAATTTTATGAACTAGACCGTGGCAACTTTCTGGAACCCATGAAACATGGGTCATAAATGGATACTATATTCATCACTATGCTTATTTACTGTACATGGTCAAAGGAGCCTGCACTTGATGACCCTAGGAATAATAATATTTAATAAGGAGCCAACAGCCTCCACAAGCCCCTGGGCAAGATGGGGGAGGGGGCCTGGCTCCATGCTCCCAGAAGGGATGGAGCCTTGGGAGGAAGAGGTGGGACTGGGGGAGCCAGCTCTCTGCACAGCCCAGAATGTGTCACGCTAGTCCCCCAGCCCTCAGAGCTGTATGGAGTGCATAGCACCAGTGCTCCTGCAGCTATGTAAGTGGCCTGCCCCACGAGCTCCATGGAAAAAGCCAGAAGCTCCTGACCCCTTTGAATTGCTGGGCCCTAGAGTGTTGCCGGGCTTGTCATTTAAGTATGATTGAATGGCAGGTATCATGTTGATTCTTGGCAGTAACTAGTCGTCCATTTGTAGTCTTGACATGTCACTAGTCTTCCATTTGTAACTGGATTATCCTGCTGATTTTACATGCTACTCCTGTTAATACAATCCTATGTAGTATTTAGTCTTTAAAAACCCCACTTCACAATGATAACTTGTTCATTTCACTATGGTGATTCCCACTTCCTTCTTAGTGGTACTTCTGTGTAGAGGACTTGTAACATCTTCAGAAGGATTGTCTACAGTTCGGCTGTGTCTACACTGGCCACTTATTCTGGAAAATCAGCCGCTTTTCCGGAATAACTTGCCAGCTGTCTACACTGGCCCCTTGAATTTCCGGAGAAGCACTGACGATCTACTGTAAAATCATCAGTGCTTTTCCAGAAAAACTATGCTGCTCCTGTTTGGGCAAAAGTCCTTTTCTGGAAAAGTGTTCCAGAAAAGGGCCAGTGTAGACAGCACAGATTTCTTTTCCGCAAAAAAGCCCCGATCGCAAAAATGACAATCGGGGCTTTTTTGCGGAAAAACCCGTCTACATTGGCACGCACGCTTTTCCGGAAAAAGTGCTTTTCCGGAAAATCATCCTGCCAATGTAGACGCGCTTTTTCCGGAAATACTTATAACAGAAAACTGTTCCATTTTAAGCATTTCCGGAAAAGGGTGCCAGCGTAGACGTAGGCTTCATGTCTTACAGGGGAAAGAAGGTAGATTTCTATTATTATAATACTTGTAGTGTTTAGGCAAAAAAATCCCATATATTTTTTATGTACTGCTTTAGATTGAAAGACATTTATTTTTCAAAAGGAAGTAAAAAAAACCCCTAGGGAAATCAATCCCCGCACTTATGAAAAATTGTTCACCATTATGGAAATAAGAGAAAAGCCCTCAGGTACTTTTAAACTTCTTTTGAAAAAGTTTGTGTCCAAATGTTTTGTTTTTATTCCTAAATTGAATGAGAATTTTGGTGGTTTCATTTGCAGCCATCAACAAAATGTTCCCGAGTCAGTAAGAAGGCTGCAATAAACTCTGACTGAGATTTGAACTTTGATGAACCACCTCTCTATGCTGCTAAGCTTTAGCTTGCTAACTTAGCCATACATGCCTGCTAGGCTTCAGAGGAGTTTGTCAAGCACAGAATTTAGAAGGTCATGAATGGTTAGCCACAGTCTTAAGAGACTAGGTTTAGTAAGCAGGTGCTGGGTGGTGTTGGTGGCCGGTGATATAGAGGTCAGACTAGATGGTCTGATGGCCTTAAACTCTAGGACTAACTGCATGGTCAGTTGGTGAAGGTAGGGCTGGGGGAGGCAAGCCCCCTCCCCATCCCTACCCCTTTGGCTGAGGCCCTACTCCCCAATTGAAGCCATGCCTCTTCCCTGCCCCCTCCACCATTGGGAGGAGAGCATGGGGGCTCATGGACCCAAAGTATGGGAAGGGCAGGTGGTGAATGGCTCAAGACTCCTTGGCCCCAAAGTACAAGAAGTGAGAGTGGTGGGCGGCCCCAGCCTTCCCAGACCCAGAGCATGGAGAGGTAGGAGGGTAGAAGGCTCCAGCCTCCCTGGCCCCAGAGCACAGGGAGGGTAGGTGACACATAACCCCAGCCTCCCCAGCCAGGAGCACTAGGACAGAGGGGTCAGGCTCGCGGTTAGGGTAGGCAGTGTCTTCCCCTGCCTATTATACTGGACACCCATGACTGACTGTTGAAATTATGAAGCTGTGTGATTGAGGCCAGGACTCTAGCAATCAAGTGGAGAGGTGGAGAGGTGTGTGGCTAAGGCAGAGTCATAGAAATCTCCTGCAATAGCAACTTTGAGCAGAAAAAGTCCCTGAGAGAATGCAAAAACACAGCAACTGAGTGAATTGCCAAGGTAAAGAGAATTTGGTAGCAGTGGGAAGAATCCAAGGGATTATAACACTTTTTATGAGGATTTGAAACCTTGCTAATTACCTGACAAGTTTTGAATATAATTCTTTATTTTATGCCACACAGTCTTCCCTCCGTCCGAATGAAAGTGCAAGCAGAAAACGAGCAGCAGGGCTAGGGCTACCAAGTTTATTGCACTGAGTGCAATATGTAGGATAACCTTAGTTATGGGCAGGTAGCATAGATGTGCATGCAGTGCAATCAACTCACAGGGCTCAGAAACAGAGTATGGGCTCTTGAGGTACAGTAGCTGAATTGGAAGAGCTAGAGTGAGACTTTTAGAGACATTATAGAGCAGTGCCACCTCCTGTCCGATAGCACCTGTGCTGTTAAGGAGGAAGAAAGTCTCAGAGCAGGAAGGCATCAAGCAACAGCAGTGGAAATGATCCCATAGTTGGGACACACCCCTATATGATACCTAATATCCTCTGACACTAATACTGTACCTCCATGTGTTAAGAAACAGTCAATAGTAGCAGGAGATTCAGTTATTAGAAATATAGATAGTTGGGTTTGCAATGACCATGGGAATTGCTTGCAGTATGCAAAGGTAAGGGATCTCATGAGATATTTAAAGCCAGTGCAAGGGAGGAGCCATTGGTCACAGTACATGTAGGTATCAAAGACAGAGGGAAATGGCAAATGTAGGCTGCCAGGTAAGAGATTAGAATCTGGGACCTTATCATAGAATCCTGGGGCTGGAAGAGACCTCAGAAGGACACTGAGTCCAGCCCCCTGCCCAAAGCAGGACCAATGCCAACTAAATCATCCCAGTCAGGACTTTGTCAAGCTGAGACTTAAAAACCTCTAGGGATGGAGATTCCACCACCTCCCTAGGTAACCCATTCCAGTGCTTCACCGTCCTCCTAGTGAAATAGTTTTTCCTAATATCCAACCTAGACATCCCCCACTGTAACTTGAGACCACTGCTCCTTGTTCTGCCCTCTGCCACCACTGAAACAGCCTCTCTCCATTCTCTTTGGAACTTCCCTTCAGGAAGTTGAAGGCTGCTATCAAACCCCCCTCACTCTTCTCTTCTGCAGACTAAATAAGCCCAAATCCCTCCAGCTCTCCTTGTTGGTCAAGTGCTCTAGCCCCCTAATCATTTTGGTTGCCCTCCACTGGACCCTCTCCAATGCATCCACGTCCTTTCTGTAGTGGGGGCCCCAGAACTGGATGCAATATTCCAGATGTGGCCTCACTAGAACCGAATAAAGGGGAATAATCGCAATACCTTCCTGGTAGCACTTTCTGAAATGCTTCCTGTTCAACACATGGAATGAGAAAGGCAGGGAGAACAGCAAGTTTTTAATGTGTGGATGAAATGTTGTAGGGATGAGAGGTTTATGTTTATTAGGAACCAGGGAAGCTTTTGAATGCAGAATGGCTTCTACAGGGGAGATGGGATCCACCTAAACCAAACTGGAACCTGACTGCTGGATTAATTAAAAAAAAGAGTTGTAGGGTTTTTTTTTAAATAAGGGCTTATTTTTTAAATAAAAGCTGACAGGTGCTGAAGATCACGTTTCAGAAGAAGACATCTCTAAGGATGACTTTAATAAAGAAGGAACACCATGTCCTAGATGAGAGAAGAGGAGAGAACATAGTCAGATACAGGTAGGAGCTTTAAATATACCACAGGGGCAAGCAATTGAATATTGACATAATGTTCAGGGGCTTATATATAAATGCTATTAGTCTAAATACTAAGGAAGGTGAAGCAGAGTACCTGCCACTGAAGTTATAATAGGCATAATGGAAGCTTGGTAGAGTTAGGATAATCAATGGGCCATGGTCATCCAAATGCAGGGTATACAATATATAGGAATAGCAGTGTAGGCCACAGAGGTGGAATACACATGGACAAGGGTGATCCAGTCTATGTAATGTACTTGAATTTTCATCAAGCCTTTGACAGTGTTCCTCACCAAATCTGGAGCAGTAATAGGATAACAGGGAAGGTCCTCGTATGTTTCCTTATTTTTTTAACTAGTAACAAGGGTAAGAATCTGTGGTTAATTTTCAGAAGAGAGAGGCACACTGTGGGGACAAACACTGAACTTCCCATAAGACTACGTATTGGGACTTGTGCTGTTCACCACACACATTAAAAGATCTGGGAAAGGGAATGACTGGTGAAGTGGCAAAGTTCAGCAGTTGGGGCTCTCTATGCATGTACTGTGAAAGCTGATACTGTTACTTTACAAGACTAAATTCTGATTTTAAATGAACAGATATCAGCATTAGTCGCCATGTATAGTTCATGAACTTCACATGACAATGTTGCTGTTTCGTGACATTTTGATTACATTGCTATGTTTAGATTGAAAACTAGGGGAAAATGGAATGTTTCTATTTTCATGGAAAAGTCATCATTACTCAAAACCAGGTTTGGTTTGCTCCAAAAATTCTTCTGTCTGAGCCAAGCGTCTCTGAAATGGGTTCATTGTCTAATTAGTGGTAAAAAGAAGCCACGATTGATGTGATTTTGTATTTGTTGGGAATATTTCACATCCCTCCCTCAGATTCCCCAAGCATTCCTACTTTAATCAGTATAGACAATCATCAGGTCTGTAATTAGACACTCATGTATGCCCATGCCTACAAGATAGATTTTACAAGAAGCCATCACCCTTAAAAAAAATCTCCTGATGGTCTCACTCCAGAACCAGCCTTTGGTTTGCATTTTTGATTGGAGTGTCAAGTGAGGTTTCCTGACAGCAGCCATACAATTTGATTTCTATTCCTGAGGTATCAGACTCAGAGTCGGTATTAGGGGCGGGTGAGCTGGGTGGTCACTCAGGGCTGTCATTTTTAAGGGTCCTCCGACAGAGGTTTTTTTTTCTTGCTTGACAAATTTTTGCTTGACAAATCTTTTTAAACCATCTGGCAACCCTACGGGCTAGCCGGGAGGGGCTGCCAATTGGTTAGGACCGGCCTTGATCAGATTTATCCTTTTTTTACACATGATGTCAGTAGATGAGATACTGAAGTGAGTCATGGCACTCACCCTTCATTACATTCTATTATGAACAAATGTGCTATTGCCCAATTATAATTAAGAACTTTCTACTAATTGACTAAAATGGTAAGGTTGACTTTGACATTTGACCATTGACACAGAAGGTTAAGGAGATCACTTCTATAGGTCACCTGATCAGGAGTCCACTAGTTTCTTCACCTGGGGCTCAGTATGGGGTTCATTGGAGCTAATGGCACTGCTTACATGCTTAAAGTTAAGAATGTGTGTACATGCTCTGCTGGATTGGGAACAGAGGTTCAGCCACTTGTAGGATCAGTTCCTTGGTATCACATTTATGAATGGTGAAAGACACTCTGCTCCCAAACACAGCAAATGAAACAGTATCATTATCCTGAAGGGGACAAGTTTATAAGAACATGAGAACGGCCTTATTGGGTCACTCCAAAGGTCCATCTGGACCAGTATCCTGTCTGCTGACAGTGGCCAATGTCAGATGCCCCAGAGGGAGTGAACAGAACAGGTAATCACCAAGTGATCCCTCCCTTGTCCCCCACTCCCAGCTTCTGACAAACAGAGGCTAGGAACACCATTCCTACTCATCTTGGCTAATAGCCATTGATGGACCTATCCTCCATGAGTTCAATGCCTCTCTCCAGATCAATAGCCTGACACTGAGGTTATGAGGAGTAACTCCGTCCTTCTGAGCCAAGACTTCTCCATTTCCTGGCAGGTCATAGCCAGCAGGATTGGCAGGTCAGTTTGGCAGCAGTCATATACCTCTTGGAATATGACTCTGATGAGATACTGGGACACCATTCCAGGGCCCGTGTCTCTTCCCACCAGAGCAGGAAGGCTCTCAAGTCCATTTGGGATTTGTGTGTGTGTGTGTGGGGAGGAGGGGGGGATTCAAATAAAGTCCATGAGTTTAAGGGTGGGCAGCAGAAACATGTCTGTCTCAATTCAAGGCTTCATTGGCATCTGGGGTGAGGCAGACATAGGACAGACTTCATTCCAACTCAGAAACAGAAGCCATGTAAGGAGAACATATATAATTGTTTGTCAGCTTGGGGGAGAATCTTTATCTCCAGTCCAGGAGCCCACTATACACGAGTTTTGTAGTCTGTTTGAATTGGCACAGCTAAGCTTAAGTATGGCCAAAAGGAGGATTTTAATGGTAGCTACATTTGAGATATGATACGGGGTTGCTAAACCAATGCCAAGCTGGAAGTAGTTACACATTTCACACCTGTTCTATGCTGCTGTAAGAGAACAATAAAAATAAATTATATGTCTAGAAAATATGTCTCCATTTTTTTCTCTTTCCTCCTCATCTTCCTGACATTTAGCACTTCCATACTGCTTTTCATCTTCACGGCTTTAAAATACAGGTAACAGCTACTGTGACTACAATAGCAAGTAGGACCAATCCATAAAGAGATTTAAACATTGCAATAATTTAAGCCCCTTGCCATCCAGTGGTCTCCACAGACCCTGGGTATGTCTACACTATCACCCTAGTTCGAACTAGGGTGGTAATGTAGGCAACCAGAGTTGCAAATGAAGCCCGGGATTTGAATTTCCCGGGCTTCATTTGCATAAAGCTGGGCGCCGCCATTTTTAAATGTCCGCTAGTGCGGACTCCGTGCCGCGCGGCTACATGCAGCACGGACTAAGTAGTTCGGACTAGGCTTCCTATTCCGAACTACTGTTACTCCTCGTTTCACGATTCAAATCCCGGGCTTCATTTGCAACTCCGGTTGCCTACATTACCACCCTAGTTCGAACTAGGGTGGTAGTGTAGACATACCCCCTGAGAGTTAGGCACATGGGCTCCGTCTACAATGCATAGGGAAAGATGGCAGAGAATGGGATTCACAAAACCCAGCATGCTAGGGAGGGAGCCAATGGCAGATACCAAGGATATGGGTATATCTTAAGTCCTAGCTTTCCCAGGGAACGGCTGCCTTCTATCTTAGCCTTTCAAATCTGTTTCTGTCTGGGATCCACAAGCCAACCCAACTCCTGGAGTCAGGCGCCTAAGCCATTTCTGGTCAGAACAGTGGCACACACTAAACTTAGCACACACTGGCCAGGTAGAAGGAAAAGGAAGCCTTTCCTATTACCTTTCACTCAGTGATATGGGCACTTACCGAGAGTGTGGGACAGCCTGGTTCAGTTCTATTCTGCGCCTGAAGAGGGGAAGGAATTTGAAAAGGGGGGTCCTTCACATCTCAGGAGATGACCATAACCACTGGACTGTAGAATGATCCTTATGCTCTTTGGCTCAATGAAAATTTAATTATTTGTACAAAGTGGAATGGCTACAGCGGGAGAATTTGAGAAAGACCACCTCAAAATATATTGCAATTCAGTATCCAGCGCATTCACCTAGGAAATGGGCATCCCCTTTCCTTAGCCCTTCTCCTCGTCACAGGGGGGAATTTGAATTCCCTAACCAATGGGCTACAAGAAAAAGAGGTTGCTACTGCCTCCCCCCTTGTGACAGTTACCTAGTTAGAGGCTATGAGTCAGCAATCAGATCTACACAGCTGTAAGAAGCCATTTATATGAATTCAACGGCAGGATGAGGTCCATAGTTTGAAGGAGCATTTAAGACTCATTGGCGAGAATATATTTTTCAGAGCCTGCTGCATAATGCTTTTTAGAAGGTAATATTTACTGAGTTGACATATTTGGTATATTTATCAGATTGAAGATCAGCTACCAGGGTTTTAAAAAACTGCATTCTGCACCTGTGACAAAGAAAAACTGGTGGTGAATCAAACTACAAGAAGGAAATTGACTGTCTAACTAAGAAACTGCTGTAGACAGATGGAAAACATCTAGGCTATGTCTAGACTGCAAGCCTCTTTTGAAAAAGAGCATCTAGACTACAACCAGTACTTTCGAAAAAACAAGCCGCTTTTTCAAAAGAGAGCACCCAGGCAGTCTGTATGCTCTCTTTCGAAAAAGCACAGTTTGCATTACATAGCGCCTTTTTTCGAAAGAGCACTTTTGAAAACAGGCATTCTTCCTTGTAAAATGAGGTTTTCCATGGTCGAAAAAACTGCCGCGTTCTTTCGATTTAGTGTTGGAGAACGTGGCAGCAGTCTAGATGCAGGGGAAGATTTTTCGAAAAAAAAGGCCATTTTTTTCGAAAAAATCCTGTAGTCTAGACATACCCCTAGGGTGCATATAAACTGGCAAGATTTTGCGCAAAAGCAACTGCTTTTGTGCAAAAACTTGTCAGCTGTCTACACTGGCCACTTGAATTTGCGCAAGAGCACTGACATTCTAATGTAAGAATTCAGTGCTTCTTGCGCAAATACTTTGATGCTCCCGCTCAGGGATAAGCCCTCTTGTGCAACATCCCTCTACAACATCCGTGCCCATCGCAGGAATGCGGACATTTTCCGACGCATGGCCCAGGCACTCTCTGACCATGGCCATCCAGCCCGGACTCTCGAACAGGTCCGTTCTAAAGTGAAGGAGCTGTGCCTGGGCTATGTCCAGGCCAGCGAGGGCCAGAGGGCAGGAGCCGACAGCTACCCCCATTACCAGTGGCTCCATGGCATCCTGGGCGAGGTGGCACCCCAGGGACCTTCAGTGCCAGTTGACACCAGGCCCAGCGAGGCGGAGGATGATGCAGAGCTGCCCACTGGGTCGGCGGACGATGAAGAGGACCAAGGCAGCACTGTGACCCTGCAGCTTGAAGTCCTGTCAGGCAGCCCGGACGTCTCCCGTGCATCGTCGGAAGCCGGGGAAGGATCCACTGGTGAGTGTTGCACTTTGTACTCAGAAGGGCGGGGGGGAGCCAGGTGCCCAGGGGGAAGAGGGAGGGAGCGTCACTCAGGCAGTGTGAGCTGCACGCTGTGTACCATATTAGTATGCAGTACGTGCTCCAGGGTACGCCTGGGACCATGCAACTCACACACATCCGGACCAGAGGGGAAGGGTGGATGCCGGCTGGAACCAGCGAGGGCCCCAGGGGCTCAGGCCAGAGCCCACACCTCCCAAAGGGTGCAGCACACAGACGGTACACTGTTCATGCCTGGCTGTGCGACACAGCCAGCTGCTCCTGGGAAAACTGCAGCAACACAGCCCTGTAAGTGTGGCCCCCACTGAGCCCCTCGCCTGCTCCCGGTGCCCTGGCTGGCCCCCCAAGGGAAGTCCCTTTTGTGGCCACACATATCTCTGGGCTACGTGTGTGAGGGCTAGTGGGAGGGGAAGGGGAGAAGCGCTCGGGCCAGCCCTAGGGCCACCTGAGTTTCGCTGCAAGGATGGTACACTCCCCAGTCACCTCTGGTTCTGTCCAGGAGACATCCACGTGATGGGGATCTGAGAGCCCAGACCACGTCTGCCATATGGGCCCCCAGGAACTGTGTGGGGATTCATCTTGCTCCCTGTTAAACACCATTGATTAGCCCAACCCTCACAGCCTCCCCTGGCAGTGAGTTCCACAGGTTAACACAACACCTCAGGGATGTTCCGCTCACCCATCTCAAGATGGATGAGGAAACAGCGAAACTGGGCTTTCAGACGGCCGAAGGCACGCTCCACCTGGTTGCGGGCCTGGTTGAGGCGGTTGTTGAACCATGCCCGGTCGTGGTCTGTCCGCCCTGTGTAGGGACGCATCAAACAGAGCAACAGGGGGTAGGCTGCATCCCCCACAATACATGTGGGCAAGGGCACGTCCCCAACAGTAAATTCCTGCTGGGGGAAGAAAGTGCTCGCCTCTAGCCTGCCAAAGAGGCTGGAGTGTTGGAGAATGCGGGCGTCGTGTGCCCTGTCGGACCAGCCCGCATAAATATCCATGAAGCAGCCACGGTGGTCCATGAGGGCCTGGAGCACGATGGAGAAGTACCCCTTGCGGGTTATGAAATAGGCTGCTCGATGCTCCGGGGCACGGACGGGGATGTGGGTTGCATCCAGGGCTCCCCTGCAGTTGGGGAACCCCAGGACAGTGAAGCTGGTCACTGTAGCCTCCACATCTTGCAGGCAGATGACTCGCTGGAACAGGACATCGTTGATGGCATGGACGACCTGCAGAAGGGTGCACAGAAACACAGGGGAACACGTCACCTAAGGCAGGGTGAGTGCGTGCTCCCTTGGGGGGGTGTCCCCCTGTGATGCCCTCTGTCCTCACACACACCAGGGCCCCCTCACACCATGGGCCCCCTCTCTGGAACGCAGGGGCAAGCCAGGCACCCAGCTCCAGGAACATCTGATTTCGCATCCGAAAGTTCCAGAGCCATTGCTGGTCGTCCCATTGCCCCAGGACCAGCCAGGTCCCACCAGTCGGTACTGGTGTCCAGTCTCCACAAGGGCCTCTCCACGGTGGGGTGTGGATGCCACAGGGACACCACCACTTCCATGGTAGGGGAGTCCAGAGTGACCCGCACCTCGGGGTCCTGGACGATGAGTGCAGCAGCATGGAGCAGCAGCTGCAGGCACTCCAAAATGGCCGGAAGGGGCCAGAGCAGGCACAAGGCCACTGCTGACTCCATGGCACAACAAAAGAGCTGACATCAAAAAAATCAGCAAATGGCACTAAGGCACAAGCAGTGGTGTCCAAGAAGGCAAAGGGCAACCACAACTAGAACTGCTACGGCTGTCAGTCCCTGCAAGAGGTACTAAAGCAAGCAGCAGGAGAAAAACGGCTGTCCAGGGAGATCCCTTTAAACATGTGTCTCAAAGGAGCTCCAGCCCCCGCCCCCGAAAAGGGCTGGTGCCCTTTTGCCCTCTCCAAAGTGGTTCCGGGCTCTTGCTTTTGCGCAACAGCGTCCTGCCAATGTAGACGCTCTCTTGCGCAAAAACGCATCGCTCTGATGATGAGTCCCGGCCAATATAGACGCTCTCTTGCGCTAGTACTTTAACGCAAGAACTCTTGTGCTAAAGAGTTTTTGCACAAGATGACGCCAATGTAGACGTAGCCTCACAGATGGAGGAAAGATGCTTGCATATATTGGCTTAGATGATACATTCCCGTTTATAATTTTTTTAATGTTACTGGTTGAGTGTAGCCAGTATGATCTATTTTCATAATATGGTGGTCAGGTCATAATGGTGTTGTAATGCTTGGCTGTGCCTAATTACCTCTCCCCTGGAAATGCCTTCTGGGAGAGCTTAATATAAAAGCTTTTTTATTTTCTGTTTAAAGCTAAAGAAATGAATAAAGTATTTTTTCTAAAAAAACTCCCTTTAAAACTTGAGAATTATATCCCTGCTGTTGAATAGGTTTAAAAAAAGAATCTAGAAAGCCTCATTATTATAAATGGATTTTTGATAACCAAGTTGGTCCCACCTATTTCTCTTAGGTTTTTAGAGCAATTTTCATGCAACTAACATTTTTATAAAAACCTGTATATGTCTGTCCTCCAGATACATATGATTCCTAATAACAATCCTGATATGGATTGGCCACCTTCAGAGTGTGGGACTATTTTTGTCTCCCTGTCTATTAGACTCCTAGCCATGAATTCATCAAGTCCGCCAATAGCATACTTATATTTTCAGATATTTTGCAGAATAGTTGACAAGTCCCCAATTGCTCTCTCGATTGTGGTATTGATTATATTGCATGAACACAGTGTAAGGACTCAGCATACAAATGTGGGGAAGAAAGTAGAGGAGTGAACAAAGTCTGAATGTGTTAGGGCTAGACTCTATTCAGTTGAAAAAAATTTGACCTCTCTTTCAGACTTATTTTAAAAACACAAAGTACAACAATGCCTCCATCACAGTCTTTGTCCACAAATACTTCATGGTTCTTTAACACCCTGAAACAAAACCACCTTGTGAACACAAATCAATAGAACAAACAGTAACTTTTTGCTTACCAAGGAAACCTCCAATCCAGGCTTCCAACCAGCAAAATTATTGTCTCCCCTGCAGCTATCCCAGCCTCTGTTTAAGATTTGGAGAGTAAGTAGCCTTGGCTGTGTCTAGTTACCTCTCCTCTGGGAGTGCCTTCATGAACTGATTCCAAAAACCCTTGTTAGATCAATCTTAAAAATCCTCACACCACTGTTTGGTCGGCAGGGCTTTCTACTAGGGCCACAACTAAAGTGGTTCTGGGGTTCCTACAGAGGGCACCTGTACTCTCAATCGCACTTCAAAAGACAATAAAAAGTCAAAGCAAAGTCTAAGTGATGGGGTCCTTGCAGATTCCATTTCTCTTAGGCTAGATAAATTTGACAGCAAGGAAAGGCTGAAATCAATGGTGTAAGGCTACCATGTTTTGAGGGGTGTTTTTAATATATGAAGAAAGGAGTTTAAATAGTTTATGGGATATTTCCTGGGGAGTACACATTAATCTAGCATGAGTCTTCTATTTTTGTAATAGAATCAAATAGTCTATGAACTGATTATTTAAGATACTACTTAATACTCATTTCTTGAGTAAAAAAAATCTGTTTTTAAAATGGCAACTTTTCCCTCAGAAAACCTTAAAACTACTCCAGCATTCTGCAGCCTGAATAATCCTGCTCCTATTTTTAGGGCCTTAAACCCCGGCTTCAGCTGTGCTTTGGCAGTTAGAATAAGAAGATTTTGCAAGTGTGGAGGATTAGCCTCCGAGGCAGTTGTATGACAAAGCAATGTACTCAGCACTGATCGCACAGAGGGAGGAAGAAATGTATAATTTATTACATCTTCAGATAAGCTTTTTTTTAAGCTCAGCAAAGACTATCCAAATGACTCCTTTCTGAATGAATGCAGAGCTTGCACCCCTCCAACCACTGCAAAATGTAGATGAAAAGCATTGGCATGTCACCACTGTCATGGAAATGAGACTGCTAAGCATGTCAGCTTGGGTTCAGGCTCATCCTCTGGTATGGAGTTAACCTGCTGAGACCGAAAATCTCCTCTTTTCCTGGATATTGATCTTTACGGTCAGGACACATGCAGCAAATTGCATAACTTTTGATTATTCGACTGTTATACGCTTCCTCTTAAATACCTAACCTGACTGCACAAGGGAACTAGTGCCCTTACATTTTATTACATCAAAACTGCATTGAGGAAATTGTAGCCAGACATAGAACAGAGTCTATAGAAATGGTGAGGCCATGGGAGATATCAGGGAGGGGGGATTTGATAGCAGCCTTTAACTTCCTGAAGGGAGCTTCCCAAGAGGATGGAGAGAGGCTGTTCTCAGTAGTGACAGATGGTAGAACAAGGAGCAATGGTCTCAAGTTGTGGTGAGAGAGGTCCAGGTTGGATATTAGGAAAAACTATTTCACTAGGAGGGTGGTTAAGCACTGGAATGGGTTACCTAGGGAAGTAGTGGAGCCTCTGTCCATAGAGGTGTTTAAGTCTTGGCTTGACAAAGCCCTGGCCAGGTTGATTTAGTTGGGATTGGTCCTGCCTAGAGCAGGGGGCTGGACTTGATGACATTCTGAGGTCTCTTCCAGTTCTATGATTCTATGATCAGTGAAAGTGAGAGGTAAGAATATAGTTATTGTCATTGAGAGAACACTCACATGTAGATGGCTCAGTCATTAAATTGATTCTAGATAAACATCTTCATTCCATTAAAAACAGTTTTGAGATCACAATACAGACTTGAGAGTATAATGCAAAAAAGTATCAATGGACAGTCATTCAGATTTCTACTTGGCCCTGCTCTCACCCCCTTTTGTGTTCACTTCCTGCAGATGTTTCAGTGATCTAGTTTCACTGGCACAAAGATTCACAGGTAGTGAATTTCAATGTCAAATGCTTAAGTGTTCAGAGAAATTGGGGCCAACTCTCTGTTTCCCTATATGATATTCTATGGCACAGAGAGGCAGACACAACAGCCCACATGGAAATACCCCAATTAGAGTAGAGCTGGAGTACTTGAGTTGTCCCCTGCTGTATCCTGGTTCTTCTCATCTTACAGAGAATTCTTAGGGGGTGATGTTAGATATCTTGAGGCTGCTCTAAATAATGCTAGCTTCCAGGGGCCCCAATGGACCAATACAGCAGCCAGGAGTTACGGCAGAAAAAGTCCTAGACAGGTTTTCTTTTCTCAGCTATGTTCCTAAGCTAGCCACAGGGAGCAGCAGATTTCATAAAAGCCAGTTCACTAACTTTCTGCCACCCTCACTATTCCTACACTAGGGCGATCTTTCTATAGTTTTGCTTGCTTAAGGACTACATTGTACCTGCAGTTTGGTGCAAAGTGGCCCAAACATGGGAGAATCTGAGTAATGTTGATTGGTGCTCTCTCAATCATAAGCTTCCTGAATGGGTCTTCTGATTAAAAAAATTTACATCGTTTGGTAGGTATGCCTAGGTAGAACTCATGCTGATTTACAAAGATATTTTGGTGACTGAAGATATAGAGCGGTACCTAGTAATATTTACAAAATCAGTTAAGTGGATTAGTGCCTAACTCCTGTTGAAATCAATTTATATTAGGTACCTACCTACTTTGGTGGCTATGAAAATCCCCATAAGTGTCCATCTGCATCTGTAGCCACCGTATATACCTTTTGAAAAGCTGGCTCCTAATGCATACCTCCACTAGGCCATAAATGCACCATTAAAAATCTTTTTTATCTTGAGAAACTGTTATCAAATCATGTTAGTATGAATTTGTCCTTTTCCTTAGAACAACTGCAGCTAATTGCATACACTGATGATGGGACTTTTGATTCACAGCTGCATTCCTCCAGTGTTACACCTGTGTCAGGTCCACAATAATTTCAGTGTGTTTAGTTCTTATACCACTACAACTACATAAAAAGTTGCCTGGAAGAGTCACATCATTGTCACAGACCATATTTCTGGTGTAATTCTTTGCCTTCCACCAGAACATGGCAGCAGTTTTTCCATTAACCAATGCCTATGATCATATGCATTAGAAATTGAAAGGCAATCTAGATTTACCACATAATCTTCTATATTAGGTTTTTTTTTTATTCACAGGATGCTTCAATTTAATCTTTTCCAAGATAATATAATTTATTTTTTGGATTCCACTTAGATTTATCAATGGAGCAAGTGCCCATTGTTAATCCTTATGACTTCAGGTCTGTTCACCTGCAATATATACATCGGCTGCCCTCAAAAATACATTTATCTTTCTTTTAAATCTGTCAAGAAGAAACTAATCTTCAGATCATTCTCCATGTCACACTATTTAGTTGTGTGCTTACAGACTCTAAAACCATTGAGAAGCATTTCTTGTTTTTATGTCATTTTCTATTAGAGGAGGTTTGTTTTATGGCCAATGATTTTAATTGGTTTTCAGGTGGAATGAGTGAGCCAGTTTGTATGAAGTAAAAACTGAGCTGACCTTCAGGCCAGGACTGGAACCAAATTAGTGTCAATGCTTTACAAAATCTTTAAAAAGACAAAAATCTTGTGCTTCTGAATTGTAGAAAGACAAAAAAATCTCACAAGGAAAAATCTCACAACCAGGGGAGTTCAGAAGCTTATGATATGTTCAGATGCACATGGAGACAGAGTTGGATTCTGGGCTTTTTTTAAGTTTTCTTATCACTAGTTATATGAGTAATGGACTTTGTGTTCTTAAACATGAGTTTCTGAAAATTTTACTATGATGTGACTATGTAATTATTTGTGGAATGTGAGAACCTGCCTTTTTCCCCTCATTCACAGCCTAACTGACGTATGTCAAGTGGAGTCTGCTTTTAAGTGAAGTTACATGAAAATTATATGCAGTCCACATTTCTTAAATAATTTACATAAAGGTCACTGATTCTGCTCCCAGTAAAGTCAGTGCGAGCAGGATCAGGCCTCAAATTAGTACTCAAATGAGTGCTGGTAGAGGTTGTGCTGAGAGTGGAGACAACTGCTAAATGGAATAGTGAAAGACAAAGCCAAAAGAATAATGCTCTCAAAGAATGTTAATACATGAACTCTAAGAAGAGACAATGGCCCTGGGACTCCTCCAATTTGTATTGGAGTAAACTTGGAATAACTCCAATAAAGACAATAGTAGAGATTATCACAAATTTTCCAACAGAATATTTCTCCATTAGAAAATTCCATTTAATCAAATCTGAAGCTTCCCATGGGAATGTATCAATATTGAAATAAAGTGGTTCATTAAGATGGACCGCACTTTGGGACAAGCCGGAAAAAAGCGTCTAGACTGGTCCGATCCTCCGGAATAAAGCCCTATTCCAGAGGATCTCTTACTCCTTTGAAGTAGGAATAAGAGATCCTCCGGAATAGGGCTTTATTCTGGAGGACCGGGCCAGTCTAGACGCTTTTTTCCGGCTTTTCGCAAAGCCGGAAAAAAAGTGGCGGCCATGTTTATTTAAATCCCGCGGGGGATATTTAAATCCCCCGCGGATTTCCCTATTCCCACTTTCAAAATTAGCATGCCCCTTCCAAAGAAGGGGCCAGTGTAGACGTAGCCATTGTATCTTGCTTACAACACACCTGTAAATGCATCCTAGAATCATGTTTGGTTTTTTTGGAACAGTGTCACACTGTTGACTCATAGGGTATGTCCACACTACAAAGTTAATTCGAACTAACAGATGTTAGTTCGAATTAACTTTGATAGGCACTACACAGGCAAACCACTAGTTTGAACTTAATTCGAACTAGCGGAGCACTGAATTCGAACTAGGTAAACCTCATTCTACAAGGACTAACGCCTAGTTCAAATTAAGTAGTTCGAATTAAGGGCTGTGTAGCCACTTAATTCGAACTAGTGGTAGGCTAGCCCTCCCCAGCTTTCCCTGGTGGCCACTCTGGGCACCACCAGGGAAACTCGTCTGCCCCCCTCCCGGCCCCGGAGCCCTTAAAGGGGCACGGTATGGTTACGGTGCCTGTGCCAGGTGCAAGCCTGCCAGCACCCAGCCAGCAGACCCTGCACCTGGCACGGCACAAACCAGCCACCCGCTGCCACCGAGCCCTCCGCCTCTTCCCGGGACCAGGCTGGTGGCTCCCGGGAGCCTGCCCAGGTCCGCAAGAGGCAGGCGCCCACCTGGTCTAGTGCGGAGATCGTGGACCTCATCCACGACCTCCGCACTAGGCACAAGAAAGTGGCCACCCAGGAGCAGGTTTGCATGAAAATCAGGGTGGTCCAGTGAGACCCCCGACCCTGAGCCCTGAGCTTAGAACATAAGAACAGTCATAATGGGTCAGACCAAAGGTCCATCTAGCCCAGTAGCCTGTCTGCCGACAGCGGCCAACACTAGGGACCCTGGAGGAGATGGACCGAAGACAATGACCAAGCCATTTGTCTCGTGCCATCCATCTCCAGCCTTCCACAAACAGAGGCCAGGGACACCATTTCTACCCCCTGGCTAATACCACTCCATGGACCCAACCTCCATGAATTGATTTAACTTTTCTTTAAACTCTGTTCTAGTTCTAGCCTTCACAGCCTCCTGCAGCAAGGAGTTCCACAGGTTGACTATTTGCTTTGTGAAGAAGAACTTTCTGTTATTAGTTTGAAGCCTGCTACCCATTCATTTCATTTGGTGTCCTCTAGTCCTTCTATTATGGGAACTAATGAAGAACTTTTTTTATGCACCCTCTCCACACCACTCGTGCTTTTATAGACCTCTATCATATCCCCGCTCAGTCTCCTCTTTTCCAAGCTGAAAAGTCCCAGTCTCTTTAGCCTCTCATCATATGGGACCTGTTCCAAACCCCTGATCATTTTAGTTGCCCTCCCCTCTCCCAGCCTCTCTCTTCCCCTCTCCCACCTCCTTTTTCCAGTCTCCCTGAGTTTTGTTCAATAAAGAGAGTTTCTATTTTGAACACACGTGTCCTTTATTTTGTACATCAGGAAGGGGGGCTTAGGGAGGGGTAAGTGGAAGGAGGTGAGGGAGGAATGGGGTACGAGCCTCCGATGGGGAGGACTGTGGTTGCTCTGTGGGCTCCTCGGGGTGGAAGCTCTCCTGCAGCCCCCCGATTGACCCCCCTCCCAAATGGCAGCCTGCGGCAAGTGCAGCCGGTATGATGGCCGAGTGCTGTGATGTGCCAAGTGTGGGCACTAGTGCACTCCAAGCCAGGACTGCTTTGCAAGCGGGGAACCTCTGAGAACTCTCTGTCCGGGGTGGGGGTCGGGTCCCTTTAAGCACAGCCGTCGGCTAGCCTGAGACAGCAGCTCCACGCTCTAATTCCTAATCTGATGCCCTGCCGGCACTGCTTCCGGCCAGCCTTAACCTCAGTTCAGGGTCCACTCAATGTGGACATGCTAGTTCGAATTAGCAAAATACTAATTCGAACAAGTTTTTAGTTCTAGATGCATTTTTTCAAATTAGCTTAGTTTGAATTAACTAATTCGAATTAAGTTAGTTCGAATTAGTGCTGTAGTGTAGACATACCCATATTTAGCTTGTGGTCCACTCTGAGACCTAGATTCCTTTCTGCAGTACTCTTTCCTAGACAGTCATTTCCCATTCTGTAAGTGTGAGACTGATTGTTCCTGCCTAAGTGGAGTACTTTGCATTTGTCTTTATTAAATTTCATCCTATTTACTTCAGACCATTTCTCTAGTTTGTCCACTGATTTCGGACAGTAGAACGTCTGTGCTTTTCCACAAAATCAAGCGGCTAGAGTAGACTTGCCAGTCTAGATGCAGCGCTCATGTAATGAGGCTTACAGGAGTTGGAGTAAGAAGTCCTTCAGCTTGACAGTATTTCAATATTATTTTGAAATAACTGCCTGCTGTGTAGACACGGACTAAGTTATTTTTAAATAACACTAGTTATTTCAAAATAATGTTGCTGTGTAGACGTGTCCTTTGGCTGGCCAGAGTTTTTGAAAACTGTTTTGGTTGAAGAATGACCTTTCCGCCCTTCCCACCAATTCAGAGATTTCAGGAAATTTTTTGTTTTCATGACAAAACAGAAAGAGGAAATAATTAGTTTTCTTTGAGCATTTGGATTTTTACTTTTCAGTTCTTTGGTTGATCATCTTTCCATTCCCCTCATTTCACTTCTTTTTCATCTCCCTAAATTTCTATTTCAGTGACAAAATGGGAGACAATACGGGGAAATAGTTAAAAAAATAATTTATTGGGAAAGGAAAATTGTTTTACATTTTTCAACCAGCAGTCCCATTTCCTTGCCTTAAAAGTTACAGAAGAGTTATAGCTGTAGAAAAAAAAAAAGCTTGTAGGGAAAATAGGATAGAAGGACAAAGATGGGTGAAGGAATAAAATAATCAGATATGGAATTGAGAAATAAAGTTAATCTCTTTATTTTAATTGCATTATGGGGGAAACGTTAGTTCCACTATAGTTATAGTTCAACAGTGCTTTCCATTCAAAGGATGACTTTTCAAGTGTTCATATGCATAATTCCCAGTGGTTATTGCTGACTCTAGAGGGGAGCAGTTAAAATTACATTTATATATTAACTCTTTATTTCCTGGTTTTCAGAAGTGCAATTGTAATCAGTCTCCACAGTCTAGAAAAGCATGAAGTGCCACAGCTTTGCTCTCCATTAACAAAGTTTTGGGCATATAATCATATTTGTATATATGTAAATATATTTCTATTATGTAATAATATTATATTTATTTGTATGTGTGTAAATTTCAGACTGAAAATTATTAATGGACCCATATAAAAGAAATGATGATCTCCTGCCCTCCTCTTTTCTTACCCCCATCAGAAATTGTAGAAAGCCACAATACTCTGCTAATTTCATGCCAAATAATGAACTTTCCTTTTCCTCAGTGACTAATTTGTCCTACAAGTCACTGGAATAGAACACTTACCCAACAATTATAAACTCATTTGAATAGTCAAGCTACTTCACAAGCTTATGTTCTAAGCAAGACCTTTGTAAAGAATAATACTGTGCAACACTGACAGTTCTTTCAGATGGAACGTTAGTGGGAGGAAATGCCAAACATTTTACTGCCAAATTTGTGAGTTCTGGTCACATTATCCTGGTGTTTTGCCAGTATAATAGAGGATCAGTTGTAAAATTTTACATAGGCTCAGTTCCATAATCATTAACTGCATTAACAGCAAAGAAAACATAATGGTCTGAAACTACCTAGTTTCAAATGCCAAGCTAAGCCTACATGCTGCCTACAAATGAGGCTGAAGATTCATTATTTTTGGCATGACTATCACTATCATTACTGGCTGCAATAAGAACAGCATTGCTGCTACATAGAAAATGTACAACTGGAAATTAGAATATTATTGCATGACATTTGCTGAGTAAAATTTTAGACCAATGTACAGTGACTCAGATATTTAGGAAAGCGATGGTTACTTATTTTTTTGAGTGGTCCTGCGTAATCACATTCCTTGGATTGTATTGAGTGCAGCCTAATGGTAGAATGTCTCCAAGGAATGTCTCTAGGAAGATCTCTTCTGCAAAAACTTCTTGCGCAAAAGTGCGTCCACACTTCAAAGCGCGTTGCAAAAGTAATGTGCCCTTGCATAAGAGAGCATCCACACTGCATGGACCCTCTTGCGCAAGAATGTTCTGATTGCCATTCACACAATGGCCATCAGAGCACCTGTGCTTTTTGTGATAGGCTCTTTTTGCACAAGAATATCCTGTTGAGTGTCCACACACACCTTTTTGCACAAGAACTCTATGCCTCATAGAAGGAGGTATACCTACACTGCAAAAAGCCCTCGGTTCTGTCAATTGACTGTAGATTTTCTTGTGCAAAAATACACTTGAGGTGTGGACGCTCTGCAGGTTTTTGTGCAAAAATGGCTGGTTTTGTGCAAACACCCTGTAGTGTAGGCATAGCATTAGTGTTCCTAAATGTCTTGTGGAGAATAGCTATAAAAAAGAATGTGGTGCCCTCTACCACCTCTGTCCCTTCCACCACTGTCCCACACAAACTGCTATAGGACTCTGAGGAAGAGGGGAACTTGGGCCAGGAATGTGACTATGCAGAGTCAACTTAAAGAACTCTGGCTGCAAGTAAGTAGCTTGTCATTCCTTCTGCAAGTAGCTCTGCCTATATAGTTTGATAAACAGTCCCCAATAGGCAGGAGTTGAGAAAAAGAGTCCCAATTAAATGAGGAGTGAAGCACAGCTCTGTTGAATGCTGCATCCAGGCTAGATGTCAAATCTAATACATAATGCTTAACAAATGTATGCAGTGACTTCCATATAGCAGCTTTACAGCATTCCCAAAGTGGAAAAATGCTAAGTTAAGCAAAGGCTGTTGCTTTTGATCTAATACAATGATGTCCAAACTTCTCCTCTCAGGTCCCTCCTTACCAGTAATAGACTCTCTCCATGCACCCCTCCATTATTAAACAGTTGGCTTAGCAGAGGAAGTTGTGCTGAAAGCGGAGGTCGGGGGCTGAACTGAGGGAGGGGGAGGAGCTAGGGCTAGAGGCAGAGCTTACTCTGGGGCCGAGAGGGAATGAAGGCAGAGCTGGGCTGGGGGTGGTGCAGGAAGTGCAATGGAGCTGTGACTGGGGCCAGAACAAGATTGGGGTGGAGCACAATTGTGGCTGGGATCGGAGCTGGTCTGGGGGCAAAGAGAGGCTGACACGGGGGGCTAACATACTTGCTGGGCTCCTGGACAATGTGGGGAGGGGGTGCCTCCATATTCTCAGTAGGGCCGGGGCCTTGGGGAAGCCAGCCTTCAGTGCATTCTGAAACATGCTGCATTGGTCCCTTCACCCTCAACAGCTGCCTGGAGGAAGCCACATGGTGCTCCAGTGGAGATATAAAAGGGACTAGTGCTCTAATCACTGCTGCTCATGGGGTAGCAACAGCAGCAGCTGGGAGCCTTGGCCTCTTGAATCCCAGGGCCCCAGAACAAAGGGCAACCAGTCCCTTTGTTATCAGTGGACCTTAGGATAGGGCCTGGGCCTGCTGACAATGCACACCACAGTTTTAGGAGCAATGCTCTAATCAATTGTGATTTTATTCCCTTAGCTACAGAAATTGCAGCTAATTTGAAACACTCAAGGATACGCTATTTCATCCAACTAGAAATAATTTGAGAGGATACATAGTGACTTGTGGCTCTTAACATAGGAAACAAACAATGATGAACTTGCCAAAATCCTGAATTTTATTTCGATAATATGCTAGAATCCTCACAGCAGCTCTAATTAATTATATGGAGTAGATTCCCTTGTATTTGCATATGCCCTAGGTAAGAACATTGGTAAATTTATGGTCTGATTGATAAAAACCCAGACATTATTTCTGGCAACAATCTGGGATCAGGTAGAAAGACTACTTAATCTTTATGAAAAATAGTAAGAAGCAGTGCTGCCATCAATGCATGTAGTTTACTCACCCATAAAAAC
Source organism: Pelodiscus sinensis (assembly GCF_049634645.1). NCBI lineage: Eukaryota > Metazoa > Chordata > Testudines > Trionychidae > Pelodiscus > Pelodiscus sinensis. The sequence goes on from NC_134711.1 coordinate 78,080,491, forward strand.
CATAATTGACATGATAGCAATAATTAATGTAGTCTTAACAGACATATACAACAAAGATCTTTCCACCAATGGCAAGAAAGGAGATTTCATAAATTGATACTAAAACAAAATTAGATTGCATGCTGCAACAGGATTTCATAGATGAGGACACACATCAAATAACCCTTTTAAAGTTCTTACCCACACAAAAGTAATTACTATCCATCAAAACATGATAAAGATAAAGCAGATAAAGCTACCAAATAAATGCTTAACCTCTATAACAGTAAATATATCAAATATTCCAAAACACAAGCATTAGAAGTTCAGTGCAGTGACTCACTGTTCTGACTTGTTCTGGATCCAAGAGTCACAACATGTCCCTTTAAAAGTAACATTACCTTGGTGATTTGTTCTAGAATTTAAAAAAGCCAAACCTTTTTGAACCTCTGCAGGACAGGATGGTTCAATGTTAGTACTGACAACCCAGTCTGTCAGATGAAGAGATTGAGGATCTGAATGAAAAATGTTGCCATGGTGCTCAGTCAATAGATTCACAGAGAAGGGAAGCAGTTTGAACTGACATAGCACTGTCCACACTGGCTGTTTGTCTGTGTAACTTCTGTTGCTCAGAAGTGTATTTTTTCACGCTCCCGAGTGACAAAGGTTATTCCAGCGCAAGCGCTAGTGTAGTCAGTGAAGCTACTCTGCCTTTTTTAAGGCTGGCTAGTCTTGCAAGTCTAAAGGCTGGATGGATAGATATAATTGCTACTGTAATCACCACTGAGTGGATTTTCACCTCGGACCTCTGAAACTTAGTATAGGAGCCTCTACCCTTTGAGCTAATAGCTAACTGGCTCTCAGTCCATGCTGTAGAGGTCTCTTGTTCTTATCTGTTGCTGTGGTCTAGGTGCCATTGCATGGGACTGTGCACCACACTAGGTGTGTGGGTTACACTACTTCAATGAAATTCAAATTTATTTCCATGTGTACTTATGATTCGTGTGTATACACATGCCATTATTTAGATTGCTTAGGATTTTTCTCAATGCCTAGATTGTGGACTTATTCATTAGTTCACATAGCAAGGCATATATATAGGCAGCAGATAGTTTTGTTAAACTGTAGAAATACTACATAACAATGAGCCCAAATGATGAAGTATGGATCTAGAGTTGGGTAAAAATCCACACCTTCCCATAGTACAAGTTGATCTGGATGTGGCACTCTGTCCATTACTGAGGGAGGCTTGAATCATCAAACTTGGAACTGGATTTCAACACATCTAAACTAAGGGGCCCCATCTCTATTTATATTATTATTATTATTATTATTATTATTATTATTATTATTATTATTATTATTATTATTATTATTATATTGGTAGAATGAGGTTTGCAGAAGTTGGAATAAGCCATCCGTTATTTTAAAATTACGTTGAAATAATGGAATTGCTGTGAAGACACTTGCATAATTATTTCGGAATAACGGCCGTTATTCCTAAATATCTTTGCTGTGTAGATGTACCCTTGGAGAGTAGTTGCCAAAGGAGCCAGATTCCCCATGACTGTTCCCAAACTGGGAGATTGTTGCAGGCCCCTCTGGAGCTGATGACTGGCCCAAGCTGCTGAAATCCCCTGCTAACCAAGGCACAGAAATGGTGCCAGAACTGCCACAGGCCTTTTACTCTATGGACTCAGAGGACCCACTATAGATCCAAGTACCACCAGAGTGGGTGCTCAGAAGTGGTGCAGGGATGTGCGATCCTAGTCTGGCTGTGTTGTTGTCAGAGGTCCAGTCAGCGTGTTCTGGTCCAGATTCTGCTGATGCAGGGGGGAGACCACTCTGTCACTGGCAGGGCCCTGAGCCAGGACACAGTGGAGCATATGGGTCTCCATCCTCCATGCCACCCTAAATGCTGGAGTTGGCAGTTCCCTCCCCTCCCCCACGCCGGGCATTTGTTGCCAATCCACTGAAGCTAGCATGCCCAACCTCCATGTCAGTTGGCCCTGCATGCAGACCCAAGCCACTGACCCTTTGCTACCCCAGCCTGATTAAGAGCTGGGGCTACTGATTCTTAGTTTGCCTTTTTTCCCTGAATACAGGCCTAAAACTTGGGCTCCTTGCCCCGCCTGGACTGCGGGCAGGGGCTAGAGCTGTTTGCTCCTCTGCCCAACTGTAGTCTAGTGATCCTGACAGCTCTGCCTATCGCTCACCGATTTCCCCTAACCGCGAGCGATGCCTCACAGTCGTAGTGAGGCACAATGGCCTCCCACTGACCCAGAAGCAGAGGGGTCCCCACTAATACATTACAGGGTTTTATCATGGGACGTGTTAGGCAATCTTAATAGTAGGTGATTCAACCAACCCCATTTATAATGTATTAGTCCCCAAAGGGAAACTTAGTCTGTTTGTGGCAATCAGATACTCATGTTTACAGTATTTCTCCCCTTATGAATTATTTTTAAGCATCATAGAAGTTCCAGCAGGACTATTACCCCCTACATCTTACTATAGTAACCTTGTGTAGTGCTCATTGTACTTACAAGGTATACCTGCCTTTAAAGCAAATTGCAACTACGTTGTACACTCTTTAGGGCTTTTCAACACCTGAGCTGTGTCTACACTGGGCCACTTATTCTGGAAAAGCAGCCGCTTTTCTGGAATAACTTGAAAGCTGTCTACACTGGCCGCTTGCTTTTCCGGAAAAGCAATGACGATCTACTGTAAAATTGTCAGTGCTTTTCTGGAAAAACTATGCTGCTCCCGTTTGGGCAAAAGTCCTTTTCCGGAAAAACTATTCCGGAAAAGGGCCAGTGTAGACAGCACATAGTCTTTTCCGCAAAAAAGCCCCGCTCGCGAAAATGACAATCAAGGCTTTTTTTCTGGAAAAGCGCGTCTACATTGGCCACGGACGCTTTTCCGGAAAAAGTGCTTTTCCGGAAAAGCATCCTGCCAATGTAGACACGCTTTTTCCGGAAATACTTATAACGGAAAACTGTTCCGTTTTAAGCATTTCCAGAAAAGGGTGCCAGTGTAGACGTAGCCCTAGTGTAATGTCAGCCCTATATATAAAAATATATATAGCTTGTGATATCAAATGTGATCTCAACTACATGCTCTGTTCTCCAGAGAAGCCTCATTGCTGGTTCTTTGAAGAGTTTTTTTTTTTTACATTCTCCAGTCAAGTTCCTCTGGAATGATGGCAGGTACACAAATGGAAGGTCTGCAGTTGGGAAAAAGGCAGCATGCACCAAAGGATAACTTTATGGGTATACACAGTGTAGGAGTTTGTCTTTGAAATGCAGAAGTAGCCAAATAATTAACAAAGAAAAGACTAGAGTCAAGTGGTTAAATGCAACGTGAGTGCAAATGCTTTTCTCTGCTTAAAAAACAACACGGTCTTTTGATTAATATGAGCAAACCCTAGTGTGTGTGACAGCTTCAATCAACATTTTTCCAGGGAGTAAGAATACATTAGTTTAGGTCAATATCTGCACTCCCATAGGACAGAATTACCTAACCGTCTTTGTCTGGTAATGAGAATGACATTGTTAGCCTCCAGGGAATTGACGTCACAGAACTAAACAACTCAGGAAGAGCTGTGTGTGAGTGAACCAGCACAGAATTCCAAGGGTATTGACTGATTCAGCTGATGGACCCTACACTGATATTACTATACACACATTCGAATGTGCCGGAAGCTGCAGCTGATAGGAAAGCAAGCACATTTCACAAGAATTTTTAGGGGATAGAAGCAATATTAAGCTACTCATCTGAAAGAAAGCTATTGAATTATGGAATGGGGTTTGAATAAATGTTACTGTGGTCTGTTCAGATTTTGAGCGTATGTGTGTGATGCATATGTGTTTGTATATATGCATGCTGTGGCAAGTATTGTTTTCTAGATATAACAAATAGTAAAATGTTGGGCTAACACTTTCCCTCTGCTTCCTGCTACCCACTGAGAGACATAAAGGTTTGGGTCTTCAAAGTACCATTACAGGAAATTTGTGCTGCTAATTATCAAAGCCATGAATAAGATCCCTTGTATTATCAGCATTAGCGTGGTGAGCCAGAATGGCATCTCCCACTACCAAATATAGAATGAAAGCCAATCATTTGTCACATGCAAGAACATTCAGTTTATTTTATTAGGGAAAGAGCAGAGTGCTTATCGGTGTGATTATGGAATTGAGTGGTGTTTTTTTTGTTTTGTTTTGTGGATTACGTGAAAGTAATTCTGTCTATTGTATTTTCTTAATTAAAAGAGCAGTTCAGTCAATATAGCTGTAGCAAAGCCAAGGCATGTCTGAGCTCATTAAAGCATAGTTTGCACACTGACATTGATTAAAGCCCTGCTGCCGTGGCTGCTGCATCTCCATTTATTTTCTATTTGACGCCAGGTTGCCTCGCCTGGGCTGTCAGTTAGATGAAACAGAGCTAGTATGTGAAGCAGCAGCATAGTGATAAGAGAAAATATTTCTGACAAGGAGCCAGGCAGTACTTGGTACTGATACCTGGAAATTGTTTCACTTGGTTTGTGGAGGTGCCTCATTTATTATATATTAGGTCTGGATTTCCAGCTTTTGGCATCTCCCCTTTCCTCTCTCAAAATGGCACCTTTTCCCCTCTGCAGCTTCCCTAGGGAGGAATCATATGCATTACATAAAAGTCATCTACAATTTCTCCTGTCAACAATCCATCCCTTCAAAAGCGTTAGAGACAGGGCCACCTCAGACTCCATCTCTCATTCACAAGCCAATAGTGTAAAAAGGAAAAAAAAATTGTACAAAGCCGAGCCTCCTATTGCGGACATGGCAGACTCTTACCCCTCTGCTGTACTGAGTTCACTCCCGTGGGCGGATGGGAAATGTTGAGGCCGGTGGGTGCTGGGTAGGTGGGCAGGCTGACCCCATTTAGCTTCCTTTTGTCAGAATGACTGCTGTAAGAAAAGCGCCATTGAAACAGGTGCGTTTTGATGTGACATTTTGTTAGCTTTTTTTCTCTCCCAGTTTCTGGACTGCACACACAGTAATCAGAGATATGGAATGTGTATATGTCAGTGAGCCAGTTCTGATGCAGTTATTTTGAATGGATTTTATAACGTTATTCATAGAAAGTCTCTTTTTCTTATCGTAAGGCCCATATTCCCAACAAAATACTGTGAGCAATATAAATGGGAACATCAACAAATGGCCTGCAAATAGCGATCATCTTATCACAAAGCCAGCCCTAAACTGAACTGTAGAATTTGTACAAATTCATAGTGGATGGTTCTCATCCGTTCCCATTTTGGAATGTTTCTCCCCTCCAACTGGGATCTAGCCAGGTTCTCCCTTTTATTTACCAGTATGAGAAAGACCAAGAGGTCATGCCTATAAATTCCTGTTGCCACTCCATAGGGATCACACCAACTGTAGTGGGTTCTACAATTCACCTCCTTACACTGTGACAGGATTGGTTTAATTTGCCCAATGTTCTTGCAAAGGTTTGAAAATTAACTAGCTACCTAAGATATATGTATATGCTGGGAGAAGGGGAAAGATCACATTCTTGTGTTTTATACATGCTTATTTCTGGAATCTGAAAGCTACAAATTAGAGAGGTAGTGTGGTGCACTTTAAAGATATTGGCATGGGACTCAGGAAACTGTGGTTCTATTCTTTGCTCTATTGTTATTCTGGGCAAATAACTTCATCTATGTTTCCACTCCCATCTTTTGTCTGCCCTGTAGTAGAGAGTTCCTACCCCTGCAGTTAATAGTGTCTAAGAATGGATGAAATCTTGGTGCCACTGATTTTAAGATATCCATTCATTTCAGTGAGGCCAGAATTTTACCCTATGTATTCATAGTGTCTAGCACAGTATGCCCCTGATCACAGTTGGAATGTCTAGATGCTACTGTAATAATCATAAAAATAGAGTGTCAACAACTAGATTTCACTAGATCCTCATGAATGAGAATTGTAGCAATGCACACCCTCACCTAGCATCACCCCCCCCCCCCCCCGCTTCAATTTCCTTTATCTCATTGTTCAGTGTAGTTTGAATTAAGGATGTAATAGTATAGTCAATTAACTGATTAACCGATAAGCAAAAGCTTATAGGTTAATGCTATAGACTACACACATTACCCCTCTTCCCCCCGCCAGTAATTTTTTTAACAGGCTGGCCAGAAGCCCCGCTCAGTCCTGGCTCACGCTGGATCTGGGACTTACCCCTGCTGTGGCTCTGCATTTAAAGTGTATTAGGAGACAGGCAGGCAGGCAGGCAGGCAGCCCAGCTCAGTTATAGCTTGCACCAGGTCCGGGAGTCTCCCGAGACAGGGGCTGCTGCCACCGCGTGCCACTGCCTCTTTATCAGAAGAAGCAGCACAGGGCGACAGGCAGCTGGTTCATGAGGGGAGCTGTTTTTTAAACTGGCTCCCTTTGCAACCCAGCTCCCGCCAGACACCCTGTGTGGTGGAGGCAACAGTGTGGAGCAGTAGGGGGATCCTTGGGAGTGAGGCCGGAGCACACTGGCTGCTGGCCCTGCCCCTGGAGGCTATAGAATAGTTGAGTAACCGACAAAAATTTATTAGGTTACTCAACTATTCAACATCCTTACTTTGAATGCTGAGGTGACTCTGTTCACCTCACATAAAAGCCCTTACCCTTTCTGAGCACAACTAAGAGTATGTCTAAACTACATGGCTCTGTCGACGTAGCCATGTAGATTTGTTGCTCTGGCAAAGGCAAATGAAGCTGCGATTTAAATGACCGCGGCTTCATTTAAATTTACATGGCTGCCGCGCTGAGCCGACAAACAGCTGATCTGAGCCGACAAACAGCTGATCAGCTGTTTGTCGGCTCAGCGCGCTAGTCTGGACGCTCCCCTGCCGACATCAAAGCCCTTTGTCGGCAGCCCCGGTAAACCTCATCCCACGAGGAATAATGGGGCTGCCGACAAAGGGCTTTGATGTCGGCAGGGGAGCGTCCAGACTAGCGCGCTGAGCGGACAAACAGCTGATCAGCTGTTTGTCCGCTCAGCGCGGCAGCCATATAAATTTAAATGAAACCGCTATCATTTAAATCGCGGCTTCATTTGCCTTTGCCTATGTGTCTAATCTACATGCCTCTGACGACAGAGGCATGTAGTCTAGACACAGCCTAAGAGTCCAGCACATTCCTCCCAAAGATCTGACCTGCTCACCAATGCTCTCTTCTGCATTTCTCCTGGGCCCTGCTATATGCTACTGAGCTCTACTCAGGCCCTTTGTTTTTCCCTTGTTAGCTGGGGTTACTTTACACTCCCCCCTTTTCAGGTGATAATATCAATATTTCCTTAATAGCAAGACGTTGCTGTACTTCCTCACAGGGTTGTAGCAAAGGTAAAACCCATTCCCACCCTTCACTATGAGTCCCGAGACCTAGTAACCTGAAGAATTGAGCTATCCCAAACTTCCCTGTCTTCTTCCCAAGGCTTCTTACTATACTCCCCCTCTCATTTCTGTTCTTCCTATAGAGCATCAACTTCCCGGAGTCTTTCTCTGTCTTGTACCCAACAGGCCTGGTTTTAGTCACTTGTCCCTTTGTCACTCATGTGGGGAGATGAGCTAACTCTGCACAGGTGGAGTTGAGTTCTAGCCCCCTTAAAGGGCAAGCACCATGTGAGAAGCTCCTTCTCAGTAACATTTGTAGCTTGAAGAAAAAGACTGCTAGACAATCCATCTAGGAGTTACTTGTTACTCGTTCAGCATTTGTGGGGCTGTGACATTAAGTATGTCAAAACTGTCTTTTTCATTCCCAAATTAGGATGTCTACCTTGTGAGAAAGATGATTGAAACTACTGCCAGGCTAAGAAATTGCATGTTACAAGTTACATGGGCAACAAAAATAAGAGTTTTGGAACGGGTCTCATAAGAGGAGAGATTAAAGAGACTGGGACTTTTCAGCTTAGAAAAGAGGAGACTAAGGAGGGACATGATAGAGGTCTATAAAATCATGACAGATGTGGAAAAAGTGAATAAGGAAAAGTTATTTACTTGTTCCCATAACATAAGAACTAGGCATCACCAAATGAAATTACAGTAATAGGCAGCAAGTTTAAAACAAAAGGAAGTTTTTCTTCATGCAACTCACAGTCAGCCAGTGAAACTCCTTGACAGAGAATGTCGTGAAGACCAGAACTTTAAGAGGGTTCAAAAAAGAACTAGATAAATTCATGGAGGTTAGGTCATCGATGGCTATTAGCCAGGATGGGTAGGAATGGTGCTTGTAGCTTCTCTTTGTCAGAGGCTGGAAATAGGTGACAGGGGAGGGATGATGTGAGGATTACCTGTTCTGTTCACTCCCTCTGGGGCATCTGGCATTGGCCACGGTTGGAAGACAGGATACTGGGCTAGATGTATCTTTGGTCTGACTCAGTATGGTCGTTCTTATGTGCTTAGCATATTAAGCTTAGCTGGCATGTTTCATTTTGTTTGTCTTAATAACTTACTTTGATCTGTCTGGTATCACTTGCAACTACTTAAATCCTACTTTTTGAATTTATTATATTAATTTTTGTATCAATAATTGTTACTGGGCGTGGGACAGCTGTGCATATCTCCCTTTCATTGATAAAGGGGCAAACTTATGATCTTGCTCTCGATAAAAATTTTATCCAGAGTAAGACAGATTTATCTGGGGTTTTGCTTCCATTGAGGCTGTGCACATGAGTGCTGTATTAAGTCCCCTTGACTGAACCTTCCCAGAACTGAGCTGCTCTCAGTGTCTGTGTTGCTCTGCTGTGGGCTGTAACTCTAACTCTGTGTCTTTGTTGAGGGGAGACCAGAGCTTCTGGCTCAGCAGGACAGGTTAGTTGGGCACCCCAGAGGGCAGGTAAGCAGGACCAGTGGTATGATCAGTCCATCAGGTGACAATTTCAAGCAGATCTCTATGACCAAATACATCACACATTAGACCAGTGTTTCTCAACAATCTGTCTGTGGACAAATACCGGTCCCTGAGATCTCCCTGACATTGTTTAGGAAGGCAGCAAGGGTACATCTAGGTAGCGGGGCTATTTTGGGATACCAGAGGTGTGCTATTTCAGCATCCCTTTAATCCTCGTTCCACGAGGGTTAAGGGATATCTTGAAATAGTGCGTTATTTGAAAATTTAGCACTGTGTTGACGTGCCAAATTTCAGAATAAGCTATTTTGAAATACAATCAAAATAAGATAAACAATTTGCATAGCGCAAATTGTGTATCTTATTTCAAGTTTAGGGTGCTGTGTAGATGCATCCCAAGACAATTCTTGGTATGAAAGAGTTTGACAAACATTATATTAGATTCACATGTTTTCTAAGAGATTTTAGAGTTTATAAATATTTTTTTCCAGTCAAATGACATTAACATTATGTAAAGCAGCAAATATAACTTGTCATCCACATATATTTTTGTTTACACGTACAAGTATAAGAATATTTTAATATATTTCACAAGCAGGCAGTGACCTATTGGTAATAAATTAAAAATAATCCAATTTTGATTTCCTTAGCAGTCATCCCTAAGGGGCTGTGAAAAGCTTGCATTCATATTTCTTTCTAGGTACATTCATACAGTAAGTTGTTCTTATTTATGCTACTTACACCATCCAGAGATTTTGGAATGCCAAACATGCAATTTTTTCAAAATTGATCTTTTATAAGAATTTACAACTATTTTAGGATATTTTTTAAAAAGTGCACTCTTAAACTCCAACTAAGATTTCATTTGAAAGAGTTCTGTTATAATTCCTTTTGCAAATACTTGCACAAACTAATGTAGGCAAGCATAATCTTATTCAATATTTATTTTTATGACATATTACACTGGTCTACAATTTTTTAGAAGTCATCTGCTTCAGAGATAAAATGTGCTATTTATTATGTATTTTGATGTGCTGAATTTAAATATGACAATTAAAACAACTGATTGGCTACCGTTTCCAAGATATTTAAGTTTTTACATTTTACGTCTATGTATATTGTGTAGATAGTAGAGTTTTAATCATAAATCGTAAACCTAGGTCTTTTCATGTGTTTATGGTTGCTTTACATGATAATATTTCACCTGTCCTGTTTATATAACACTTTAAAAATCAGCAAAAGGGTTATATAAATAAAATTTATTATGAAACAAAAGGCAAAAAACTATTATGTACATAGTTTAGTCCTATTCAGTGTCTACTTGGCGCTTCTTGACTTGTCTCCTGTATTCTTTAAATGGAGCTTCTCTTGTCACTGTCCAACAATAGTCTGAAAGCATTGATGGGCTCCATTTACCCTGATAGTGTTTCTCCATTGTTGCAATGTCCTGGTGAAATCGCTCATCGTGCTTGTCTCTCACTGCTCCGCAGTTCATTGGAAAAAAATCTAGATGAGAGTGCAAAAAATGTGTCTTTAGTGACATGTTGCAACCAAGGCTTTTGTATGCCTTGAGGAGGTTTTCCACCAATAACCTGTAGTTGTCTGCCTTGTTGTTTCCGAGAAAATTTATTGCCACTAACTGGAAGGCTTTCCATGCCGTCTTTTCCTTGCCACACAGTGCATGGTCAAATGCATCATCTCGAAGAAGTTCACGAATCTGAGGACCAACAAAGACACCTTCCTTTATCTTAGCTTCACTTAACCTTGGAAATTTTCCATGGAGGTACTTGAAAGCTGCTTGTGTTTTGTCCATGGCCTTGACAAAGTTTTTCATCAGACCCAGCTTGAAGTGTAAGGGTGGTAACAAAATCTTCCTTGATTCCTTGTCCTGATCTCCAATTTTGCAGCCAAAATAAAGGTGATAGACTTTCTTAACCATAGTGGTTATACTGCGCTTTTGTGATGCAAAAGTCACTTCACCACAAACATAGCAGAAGTTATCTGCACTGTTCACACAAGTACGAGGCATCTCTGCTCACTTTGGTTAAACAGAAATGTGTCCCTTTGCAAAATCAAACACTGACAAATAAGAGAGCATGACACTGTATGATTTCTATAGCTGATATAGGGCAATTTGTTCAGCAGAGTGATGTAAGCTTCGTTATGATTGCATCATCCATGACTTCTAGGAATAACATGATGCAATTCATATCATGTATGATGCAATACCAGCTTCAGATTGCATCATTCATTGTTTTGCCTAAAAAGCAAGTGCTGTCCAAACCCAGTCATAGATTTATTCATAGATCCAGTCAAAGATGTATTTTAGTCATTTCTGGTTTAAATTGAGATCCCTTCCCTTTATAACTCTCTTATCCTCTGCCATTCGCAAGTCATGGGTCATATATACTGACCCAATAGCATATCTTGAAAACTAGAGCCAATCAACAATTTTAAGCATAATTTTCGTTCTCAGTGACCCAGAATTAGTAAAGTTTGACTACATTTATTTCAGAAGCATTTTGGCTGTAGAGCAGTGTTATTTTGGATGATAATTGAATGGCATTCCTATGGAAACATTATCCTCTGTTACATCCACATTTATGCCAAATACATGCATTATGATCAGTCTTGTAAAAAATTCAGTAAGCCTTTGGCAAAAACTAAAAAGTTTAAATTACCAATTTCTTCAGTGCTTTTCTCCATATACATATAATTCTTATTGGTGTTCATTGCCTATGGGTTCACTGCTTTGTCACCTGAATTGGTTAACAAGAGCAACTATAATTATTTTATTTTATTTTTCCATTTTTATCCCAAATTGTTAAGTATTGAACAATCAAAAATACATGATGACTGACCCAAAGAGCTTACAGACTGAAACAAGTTAGTATTATTACACTTCTGAAAACTGACATATTCCACCTTTGACTAAAATAAAATGCCAATTGGTCCAATGAGATCTCCCTGACACAATTTAGGAAGGCAGCAAAATGGTTTTTGGTCTAGATAAAATTACTGTAAAGTGGATGTACAATAAATCAAAAGACTACTTAAAGAGTAAGTTATCAGTGGTTCACTGAACATCTGAGAAGTTGCATCAAATAGTGTTTCAAAGAGATCAGTCATGAGTTTGGTGCTATTCAATATTGAATCAATGACTTAGATAATAGGGAGGATATGCATATACAATTTGCACACGACACCAATTTGGGAGGGACCGCAAGCACTTTGGAGGACAGAATTAGAATGCAAATTGAGAGTCAAAAACTGAAGAATTGGTTTGATATCAACAAGATGAAATTCAACACACATAACTTTAAAGAAGTCCTGAAAAAAGTAGAAACTAGGTCATGTTACAAAGGATAAATAAAAAAAAATATGTATGGGCTAAATTAGAGAGGCCAAGGCAGAAAAAAAGATCAAACTAGACATAAAAGGTAACAAGAAAACATTCTACACGTATATTAGAAGCAAGAGGAAGACCAAGGACAGGGTTGGACCATTATTTACAGAAGAGGGAAAAACAATAATAGAAAATTTGGAAATGGCAAAAGTGCTTAATGACTTCTTTGTTTTGGTTTTCTCCAAGGAGGTTGGTGGTGACTGCACGCCTAACGTAGTGAATGAAAGTGAAAATGGGATAGGTTTGGAGGTTAAAATAGAAACAGAACAAGTTAAAGACTATTTAGTCACATCTTCAAGTCACTAGTGCCAATGCAATGCATCCTAGAATACTCAAAGAGCTGACTAAAGAGCTATCTGAGCCATTACCAATTATCTTTAAGTCATGGAAGATGGGCGATTTCAGAAATCTGAAAAAGGGCAAATATAGGGCCCATGTATGAAAAAGGGAAATAAGGACAACCCAGGAAACTACCGACCAGTAAGCTTAACTTCTGCACCCAGAAAGAAAATGGAGCAAATAATTAAGGAACCAATTTTCAAAAGTCTGGAAGAAAATAAAGTGCTAAGTAATTGTCAGCATGGATTTGTCAAGAACAAATAATGTCAAACCAATCTGATAGCTTTTTTTGACAGAGTAACATGCCTTCTGGATAATGGGAGAAGCTGTGGATGTGGTATATCTAGATTTTAGTAAAACTTTTGATACAGTCTCACATGACCTTCTCATTAACAAACTAGGGAAATGCAACCTAGATGGAGCTACTATTGGGTGGGTGCATCAATGGTTCCCAACCTTTTTTATACCACAGTCTGGCGAACCCATTCACAAACTTTTGGCAGACCACTAGAATTTTATTTACATATTTGAATATTCGTTATGAAAATAATGAATATGAAAATGGAATATTACCGGACCGCCAGAAGCCCTTGCCCCCAGAGGCACTGCAAAGATCTGGCACTGCTCCGGCAGCCACCCACCAGATGGCAGCTGCCGGAGCTGAAGCTAGCTGTGGTGCAATGGCTCAGGGGGCCACGGTGTACCCCATCCCTGGCCCACAGAGACACCGTGAACAGCCGGCTTCAGCTCCAGCAGCTGCTGTAGCCTGGGAGTTAGTGGTTCCGAACTGCTAGGACACAGAACTGGTTTGATAACCATTCTGAGGGTATGTCTACACTACCCTCCTAGTTCGAACTAGGAGGGTAATGTAGGCATACCGCACTTGCAAATGAAGCCCGGGATTTGAATTTCCCGGGCTTCATTTGCATAAGCGGAGAGCCGCCATTTTTAAAACCCCGCTGGTTCGAACCCCGTGTAGCACGGCTACACGGGGCTCGAACTAGGTAGTTCGGACTAGGCTTCCTATTCTGAACTACCGGTACACCTCGTTCCATGAAAGGAGCAGGTTAGACAAATACCTGTCATGAATGATTTAGAAGACGGTTCTTGGTTCTGCCATGAGTGCAGGGGACTGGCCTTGGTGACCTCTCAAGACTCCTTACAGCTCTATGAGTCTGTGATTCTAAGTACTCCACTTAGCAAGGAAAAAATCAGATGCACAATTACCAGATGGGAAATAACTGCTGAAAAATATATGGGGTTAAAGTGTATCAGAAATTGGATATGAGTCAAAAAATGTGAGCCAGTTGAGAAAAAAAGGCTAATATCATTAAAAGGAATGTAATATGCAAGACATTGGAGGTAATTTTCCTGCTGTTCTCAGCACTGGTGATACCTCAGCTAGAATATTGTGTCCAACTCTGGGTACCATTTTTTAGGAAAGATGTGATTATTCTGGAAAGAGTCCAGAGCACAGCAACAAAAATGATCAAGTGTTTAGAAATTCTGACCTGATTAAAAACAAACAAACACTGGGCATGTTGAATGTTGAGAAAAGAAGGCTGAGGGAGACCTAATTGTCTTCAACTATGTTAAGGGTTGTTATAAAAAAGAGGGGGTCAGTTGTTCTCCAGGTCCACTGAAGGTAGGGCAAGAAGTAATGGCACTTCATTTGTAGCAATGGAGATTCAGTTTAGATATTAGAAAAAACTTTTTTTTTTACTAAAAGGGATATTGCAGAATTGCCACCATGGGAGATTTTTTTAGAACTGGCTTAACAAAAACTCATCAGGGCTGGCCTTAGTTTACTTGGTCCTGCTTCAGTGGTCTTGATGATCTCTAGAGGTCCCTTTGAGCTCTGCATTTCTGTCATTAGGTGATTCAGTGATAACTGACATCCATCAACCATGGTTTTTTTTTATACTTCTATCTCCCTGCCTCTTCCCAAGTCAGCTATTGTGGGTATTTATTTTTTAAATTGTTATTGTTGTGTGATGTTTTTATTACTGGTGGCAACATCAAAGAACATTATCTTACATTTGGACTGGATAGTGCCTAGCGAGGATTCTTAGATCATCCCACAGTTTTTGATTTACATCCCAGGATAATTTGAATCTTGCAAAGATGGGCTTTGTGAGAATGAGCCTTACAACTGGAAGATGAATAGAAATATGGAGAGGTTTCTACCCTGCACACCATGGCTGCATTTAGATTGGCATGATTTTCTGAAAATGTTTTTAATGGGAAAGTTTTCCGTTAAAAGCACTTTTTGCGGAAAAGCGTCAGTGCCAATCTAGATACGCTTTTCCGCAAAAAAGCCCCGATCGCCATTTTCGCGATCAGGGCTTTTTTGCGAAAAACAAATGTGAACTGTCTACACTGTCCCTTTTGCACAAAAGCTTTGCTCAAAAGGGACTTTTGCCTGAACGGGAGCAGAATAGTATTTCCGCAAGAAGCACTGATTTCTTACAGTAGGATGTCAGTGCTTTTGCGGCAATTCAAGCGGCCATTGTAGACAGCTGTCAAGTTTTTCCGGAAAAGCGGCTGATTTTCCGGAAAAACTGGCCAGTCTAGACACAGCCCATTACTTTTGAAGCCAAATGAGATTATTGTGCACATATAAAAGCACACAGTAGAAAAATGAATGATAGTGAGCTTAGACTCTGTGTCCCCATATTTAGCAGCCATGCAATTACTACACTGATGGGAGCTGTGTACGCATCTATATAAGCTAGACCACCATTAGATAGAATAAAATATATTTAGTTCACCAGATTGCTTTGTGCCATAACCATAATGTCATGGCTGTATGACAGCAATGTGGGAAGACGGCTGGCAACAACTCCTAAACACATCATCAGCCACTGAGAAGGGTTACAGTCTCAAGTGGGCCAGATTGTTCTAGCATCTCTACCACTTCTTCCAGTTCCCTATTTCCTTCCCTATTTTTTCCAGAAAATGCCACAGGCTATGAATAATCTCTCTCTCCTGACACAGATCTCTGTCACTTCCTCTAGCCTAATAGAATAACTTTCTAAGGCTGTATTTCAGTGGCTGACGAAGAATATTTACCATCTGCTTTTTGATGTGTGGGGTAGATGGGGTGGCAGGGATAGCGGGGGTGGTGTTAAGGAATGATTTTAGGACATACTGCTCTGTCTCAAATGGTCTATTGATCCTTTTGTGTTCACACAGGGTTTAATACTTTGCTTTGGCTTCCCTCGGGTGTTGCTGCTATATTTCAGCTTTCCCTAAGTGAGAGAGACAAAAAAAGTTGCCTCTAATGGCAACTTTCAAAATCAACAGGACATGGAGTACTCTACTTTTATTCTAAACCTTTTACCAAGTAATTATAGGGCATTTCATGGAACATTTTCAATACAAAACATTTCTGAAGAACAAACATTGTTCTGAGTGGACAGAGATAATGGAGAAAAGATACAAATGAGATAGTGTCCAGAGAAGGAGGAAGATCTGAGCACAATCTCTTTCTAATGCTACATGTTAGGACAGCATTGTGTGGGGAAGGACAACAGGAAGTTCTCTTGGTTAATCTGTGTCACAACAAGAAGAGGAATATTTTACACCAGCACTTTGTTGCAGGAGTACTACCATGAGGAAGATGGGTTCAATTCCCACACAAGAGTTGCCGCTCATGAGTTGATTAATTCAGAGAAAAAATATATCAAGTCACAATAAGGGAAATTTCCCTCTATTTTGATTAGTAAATTACTAATGTACAAATCCATAATATCTATCATCTCTAGTGGTATCTACAAAAGGCTCTTTTAAGATGTTATGTAGAGAAAAATTAGGGGTTTACAAATTAAGCCCTGACATAACTTTAAAAATTGTACCACAAGTGCTATTATCTAATGGGAGTCTGATATGTGATAAGTTTATGAATGTCAGAAAATAAGAAAGCATGCATTATATTTAACCTGGTATATGTACAATGACAGATTCAATAACTCTATACCATTTTCACACACAAGACTAATTGGCAATTTAACAGCTCTTTATTGTTCCATTTTATTTAAAACCGTATCTGAGGCTACACTGCACTCTAAACTCAAAACAAGATACACAATTTGCTCTATGCAAATGGCATACTTATTTCGAGTTTATTTTGATATAAAGTGCTATTTCGAGACATCCCATAACCCTCGTGGAATGTTTCGAAATAGCAGGTGGCTTATGAAGATGCAGGGTAGCTTTTTCAGGATACCTCTGGTATTTTGAATTAGCTTTGCTATGTAGACAAACCCTGAATGTACTTCTATTGAAACTTATTAGCAGTTTCAGCCACATATTTTGCTTTCAGTATTTAGTTGTTCAGACATACCAGCATAGTAAGCCAATCATCATGTTTAAAAGAAATTGAGCCATAATTTCTCACTATGCAAAATTGACCTTCCACTTGAAAGTTCATAGGACAAATATAGATCTGGTGTAAGAAATGTTCTTTAATATTTCTTCTGATGTACTATGCAAATCTTCATTAACAATTAGAATACTGCATATTATATAATGATGATACTGCAAATGTAGTTGCACATTGTGTACAAATTAAGTTCTGTGTTTGCAAATATTTTACAATTTGTATTTTTTAAAATGCTGTTCTTTTCACATTTTAAATTAAATTTGTCACAAATAGAAAATCTGTATGACTCAATTATAATTTCATGAAGATGGGAAATATTATTTTAGTGGCAATTTAAAACAACCTTGTTCACATTTTAAAAGTTAGTTCATTGCTCACTGTACCTTACAGTATGTACCAGACAAAAGTTGAAATCTACAGTTTTGTACTATTTTGCATTAAATTGTAGGGCCATTTTTGAGTATGTGCCACTAACTATGCTAATGAGTAAATCCAAGAATCAGCTGTACTAGCTGTGATGTAGTGGGGGTGCTGCCTACTCTTGTAACCCTTTCTTTATCCCTGGCTGTATAGTGTTCTGTGTGAGTCCTGATGACTCACACCAGATGCATACGAGGCCTAGACATCCGGACAGCCAGACTGAGAAAACAAGGACTCTGTTCCCAGAGAGAGGGACAAAGGATATAGGTGGGGACTGTCACCAGGCGGGGAACTGGGCCTCGGAGTAGGGGTAATCTCTGCTGGGTTAGGAAGAGTGAGGAGGCTGAGAGCAGGAAAAGGGGTGAGGGGCCTGGGAGCCCCTTCCCCCTGAGAGGAATAATGCTGCCTGCCCTGGCCCCTGTGTTAACATCGATCCTACGCTACGCTGCGTCTCTGTGAACCAATAAACCTTCTACTCTACACACCGTCACGTTAGCATTTAATAAGAATTGAAGAGGGATTCATACAGCCTAATACCATAGTTTTGATGAAGAATCAAAGAAGATTAATTTGATGTATGTCAAACTGGAAGAAATGTTATATAATCTGCAGCCAAACTTTGACAAATATATTTGTGAAAACTTGCACAGATCTTCAAATGCATATATGGGGGCTCTCAGAGAACAAGACAACGTCTGTGTACAGTATTTTGTTTCTATAGAGTATAGTAATTTTTCTATCCTAGAAGCACATTTAGAAGCAATATCATGTTGAATCTTTTGGTTCAAAGGAAATCTAAAATAGGAGCAGAATTACAAATCAGACTGTGGAGCAGAGCTGTTCATTATTGCTCCTTCTGACAGGCAAGCATCATCTTTCTGGGAAGTAGGAGTACGGGTAAAGGCAGGAAAGCTGACCTGACAATTAAAAAATAGGTAGTGGCATGCATGCAGTAATTAGGAGAGGGGTTGGTCCTTCAATGTGACTGAGGGGGATTTGGACCCGTTATTACAGAAGATGCAAAAAAGTTAGTACAAAAAAGCAGAGTCTTCTTTCTGGTATCTAAGGAAGAGCAGGAGAAATTATTATCCACCACTCCTGTCCCTGCTTCTCAGCTACATTCCTGCTACATCCCCTGGCTGTCTGTATCTATCCATTGTCTCTTATCATACACAGATTACAAATTATTCAGGACAGGAATTGTCTTTTTGTCTCGTGTTTGTACAGTATTTAACACAATGGGGTCTTGATCCAGGAAGAGGGTTCTTACATGCTACTGCCATACAAATAAATAATAGCAATACTGTACAGGACTTTTTCAGTTTTAGTTCAGCTTCTCAAGACAGCATCTCTGTGCCTGCACTCCCTTTCTTTTAGAATACAACATATGTTCCTGGCTTCTGCTTACCTGTTCTGCATTTTTATACAAATGTTATAACAGTGAATTTAAACAGCAATTTGTTTAACTTTCAAATCAACCAGCCACGAGACTGTAATGCACTTTTCATTAATGGAAAATTGCTAAATTTTCCATCCACCAAATGATAGCGGTTTTGAATTCCATTATTAATGAGAAAAATGATTTCTCTCCATCTTTAAAGAAGGATTTTTCTCTTAAACATTCTCACTAAATAATGCATGTCTTTTTCCTTGTCTTTAAAAATGAGCATTCACTAATCTTCCTTGAATCGGGAAGATACAGTTTCTAAAGATAAATTCAGGTCCAGACTAAAGGATTTCCACTTTCTGTGCTGTATGATTGGACATACGTGGTAAAATCCTGGCCCTATTGAGATCAATGGAGTTTTGCCACTGGCTCAGTGGGGTCAGAATCTTGTCCATGATAATTATGCACCTGGTTTTTCAGAAGAGAAATACAAAAATAGTTCTAACATTTTTCAGATTCTCTAAATATTGTTAGAAATAACTTTTCTTTAGCACACATGTCATACATACAGAAAAAGGGATTACAGCAAGGATCTCTGTAATGAGCCTGGGACAGCAACATGGCCGCCCGCTGCCCCGGAAGAGAAAGAGCCCTCTATGACACCTTGGTGGGCAGGTTCAGCTACACCTAGCCCTGCCCACAGGAAGTCAGAGGGAGGTCTGGGGCTATAAGAGACATGTCCTCAGTCAGAGCCAAACAGCTGAGCCGACACCTGGCCACGACTCCCACAACGTAGACCTAGGCCACGCTGCTCCCGGCCCAAGGACTGGGTTGGGCCACCTGGACCCTGCCAACCCCAGAGCCCTGGCCTGGACTGCAGAGACACTGGCCACCGCCCAAACCTGTGCTGACCCTGCCGGAACCCTTGCTGGGCACCAACAACTGGGCTGGCCCACATGGAGACCTGCATGAACCGGAGTCCATGGACACCCTGCCAGCCCCACTGTTGCCTGAGGATCCACCAGACAATCACCAGAATTGTGTAGGCCCACAGGGAGGGTTAGAAAGTGGCCCAGGTACAGCTGAAGAAATGGAGGTCGGGTGGGAAGTGTGCTGCAGCTTGGACACCCACTGACCCATCGACCCAGCTGGTGCATTACGGCCTGAAGCACCGCCGGTCCAGTGGCTGCCACCTTGTCACTGTTAGGGTCCTGGGCTGGGACGTGGTATAGTAGGGAGGGCCCGCATCTCCCCTCCCCCGCCACCTCTTCCCCTGGGTGGCAGGTTCCCCCTTACACTTATCGGTTCTCCCAGAGTAAAGAGACCTGACCCCCTGCCTGGCTGGGCCCCAGCCAGAGCTTGAATCACTGAAAACTGGTGGTAAACACCTGCCACCCTGACTCAGGGCTGTGCCTTAAATTGTGAATTATTTCTTTGTGTTAACCCTTTGTCCTTCCACCTGCCCTGACCTTGGGCTGGACCTCATAGACTGTCACTCAGCCAAGGCGTGCCCCATGGATTTGGGGCACTCTAGGGAGTCAGTGGTGCCCCACCCACTGACGTGGGACTCTTTACAGTCTCAAACGCCTGGCCCACATCCACCCACCATGTGGCACTCCGGCCCCGTGACAACAAGGAAGTGTGGGGTCACAACTGTTGCTGCTGTGCTGCACCAGGCCTCTTCCAGTGATCCCCAAAGCCATGTCTTTGGAGGATGGGATGCCATGAGGGGGACAGGGGTGGCCGATACAGTAGTGGAAAGAGGCAGGGCTTAGGGAATGGGAACAGGCAGGGCTCCACACAGCCCTAGCCTGCTGGAATTCCCTTAATGAATTGCGCAATTGCTCCAGCCTGGGATGGCCCATGGGTTGAGAGTTTGAAACCCCTGGACTACAGCCAAAGGAAAAAACAGGACGATGTACAGGGCACTATGAGAAAGAACACAAACAGATTTAGGAAGAGCCAGGTCTATATGATAGGATATCCCTTTTCAGAAGAATTGACAAGTCTTTCCCCAGACCAGCTCCAAGAATAGAAGAGTGTTCTGTCTGTCATATTGAAGGCTATGAGAGGGGACAGAAGGTTGAACAGAATCCTGATGGCAGCAAAGAAAAAGTGGATTGATTGTGCTGCATGTCAGGATGAAGAATATTGCTAGATTCCTGTTGAGATGGATTGAGGATGTGTGACGGGGTGCCACGGCTCCACACTCTTCCTGCCCGATATGGAGGGAGACGGGCAGAGGCGCACGCATGCTCAGCGTGTTCAGGTGCCACAAAACAGGAGGGAAGGAGGGAGCTGAAGGGAGCCATTGGTGCTGAAGATGGCAGCACATGGACGGAGAATGCGCGGCATACTCTCGTGCCGCGAGACAGCTGGGGGTGTGTGTATGCCCTGGTGTGATGTAATACTAGGGCGTCATGATTCAAAAAGGGGGCCGGTGCTCAAGTCAAGGGGCGGAGGGTTGACTGGCGGAGGGGTGTGAGCACTGCCGCATCACAATCCCAGGGGAGTCCCAGAGATACCATGTGAGAGTCCCAGAAAGGTCAGGGGATAGGTGGATGTCCCGGGATTGACTGGTCGGTGGACCAGGTAAGGGGAGAGGAAGCAGCCCAGGGCAGGGCAGGGCATTATAGCCCGCTGGCTGGTGTGTTTCGGCAGGAAGCCCCAACAGCCAGATGAGACCTAGACAGGTCTGCATCCTTAGGGCCCAGGGCTAGGGTCCATGAGTGAGGGCAGGCCCGGACCCCTCTCTCCTCAGCGCCATATAAGTCTGTGTCAATCAGATCCTAGTGGAGGGACATTCTGATCTGTTAAGCAAGACAGCACAAAGACTGTCAAACTGTAAAAGTAAGAGCACGGGGTACAAATAAAAACACAGGGTGAAGGGGCAAATTATTTGCAGGATGATTATGGTCCTCTGGATAAGATATTTAAAGAAATGGAAGTTCAGGTGATTTTCAGTGGAATACTTCTGGTTGCTAGAGAAGGAAGGCGATGGCATGACAAGGGAATGAAGATCAACATATGGTTGATGGATCAGTGCTATGGGCTAAAATGCAATCCTAGGGGCTGTCTCTACACTGGCATGAATTTCCGGAACTGCTAAAATGGAATACTATTCCGTTTTCAGTTTTTCCAGAAAAGGAGCGTCTACATTGGCAGGCTGCTTTTCTGGAAAAGCCCTTTTTCCGGAAAAGCGTCTGTGGCCAATGTAGATGCGCTTTTCCGGAAAAGAGCCCCGATCGCCATTTCGCGATCGGGGCTTTTTTCCGGAAAAGACTACTGGGCTGTCTACACTGGCCCTTTTCCGGAACAGTGTTCCGGAATAAGGACTTATGCCCGAGCGGGAACAGAATAGTTTTTCCGGAATAGCGGCTGATTTTGTACAGTAGAGCGTCATTGCTTTTCCGGAAATTCAAGGGCCAGTGTAGACAGCTCGCAGCTTATTCCAGAAAAGCGGCTGATTTTCCGGAATAAGTGGCCCAGTGTAGACACAGCCAGGATGTATAGCTGAGACATTTCCAATAGAGATAGAGAAGTATTAATGGCATTGCACAAGGCACTGGTAAGACCTCACTTGGAATACCGTGTACTGTTCTGGTTACCCTTATTCAAGACAGATGAATTTAAAATGGAACAGGTACAGAGGAGAGCCATAAGAAGAGATTGAAAGAGTGTGCCTTGTTTAATCTAACAAAAGGAAGACTGAAGGACTACGTCTACACTGGCATGATTTTCCGGAAATGCTTTTAACGGAAAAGTTTTCCGTTAAAAGCATTTTCGGAAAATCGCATCTAGATTGGCAGGACGCTTTTCTGCAAAAGCACTTTTTGCGGAAAAGCGTCTGTGGCCAGTCTAGACGCGCCTTTCCGCAAAAAAGCCCCGATCGCCATTTTCGCGATTGGAGCTTTTTTGTGGAAAGCAAATCTCTGCTGTCTACACTGGCCCTTTTGCGCAAAAGTTTTTCGGAAAAAGACTTTTGCCCGAACGAGAGCAGCATAGTATTTCCACAAAAGCACTAACAATCTTACATGAGATCGTCAGTGCTTTTGCAGAAATTCAAGCGGCCAGTGTAGACAGCTGGCAAGTTTTTCCGCAAAAGCAGATGATTTTGCGGAAAAACTTGTCAGTCTAGACAGAGCCAAGGAGTATGACTGTACTTTATGAATACATTAGGGAAAGTAAATACAAGGGAGGATGAAGAGCTATTTGAGCTAAAGGACAATGTTGGCACAGGAACAAACAGGTATAAACTGGCAATGAACAAATTTGGGATAGAAATTGGAAGGGTTCTAACCCTCAGAGTGGCAAAGTTCTGGAACAGCTTTCCAACTGGATTTGTTGGGGCAAACAACTTAATTACTTTTAAGAGACAGCTAAGGGCATGTGTTAGAAATGGATCATAACTTACTGCCAATTATGGGTCTCAGTTGGAAGCCATAAAATCCAACAAGAAAGAAGGGTAGGCTTGGGATGACGTGGAAGTGTACATTTATCAACAACATAGAAAAATGTAATTTGAAATGGGAGGACTTACATCACATGGCAGCTGATAAACAAGCATGGAGAATGTGGGTAGTCCAATGGGCTGAAAAGCACAGGATGGACTAAAGTAATAAGGTAAACAAATTTGTGAGTGTCATTCTGTGATAGGATTGCTTGTGATGGGGAGGGTTAAGACTGCTTATGTTCCTAAATCTCATGCTTCAAGATTTCAGCCAGTCACTGGCAAGGATTGAGAAGGAGTTCCCTCCCCCTATACCCATTGTTTTGAAGGAGCCTTTTTTCAATAGCTTTCCTCTGAAAACTCTGGTATTGCCACGGCTGGAAATGGGACATTGTGCAGCTGGGCCAAAGCTCTGAGGTGGCACCAAAACTGTCTTTCTTTCAGGTCCTTGGCTGTCTGGTTCTTGCTCACATGCTCAGGGTCTAACTCAGGACTGTGCAAAATACAGCCCGCGAAGCCACCAGATCTGGCCCACAGACCACCCTGCCAGGACCCTCATCACACAGCTACCATGGGTTTAAAGCACAGTCTGGCGGCTCTCAGCTTTGGAGGGAGGGGGAAGGATTCATCCGATCTCCCCACCCCCAGCCCAATCCTCAGCTTCTATTAGCCAGAAACAACCGGCCAATAGGAATTGACCTCAGCCAATCTCTCATCTCCTATTGGCTGGAAACAGCTAATCAATAGGAGCTGAGAGATTTGCCTGGCAGATGGGAGCAGTGCAAGCCTCTTCCCCCTCCCAGAGCTGAGAGCCATGTGGAAGGAAAAGCCTGCAGCTCTAAGTGATCTGGGGCTGCAGCCGGCAGGGATCTCAGCCTACTTTGGGGGTGCTGCAGTGCTTCTGGCACCTCCCAGCAAGAGCCTGCCTCTGTCACCCCTGCCCCTCCTACACCCCAACTCCCTCCCTCAGGTCATCATCCAAACCCTCTGCACTCCCCTGCCCCAGGTCACAATTTCCTCCCTGGCCCTGTACCCCCCTATACCTGTCTCCAGGCCAGAATCCTCTCCTGCACCCAAAACCCCTCCCAGACACTGAACCCCAATTCCCTGACCCAGGCCACAGCCCCCTCTTTCACTCAAACTCCCTCTCAGACCTCACACTGTCTCCTGCACCCCAGTTCCTTATCCTGTATGCCCTTCTGCTCCCAACCTCCATCCTAGACCCAACATCACCTTCACAGAAAAGTGCGGCCCTTGACTAGTTTCCAAAATCTTGGAGTTGCTCTGCCACCAAAAATTATTGCCCACCCCTGGTCTAACTGATCTCAATATGTGGGGTCAGAAAGGAATTTACTTTTTTGTCATTTTGGCAGTGACTACAAGGGAGAGGGTTGCCTTCGTCTACAGAGTGAGTGTCTGTTACCAGGATTAACTGAGTATATCCTACTTATATAACACACTGCCATGGCAGGGATCTCAACTTTAGACCCTCCTATTCTCCACCTGTCACACATATTAGTTTTGTCTCTAAGCACTCTAATACTTAAGTTTAATTTTGGATATTGGATTTAGTGTGCAGGTGGTAGGTGTCGATGTCCTGCGATATATGGGAAGTCAGACCAACTACAATTCTGGGTCCCAGAGGAGAACAGTCAATGGCCCCTCTAGAAAGAGATGGCTGAGGCTTTCAACACTAATTAAATAAATTGTGAGCCTAAATATGAGATGTAGAATTTGTTACTTTGGATTATTTATTTAAATTAACTAATACATTATAGAATGCCATGAATTAATATATTAAACACTTAAAGAAGCATAAAGCAAGAAAACACCTAACGTAACAAATAGGCTAATGAAACGCAGGAGTCCTATAGTAACTTAAAGACTAATAGCTTATTGGGACATAAGTTTTCAAGGGTAAAAACCACTTTGTCAGCTGCATGAAGTGGTATTTAAGGTGCCACAGGACTTCTAGTTGGTAGATACAGACTAACATGGCTACCCCTCGGAGAGAAGGAGAAAACAGATTTACAAGATGTAACTGAATTTAACTAACAAACTTAAAATATATAGACCCCTGAAAATCCACAAATATCTGTGGGTATCCACATTTGTGGATGTGGATGTGGGTATCCGTGGCTCATTTTTGCAAATGCTTATGCAAATTTTGTATCCATGAAGAATAGACATGCACACACGCGCGCGCACACACACACATACTATACTATACTATACTATACTATACTATACTATACTATACTATACTATACTATACTATACTATACTGGTGTTTCTGGGAGACATCAACACCCAGAGAAATGAGGAGACAACAGGCCTGGTACATCACATCTATCAAAAGATCTTTGGGGAGGCAGCCAGAGTGAAGGCAGATAGAAAACCTGTACCGTATTCTCTGGCTGAGTGGTGGAGATGGTCCCTACTCCTGCAGTCAGGATAGCGGCTCATCAGCTAATGTTAGTAGCGGTGAAGGACGGTCTAGCGGCTCCAGAACCTTTCAAGAAATTTAGTGCACCTTGTTTTGGTGGCTTTACTTGATGGCCTGTGTTTGGTGATGAGCTGCAGCCCCTAAAAGTATTTTTAAAGTCTCCCTGTCCCCAGTCCCACAGCTGGAGGGACAGCACAGTTCCTAGCTGCTGATGCTCTGCCAGACTGCCAAGCCAGCAGAGAGCAGCAGCGCTCTGGCAGATTGATCTGTCACAGTGAGGGATGGCACTCTGTACAGAGCAGCTGGAAGAAATGGGAGTTCTTATTTTTTTCATCTGAATTTAAAAAAAAAATCTATTCCATCTGCTCAGCCCCTTTTAAATTGCCAGGTCATAGGGCAATTGATGCCTTTGTGCCTCCTCCATTCCTATCGGCAGACCTGAGTCAGAGTAGGTGATCTGGTGGCTTCTTCTAACCACCCACTGGAGCTGTTATGAGGGTCTAGAACTTCAGCAACTTGCAATGCTGTTTTTTCCTTTGACCCCTGTGGTATATGTTCTGGGCACTGTCTCAGAGAAATGAATCCCCTTAATTCCCTCACCCTAGGCCTGCAGGATGAGTGTTGACCTCACTTCAAGATATCCCAGTTACTTAAACACACCCCTTTCCTAGATCTCCATCTCAAAGGTGTGAATCTTCTGGTTTACCATTTAACTTCCTCAGAGGCATCCCGTAGATGTAAAGTAGTCAGGGCACCCACATTGTGCACAGTATTACACTTCCATACTGTTTTATACTTAATCATGGGATGTAGAGGAGCATACAGCTCAATAAATCCTACACACATTTCCTTGCCTCAGCTTCATCATCACTCTAGGACATTCTTTGGGCTGGGGTCCAAATCTCTTGGGTTGTCCAGAGTCCTTGGGGCCACCTGGCCTCAGGAAAGCAGGCAGGGTCCTGCCACGGGAGCTGGACACATGCTGGATGACCTCTCTCTTCCTGGACCGGATAAAGATGGGTCCCAAAAAGACCAGCTTCTGCCTTTTAAAACTTAAACCCTATTATCAGGTGACATCCTTGCCAGCTTCCCCACATGAGCCCAGAATATTATCCAATAACTATGTTGCAAGAAGACCTCCTGGCTGCTAAACCATTTCTTCTAGGCAAGGACCAGCCCTTCCTCTAAAATGAATAGATTTCCATTGCTTTGGGTTCTTAAAAGTTAACTATCATCTGTTGTTATTCTTTTGCCATCAGCCTTTGGAATTTCAATTCCAAATAGAGGCAAACAGACCATGGTGAAGGCAAAAGGCTGCAAGTTTAAAACAGTTTTCAGCCAGACACATAGGGTTCATAATTTCACACAGAATTAAAAAACTGTACATATTTCTAATTTATCATACAACCAATCCACCAGCTATAGGTATATGTGTAGAAAAGACAGCTAATCTCAGCATATCACAATTCCTGCACATCTATATAAAATCATTATAAGGAACTGGCCACAGTATCATGAAGGTGGCTTTTCATATGCCATTTTCATGCACCTTCATGCACTACTGCTCTCACACAATGACCCATAAGATGCATGGTGATACTGTGAGTCACAGATGGTTTTAATACAAAAGCCTTGTGTTGAGATGTTTTCTTCACATACACGCTGAAAGGCAAATTATTCATGAGTAACTGAACTTTTGTTAGATAAATTGTGCTTCTCAAACTCCAAATTCATAAAGTTATTTATGCATGACAAGAAAAGAAAGAAACACTAGCATCTGGTATCATATGTCCTCACCAGTCCATATAATATCCTTTGTTTTTTAATTTGTTGTCTAGTAAGGTTTATTAAGCCATAGGAAGAAGTATGCCTGATGCACATGAATGCAGTCATCTGTTTGATTTGGAGCTTTTTTCCAGCGCTTTATGCCCTAGTGTTGTGACCAGTGAATGGTAATCCAAAATAATCTTTCAGAGGCAAAAGCCTTATAGATGTTCCAAATGGCTTCTGTTTTATCCATCTTGAAATCCATGATGCAACACAATTTGCATTTCCAATGTGCTTAGAAAATGACATATAATAAATGTTGGGGTGTTTAAGGAAAAATGTTAAAGGTTGGTGTTAATGTGTACAAAATGTCCTCTCTCTCAATATATGTAGCCTACGATTATTTTCAATTCAGTACAATTCACCTCCAACAGGATAATTTGCTAAGATAATCGTCGTTTCAAAGTGTTTTCATGTTATCTATTTGAAATTGATGTCCGATGCCAAAAAATGTGTTCAGTGCATAATAATAATTATCAGATAACAGTATAAAGAGTTAGTATCTTTCTATCTAACTTTGTAACCTAATAGTTAAGTATTATGCATCACTTACTAACTGTTCATGACAAAATATTTTCATTGTCTTTTCCCTGAAGGAGTAAACTAACTTATGATCAATGAGAGTAATAATTAATTTTTGTGTTCTAACGTCAACTTTGACTAGTGGTGTGTGTCTGAGATTTTATTGGAACAAATGTGTGCGGCAAGTTTGCAGTGACTGTAATTATTAAGCTAGAGGACCCTGAAAAAATTGATGAGTGGGATTTTCAAAATTATTCAGTGTTGGCTGAATTCTGCTATCATTCAAGTCAATGGCAATTTTATGTCAGGGGAAGCAGAGTTAATCTCACCGGAAATTTCAAAAAGAAGTATTTTTAAATGAGTTAGACAAAGTTAATAATATCTGACCTCCCCTCCAAGCCAAAAAACTAATTGTGATTCAGTTGGCCCCCAGTCTTTATAACAATTGCAAACTTGGAGACCAAATTTGGTTATTAAAGTGTGAAAAATATTTTTTAATCTTGCTTTATGTGCAGACTTCATCAGAATCCTAATTATGTAGTTATATGAATGCCTGAAAATATAACAAAATGTCAAGGCCTTATGTCGTTTTATAGAGCAAACTAAGTAGATTTTTTTTCTCGGTACATAAGGAACCATTGAAAGAGGAGAGATACTTGAAACCTGCACAAAGGAGTAAATCATGAGAGTGCTTGATCTGTCTTAAACCTCATTTGTTGTTATTAATAAATGCAAATTCTGTGTTCAATCAGCTGTGCTGTGGTAAACGGAGTTAAATGATGTCAGGTGCAATGCCTAGTGCATGATGTATCACATAATGTATATGATGAGTTATAAAGTCAATACTAAATAAAAGTCCAGTAGGGCTCCTCATCCTCTGTTTTACAGTGGATTACATCAACATAGTAGTTTCCTTTGTATTCACTCTGGACATATGAGTAATATTTATAACTTTCCTGTTCAAATAATTTATATTCTTCCTTGGCATAGGATAAGCTGGAGTTAATGAAATCAAGAATCTATTTCCCCTATAATGAAAGAAATTTAAAATGCTTTCCCTAACTATTAATTTACTCAACTTCATAGTATCAATTCATTTCACATATTGTGTTATGAAATCAACATTTTGTAAAGATATAATAGGAATCTACCTAATTATGCATCAGGCAGCACTAGAAAACACACAGAAAGAATTTTAAAAGGTTTACAGCCACCTAAATACCCCTTTACAAATCTGATACGGGATCCTTAAAAAAAAGCTTTAAAGGACTGGAACATGGGGTTATGTGATATTTGGACCCGATCCATGGGCACTAAAGTGAACAAAAATCTTTCAATTGACTTTGATGGGATTTGGATTGGATTTAGGGTGCGTCTACACTGTACCCGTAGCTCAAAATAAGTTACGCAATTTGAGCTACGCAAATTGCATAGCTTATTTCAAGTGTATTTTGGGCTATTCTGAAATGTCCTTTAATCCTCATGGAATGAGGTTTACAGGGATGTTGGAATAGTGAGCCTGTTTTTTCAAAAGCTATTTTGAAATAACAGGCTTGTTTAAAAGATGCAGAATAGCTATTTTGGGATACCGGAAGTATTCCGAAATAGCGCCGCAGTGTAGATGTACCCTCATAGCCCTGGTCTACACTTATTTTGAAATAGCTCCCCTTATTTTAAAATAACAAGTAGAGCGTCCACTCTACCAAGCCTGTTATTTCGAAATAAGGGGCGGTTATTTCAAAATAATTACTCCTGCTTTCCACGAGGAATAATGCTTATTTTGAAATAGTTATTTTGAAATAGTGGTACTGTGGAGATTGCACTGCTGCTATTTTAAAACTAGCCAATTAGCCCATCATAAGATGGGATTTTCAGGTCTCTCCTCCACATTGGTTTTCTCTCCTGAGCTTCCGGTCTCTCGCTCCGTCTCTCTCCATCTCTCTCTACTCCTACTACCTCCCCCGCCCTCAGCTCTCCTCCGCCTCCTGCCTCCTGCCTCCTGCTTCTCTCTCCGTCTCTCTCTTTCCCTTCACCTGCACCTCCTGCCTCTCACTAGGGGGACTGCAGAGTACAAACGGTCACTTGCACCCCTTTCTCCCATGCGGCGATCTGGCTGAGCAATGCAGAAGTCAGCTGAGCACCATGGCGGGAGGTGAAGGGAGGCAATGACGTTCATGGCCAGGGGGCGGGGCTGGAGCCACTGTCACACCGCACGTCACCTCCCCACCCCCCTTCGCCTCCCGCCATGGTGCTCGGCTGAGTTCTGTACCACTCAGCTGGGCTGCCGCGGGGCAGCAAGCAGCCGTTTGGGCTTCCCCGTGGCGGCCCGGCTGAGCGGAGCAGAAGCCAGCCGAGCGCCATGGCAGGAGGTGAAGGGGTCCGAGGCGGTGACGTACATGGCCAGGCTCCACCCTCTGGGCATGTACATCACCGCCCCGCCCCCTTTCCCCTTCCGCCATGGCACTCAGCAGACTTCTGCGCCACTCAGCTGGGCCACTGTGGGGGAGCAAGTGGTGCAAGCAGCTATTTGGACCCCGCACTCCCCAGGCAGCATGGGCCACCCAGAGGGAACAGCCAGCATTTTGGCGTTACAGACTCTCAGATACTGGGCTACTATATATGGGTATGTCTACACTACCCCCTAGTTCGAACTAGGGGGGTAATGTATGCATACCGAACTTGCTAATGAAGCCCGGGATTTGAATTTCCCGGGCTTCATTAGCATAAAGCCGGCGCCGCCATTTTTAAAAGCCGGCTAGTGCGAACCCCGTGCCGCGCGGCTACACGCGGCACGGACTAGATAGTTCTGATTAGGCTTCCTAATCCGAACTATCTGTACACCTCGTTCCATGAGGAACGAGGTGTACAGATAGTTCGGATTAGGAAGCCTAATCAGAACTATCTAGTCCGTGCCGCGTGTAGCCGCGCGGCACGGGGTTCGCACTAGCCGGCTTTTAAAAATGGCGGCGCCGGCTTTATGCTAATGAAGCCCGGGAAATTCAAATCCCGGGCTTCATTAGCAAGTTCGGTATGCATACATTACCCCCCTAGTTCGAACTAGGGGGGTAGTGTAGACATACCCTATAGGATTAGTACTCCCTAGGTTCATTCAAAGAAATTATTCCCTAGTGTTTCCTGGGGCTCTAAATTGAGATAGTACATTCACATTAAGGGAGCCTGCCTCGGACTAATTTCGAGGCTTCCCTGTAGTGTGGACATGCTATTTTTAAATAATTATTTTGGGAGTTATTATATTGAAATAAGTTGCTTTGAAATAATTTGCTTATGGGCCAAAATGAACTTTGGTGATGATAGCATCCTATGTCATATCCAGCAGCTCCTGTGCATCATGAGTGAAAAACACAAAGAATTAAATCAATGGAGAACTGTATTACTGTTTCAATAAAATGGAACATTTACACATAGAATCATTAAGAAAGAGATAGATAATACAACAGAAAATATCATATTGCCTCTACAGAAATGCAAGGTATGCTCACATCTTGAGTACTGTGTACAGATATATTGGAAAAAAGATATATTGGAATTGGAAGAGATTCAGAAAAGGGCAATAAAATTATTAGGAGTATGGAACAGCTGCCATATGAGGAGAGTTTAATAACATCAGGATTTTACAGCTTTGAAAAGAGATGACTAAGGGGGAAATGATACAGGTCTATAAAATCACAACTGGTGTGGAGAAAGTAAATAAGGAAGTGTTATTTTCTCCTTCTTTTAGCACAAAAACTAGGGACACAAAATGGCAGAGGGTTTTTTTAAAAAAGGAAGTATTTCTTCACACAACACATAGTTGATCTGTGGAACTCTTTGCCAGAAGATGTTGTGAAGGCTAATATGATAGCAAGATTTAAAAAAACACCTAGATAAATTCATGGAGGATAGGTCCATTAATGGCTTTTAGCCAGGAGGGGAAGGGATGGTGTCCCTAGCCTCTGTTAGTCAGAAGCTGGGAATGGGTGACAGGGGATGGATCACAATGTACCTGTTCTGTTCATTCCCTTGAGGACACCTGGCATTGGCCAATGTCAGCAGACAGATGAGCCTTTGGTCTGACCCAGTATGACCATTCTTATCTAACAGGGCATAAGCAGAACTCAAATGGTACTACAAACATTTAATAACAGGAATTACCCTTTCTTTCTGCTCTTTCTTTGCTTTAATCTGAAATGAGAAATGAAAAGTTCACATCACCTGTACTTTTATATTGTCAAATTTGAAACATATATTATTAGTCAAAAACTAACTGTTAATCAAGATTACCTAGATAATGTTCACAATTTTAGAAATGAACAGAATTCTCTGGGAGCAAGCAACAATTCACTTTCACCAAGCATATTTAATTACGTCCACTCTTTTTTTTGGGGGGGGGAGGCGGTATGTGGGGAAGAATGAAGAAGTAAAAACAAAGTCTTGCATGGAAGACATCTTAATATACTTGGAGGACAAACCTGTACAGAAATTCAGCTTTTCATATAGATGAAGCAATATGTTTCTGTAGGCATTTTTGAGAACACATGACCTGAGAATAAACAAACCATCCTTGCATCATGATCAGTGGAACTGGAGTCAGATGACCCATGTTTCCTAGGAGCTTATTAGTGACAGTTTATCCAGGGAAGAGTAAATGGGTGGAATTAGCCTGGAACCATCTCAGCCACATGTGGACAGCGAGTGATCTGGGTTTAATGGAATTCCATTGGTTCAATTTACATTCAGTTTAATTCATTGCTAAGAAATATGGTGGCAGTGTAGGAGTTGTGAATCCTCTGAAGTGCTGTATCTGGCCATGTGAGCCATGGAACTCAGTCTAAAGCCCTTCAGTGACCTGGATTTTGCAGGCACAAACCTGTTGAGTTAGAACCCAGCGAAAGGAGGTATTTGAGCTGAACACAGACCTGGCTGCTTAGGAGGATGACAACAGCAAGAAAGTTAAACTACTCTTTTAACTTAAAGGTAGAAAGATCACGACTGTGAAGCTCACAGGAGTCCTAGGAATTATGGAATATTATTGAATGAAATAATGGAGTGATAGGTTACGTCTACATTGCAACACTATTTTGGGATACCACATGTATCCATTATTTCAAAATATAATGGGCTCACTATTCAAGTGTCCCTGTAAACGTCATTCCACACCAGTCAGGGTTCCACACCTTTCGTGAAACGCATTTACTGTGGGACACAGAATAAGCAGGTAAAGGAGACGTGCCTCACACTAGGACAGCATTACAAGGAATGTGGCATGTTGAACCACGTGAACAGTGTTCACAAGGGGAGAGGAAGGTCCCAGAAAGATTCCATCAGACTTGTACAAGTGAGCGATTCTTTCCTTGATTTGAGAGCATATCAAATTCAGGTGGTCAGACAGGAAAGCCACAATGGACAATATCAATCTCTAGGCACCAATAGTGAGAATAGGGAAATACATTGTGTGATTTTAGCTGGATAGCAGGGCCTCCTGAAATGTGATTCCTTGTGTGGGTGAATTGGATAGGAGCATACCCATTAGAAACAATAGGCCTACTCTAATAACGCATAATGAGACCATAATACAGGCTGTAGGAAAATGTGATCTTATTGCAACTAATTTGGAAAATAGCAGAAAGTAATTAAAGTTTGCGGTGGTGGATGGTAGGCCCCTTTGGGGAATTCAGGAATATAAAAAGCCATGGATCTGCTCCGGGTGCAGCATCTAAATTTGACAGCTGTAGTTCAAGAAGCAAAAGGGAGAGAGTCTCATGGACAATGAAGACAATTTTGGAAGTGTATGAGATTTTTGGAAAGGTGACAAATGCCTCAAAGGAAAGCTGTAACTGGTGGAAGTGGACCATACAATGAACTATATGTGCTTACCATGAAGGGAAAGTCCAGTAGCATTATGTATTCCAATACCCAAGGAGTCACAAGTCTGCAATGCAGGGGTACTGTAGCACCTGTAGGGTACGTGTGGACTACACCTCTCTGTCGACTGAGAGATGTAGATTAGGCACATTGAAATTACTAATGAAGCAGGAATTTAAATATCCCGTGCTTCATTAGCATTAACATGGCTGCCGCTTTTTTTTTTAAATGGAGCTTTTTTGAAAAAAAACCTGGCAGTCTAGACAGAGAGCTGTTGAACCCCCCCCCCCCCCCCCTTTATTTAAAGATCCTGTAAACCTCAGTTTTTGGGGAATACAGGATCTTTCGAAAAAGGGTTTATTTTTCGACAGATCCCCATCTAGACTGCTGGGTTTTTTTTTTGAAAAAGCTGTTTCAAAAAAAGCAGTGGCCATGTTTATGCTAATGAAGTGTAGGATATTTAAATCCCTGCTTCATTAGCAATTTTGACGTGCCTTATCTACATCTCTTTGTCGACAGAGAGGTGTAGTCTAGACACAGCGGTAGAGACTAGTACAGCCTGGGCAAGCAGCATAGTGTAGGTGGTAAAGAAACCATCATGAAAATTACACATTTGCCTAGACCCAAAGCCATTGAAATGGACATTGGAAAGGTGCCACTCTCCACTGCCCACATCTGATGACCTATTACAAAAACCTTCCAAAATCAGATTTTTATAATCTGAGAGATAGGATTTGGCTCAGAAGCCTAGAGAAATGCTGACAGTCTTTGTAACTCCATTTGGTCTCTACAGATGTCTATACAAGCCATAGGCATAAGTCCAGCAGCAGGGGTATTTCATGGAAGATTCACCCAAGCAATAGAAGAGCTGCCTGCAGTGAAAATAATTACTGATTATATTTTCACTGTAGGAGAAGAGAACCACGACACAGAAATTTGAACAAGATCATGATAGAGAACTACAAGTTTTTCTACATCAATGCAAAGGACAAGAACATGAAACGGAACTCAAAAAATATACAGCTCTTAGGGCATGTCTAAACTACATCCCTTTTTAGAAAAAGGGATATAAATTAGGCAGATGGAAAGTGCAAATGCAGCGAGGATTTAAATATCCTGCGCTTCATTTGCATAATCATATCACAGCATTCTTTTGAAAAAGGGTATTTCGAAAGTGAAACCACCATCTAGACGCGGTTCTTTAAAAAAACCCCCTCTTTTTGAAAGATCCTTTACTCCTCATTTTTTGAGGATGTTTAAATCCCCACTTCATTTGCATTTTCGATCTGCCTAATTTACATCCCTCTTTCAAAAGAGGGATGTAGTGTAGACAAAGCCATAGAGTAGAAGGGGACATACATTAGACATCTACTCACAGAAGAGGAACTGAAAGCAGGTCTCCAGATGATCAAGACAGGAATGATACTTCATAGGAATGATATTTTTTTACCTCCATGTTCTGTCCACACCTGGCTGTTGCAACAGAAACCATAAGTCTGCTCACAATGCAGAATGTTGAGTGAGACTGGACAGGACCCCAACAGCAAAGAGCTGATATGCTGAAACAAGTGATCACAGATGCCCCTGTATCCTCATAGGCACTCCAATGGGAGGCACTGAAGAAAGGATTGGGTGCAACTCTTTTGCAGAAGCAGACAAATGTTAATGCCAGCAGAAGCTTCTCAGAGATTTAACACAGGTACATTCAAAGGGCATGTTTACACAGCAGCATTATTTCAAAATAACAAAGTGAGCGTCTACACAGCAAGCCTGTTATTTCAAAATAATTTTGAAATAACAGGCATCTTATTCCGAAATCTGTAACCCTCATTTTACGAAAAATAATGCCTATTTCGAAATAGTTATTTCGGAATAGAGCGCGTGTAGACAACACAATTGACATAAAGGGCCTCCGAGGCTTCCCACAGCATCCCTGCTGGACACTCTGTCCATACTCATTAGAACTCTAAAGTTCGCCTTACCCTGCAGCCGTTAAAGGTGCAGCTTCAGGGGAAACAGCGTGTGGCACGACGCAGGCCCTGCTTGCACTGTGCCACAGAACAGCAGCCATCCCTTCTTTCCCTGATGCTATGGCAGACCTGCATCTGGTGAGGATATCCTGGATCTCATTGAGATCTGGAGTGAGGAGGCGAACCTCCAGGATCTCCGCACCAGACACAGGAATGCAGACATTTATGGCTGGATGGCCGACAGCCTGGTGCAGAGGGGACATAGCCGCACCCAGGAGCAGGTGTGGATGAAAGTGAAGGAGATCAGGCAGGCCTATACCAAGGCCAGGGAATGTAGCTCCCACTCAGGGATGGCATTCCAGAGCTGCCAGGACTATGACCAGCTCCATTACATTCTGGGAGAGGGGTCAGTCCCTTCTCCTTCCCCTGCATCAGCCTGAGCACATGGGTGCACGTGGAGCACTCAGCCCACGAGGACCGTTGTGCTCCTGCTCACAGGATTCCTGCACAGGCCTGTGTTAGTCCTGAACCTGTGGTGGGACACCCTCCCACCTAAAGCCACCACTAAGGAGGCTGGGGTCCTGGATACACACATACACACAGAAATGCTGCACATGGCATATGGTCAGGCCTGCACTCTCAGCGCAACATTCACTCCCAGTCAAGCACAGTGAGGCAGAGGACATGAAGCCCCTGGTAGGGGAGCCTGCTGGGTAGGGGAGGAAGTGGATGGGACACTAGCAACACCCTCCCCAGCAAGTGGCATCTTCCACTCACACATACCTTCTGCAACATCCTCCCCCACCTCCTCCTGTGGCCAGGGATACAAGTCCTCTCCCTGTGGAACACCGTCACTGCCAGTCCTGACATGTATATGGCACAGAGGCTGAGCCATCCCATTGCCCACCTCCCATACACAGACTCCCAGCCTGGCTGGCTCCTTCCCATTCTTGCTTGTCCCCATGATGTAGGGGTAGTGAGGCTACTCACAGGGACATCTGTGCCCCTGCAGGAAGTGACCTGCTGTCTAGGCCACTGTTGGCCTTGCTCCAGGCACATTACCTTTATGGGACCCA
Organism: Pelodiscus sinensis; assembly: GCF_049634645.1. Taxonomy (NCBI): domain Eukaryota; kingdom Metazoa; phylum Chordata; order Testudines; family Trionychidae; genus Pelodiscus; species Pelodiscus sinensis. The sequence continues at coordinate 78,117,435 of NC_134711.1, forward strand.
AGAACTTGTGGTGTCAGCTCAGAGATGAGGGCTAGGCTTCAGGCACCCTGTCTCTTGGGTTGACTGCCCTTCTCTTTGTTCTTCAAAGCTGGACCATCTGTGAGTAAGGCACCTAGAAAAACTCCTGTGCCAGCCTCCTGAACCCATGGAGCTGCACCACACCACCTGGCTGGAGCTCTTGCAGTAGGCCCGGATCATGGGCGCAGCTTACACCACAACTGTCAGTCACCTGCTGGCTGTTCTTGCCCCAGCTCCTGCCCCAGCTCTTGCCCCTCCGGCTTCTCCCCTTAATCCCCTATTGTGGCCACCGAGGGTCCTGCACACATGGTAGTGGTACCACCTGAGGTAGGCAACACTCCGAGCCTGATCCTTGAGTCTCTCCTCCTCTTCCTCCACTTTGCTTCCCCCTCTCCTCCTCAGGTTCTTTCCCCAGTTGCATTTACCCCAATTAATCAAAAAATACAGTTTCTTGTTTCAAAAACAAAAGGTATGCTTTATTGTATCAACGGGGCGGGAGGGAGGGGGGAAAAAAGAAAAGGGCAATTCACAGGACCCTTGTAGGGAGGCCCAGGGGAGAGCGTCTTTGGGCTCCTTGTGTGAAACTCTCCCTCAGGGCCTGTTGGATGTGCAAAGCCCTTTGATAGGCCTGCCAGATGGCAACCATATATGGCTGTTCAAAGGCTCTGCCAGGCTGCTCGACCTCTGCCTCCCACCCTAGCAGGAACATCTCCCTCTTGTTCTTGCATATATTATGCAGAACACAACAGGCTGCAACCACTTGAGGGACATTCCGCTTACTGAAGTCAAGGTAGGTGAGGAGGCAGTGGAACCTCTCTTTCAAAGGCTCAAAGGTGCAATGTGGACCCTGCTGAGCCTTTCATTGAAATGTTCTTTGCTTTGGTCCAGGTGTCCTGTGTAGGGCTTCATCAACCAGGGGAGAAAAGGGTAGGCTGAATCCCCCGCTATGCATATGGGCACGTCCACGTCCCCAACCCTGATGTTGTGATTTGGGGAAAAAAGTGCCACTGTGCAGCTTGTCATAGAGGCTGGAGTTGTGGAAGATGCGGGCTTCATGCACCTTCCCCAACCACCTAAAGTTGCTGTTTGTGAAACTGCCTTGGTGGTCCACGAGAGCCTGCAGGACTATAGAAAAGTACACCTTGTGGTTAATGTAGTCCGATGCCTGCTGATCTGGGGCCCGGATGAGGATGTGGGTGCCATCAATGGCCCTCCTGCAGTTGGGGAAGCCCACAGTGGCAAAGCCAGCAACTATGAGGTCCACATCATCCAGGAGGATGAGCCGGCACAGAAGGATGGTGTTAATGGTCCTCACCACCTGTACAAGGAGACAAACACATGTGAGCATATGAAATTCCCAGCCTGCTCTTGAACACAGTCCACACACTGTGTAGAATCCCAACTTGATCCCTTCCTGGGCTTTTGTTTTATTAACATAAATAATATAACTTAAAATTAAAGTCAAACCTTCATCCCACACTTATCTTCTCATACGTTTGTTAGCTGGTGGCTGGGGTAGTGAGTGGTCTGTGAGCCCTATCATACCCGAGTCTTTAGCTGCTAGGACAGAGTCCCTTCGCAGTGGGCAGCCAGGGAGGCTGACAGGCACCCCAAAGATACACCCGAGTCTTTAGCTGCTAGGACAAAGTCCCTTCGCAGCAGGCAGCCAGGGAGGCTGACGAGTGCTCTAAGGTGGTGCAGAGAGCGCTCGTTACACCCAAGACTTCGACTGATAGCACAAAAGTCCCATCGCAGCGGGCAGCCAAGGAGGGTGACAGGTGCCCCAAAGAGTCTTCCCCGTGGAAGTAGCATGACTCAGTGCTCAGCTCTTACTGTGTTTACCCCTGACCAGCTATAGTTCTTTTGATTGTGTTTGGATCTGTTACAGCAACAGGAGGAGTCAGGTTAAAGCTTAAACAGTTACTATTTTATTGTTACAAGGCAAGCTTAGCTGTTAAATGTTACTGCTGTGTTACAGATAACACAGCCACTACAAAAGTCAAGACAGAAAATACAATGAAAAGTCACTTAAAGGTACCATGAAAACCTCTTGGTTCTCTGAGCTCTTATTGAATGCGTGCAAAAATAGATACCTAGCAGGTATATTCTCATCCTTGCGATCCTTACTCTGGCGAAGCCAGCGTTTCTCTCAATCCCGATGGGAAGCAGTCGATAGGAGACGAAGGCGTTCCTAAAGTCTCAGGGGTCCAAGACCGCCTGAGCAGCAGGTATATGGGTGGATCTCCAATTAGAGTGGGGCACAGGGCCCCACTTTATACCCCTGTGGTCACGTAGACACTTCTCTTGTCATTAAAATGGCAATTAAGTTGGAACATCTTTGTGACGCCCATTCCCACAGGGGGTCCAAAGCTTAATTCGCACCTGTGAGGTGGAGGTAACTAAATCATTAGGGCCAGACATCCTTTTTCTGATGGGGCGGCAGATTCTTCTTCTGGTACGGTGTGTGTAGATGTAGCAATACTGGTACCGGCCAAAGGTAGCCCAAGGTCCCCGACCGCCTGCTGGCCCAATTGCTGCTGTTTTCTGGTTCCTATCTAGCATCCAGGGCCATTGTTATTCCAGCACCTCTGGAGGCCCTGGAGCCTTTGAAGACAGTGTTTCGTTCTCAAGGATTCCCTCTCCCAAGGATATCTGGGGGTGGGGGGTACTGTCTGGCTACAACATTCCCAACTTCAGGATGGCTCAGCCCACACTCTAGATCCTCTCTCTCTAGGAAGCCATTCCTAGCCATTCCTACCCTATATATGGGTGTGGTAATAAACCATTTTCCTCAATAGGAAATTTCCTACTGTTTAATTCCACTGTTAATGTTAGGAGCCCTAGATAGAAAAGTTGCTGACCATGCTATTGTATAAACTTGGACTATGAAGATTAAATCTGCTCTGGGACAAATTGGCCCTTTATTCTTAACTGTAAATATTTATCCCAGACAGAGATTTTTATTTGAAACTTCCCACAATGAACCTGCAGTTTCCTTTAGGTCAGGTCAGCGGCAGTTCTTATCTACTTGTTTATAAACAGTTTTTATTGTTTAGACATTAAACTTTGCTGAGTTCATCCTTTTCTATCACATCCTGTCTTTAAATACCTAATTTTTTACAATAGTGTTTCCAACACGTTTTTATAAATAGAAATTGTTTTGTTTACAGATGAATTGTTGTAATTGTTAATTTCAAATTATTTAATGAATTCAGTCCCTTTTTCCTGTTTATGAGCAGCCTTTGATTGTTCTTCATTGTTCAGTGAACATTTCATGCTAATAAATTTCAGCCTCCGGGTGGTTTGCAAAATTGTATGACTGTTTCCTATTTGTGGTGTCTGTACTTCTAAGTCATGCGCTATTGTCTTAGCTTTGTTGTTTAGAGTCTCAGATCAGGAAGTTTCTTAAGCATGTGCTGAACTTTAAGCATGAGTGGCTTTATGAATTGGATGCAACCTTGCAATAAATTGATTTCAAACCTTATTCAAACATATAGGTGAGCACAATTATCTCTTAAAAGAGTTGTAAAAACCACTTATGGGACCACATAATAATAAGGCCTAGTATAATCTACTCAGAATTTAGCACCACTTGGACAGAGGGTTCAACTGGATATGGTAACCAGGTGTATGCAGAGTGGCGAGCAGGGGAAGGCAGAACAAACAAAAACTTAGAACAGGAAGAACAGAGAGATGTGGGAATTTGTTTTGTTTTGTTCTTCGTTTCTCCTCCATTTGGAGAAGCAGCCCTCAGTACAGCCCATGCAAATAAACAAAACTGCATCAAAGAAAATACCAGACTCCAACAATTCCTACTTGCATCTGGAACATCCCCAGGGGCCTGAACTTTGCTGAGCTGCTTGGGTCAAACAGGAGCAACAATTTGATTTGCTTCTTGGGGGCTACTCACATGCTTCAAGTTAGACACATACTTAAATGCCTTTCTTAATCAGGGCCTAGGTGACTGAAATGCTTTATACAGGAAAATTACAACAGAAAATAATGAATGTTATTATTTGATTCACTTATAAATACTCTTGTTTTATGCCTATACTAGTTTCTGGGAAAAAAGCCACATTCCCCAAACATTTGAGTGAACAAAACCTCATAAATGTGAATTTTCCAAATAGCAAAGAAAAAGTAGTATGAACATTTTGAACAGGACAGTCTTTTGGCAGTAGACTGTGTGTTGTAAAAAGGGCTTTGAAGCTTCACTTGAATGCTGTGCAGTTAAAATTAGAGAGAGCTACATTGCAAGAGAGAATTGCAAGGTACAGTCACTACTGGTTTAAAAGGGTTTAAATAACATAGACTGTAAATATTCATTTTTTTTTACTGTTAGGCAGGACTGTTTAAACAGTTGACCTTGAGTAAGAAGATTATTATATCACATTGTCATATTATGTAAGATTATGTAAGATTTATAGGAAGAGCTTTGAAAAACATAAGAAATCCTGTAAAATATCAATATAACCATTAAACCTGTTTAACCTAGTTTAAGATGTTTTGATTAATTGTTTATGTTAAATAATCTTTTCATTTTCAGCAGCCATTTTTCAAATGAATTATATAACAGATATTATTTAAACTCTTGACCTTTACATCCTGTGTTAAAATCAGTTATGTTTGAATATAAAATTAAGACAAAATAAAGATAAAGAGTTATACTTATGTATTTGGTGTTATGTCCCATGTCAGAGAGAAACAGCCAGATCTTACACTTAGATCCAAAACACTATCAAAATGCTTAAACATGTAATCATTTGGGGATAAATTAATTAATTTTAGAGTGATGCCCAGATACCATATTGATGAGTCCCAAAGCAAAGTGTAACAAACAAACAAAATTAATTAAATAATCAAAAATGGCTTTTCATACTCCCACATACTTAGATTATTAATATAATAGTATATGACACTCAAGTTTATCTTAAACTCTTAATACGCTTTATGTCGCTTCTAAACGTAATTCAGAATATTAGCCTATTTTTAAAAATAGATCTAGAATAAAATCCAGTGCATTCAGGTGTTTTCCAGCTTTAAACTGAGCCATTTAAAATCTTGCAAGACAAGAAGATTATTTTGTAAAGATATAGAATAAATAACACACATGCGGTTAACAAATGTGAGAAATAGATCTACATGTCCTGGAATTACATTCTTACGAGATTGTGTTGTATCAGAAAAGGATGGCCAAAGCCGTAGATCTCAGCTATAATACAAGGAATGTATAAAGCAATATTAGCACAACTCCATACTTGTAATATGTACTTTACACTTTCTGTAAATGTGGAAGTAGTCTCCATGTTTGTGCAGAAAAATCATTTTAAATTCCTCCATTGCTGTAGGCTTTGATAGGCCTACTCCAAAAGACTCTACCTTCACCTTCACTGAATGTCCATTGGAGTCAGTTGTACTTAAAGGCTTATACTTTTCTTCAGCTGGATTTTTTTTCTGGGGAAGGGGGAAAAATAACAAAAAGTCTTGAATGTTGAAGAATCTCCTTGGGCAGTTCAAAAGCAGGTGAGTCTAGACACATAGGGTACGTCTAAACTACATGGCTCCGTCGACGGAGGCATGTAGATTAGCCAGATCGGCAGAGGGAAATGAAGCCGCGATTAAAATAATCGCGGCTTCATTTAAATTTAAATGGCTGCCCCGCTCTGCCGATCAGCTGTTTGTCGGCAGATCGGGGCAGTCTGGACGCGACGCGCCGACAAAGAAGCCTTTCTTGATCGGCACAGGTAAACCTGGTTTCACGAGGCATACCTGTGCCGATCAAGAAAGGCTTCTTTGTCGGCGCGTCGCGTCCAGACTGCCCCGATCTGCCGACAAACAGCTGATCGGCAGAGCGGGGCAGCCATTTAAATTTAAATGAAGCCGCGATTATTTTAATCGCGGCTTCATTTCCCTCTGCCGATCTGGCTAATCTACGTGCCTCCGTCGACGGAGGCATGTAGTCTAGACACACCCATAATTACCACGTTATCCATCACATATTGTTATAAAAATAAGATAAGCGGTTACTTTCTGTCCACAAACACATCTTTCTCATAACCTTTTCATGTTGCTTGTATTCAAAAAATACCCTGGGATTTTTTTTTTATTATGACTACTGAAGGCTGCACTTCCCCACAGCAATCATGCCACCTATTGAATGAATTTCTTGTGACATTTCACTCAGAATTTGAAGCATGCAGCCAAATCTGGTTTCAGGCAACCTGTGCTTGCTGGTTTCATTTACTGAACAGGCAAAATATAGGAAAGCAAGAGATTAAAGGAAAGAAGAAAATCCATTGCTAAAATGAATGCTTGGTTTCATGCTTTTTTTTAAAAAAAAAAAGTTCAAATGCTGGTGATTGATTAAATGAGGCTGGATGGCTTTGTGGATATCATCACTATGGAACTCTCCAATTTTAGTCTTGTTTGAGATAAAGTTTCTGTAGTAGGTTAAACTAAGTCACAGTTTAGGCTGTTTCAGCAGCAATCTTTAACCCAAGGCTACTGTACTCTAGCTTTTTCTAATAACTGAGAAAATGGGAGCAGCATGGGAATTGAAGGTGCTTAGCAACTTCATGCCCAAAACAGGGGATGTGATTGTCCAGTAGTGAACAGAGAATTGCTCTGTTGCAATCAATGGCATTACTCGGGATTTACATTGATACACGTGAAAGGGTGCAGTGCATCGCTTTCGCCTGCTTATTGTCAACATTGAGATGCAGACTAGAACCCACAGGACCAACGTGTCTGCTGAAAATCAGGAGCAGTCAACATGTATTGTGTTGCTTTTCTTTTCAGATTTCTTTCTTAATTTATGAAGGTTGTATAGGGGAGACAACAATCTGTACCCAAGAGAAATGCAGTGAATCAGCATGTTCTTTATGGTGAAATGTTCTCTTATGCAGCTGCTGTACCTCTGAGAACAAACAAACAAACTGCAGATCCCATTTGAATTGAGCTGGGTTTAGAAAAACCTCGTCTTTGAAAAACAGCAGTATAAACGACAGACTTTAGCACCCATTGCAATATGTGGCACCATTTTGAAACATTGAACTGAGATATTCATTACACAAATGAAATCATTTGCTTTGGCTGCAGGACAGTGCAGATTAATCAGATTGGGCTAATGTACAAGTTAGGCACAGTCTCTGTTTGCAGACAGTATGGAGCCTTCCCATCCCAGGAGAGCCCCGATGGACTGGAGTCTTAGAAGACAGGCAGAGGGTACTGGGCAGAACTCCTTTTAGGAAGTGCAACAATCTATCTACATTTGCACAGCCAGTCAGCTTTGCCATGGCCTCACTTCCTATCCTGCCCTTTCGGTGTCTTCATGGCCAGGAATACACAGATGTAAAGTCACTTACCTCTAGGGGGCAGGAGTGCTACTACTGTGGTCATCTACTGGCCAAGGGCACAACAGACAGAAGTAGAAAGCTGCTTGCATCTTCTGCTGCAGAGTAGCCAAAGACAACGTGGCTCAGTTAAAGTATCATTAAGAGGTGCCTGTAGGTCAATATGTAAACGAATTGAAGAAGGCAATGGAAATATAGCAGCCATAGCATGTTCTTTTATTACATTGATATGGCTTTCTTTGGAATAGTCACTCCCCAGAAAAGGAGCATTATATGAGAAGTTCTTAACTTGACTGTGAGACCTAGCAATGTGGCTAGGTCCTTACTCATTGCCTGATGAACAGTGTGGGAGGGTAATACTAAAAGGGTTCTTGCCTTCCGAGTGACGTGGGCCAGTGAAAGCATGGTGTATTTATACCCTGCTCTCTGAGTGGCTGCCTGGAGACTCCAGAGTGAAATGCGAAGTGCTATTTATTGACAACATGCTAAATGGCCATCTTCATTTCTGACCTCTCTCTTACTATCCCCATGGCAAAACTCACAGGATCTGACAGCAGGACCTTCACCTCTGGAACACACTCCCACTAGAAACAAGCCTAAAAGCAAACGTGGTCTCTCAGAGGGTATGTCTACACTACAAAGTTAGTTCGAACTAACGGACGTTAGTTCGAACTAACTTTAATAGGTGCTACACTAGCGCTCCGCTAGTTCGAATTTGAATCGAACTAGCGGAGCGCTTAGTTCGAACTAGGTAAACCTCATTTTACGAGGACTAACGCCTAGTTCGAACTAGCTAGTTCGAACTAAGGGCTGTGTAGCCCTTTAGTTCGAACTAGTGGGAGGCTAGCCCTCCCCAGGTTTCCCTGGTGGCCACTCTGGCCAACACCAGGGAAACTCTATGCCCCCCTCCCAGCCCCGGACCCCTTAAAGGGGCACGGGCTGGCTACGGTGCCCGTGCCAGGTGCAAGCCTGCCAGCACCCAGCTAGCAGACCCTGCACCTGGCACGGCACAGAGCCACCCACCCGATGCCCCCCAGCCCACCCCCTCTTGCCGGGACCAGGCTGGCGGCTCCCGGGAGCTTGCCCTGGACCGCAAGAGGCGGGCACCTTCCTGGGCTAGTGCGGACATCGTGGACCTCGTCCACGATCTCCGCACTAGGCACAGGAAAGTGGCCGTCTAGGGCAGGAGAGCTGCCAGCCTGGCCACCCAGGACCAGGTGTGCATGAAAATCAAGGGGGTCCACTGAGACCCCCGACACTGAGCCCTGAGCTTACAATGGCCGTACTGGGTCAGACCAAAGGTCCATCTAGCCCAGTAGCCTGTCTGCCGACAGCGGCCAACCCTAGGGACCCTGGAGGGGATGGACCGAAGACAGTGACCAAGCCATTTGTCTCGTGCCATCCCTCTCCAGCCTTCCACAAACTTTGGGCAGGGACACCACTCCTACCCTCTGGCTAATAGGACTCCATTGACCCAACCTCCATCACTTTATCTCCCTTCCCTTTAAACTCTGTTCTAGTTGTAGCCTTCACAGCCTCCTGCAGCAAGGAGTTCCACAGGTTAACTATTTGCTTTGTCAAGAACAACAACTTTCTCTTACTAGTTTCAAGCCTGCTACCCATTCCTTTCCTTTGGTGTCCTCTAGTCCTTCTTTATGGGAACTCAGGAAGAACTTTTCTGAATGCACCCTCTCCACCCAACCCCTGATTTTAGAGACCTCTATCCTGTCCCCCCTCCGTCTCCTCTTTTCTAAGCTGAACAGTCCCAGTCTCTGTAGCCTTTCTTCATCTGGGACCTGTTCCCAACCCCTGATCATGTTAGTTGCCCTCCCCTCTCCCAGCCTTTCTCTTCCCCTCTCCCACCTCCTTTTCCCAGTCTCCCCCAGTTTTTTTCAATAAAGACAGAGTCAATGTTGGAAGAAACGTTATCTTTATTTTGTACATCAATAAGAAGGGGGGCTAGGGAAGGGTAAGTGGAAGGAGGTGAGGGAGGAATGGGGTACGAGCCCCCAATGGGGAGGACTGGGCTGGCTCTGTGGGCTTCTGAGGGTGGAAGCTCTCCTGCAGCCCCCCAATTACTCCCTCTCCCCAGATGGCAGCCTGCGGCAAGTGCAGCCGGGCTGATGGCCGAGTGGTGTGATGTGCCCAGTGTGGGCACTCAGGGCACTCCAAGCCAGAACTTCTTTGCAAGCGGGGCACCCCTGAGAACTGTGTGTCCGGGGTGGGGGTCGGGACCCTTTAAGCGCAGCCCTCGGCTAGCCTGAGACAGCATCTCCATGCTCTAAGTCCTCCTTTTATGCCCTGCCAGCACTGCTTCCGGCCATCCTTAAGCCCTGTTCAGAGTCCACTCAATGTGGACTTACTAGTTCGAACTAGCAAAACGCTAGTTCGAACTAGTTTTTAGTTCTAGATGCGTTAGTTCGAACTAGCTTAGTTCGAATTAACTAATTCGAACTAAGTTAGTTCGAACTAACTTTGTAGTGTAGACATACCCAGAAAGAGCTATAAAATGCATCTCTTTGAGAAGGCCTTTCCAGTCATGAACCATGAAACCCTGGGCTTTTAGGGACCTATTTTTAAAGGTTCTAAGGATGCAGAAATCAATGGGCATTAGATACCTAGGTACATTTGAAAATCTCCGTAGGCACCTTTCTGCATCCTTAGGTACCTACAAGCCTTAAAATATCTGTCCCCGAGTCAAATGGCTAGATCTACCTTTTCTCTCTTAAAATGTGGAATACAGTGGAGCACGGTGTTTTGGTTCCTTTTATTGGGAACTGTAAAACATCTAGTTTATTCCTGGTAAAGGGTTCCCAGATCTGCAGCCTGATAAATTGAGGAGCAATTTATAAATGAATATAATACACGGACCTGCCACCAGAGGGGCGGGGTAGTTGCCCTGAGGCCCGGCGATTCAAAGTGGACCAGAGCTCCCAGCCACTGCTGCTGCTATTTCTAAATTGATGCCAGTGCACTGGAGTGCCACGCCACGTGGCTCTGAGAGCAGAGAATGGAGACTAGCACCACAGTCTAGGCATGGCTGAGGGGTGACTGCCTCTGCCCCGCCCCTTCCACCTGAGGTCCCACCCCTTCAGGGGATGCAGAGTCATCCCTCCCCACCTTGCCCAGGGGTCTGCAGAAGCTGTTGGCCCCCCTAGTAATACATTATTTATACAAGTAGAAAAACATGCTCACAGCTATCTCACCCATCTGCACTAGAATATTAAAAAATCCTCCTTGAAGTATGGTGTGTTTGAGTGTGGGTGGCTGCAGGGGGAGGGAATAGTTGTTAAATCATTGTGCTCATAGCTTATTATATGGATTGTTCAAAGAGTTTAACCTTCCATAGTAATATCCGGGTATGTTAATGTGAGGTTGATTTGACTGGTGCTCCCTTGGTGTATTCTAGTTGAGCCCCGTAGAGATGAGGCCCATTTACATTAATTAAGAGACAGATACACATTCAGATTTCAACACTAATGAATTAACCAGGAGCTGTAGTTTCCACACATTTTACTTACCAAATTCTAGCATGAACAGTTATGTTTAAAACAATGTTTTGGCCTTGAACCTGCAAACATTTGAACTTATGCTGAACTGTGAGCACAAATAGTCCTACTGAAGTCAGCAGGACTTTGTAAGTGCTTAAAGTGAAGCATGTGTTCAAGTGTTTCCATAATGTGTGCCTATGCAAGCAGAAGGGAGACTTCAGGGTAAACTCATTCTTTTCCAAGTTATGTATGACAGACTTGGCTTACAAGATTATACCATCAAGTTTAAAAGACATTTCCTACAAATGCATTCAGAATGATGGTCTTCCATGCAGTATCGCTCAAAGGCATGACCATCTCTTGCATTTAGTTTTCAGGAACATTCCCATGAATGAGCTGAAATATATGTTTATGTCATGCATTAGTCTTCTCCCTCCCCCACACTCTCACTTCAGTTTTCATTCTGTCATTTCTCTATTGGCTGTATGTGTTATCAATGATACCATGAAGTAGCTGTGAATCTCAAATGTCTCGTGAGCTTCCTTCAGCTCCTGCAATCACAAAAGAAAGTGGATTGAAGAGCCAAATTGTACCAACTGGAGTCATGACCCTCTCAGCATTCTTTCTACTGATGCCAAAAGTCTTACTTAAACATTGTTATGGACCTAGGATTATGACGCACGAAGCCGAGAAATCTCCGAAGAATCATTCCTGTATTTTCTTTCTTTCATTTTCATTATATCCCTCTGGCCTTCATCTAGCACTGATAATTCAGGAGAAAGAAAATGTAAAACCTGTCATAAATAATTATATAGCTCCGCAGTCCTCTCAGCAATGGTTTGGGTTCAGCAGTTATTTTTGAAACATGCCAGCACTAATGCACTTCCTAAAGTGCTTCAAGTTATTTGCTTGTTGTGAACACTGATGAATTATTCCCCTGACATTTTATACTAGTTGAAAACTAAGTGACGTGGAGGCAGGAAGATCCTTCATTTTAACAATATCTTCATATATTTAATTCAGATCTTCTTATCAATAAAATAGGCAAATACAACATAGATCGGGCTACTATAAGGTGGGTGCATAATTGGCTGGATAAGTGTTCTCAAAGAGTAGTTATTAATGGTTCACAATCCTGCTGGAAGGGCATAACAAGTGGGGTTCCTTAGGGGTCTGTTTTGGGACTGGTTCTGTTCAATATCTTCATCAACTGTTTAGATATTGGCATACAGAGTATGCTTATTAAGTTTGCAGATGATACCAAGATGTGAGTGGTTACACCTGCTTTGAATGATAGAGTCATAATTCAAAATGATCTGGACAAACTGGAGAAATCATCTGAGGCAAATAAAATGAAGTTTAATAAGGACAAATGCAAAGTACTCCTCTTAGGAAGGAGCATTCCGTTTCTAGGCTATGTCTAAACTACATCCCTCTTTTGAAAGAAGGATGTAAATTAGACAGATTGAAATTGCAAATGAAGCCAGGATTTGAATTTCCCGCACTTCATTTGCATAATGGCAACCGCGCGGTCTTTTGGAGATATTTAAGAGCAAGTTAGACAGACATCTATCAGGGATGGTCTAGATGGTACTGGGTCCTGCCGGGAGGGCAGGGTACTGGACTTGATGATCTCTCGAGATCCCTTCCAGTTCTAGTATTTTATATGAGGCAGGGGGTTGAGTGGGGACTTGCTGCCTGCAGACAATTGCAATAGCATTAGTACAATGAGGAAAGCAATCAGAAGAGGTGGCAAAACTTCTGTTGAGTGATTATGTCCGCCAATTATTACAAAGGCAGATTCACATCTTGGTGATCTTAGATTCATCTTGGATCAAGGGCTACTGCTTGCTGATTAAGTAGCAATTGTGGCCAGGAGCCTTTTCTTTTGACTGTTTATCTCTTTTGCTAACACGATACTTTTCATTACTTTCTTGGATGCAGACCTTGCTGTGGTTATCCATACCTTTGTGATGCTGAGATTACACTAATATAATGTCCTCTATGTGGGGAATATATCCTGAGACTCTCTGAAAACTGAGCTAGTGTAGAATGTAATGACCCTCATATTAAGGGGTGCGTCACACAATTAGTACATTGCATTGATTCTTTGGGATTGGCACACTGTTAATTTTCATGTGTCATTTCAGGGTTGGTTTTAACTTATAAAGCTGTCATAGGCCTTTGTTACCTGGTTAACTAAAAGGCTGCCTCTCTTCTTTTGCACAACCACCTCTGTGATGGACCAAGACCAAAATATCTGAATCCCCTACAATTGATAGGTAGGTACCTTGACTTGACTACTATTCCAGCTCCAGTTTAATACCAAGATATCATAGTTGAAAACCCCCCCAACAGTTTAAGTAAACCAGAGGAAAAGAGGAAAAGAGACAGAAGCTGTATCAGGCTAGTTTTATTTTCAGATAATTCATTTTTATAGCATTACTAGGAGTGATTAGATAATGACACTGTGGATGTTGCTAATTCTCATTATCTTACCATATAAGCAATTAGCTTTAGAAAGACATGCTTATTGTTTGCTGTGGTGAAGTTCTTTTAGGAGCTGAATCTTTTAGGAGTCTGTTCTCATCTATATCTCTCTGATTAAGAGTCATTTGTAACACTACCTGTTGCTTTCTGGTTATTTTTTGTAAGCAAACAAAACAATATATTGTGCCCAAAAGTTGCAGTCAGACTGGCATAGTGCTGTATTAAAATGCCACAAATGTTGGGTTATCCTCATAATCTAAGAATTCATTGCATGTCTGATTACAGTGATGCCCAGAGTATGCAAGAAGGGAATAGAATAATGGGTCCAGAATAATGCCTCTAAACCTTCTGTAATATTGTATTTGGATGACAAATAGACAAATACAGCATACAAATATTTAAAAGGACTTTTGCAAAAAGTGCAATTAACTTTTGTTTTTTGCAACCTCTTTAATTTCTTTATTTGCAAATACCTGAGCTAGTTAGATTTAATTGCAAGACTATCTGCAGACAACAAAAACATTCCAAGTTCTGGATAAATACATACAAGTATTTGTAAAGGAAATGTTATTAAATTCACACAAAGGATTAATCAGACAATTATGATCATTAACAGAACTTGCAAACAGCAAGAATTCCTTGCTAAGGTAGTTAACTTCTCCAGAGGACAGAACAAAAACAATATAATCTGACCAAATATAGTACGCATAATAAATCACAGACAGAGCAAACTGGCTATAAACAAAACCTATTCTTCAGACAATAATGAATTATAAAGAAATTAATAAAAATCATTTGTGGATAATTTTTGAATGAAAAAAAGAGCTAATTTGTCAGAAATTATTTACAGAAAATACTTTAACCATTTCTAGTCAGGGATAGCATGAAAGGAATAAAACTGTTAAGGATTATATTTGGTGAAGATGAGTAACTGGGTTGGGAGACCTTAGTGCCAGAGGAATGGTTATGAGCAGCAGACTGAGAGATTGGGAGATAATCGAGGTCAGGGGAGGATCCAAATTGCTCCAAACATTTTAAATAGTTTGAATGTATTTGGAGTAGGAGGTTGACGTTCTGGCCAGAATTTCTTTTTCCAGAATGGTTTGCTTATCACTATCCATGAGCAACAGAAAAAGTGATGGTCTGGGCTAATGATAAAAATCAGAAGAGTCCTATTCATTTATCAAAAGGTGTAGCTCTAAAGTGCATCTGTTATATATTTGAGGTCTGTTTTTCTTACTTGGGGATTTAAAGGTGGTTGTAGTAATGAGCAACTTTAAATAAAAAAATTGTAATGGGAATATAGCCCCTTTATACTGGTGAGGTGGTGACGATGAAGTAGACTCAGTACAGATAAGCCCCTGGCATGAATGCTGCAGGAGGTATACCACGAAAGGCTCCTCATCTCTTTATGGTGGGATTTTCAAAGGGATCTAAAGCAGTTAGGTGCCCCGCTCTTAAAATTAATGGCAAGTGGCACTCTACTGTCCCTTTTAAAATGCCATCCTTGAATGTTAGCATCTCTATCTTCCTCAGAATGGCCTATTTAGCAAAGGAAACTAGCATGAAGTTTGCAGCTGACTAAGGATTTGGTGCTTGTCTGTTGATTATATGTGATGAGTGTTAACATCAGCATTCACCCAGGCAGGGCACTGGTGAGAATTGGAGACAGGAAGAAGTGAGGCACGATGTATAAATCAGTGCAGAATTTGCCAGTATCCCTTAAAAAGCCTTTGCAACTCACAACTACAAAAACCATACCAGAGGCAGGCCAACTGCATTCTTAGAGCCAAATTCTTTTCTGGTGTAAGTTGGCAGAGCTCTGCCATGATCAGTGGAGCTCCACCACCTGTGGAGAATTTGGAGACATATTTTCAATGGCATAAAGGGGAGGCAGGTGCCTAGCTCTTATTAACAATGGGGCTACGTTTATATTACATGCTTCTTATGCAACAAGCCTTTTGCACAAGGCTTTTTGCGCAAAAACTCCTTGCGCAAGAGCATGTCTATACCTTGAAGCACATCGCAAAAACGATGTGCTTTTGCACAAGAGAGTGTTCATACTGCATGGATGTGCTTGTGCAAGAAAGCTCTGATGACCATTCATAGAATGGCCATCAGAGCACCTGTGCTTTTTCCCATAGGGGTTTCTTGTGCAAGAAACCCCTCCGGAACATCCACACTTGCCTTTTTGCACAAAAACTCTTGCGCAAAAGGGAGTTATGCCTCGTAAAAGGAGGTTTACCTATGGCAGAAAAATCCCTCTGTTCTGCTGTGTTACTCTTGATTTCCTTGCGCAAAAGCACATTTGAAGTGTGGACTCTCCATGGGTTTTTGTGCAAAAACTTTGCAGTGTAGACATAGCCTGGATGTTCTATGCCTACCTGGACTTTGTACCTTTGACAATCTCCCTCTTGCCCCTTAAAATACATTTTTCTTTTACTCAGACATCTTTATATTCCACTTCTGTGTTACCATCTGCATCTTTCTCCACCTCCATCTTTCCAGTTCTGAGGGCCTCATTGTCCCTCCATTCCCACTGGTACAGAAAGTAAATATGAGAGTACTGCCTTAATTTTACTTTCATCCCATTGAGACCATTTCACAGATGGACTGGGAGGTTACAGTTCTGTGTGTCAAGTAAGGGTGGACCTGGTCTAGCTTCTCTTCACCATGTCATCCACTATAATCCTTGTGAAGACTGCAGTTAGAGCTAAAGATTTGAAAGGTGGAATTATAGCGTGCTGGAGGCCCTTTATCACAAGGGTGATCAGAAGACAGCAAATCTTGTAATTGAGTGGTGGCTTAGAGGGTGTGGACTTCCACAAATCTCAAGATAGCTCAATTTAGGGTGGCAAATGCACTGCCTCTCCAAGGGGTGACAGCCAAGGAGACATCACAAGTGTATCTTTTCACCTCACAGTGCATGATCTAGCCCAGTGGCAGTCGAAAGCAAGCTATTCCCCAGACTCTTTCATCCGCAGGCTTTAAACCCAGTGAATAGTGCTGAGTAGGAGATCGATGTTTTCAGATCCAGCCTCAAGCAAAAAGAAGCCTACGTCACAGCAACACTAGACATCATTTGACACAAGTACCACTGTGTTTTCCAGAACTGAACAGGTATTTAAAACCATGACTCTAAGGAAGGGCAAGTCTGGGGAAAGACTGTAGAGGAGACTCCACAGCTACCTATATATTGCTTGGTCTGGTGATGCAAATGAGAGAATGTGTGTGGGAGTCATTAGTTTGCACTGGTGTCAGTCCTTCAACCTTCAGAATCATAAGCATTCACTGCAAAAATTTCCAAAATAATAATAGGGAAGCTGTTTAACCACAAAACTATCTCTACCAGCTGCACTGGCTTACTTCCGACATCTGGGCTTCAAAATGGGTAATGGAGAAAACTCTGAAAACTCTATTTTAAGAACTTTGGCACTAAGCAGAAGGGGGAGGGAAAAAAATCCACATCTTTACTGAAATCAGAGTCTGTTGCAAACATTTCTGTTTGCCTGCCACAATTCACCAAGCAACCTAATGTGCCAGCTATTAGTACCCAGCAGAGAACATGTTTGCAGCTATTCAGCAAAACTATCACATGCCCCTAGTCAAGGCAACAGTGATCAGCTGCTGGGTGCTGGAGTTGATGAGGAACTGGGTTGTTAATAAAAGCAAAAAAAAAAAAAAAAAAAAAAAAGACTGAATTGGATTTTTTTTTTAAATCTAATGGATGGGGGTTTTGCAACTGTCAAATATGTCTCAGAATGTGTTGTGCCAGCAGGGAGTCTTTGCAAAGATTTCATCTGCTTTTTCCCCTTCCTTAGATAGCAGCATGAAGTGAGGTTGACTTATTTTTTTTTCTTTGTAGCTTTTATCAAGTGGGGGAGAGAGTTGTTTGTGTGTGGACAGGGCCAAGATTCTCAATTAGCCACTGAGAAATAACTATCATGTGGTGGTATCGTGCTTTCAGGGAACTACGTAAACACGTTTATTGTACACAGTGTTGTTGTATCCGTGCTGGTCCCTGGATATGAAGGGAGTACACAAGGTAGGTGACTCAGTATCATTATTGGACCAATATCTATCAGTGGAAGGTAAAGCTTTTGAACTCTATGGAGCTCATCTTTATTTATTATTCATTATTGCAGGCAAGAAGCCCTGAGGCTGGCGTATGCTGCCCACTTGCTAGTGAGAACAAGATGGCCACTTAGTCTCACCCATTACTAAACTAATACACGGTCTAAAAATCCAGCTTGTTCTTCTGCAGCACATGGACAAAAATCTATTCACACCAGGATTTCTCTTCTTTGTTAATTTATCTCCAGACGTATTACTGGTTCCAATGACATAAGAGCTGGATTTCCCTCAGACACAACACAGATGGGTCCAGATCCTGAGCCAAAAAAAGCTCTCTTTGTGCTGTTGGAGTAACACAAAATGACCTTAAATCACCCCTTGAGTTTCAGTTGAGGATTTCCTTCCTGTAGAGCAGTCCTCGTCTGGCTTAAAGCCAGAAGAGCTTATTTTAC
Source organism: Pelodiscus sinensis (assembly GCF_049634645.1). Taxonomy (NCBI): domain Eukaryota; kingdom Metazoa; phylum Chordata; order Testudines; family Trionychidae; genus Pelodiscus; species Pelodiscus sinensis. Next base: position 78,135,312 of record NC_134711.1, read on the forward strand.
CTCACCCCTTTCCTATTCCAGAACCCCATGGCCCAAGTTTTTTGGGGAAGGCTGCAGGAGAAGGCAAACCATCACCTATGAGTGCAATCCCTAGGGAACTATTCTAGAGGGTATAAAATAACATGGCCTTATGCCTACTTGTTAACTTGTACTGAGGGCTGATTACACTCACAGCTTCCATAGGATCAGGGGAGATCTGAAGATAGTTTAAGAATTTTGCTTCCAACTCTTCATAGCTGCATCTACCTCATGATCAGCACAACAGACAACTGAGACCATGTATGGACCAATGAGTTACAATGAATTCACTGGAATAGCCAACAAACAGCCAATGTGAGAAACGCAACTAAGTAAAGTGTGTTCCCCTTCTAAATAGACAGGAGTGGGAAATAAGCCTCCAAACAGTGCTCTTTCATGCCTCTTAAGTTTGTCTGCCACCGGGCCCATGCTCATGACAGTCTGATATATTTAGCTCTGAAAGGTCAATTACACTAAAGTATATTTGAAATAATTGCACTGACTTCAGTGATTAGTGATGTAATAGATAAACCATCTATTATTTTCTGTATGAAGTTATATGTTGTACCATATTGCTCTGTGATGCTTGAAGATGAAAATCAGAACAGCAAATAATAGTTTCTCAAACTTTGGGATGGAGCCTGATCTCAGTTACACCAAACATTGGAATCTGGCCCAGGGTTTTGCTTTGTAGGAGAGCAACATGCATTAATGAGGATGGATGCCAAGGATTTTCCAGAAGATGTTACCAAACAACACAGAGTGTACAGAGTTTAAGAACAGAGAAGCCAGCACTGGAAAAGACACACTAGATTGTCTATTAGAAGTGTCTAGAAGTCAGTGCAATTATTTCAAATTTACTTCAGTGGAATTGAAAGCAGAATCCAGTCCAGTTTTTCTTTTGTTCCATGAATCTAGGTATGTGGGGCTGAATGTTGTTTTTCCATTATTTGCTTTTTTTTAGTGGACAGACAGATGTCTTTTCTCATAAGGGATCCAATGTTTCCCTTCCCACATGCTTTCCCTCTGATTATAGTGCTACAAATTGAGAGAAAAGTGAACAAAACATGAATATCCAGTACTGTCAGAATTAAACTAGCACTTTAGTGTAATTAATTAATGGTTTCTTTTAGTTTCCAACTCCTGAGTGACCTGTGTTCCCAAGCATACCTCTCAGGGAACATGTCAGAACTACTTATTTGGAAGCAGCTCACTCATGGAAGTGTGCTTTAGTAGAGAGAAAGGATCAGATGATAGCAGCTTATTTGAAAAGGTGAAAGGCAACACTTGGGAATTTAATGTACCTTTGTCCCTACAGTCTACCTAGGAAGACCCCTCAAAATACAGTATATGTTGAATACAGGCCTTGTCACCTAAATATGGGTTGCTTTGGGCTCTAGTTCCACAGAAATCCCCAGAACAGATGCTGCATTAAGTCACCCTTCATACTACCTTTGTTGACTGCAGGTCACTAGGGCTACGTCTACACTGGCATGAATTTCCGAAAATGCTTTTAATGGAAAAGTTTTCTGTTAAAAGCATTTTCGGAAAAGTGCGTCTAGATTGGCAGGATGCTTTTCCACAAAAGCACTTTTTGTGGAAAAGCGTCCGTGGCCAATCTAGACGCGGTTTTCCGCAAAAAATCCCTGATCGCCATTTTCGCGATTGGGGCTTTTTTGCAGAAAACTGTACTATGCTGTCTACACTGGCCCTTTTGGGCAAAAGACTTTTGCCCAAATGGGAGCAGCATAGTTTTTCTGGAAAAGCACTGATGATTTTACATGAGATCATCAGTGCTTTTCCGGAAATTCAAGTGGCCAGTGTAGACAGCTGGCAAGTTTTTCCGGAAAAGCAGATGATTTTCCGGAAAAACTTGCCAGTCTAGACACAGCCTAAGGGTATGTCTACCCTGGAATCAGAAGCATGATTACAGCTCAGGTAGGCATATCCATCCCAGCTTTAATCTTGCTAGTGTGGCTAAATATAGCAATGAAGATGCAGTGTCAAAGTGTGCTGTACAAACCTGCCCATCACCATGGGTTTATATTCATGCAGCTAGTCTGTGCCACTGGGTCTGTACCACTGTGTCTTCACTTCTGTTTTTTGTTGAGGTAGCTAAATTAAAAGTTAACATGGGAATGCATTTGGATAACACATCTCACAGTTAATGAACACCAGGATGTTACACCTTGGTTCAGTGATGTGATGGGAGCCTCAAGGGTTAAAGCCGACTACCCAGTGAAAACTACTGGATGATGGTGAAACAAATGATTTTTATTAAGTGGTCAAAACCAGCAATTAACAAGTAGGTGTTTAAACTAGCAATTGCTCAGTACTTTTACAGCATAGAAAAGCTTGGGCACAATTATACCCAACCGATTACAATTCTTTGATTACAATTCACTTATATCAAATCACTATCCCTAATTTGCCTAAGGCAATGTAGCATACAAATGAAAAATACAAAAAAAAAGCCAAAATAATAATAATAAAAGAACCACCCACAGCCAATCCCTCCAATGTCACTTTAGGACAGCTGGTGGAGTTAGTCATTGATTTTTTACTGTTACAAGTTGACAACTCAAAGGTTTTTCTTCTAACACTAATACCTGGGCTAAAGCTTAACCATTTCACATAGCACAAAATCACACTATCTATACAATACAATTAATATGACTTACTTATACTTCACAGGATTATAGGATATAATTAATACAGCTTAACTATTAACTAAACCACCAATTAATAAATTTAAGCAATACTTACAAATCCTGCAACGATAACAACATAAAGACACACTAGAACTCGGAGCATGCTCAGGACTCGTGCACCCCTATATTTGACTCGAAGGGTGGGGAGGCAGCCTCAGGGTGATCAATCCTTTAGCTGGGCAAAAAAAAGACACGTGCCCTCAATACACGGAACCTCCATCGAACAAAGGGATTGAGGGTCTTTTATACAAAAATTCGGTGTCTGTGCCATGCTAGGGTCTGCATTTGGCAGGACCTGATAGGCTAGTAATGAGGTAGTATGACAATACTGCCCTATTGGAATTTTCGTGATGTATGCGTGATCCCCTCGTGGACAGGACCAGATGGGGCATAGTTAGTGTAAGACAACTGTGTTTTATTACCCTATGTTTACTTTTTCCCTTGCCCCTAAGACTGGTCAAGCTACGGTCAAATGAGGCTTATCTGTAAGCACTATCTAGTCATGCTCACCTCCCTGTTTTTTTTTGGCGCCTGTGAGTCCCAGAATGCCTATAAGATCAAATTCCATTCACAAAACTGCATTGTGCTGCTCATGCTCCTCTGAGTATCTGGGTTTTGTGTGAGGGGCCTTGTGTGGCAGGATGGGCTATACGTGAAGGCCATGGACAGAAAAAGCCTGCTTTACAACACAGGAAACTAACCCTATTCCATAAACACATTCTTACCTGGGAAAGCCTTCATGGTCCTGCTTGATGCAGTGCAATTTAATTTTGCTTTGATGGGAAAAATGCATATTGCTCAGAAAGAAAGCATATTAGACTTTCATACTAGTGCTAATCTATGCCACATTTCCTTTCTATTTATAACTGAAACATTCTAAATTGGCATCTGTTACATGCAAATATATTATAATCTAAACCGGGCAAAATATTCAGTAAATCTTATTTAATTAAGGACAAAAATAATTCATATATGATTGAGTAATGGTCATGTAGTTGAGATTTGTTGAGGACAATTTGCTGAAAGAACTGTTGATGACTTGTGGAAAACTTTGAAGATTAGTAAATTTAGAAATAATTTTGTTTAATTTGAATCTTACTCTCTTGTTGCTATGTTTTTTACTGAATTCTCTTTTATTTAGGACAGTTGCCTAAATAAAGGATTTTTGTAAACTGAAAATATTTTTGATCTCTCATTTATTTATCACCTGCAATTATAACCCTCTTTTGGTGACATCACCATTGGCTGCTGTGACAAGAACTATAATAAATGACACGAATAAAGTATTATTGACGTCAAGTGGAAAATGAGCAGCTGAAATTGATGAACTCTTAGAAATCCCATTTGCATGCAAGAAATCTTAAGTAAGAGAGAATAGAATAGGAGAAATAGCCCATGGCCCATCATGCAAAAGTAAATAGGTACCTTGACAGATAGGAGACTACTCAAGAAAGAAAGCATTGTCAGGAACAAGGTATATTAGGATTTGATTTAGATAAATAGTGAGTCAGCATAACACCTATAATTATTTTTTTCCTGCCAGATTGACTTAATTTGTAGCTGGATGCAGTTTAAAATGCCCTTCAGGTGTATTCCCCAGACTCTTTTGGCTTAGCATGAATTTTCTCCTGGCGGTGAAAACCAGTTTACATTTTCTATAGCTTCCTAATTCCTTTTAGTTTGTCCTTGTAGGAATGCAGTGGGGTCTGCCAGGGAAGAATATTAATAAGACAATGTTATTGCTTTCTTTGGCTACGCAACTTGAGCTTGGTCAACTGCGGAACTTCAGTCAAAATAGCTTATTTCAAAATAGCTTATTGTCTACACAGCAGGAAGTCCAAGGAACAGCACTCTTTCTCTGACTTCCCTTACCCATAAAATGAGAGTTACAGGAGTCGGAGTAAGAAGTCCTCCAGCTCAACATTATTTTTACATTATGTCAAATTAACTGCTTGTATTGTAGATGTGGACTGGAATATGTTATTTCAGAATAACGTCAATTATTCCTAAATAACACTGCTGTGTAGATGTACCCCAGTGAATTAATTGAAAGGATACATTTCTAGCATATAATCAGTGTGTGATATTTGGGGCCAGAACCTCAGCTGATAAAAATCAGCCTAGCATCAGCCTGGATCACTATCTGGCTTCAAGATTAAACTAGATGGCTACGTCTACACTGGCCCCTTTTTTGGAAGGGGCATGCTAATTTTGAAAGTGGGAATAGGGAAATCTGCGGGGGATTTAAATATCCCCCGCAGATTTAAATAAACATGTCCGCTGCTTTTTTTCCGGCTTGGGAAAAAGCCGGAAAAAAAGCATCTAGACTGGCCCGATCCTCCGGAATAAAGCCCTATTCTGGAAGATCTTTTATTCCTACTTATCCAAGCGGGAAAAAAAGCGGCGGACATGTTTATTTAAATCCGCGGGGGATATTTAAATCCCCCGCGGATTTCCCTATTCCCACTTTCAAAATTAGCATGCCCCTTCTGAAAAAGGGGCCAGTGTAGACGTAGCCAATGGGTTTATGAAGGGGATGGTTTGATGAGATAACATGATCTTGGTAACTAATTGACCATTCATTATCAGTGGTAAATAGGTCAATAGAGGGATGATAGGAGTTACTATAGAGAACTTTCTGGGTGTCTGGCTGGTGAGTCTTGCCCACAAGCTCAGGGTTTAGTTGATCGCCATATTTGGGATCGGGAAGGAATTTTCCTCCAGGGTAGATTGGCAGAGGCCCTGGAGGTTTTTCGCCTTCCTCTGTGGCATGGGGTACGGATCACAGCTGGAGGATTCTCTGCATCTTGGGGTCTTCAAAGTATTTAAAGGCTTCAATATCTGAGATATAGGTGAGAGGATTATTCTAGGAGGGGGGGGTGGGTGAGATTCTGTGGCCTGCATTGTGCAGGGGGTCAGACTAGATGATCATAATGGTCCCTTCTGACCTTAAAGTCTATGAGTCTATAAGCCAATGGAATTACACCAAATTATATCAGCTCAAAATATAGCCTTTTATTTTTTGTTCAATATATATGTGATTCTGCAGGTGCTTGTATATGTTTTTGAGGCTTCTTTGTATAACTGGTGATGTTATTCATCTTATGCACAGATCATAGCCTCTAGTAACAGATGTGTATAACCCCATTGTGTCCATTTGGAACAAAGTACTCCCTTACGAGTGTCTAAAAAGTATGCATGGTTTCTAGACCCCATCTGCTGTTGTATAGTTCCATGAGAGAGTCAGGGATGTTGGTATCACTTTGGCTCATAAACTCCACTGGCTTGTGAGAGGATCCCACTGTAAATTGCCTATTAAATTGACTCCTCCCCTATAAACCTAATTGTGAACTCATGTTTTAGTGAAGGCCAAAACAGAAGAGGTTATGTACAGGGTGCTTCTGCTAACAGACAGCAAAACTCCTGCTTCTGACCAACACATTACTACTTGGACTGTCAATTCTCTGCATTTGGGCTGAGGGAGTGAGAGCACATATAGCTTTAGAATCATAGAATCATAGAACTGGAAGAGACCTCAGAAGGTCATCAAGTCCAGCCCCCTGCTCTAGGCAGGACCAATTCCAACTAAATCAACCCGGCCAGGGCTTTGTCAAGCCGAGACATAAACACCTCTAGGGATAGAGACTCCACTACTTCCCTAGGTAACCCATTCCAGTGCTTCACCACTCTCCTAGTGAAATAGTTTTTCCTAATATCCAACCTGGACCTCTCCCACCACAACTTGAGACCATTGCTCCTTGTTCTGCCATCTGTCACTATTGAGAACAGCCTCTCTCCATCCTCTTTCGAACCTCCCTTCAGGAAGTTGAAGGCTGCTATCAAATCCCCCCTCACTCTTCGCTTCTGCAGACTAAACAGACCCAAGTCCCTCAGCCTCTCCTTATAAGTCATATGTTCCAGCCCCCTAATCATTTTGGTTGCCCTCCGCTGCGTCCACATCCTTTTTGTAGTGGGGGGCCCAGAACTGGACACAATACTCCAGATGTGGCCTCACCAAAGCCGAATAAAGGGGAATAATGACATCTCTGGATCTGCTGGCAATGCTCCTCTTAATGCAACCTAATATGCCATTAGCCTTCTTGGCTACAAGGGCACACTGTTGACTCATATCCAGCTTCTCATCCAATGTAACCCCCAGGTCCTTTTCTGCACAACTACTACTTAACTGATTGGTCCCCAGCTTGTAATTATGCTTGGGATTCTTCCGTCCCAAGTGCAGGACTCTACATTTGTCCTTGTTGAACCTCATCAGATTTCTAGTGGCCCAATCCTCAAATTTGTCTAAGTCACTCTGGACCCTATCTCTGCCCTTAAGTGTAGCTACGTCTCCCCCCAGCTTAGTGTCATCCGCAAACTTACTGAGGGTGCAATCCATTCCTTCATCCAGGTAATTAATAAAGATATCGAACAAAACCGGCCCTAGAACCGAACCTTAGGGCACTCCGCTAGAAACCGACCGTCATCCTGACATCGAACCGTTGATCACTCCTCGCTGGGCCCGGCCTTCTAGCCATCTTTATATCCATCTTACCATCCATTTATCCAATCCACATTCCCTTAACTTGCTGGCAAGAATATTGTGGGAGACCGTATCAAAAGCCTTGCTAAAGTCAAGGTATATCACATCCACTGACTTCCCCATGTCCACCGAGCCAGTTACCTCATCATAGAAGCTAATCAGATTGGTCAGGCACGACTTGCCCTTTGTGAATCCATGCTGACTATTCCTAATCACTTTCCTCTCATCCAAGTGCCTCAAAATGGATTCCTTAAGGATCCCTTCCATAATTTTTCCAGGAACCGAGGTAAGATTGACTGACCTATAGTTCCCTGGATTGTCCTTCTTCCCTTTTTTGAAGATGGGCACTACATTTGCCTTTTTCCAATCATCTGGGATTTCTTCCGATCTCCATGACTTTTCAAAGATAATGGGCAAAGGGTCCTCAATGACATTTGCCAACTCCCTCAGTATCCTCAGGTGCATTAAGTCTGGACCCATGGATCTGTGTACGTTTAGCTTTTCTAAATATGGCTGATTTAGGGCTTTTGCAATCCTGTTGAAATAAGGGTTACATGGATTGTAATTTTCATATGCCACTATAATTGCTTGTCCACAATGAATGTAGAGTGATATTTTGGTGTTGATCCTACAAGGACTTATTAAAGGAGTAACTGGTCTGTCTGTGCTTCAGAACAAGTGTAAGAGGAAGCTCCACACAGGGCTGTAGAAAAGCAAGGCTCCCCAGCCAGGCAAGCTTGCTCTCTTCATATGGCATCTCACTGACAGCTGTTCCAGCTGGGCAACAGTCAGCTTTGGCTTGTGACTTGGCCCTCTACCCAAGCCATATTTAGTCCCTTCCCCTCCAGCCTGGGGAGAAGGTCCAATAAACTGAATTCAAATAAATAGCTCGTTGTTCTTCCTGTGCTTATTCCTCTGCAGGGTCTTCACTCAGTCCTGCTCATATGCAGAGAAATACCTTGCCAAGTTTTCTCTGTGGAGGCCCAAATTCAACCATCCTTTTTCCCATTGCATCAGAGTGTTTCTGCATTATGTTTTGCTAATGCAAAAACCATTAGGGAAACTCAGGGCCTCACCCACCCCTTTCTCCTGGGTTCTATTCCAGAAACCCTAAGGTGTACTGCTAATGTCTGCTCCCTCCAGCTAGGTCTACACTACAGAGTTTTTTTCTGAAAAAACTTCACTTATGTCCACACTGCAATCACATTCTTTCGAGAAAAAAATTCAGAAGAACAGAGGGGTTTTTCTGACATTGGTAAACCTCTTTCTATGAGATGGATGGAGAAGAGGAAGTTCTTTCGAAAGAAGAGGAAAGAGGAAAAAAGCACAGGTACCCTGGTGGCCATCCGCCCATAGTAGTCAGAGCTGAAATGCGAGATAGTATCCATTCAGTGTGGACGCTATCTGTTGAAAAAACAGATTGCTTTTTCGATGCACTTTGGCAGTGTGGATGCTCTCTTTTGGAAGACTTTTTTTGGGAAGATCTCTTGTGGAAAAGCTTCTTCTGAAAGAAGCCTGGAGTCTAGACGTAGCCTCAGACTGTTCACTGCATCCCTAGGGCTTCCCTCAGACCCTGTCCCACATCCAGTCCCTGTAGGCTTTACTGTACCTCTGTATCTTCTGGTAACAACCAGAGAAGGGCTTCACATTCTTCTCCTTGCTCCCTGCTTTCTCCAAGATGCTCATCACTCAGCAACTCCCCCCAGGATTCATCTTCAGTTGGGCTTCACCCACCCTCTGCCTTCTGTCTCCAGTTAACTCTCTCATTACCTGTGTGAGTTAAATATATCACAAGGTCCAAGGAAGGCTAAGCAATAGGCATTAAGTGTCTATTGAAGACAAAGCAAGGCTTCAGACCCTAAATGAAGTTCCTTGTTTTTTGAGGAAGTGAATTCCAGGGCCTTTCATGTCTGCTTCCTTTCTTTCAAGAGTGCAATGTGAAAAAGGTGTCATGTGGGTGAAAAATACAGGAATTATGTTGAGTAGCTATGTACTTCTTGATGCTGCTGGCTGGCAGTCCCTGTGCTCTGTCCTGCTCATGAGTTTTATTTTTTACATCTGTTTAGTGCAGGCTCAAACCCTTTGATTTATTTAAAATAAATAAATTTTAAATAATAATGCATAATGAATTGGTGGCAATTGAAAACCTGACAATTGCCTTAGAGTAGTAAATAATTGCAGCTGGGTCTGCTCAGTGTTTGGAGTCTTCAAAGTAGAAAAGGATGTGGCACATTACTGAGGTAACCCTGCCTAAAACAGCCTAAAACAGTCAAGGCTTTAAGGGATCCTACCATCCATTGTATTCATATAGTATTATGAGGGAGATCAGTCTGTTTCATATTTCATTTTATTAATAGAAATGCACTCTGGATCCAAGGTCCTTAAATTTGGGGATGTTTATAATTCAAACTCAGTAATTTGGAGTATGAAAGGGATTTATTTTGATCAGTTCCCAAGTGTTCAATAAACATTGTACTGTTTATACTTAGGTGAAGTCTTTTTTTCCCTCAGGTCCAAGGGCATACCAAAGGTGGTCCTTCACATAAAGAATGGCATGAGACAAAAATAACTTAATTGTACTTACTGGCATCTCACCACTGTAAAAGCCACATAAGTGAGAAAAGAATCAGACCCCAAAGTTGAGCCCCTGCTTAGCAAGATTTTTTCATTTGAAATACTTTAGTACAGTCTTACTTTTCTGTATTCCCACAAAATTACAAACATTGGTAACCATATTTTAGCTATCCCTTCATTTAAACAAACACAGGCAACCATATTTTAGCTATCCCTGCATTTAAAAAACATGGTGTTGGATCACAAACGAATTTGATTACAATGAGCAAAATACCACTCCATCGGCTGAACATCCAACACATCTAAGCAAAGCAGGAGCATACTGTATTTACATAGACAACCCAGGGTCTTTCTTCCCGTTTCCAGCTAGTTATAAGGGATGCATTCCTTCAGATCGTGCTTACAGATACGTTAGATAAATTGGAAGAATAAATAAATAGAATAAGTGGTGTATAAAAAGTATACTAAAAAAGTCCATGAGGATTACCTAACAGTAGCTGGTGGAAAAAAGCAAGATATGATATCATTTTCTCAGATGTGGCCATCTGTAGGTCTCACTTTAATTAGCTATGCTATTAGGGGAGATAATATTACTTCCTTCCTCATTGGAGGAGCTGTTTCTCCAGTTGACGCAAAATACAAGCACTCAGTGGCAATAATTTATTGGGTTCAGTCCTTGTATTGTCAAGCAGTGACACACAGCTGCTTTAGCAGTTCAGATAGTGCTCCCCTCTTTGGTTACATTGCTATGGGTACATTATAGTCTCTGTATTTGTTTTCCGGAACTAAGCACATAGCTATATTAAATGTGTTGGTAATGCATTCAGAGGATGTGTAACAAAGCTTATAATATCAGTTCCGGTAGGTTACACAAAACAAATAGGTGCTTAGATACTATGGGGGACAAATAAGTATCTAAACAGGCAATGTACTGCCACTAAAACACCCGTTTTTACTTATTTATTTAACAATTTCTTATTAAGACACATATTATTAATAGTTTACTACAGTTGCTCAGAATATAAGCCCGTGTCTGATCCTGATCTCAAGACTCTCATGGATTTCAGTAGGATTTGGATGAGGCCCTCAATATAAAATATGACCACTGTGATTTGAGAAGGGAAGAGTCAGGTAAGGACGTTAGGAAGGTAGTGTATACATACAAATCTTGTTGCTTATTTATTTTTATAAGAAACTCATCAGGTATGATGCTGCAATTTTTAGCACACGTCAAGCTGATATCCTCTCTCTGTGCTGTCCCAATCTGCTTTACTGGTTGAGTCTGTTAGCCTGCCCATTATATCCAGTTGCTTCCCTGAAAAGGGAGAACTTTTATGGGATAGCTGCAGTTTGCACTTGTATACTTAAACAAGTAATGTTGATTGTGCTACGATTGGAAAACTGGATTGTAAGGATGACCAAACCTCCTCACACTTACAATTCAGGTTTAGCTTGGATAACCATTCCCGAGGAGAAGTTTTCTTATCAGATTTCAGCACTTCCATGTGGCATCTAAGCTGGAAGTACCACAGGAAAAGTCACTTCCAGCTCCAATCCCCAGCAGAAACCAGAAGTGTCAAGTACTTACTAAAATAATTCATAATACCAGGTTCATTTAAAGTTCAGTTCTAAACATGGACTAAAGTCTTTTTCTTAATATTTTTGTCTTTATTGGGGCTTAATCTATACATACTAGTTTGTTTTCTTATCCCTGAATGCAAACCAAGCAGATCCTAACTATTAATTTCTAGCTGATCTAGGCTATGTCTAGATAGCGGTGCTATTGCATGTCTTTAAATGCACCCATTATTTCTAAACATATTCTGAGATAACGGGCATGCTATGCTAGCATCCCTGTCACCCTTGTTCCATGAGGGTTAAGGGACTTGTCAGAATAGCACTTTATTTTGAAATTTGGCACTGTGTAGACAGCGCCAAATTTATAAATAAGGTGTTTCAAAATTATCTTGAAAAAAGCTTATTTCAAGGTAAGGGTGCAGTGTAGACACACCCCTATTGACCTCAGGCCAATATTTTCAAAAGTGACTAATAATTTACTATGCCTTAATTTTGGGAGTTTCTGAAAAATTGGGGAAAAGGGGTTAAGATGCTGGACTGGAACTCAGGGGATATGACCTGAGTTCTAGGCACGGACAAAAACTTCCTATATGTCCCTGAGCACAGATTCACAGACCCAGATTTGAAAAAGGAATTTAGGTTCCTCACATCCATTGAAATCAAGTTAGGATTCTAAATACTTTTGTGAATCTGAGCTTAAGTTCCTCTATGCTTCAGTGTCCCCATTTCACAGATGGGGAAATAGTATGCAGTTTCCCTTAACATTTGTCTATCTTGTGCATTTAGACTCTAAGGCCCAGATTTTTAAAGGTATTTATATACCTAAAAATAGAGCGATACCTTCTGGAATTTTCAAAAGTCTGCCAGCACTTAACTGCTATTTGAAAAAAATGTGTTTTGTGATCTCCAGATAAAAAGGGCTAAATATTATTTTGGATGAATCTGGATATTATTTTAAAACCTTTGATTAAGGTGAGAAGTATAAATACATTTAATGATTTGTTTCCTTCTTTTCTAACTATATGATCTGTCTTGAGTGTGCTGTTTTGAGAAGCGCTCAAAAGGAAAAGAAAAGAAAAAATATATTTTTAAACTTTGAAATCTCCCCCCCCCCCTTTTTTTTCTAAAATTCATTTTTGTTCACATTTCAAAATTTTCAGGTATCTCATCAACTCTATAACTGGTTGAAAAATGAGGGGGGGGGGGGGGGGGAAATTTTCAAAGAAGTCTCTCAGAAATGCCCAATTTCTTTTTAAATTGACATTCAATAAATGTTCACCAGTTTTCACTCTGAGTAATACCTCGCTACAGATACAAAGGCTTTCCCTGGAAGGTTGAAATCAGAAGAGCTTTGTGTTCTCAAATAATCATTGGATGTTTGATGTATATAGATTTAGAGTGTGACTATCTGTTGAGGTTCACCTGTGAAAAGCATGGATATGTTGCCATTTTTTAAAGCTCGTGCATCAAAGGTGGAGCTTTTGTAACGTGGAACAAAAAGAAATAACTCAGGGTTAGACATAATAGATAAGAGATGAGATAACTATATGTATATAAAAATAGAAAAACACATATATAAGAGAATGGAAGAGCAAACCCTATAGTGTGTGCTTGAAGGAGTATATAAAAAAGCAAGGAGGGCTCAAAATCCTCTATCCAGATGAAGTAAGAGAACGGAGAAAAGAAAAAATGAGGAAATAGGAGACTTGGGAGTCAACATTAAAATCCATGTTCTGAATAACTATTTGCTGAATATCCGAACACAAATAGGTAGGGGCAGCAAAGAATTTTGATTAGAAGAGGTGGAGGAGAGAGCTTAAATCGATTCCATTTCTAATTTTTATGTTTCCATGTGAAAGTGGGATTATTGTATCTCAGGCATCACGGAGCCTAATAATCCAAGGTTTTCCTGGGGCTTGTAACGGGATAGATAATGACTGTTACTAAAAGGTAACCTGAGGTAACAGCTGCTTTTTAAGCTCAATACCAGACACTTTATCTAGAAAGCGAGAGGCCTGGGTTACCTCTTGCTGTGTGTGTTTTCTGTAGCTCATTCAGAATAATGTGTTATTTGTACTTGTGTTTGCTGCACAGTGGAATGGTGTGGTATTGGGCACTGATCCAGTAACCAAAAGCCCTGTGGATTTCATCTTCTCTGAAAAGAAAGACATTAGCCCTGGCCCGTCGGCATCATCAGGGGATGGTTGTAGTATGTCGTGCACTGCTGAGGCTATAATCCTTGACCTAGCCTGTGATGTTCAGATCTGAATCAGAGTCCTTGCCCTCTTGAAGAACCTGTTCACCCATTCGGTTCATTCAAGGGCAGATTTATTTTAACACTAGTTAATTATCTGCCTGGAGTATGTGAACTTCAGAAAAGGTCAAGGAAACAGAGCCAAATTGCACATCTGTTCAGATCACAGCAGCATGTTTTAAGAAGCTTGTAAAATGACGCCTTTATTCTGTGGAAAATCCTAATAGCATCGTTTTCTTCTGCTAAAAGTGTGATTATTTTACCAGAACTTAGTTAATTGATATTTGGGCCTTGTAATATTCTTCTTTATTAATAATGGCATGGCCTATTGTATAATTTCATAGACAAAGATATGATGCCCAGTAAGTATTCTCCTTTCATTAGATTAGAAGAACGCTATTATAACAGTTATTTAACAGGACATGAGCATATGCTACCCATTACTATTTATTCCATTGCTCTCTCTTCTAGGCTAAAATGGAGCTATGATGGGCTTTAAGTGAGGCAAGAAATATCAGATGTTCATTCCTTTTCAACATGTCTTAAGCTTAGAAAATTTTTTTTTACTAGTGATGATTGTCATTGGTCCTGAAATTTGATGCAATTGAAAGGACTGTTGCACCCACACAGCCCCACAGAGATCAGCGGGGCTCCATGCAGATGGATCAGTATAACCATATCCATATGCAACACATTGAAATATCAGGGCCTTAGGGCAGGAAGGAATCAAACCTTTCATCTCTCTCTGCAGAGGCAGACACACTTATGATGTTCCCAATAAAAGTTAACTAATCATCATAGGTCATAATGTAGCCTACGCTTCTTCTGTTTCCTCTGCTTTTCTTTGCCTAAGACAGTGGTTAAATTTTTAGAATGAATGTATTACTCAGAGAGAGATGATACTTTTCCTCACTAGAATGAACCAAGTGTAATGCATTCTAATGTGATGTCTGGTCCCCTGAGGGAATCAGATGAAATCACCAAACTCATTAGTGGCTGGTACCTAAGACAAGATTTGAATTCAGATTTTTATAAAAGTGAAAGGCTAATGGAGTCTTGCTTTATTTCAGGAAGCAGTAATTTCAGGAAAGTTTGGTTTCCTGAACTCTTGAGTGCAACAGTCAGTTTCTGATTTCTAGCCCTGTAAAATATAATTTTCTTACATTCTGCTAGGAAATTCTTGGGGCTCCCCCTCCACATAGTATATCTCATTTCCCTCCCTCCCTCCACATTCAAAGGTGATTTCCAAGACTGTATATTAACAGGTGGAATGTGTATTTCCTTTATTGTCTTACCCAGTCACTGTACACTAGGCCATGTCTATACTTGGAAATTATTTTGAAATAACTTATTTTGAATAACTACTCCCAAAATAATTATTTCAAAATAGCATTTCCATACTAGAGGGAAGCCTCAAAATTAGTCTGAGGAAAGTTTCCTTAATGTGGAAGTGCTACCTTGACTAAGAGCCCCCAGAAGAACTGGAGAGTAATTACTTTGAATGACTCTGGGGAGTAGTTATTTCGAAATAGTAGCAGTGGAGTGACTGCACTACCTCTATTTTGAAATGTGTTATTCCTCATGGAAAGTGGGAGTTATTATTTCGAAATAACCAATCCCTTTCTTTGAAATAACTCCCTAGTGTAGACCAGGGCTAGGGGAGAAGCCACGAATGTGGCCACATTTCAAGCCACTTTGCACAACTTATGATGTGACTACTTTCTCCCTGTGGGTATGTCTACACTACCACCCTAGTTCGAACTAGGGTGGTTAATGTAGGCAACCGGAGTTGCAAATGAAGCCCGGGATTTGAATTTCCCGGGCTTCATTTGCATATTGCCGGGCGCCGCCATTTTTAAATGTCCGCTACTTCGGACTCCTGATTTAAATATCCCCCACGGCATTTGCATGAACATGGCTGCTGCTTTTTTCCGGCTCGGGATTTTGCCGGAGAAAAGCGCCAGTCTAGACGGGATCCTGTAGGAAAATAAAGCCTTGAAAGTAGGAATAAGGGATCTTCCGGAAAAGGCTTTATTTTCCGCAAGATCCCCGTCTAGACTGGCACTTTTCTCCAGCAAAATCCCGAGCCGGAAAAAAGCGGCAGCCATGTTCATGCAAATGCCGTGGGGGATATTTAAATCCCCCGCGGCATTTGCAATTCCGAAGTGTCTCATTAGCATCCCTTTTCTGGAAAAGGGTGCCAATGTAGAGACAGCTCTGGAGTGACACTTTGATCAAAAGAGCAAATGCAACACTGGAATGCACAAGAAAGGGAATCAGAAGTAGTACTAAAGAGATTACCTTAACTCTGTATTTGGCACAGGTGCGACCACTGCTGGAATACTGTATCCATTCTTCGTGTCCATAATTCAAGCAGGATGTTGGTAAATTGGAAAAGGTTCAGAGAATAACCACAAAAAAGGATTTAAAAACCCCATGTCTTATAGTGATAGACTCAATCTAATTAGCTTAGCAAAGAGAGGATTTAGGGGTGATTTGAACACAGTCTATTAGTACCTACATGGGGAACTGTCACAAGATCTTCAGAGGGGTAGCCGAGTTAGTCTGTAACTGGAAAAACTTTAAAAAAAAACCCAAAACAACTAGTCTAGCAGCACCTTAAAGAATAACAAAACATGTGGATGGCATCATGAGTTCCCTAAAAGTCCTTCTAGGCCTTAATCATAGATATCACCACTCCAGGTTTCCTTTACCATCACTAGCTGAGTCTTCAGTGTGTTGCCTGGCATCTTTCTGTTAATAATCAATTAATTATTTTTATTTTAAATCACACGATATGTTCAAGAAATGATGAATGGATGAAATAATCAAGGGGAAAGCAATAGTATTTAATTTTTATGCCACCAACATGAATGTTGCATACTTTACCGTCTCATCCCCAAGATACAGCTTGGAAATGGCAAAATATTGCAGGACATTTATATTAGTTTTGCAAAATGAAGGGAATTTTTTCTAATTGAAAAATCAGACCGTCTTCTAATCTACAATTTGGATTAAAATGTGGTTAAAAGCCACCCCTTACACGGGTGGGAATATAAAGGGACCATAGTCCAGTGGAATAATGTAGGAGGAATTCTGACCAACTCCCCCAGGATTCCTCTTGGAATCTTCCAAAAGGGACAGTCTGCAGTCACAGCTCCTCATGAGGAGAGAAGGAAACCTGAACAGGATGGTATTGTAATAAGATTTTTATGTGAACATAAATGTGAACATTTAAGTACATCAGAAGCAGGAAGCCGGCTAAACAACCAGTGGGTCCCTTGGACAATTGAGATGCTGAAGGAGCACTCAGAGATGGTAAAATCATTGCAGAGAAGCGAAATGAATTCTTCGCTTTAGTCTTCACTGCTGAGGATATTGGAGAGATTCCCAAACCTGAGCTATTCTTTTTAGGTGACAAATCTGAGGAATTGTCCCAGATAGAGGTGTTATTAGGGGAGGTTTTGGAACAAACTGAAAAATTTAACAGTAACAAGTCACAGGGACCAGATGGCATTCACCAAAGAGTTCTGAAAGAACTCAAATGTGAAATCATGGAACCTATTAACAGTGGCTTGTAGCCTATTTTTTAAATCAGCTTCCATACTTAATGACTGGAAGATAGCTCACGTCACACCAATATTTAAAAAGGGCTCAAGAGGTGATCCTGACAATTACAGACCGGGTAAATTAGTTGAAATTATAGTAAAGAATAAAATTGTCAGACACATAGATGAACATACTTTGCTGGGGGAAAGTCAACATCGTTTCTGTAAAGGCAAATCATGCCTTACTAATCTGCTAGAGTTCTTTGAGAGGGTCATCAAATATGTGGACCAGGGGGATCCAGTGGATATAGTATACTTAGATTTCCAGAAAGCCTTTGAGAAGGTCCCTCACTAAATGCTTTTAAGTAAAAAGTTGTCATGGGATAAGAGGGAAGGTCCTTTTATGGGTGGATAACTGGTTAAAAGACAGGAAACAAAGAGTAGGAATAAAAGAGATTATGCAAATGAGAGCTTGAGAAATGCTAATGAGCGCTTCATTTGCATTGTCTCTGCAAACAAAGGCAATGTAGATGTATCCTAGGGGTCGCCAAATGAAATTAATAGACAGCAGGTTTAAAACAAACAAAAGGAAGTTTTTCTTCACTCAGCGCACAGTTCAGCGCACAGTTAACCTCTGGAATTCCTTGCCAGAGGATATGGTGAAGGCTAGGACTTTAATAGGCTGCAAAAAAGAGCTATATAGATTTATGCAAATTAGGCCTATCAATTGCTATTAGCCAGTTTGAGTAGGAATGGTGTCCCTAGCCTCTGTTTCTCTGGAGGTGGGTGACAATGGAGGGATCACATGAGGATTACCTGTTGTTTTCCCTCCCTCTGTGGCATCTGGTATTGGCCACTGTTGGCAGAGAGGATACTGGGCTGGATGGACCCTTGGTCTGACCCTGTATGGCCGTTCTTATGTTCTTATGTAACATGCTGGTTTGCACTTGTCTCTGGGGAAAAAATAGATAAATTGCGGTTTTCTTTAAATTTCTAATGGAAAAACAGTTATAGGTCTTTTTTTTCCCAATCATACTACAGCATATCATTCATTGTGGCACAATGTACTTAACATGTGTCAGTGCAAAGAACATTCCAAAGTATAATCTATTCAAAGAAAGTCTTCAC
Organism: Pelodiscus sinensis; assembly: GCF_049634645.1. Classification (NCBI taxonomy): domain Eukaryota; kingdom Metazoa; phylum Chordata; order Testudines; family Trionychidae; genus Pelodiscus; species Pelodiscus sinensis. The sequence continues at coordinate 78,153,663 of NC_134711.1, forward strand.
ATTCTCACCTGTGAATATTGGGTAATATCTTTCTATATAAAGATAAAAGCTGACTACCAGTACATTCTTTCCATTTGACTCATGCAGTTATGCTTTCCAAAAGATTCTGGAGTCTTTTCTTTAATCAGGGGATTCTTTTATTTGTATATAATATGAAAATACTTTCTCTTTGTAGACACAAAGAAAGCTGAATCTCTACCTTAATAGTCACATTGTCTGAGTTTGAATCTTCAGGTAGAGCTGTTAACTAAAATTGGATTAAATTGTTCATTTTCCCCAGGAAAGACTGACTACTGGTCATTTACTTATTATTCATCTAGGGTTTGATTTTGCCAGCCTTGCTCAGGCTGAGGGTTACCCGGCTTCAGCAATGGTCTCATCAATTACATTTATTGCTGTGTGTTTGTTGCTTTACAGTTAAGATTATCTGGTCATACTCTATTGATTTTGCAATTTTGTTCAGCTAACATTATAGAAACAGTTAAATTAGCAGGAACATGTGGTCAAGCGTAAGCTGGAATATGTCAGAGAGCCATTTCTGGTCTCTCAATTTCCCTCATATACTGTATACATAAGTTGGAATGGCATGAGTGCTAATGGCCAGTTATCTTTTGTATATTTCTTTGCTAAAAGCCATTTGAACCACATACATAGAAGACTTAATTCTACAGAAATGAAGGCTCCCAGTCATCTATTCGATTTCCCCTCAAAACTTAAATACTTTTTAAATGGCAAGGCACAGACCCAGTCATGATGTTTGTGTACTTTGTTTCTGTACTTCCAAATTTGTACTTCATTGCAGCTAACTCTAGAGATAAAACAATGAGGAGTCCTGTGGCAATCTAAGGACTAACAAAATTATTTGGGAATCAGCTTTTGTGCATAAAAATCATCTCATCATATTCATGGTATATACATGTACATACCAGCATATCAAAAGAAGGGAGTTGTTTCTTGAGTGTAGGATCAGTGTTAACGAGGCCAATTCAGTCAGGGTGGATGTGGCTCACTCCCAGCAATTAATGTAGAAGTGTGAATACTAAGAGAGACAAAATTGCCTCTGTAGTGAGATAACTATTCTAAGTCCTAATTCAGTCCTAACTTAATTGTGTTAAATTTGCAAATGAATTTCAGCTCTGCTGCTTCTCTTTGTAGTCTGGTTTTGAAAGGTTTTTGGTAAAATAATGGCTATTTTAAAATCTGTTATGGAGTGTCCAGAGAGGTTAAAGCGTTGTCCTATGGTTTATGAATGTTGCCTTTTCTGATATCTGATTTTTGTTCATTTATCCTTTGGTGCAGAGACTGTCTAGTTTGACTAATATACATGGCAGAGGGGCATTGCTGGCACATGATAGCATATATCATTGGGAGGCCGTCTATAGGTGCCTTCTGGGATACTGGGTTTGGGGGGCGCCGAGCATTGGTTGCCGTTTTTTGTTGTTAGCAACAAAATAATTTGAAGTAAAGTGTTCTCTATGAGAATTCATTTCCACCAACCTCCTAGAATGTTCTGGACCTTTCAGCCTTTCTGAGAACTACATTTTCCTTGAATGTTCTAAAACAGCAGTTCTCAGCCAAAGGTCTGGGGCTTGCTTCCTTGGGGCCCACAACAGGTTTCAGAGGGTCTGCCCAAATGAACCAGTGTTCACCTCACTGGAGCCCAGGGTAGAGAGCTGAAACCTGAGCCCTAGCCTCCTGGGGCTGAAATTGAAGCCCAATCAACTAAACTTGGTGGGGGCTCCTATGGCATGAGGCCCTGGGCAATTGCCTTTCTTGCTAATGCCAGCCCTGGCTTTTAATTTTGTTAAGCGGAAAACCAGTTGTTGTGGCCCTGAAGGCATATGGAGTTTTATAGCATGTTCTGAGGGCCCCAAAACAGAGTCAGCATCCAGTTTCTTTGTAATGGAGTGATAGAGTTCACTGTGATAGAGTTCACAAAGTGATTGATCCCCTGCTTTCCCTATCATAAGAAAACTTGATCACTGTGTTTCCTTTCAGTATTTAAAGTATAGTTTTCCTATGCAGCAAGTGGATTAAGGTGGCTGAGTGCCAGGTAATTTTATGCATATTTTAGGTCACTTGTATTTTGGAGGAGGGTTTTTAGAGTTCCTCTCCTCCTTTGTTTCTTTACTTGGCACTTGCATTACCTGCTCCCAAGCTGCTCCTCTCCTGTTTTTAATCTGAGCACTTGCTGGAAATGCCTTGACACCAGCTGGCAAAGTGACAATAGAATGATTCCATCTACAGTAGAAGGAAGTGTTCTTTGTGAAATACATTATTCAAAAACAAAAAAGGAAGTCAGCTTTAAAAATCAAATGCTAAAAAAATATGATACACTGTCCTTGACTTACCCTTATGCATAGGAACAAATTCCAAACTCTTGAGAGAAAAAAGAAAAAGGCTATTTATTCCCAGATAGGGCCATTATGTCCCTCTGGTAACAATCTTTACTCAAATCCTTTTAATTTTTCGTTCTTCATCATTTCCCTTCTTTCTGTTGCCTTTAATTGCATGAGTTTATCTGCCCTGGCTTTTATACGAATGCCTGGTTATGTCAATGAGGTCTAGATCATACCCATAGCACTGTATTAACTGATGGGCACTGATCCATGAGCCAAATGTGAGCTTTACATTCAAGGTCATACTAATGCCCTCCCCTCTGGGTTTCACTATCTTTAGGAAGGAAATTATGTTGCTTTATAATTGAGGTTCAGGGACAACATGCTGTTATTGCAAATCCTCATCCCAAAGGTTTATAGTATAAATGAATAGAGCAAGCACAGTGGAGGACTCCAATGGCCTATGTAAAGTCACAGATATATGACCACAGGCAGCTTTATTTTAACAGCTGTTTAATTGCCTGCCTGGAATAACTGGATTCTGAAAGGCCCAGAAAACACAGAAATAGAGCTTGTTAGCTCACCAGCTTAAATATTACCTTTTTATCACACCATAAGAAGGAGATGCAAGGCCAGTGGGTGATTATTAATAATTTATTAGGTATGTGTTGCTATCCCCAAAATACTCATTCTGTTTTGTTCCACCATTCTTTGAACTGTTGACCCTAACAGATGACATTTTTGGCACCTGCAAAAGTATTACAAATTTCTAGTGGGATATGATGGTGAATGCTACAAATGTTAATTTCCTCTTCCTCCACCTCTTATTAAGAATACTTTGCATGAAAGCACAACAGAGATCAGGTGCTAGATGCCATACAAACACATAGTAAGAGACAGTTGTTAGTCATAAGCATAATCACTACAGCACTGTCATGGAAGGATATAAACTGTTCAGAAAGGACAGGCTGGAAAGAATAGGTAGAGGATTTGCACTTTACATAAGAGAGCCATATGGTTGCTCAGATCTCCAATATGAAACTGGAGAAAAGTGTGTTGAGCGTTGTTGGGTTAAGATTAGAGGCGATACCAGCAAGAGTGATGACGTGGTGGGCATCTGCTATTGATGATCAGATCAGGAAGATAAGGCAGAGGAGGATTTCTTTGGCTCACTAATAGAAGTTCCAAGATCACAGGCTCTTGTTCTCATGGGGGATTTCAATCATCCTGATATCCGTTGGAAGAGTAATACAGCAGTACACAGACAATCCAGGAAGTTTTGGAAAGTGTTGGGGTATGTCTACACTACAAAGTTAGTTCGAACTAATGGACGTTAGTTCGAACTAACTTTCATAGGCGCTACACTAGCGCTCCGTTAGTTCAAACTTAATTTGAACTAACGGAGCGCTTAGTTCGAACTAGGTAATCCTCATTCCACGAGGATTAAGCCTAGTTCGAATTTACTAGCTCGAATTAAGGGCTGTGTAGACCCTTAATTCGAACTAGTGGGAGGCTAGCCCTCCCCAGGTTTCCCTGGTGGCCACTCTGGCAACACCAGGGAAACTCATCTGTCCCCCTCCCAGCCCCGGACCCCTTAAAGGGGCACGGGCTGGCTACGGACCCTGCACCTGGCACGGATTGAGCCACCCAACCGATGCCCCCCAGCCCTCCCCCTCTTCCCGGGACCAGGCTGGCGGCTCCCGGGAGCTTGCCCGGGACCGCAAGAGGCGGGCACCCACCTAGGCTAATGCGGACATCGTGGACCTCGTCCACGATCTCGGCACTAGGCACAGGAAAGTGGCCATTTAGGGCAGGAGAGCTGCCAGCCTGGCCTCCCAGGAGCAGGTGTGCATGAAAATCAAGGGGGTCCACTGAGACCCCCGAGCCTGAGCCCTGAGCTTACAATGGCCATACTGGGTCAGACCAAAGGTCCATCTTGCCCAGTAGCCTGTCTGCCGACAGCGGCCAACCCTAGGGACCCTGGAGGGGATGGACCGAAGACAGTGACCATGCCATTTGTCTCGTGCCATCCCTCTCCAGCCTTCCACAAACCTTGGGCAGGGACACCATTCCTACCCCCTGGCTAATAGCACTCCATGGACCCAACCTCCATGACTTGATCTCACTTCCCTTTAAACTCTGTTCTAGTTGTAGCCTTCACAGCCTCCTGCAGCAAGGAGTTCCACAGGTTGACTCTTTGCTTTGTGAAGAAGAACTTTCTGTTACTAGTTTGAAGCCTGCTACCCATTCCTTTCCTTTGGTGTCCTCTAGTCCTTCTTTATGGGAACTAATGAAGAACTTTTCTGTATGCACCGTCTCCACCCAACTCCTGCTTTTAGAGACCTCTATCCTGTCCCCCCTCCGTCTCCTCTTTTCTAAGTTGTAAAGTCCCAGTCTCTTTAGCCTCTCTTCATATGGGACCTGTTCCCAACCCCTGATCATTTTAGTTGCCCTCCCCTCTCCCAGCCTCTCTCTTCCCCTCTCCCACCTCCTTTTCCCAGTCTCCCCCAGTTTTGTTCAATAAAGAGAGATTCCATTTTTTAACACAATTGTCCTTTATTTTGTACATCAAGAAAAGGGGCTAGGGAAGGGTAAGTGGAAGGAGGTGAGGAAGGAATGGGGTATGAGCCCCCGATGGGGAGGACTGGGCTAGCTCTGCGGGCTTCTGGGTGTGGAAGCTCTCCTGCAGCCCCCCGATTGATCCCTCTCCCCAGATGGCAGCCTGCGGCAAGTGCAGACAGGCTGATGGCCGAGTGGTGTGATGTGCCCAGTGTGGGCACTCCGGGCACTCCAAGCCAGGACTGCTTTGCAAGCGTGGCACCCCTGAGAACTGTCTGTCCGGGGTGGGGGTCGGGACCCTTTAAGCGCAGCCCTTGGCTAGTCTGCGACAGCATCTCCACGCTCTAAGTCCTCCTCTGATGCCCTGCCGGCACTGCTTCCAGCCATCCTTAAGCCCGGTTCAGGGTCCACTTAATGTGGACATGCTAGTTCGAATTAGCAAAACGCTAATTCGAACTAGTTTTTAGTTCTAGATGCGTTAGTTCGAATTAGCTTAGTTCGAATTAGCTCTGTAGTGTAGACGTACCCTTGGAGACTACTTCCTGACACAAGGAACCTACTAGGGGTCACATGCCCCTTTTGATCTGCTGTTCCAAAACAACAGGGAAGAATTGGTAGAGGAAGCAGAATTAGGTGTCAACCTGTGCAGCAGATACCATGAGATGATTAAGTTCATGATCTTGTAAAAAGGAAGAAAGGAGAGCAACAGAATATGGACCCTAGACTTCAGAAAGCCAGACTTCCTCAGGGAGCTGATGGGTAAGATCCCCTGGGAGGCTAATATGACGGGAAAATGAGTCCAGGAGATCTTATTGTATTTTAAAAAAGCCTTATTGAGGGTGCAAGACCAAAACATTCCAATGTGCAGAAAGAATAGCACAGGCCTGCATGACTCGGAAAGTGGTGAGGGGCATATTACTCCAAAGAAAACAGCTACGGGCCACAAGTAGGGATGCTCTCCCAAAAAATATCGAACATGTGGGCTGAAAATTTTTGTTGAGAAAAAACCACGCATGTCTCTACTTGGCCCCCTGGCATTTGTCTCTCCTGCCCCCTGCCCCCTGGTGCCTTCCCCTTTCTCCTGACCCCCTTCCCTCAGCACAAGCCCCTTCCCCTCCCCTACCTGGCTTCTGCCTTCCAGGTTGCAGGGCTGCCGAAGCCTTTTTGTTCTGGCGTCTGCCGGCGTCCTGCTCTCTGGCTTGCGCCCCACCTCCTCGCGCTGGAGCTGCATCTTCCCCCTTCCTGGCAGCGCTCTGCTCCTCCTCCCAGCCAGCAGGTCAGATAGGGCCGCCCCTCCCGTAGTCGGCACGGGCCACACAGTGAGCCCCTGCAGGCCGCATGTGGCCCTGGGGCCATATGTTGTGCAGGCCTGGAATAGCAACTATGGCAGGCAACTAGCTTGGCTTAACAGAGACATCTTTGGTGAGTTTAAACACAAAAAGGAAGCTTACAGGAAGTGGAAACTTGGACAGATGACTAAGGTGTAGTATAAAACACGGCTTTAGCAAGCAGGAGTGTAATCAGAAAGGTCAAATCACAACTGGAATTGTGTCTAGCAAGGGATGTGAAGGATAACAAGAGGGGTTTCTACACATTTGTTAGCAAGAAGAAGAAGGTTAGGGAAGGCGTAAGACCCCTATTGAATGGGGAAGGCAACCTCGTGACAAATTATAAGGAAAAAGAGGAAGTACTGAATAGTTTTCTTTGCCTTAGTCTTCACAGACAAGATCAGCTTCTAGACTGCTGCACTGGGCAGCATACTATCAGAAAGAGATGAACAGCCCCCAGTAATGAAAGAATAAGTTAAGGACTATTTAGAAAGGCTGGACAAACACAAGTCAAGAGTCTGGATCTAATGCATCTGAGGATGCAGAGGGAGTTGGCTGATGTTTTTGCAGAGCCATTGGCCATTACCTTTCAAAACTTGTGGTGATCAGAGTAGCTCCTGGATGATTAGAAAAAGACGAATGTAGTGCCCATCTTTTAAAAAGGCAAGAAGGAGAAGAAGGGAACTACAGACCAATCAGCCTTACCTCAGTCCCTGGAAAACTCATGGAGCAAGTCCTCAAATAATCTATTTTGAAACACTTGGAGGAGAGGAAAGTGATCAGGAACTGTAAACATGGATTCACTGAGGGCAAGTCATGCAGACCAATCTAATTGCCTCCTTTGATGAGATTACTGTCTTTGTGGATATAGGGCAAGTGGTGGACATGATATACCTTGACTTTAGGAAAGCTTTTGTTACAGTCTCCCATAGTTTTCTTGCCAGCAAGTTAAAGAAGTATGTTTTGGATGAATGGCCTATGTGGTGGATAGAAAGCTAGCTAGATAGTTGGGTTCAACAGGTAGTGATCAATGGCTCGATGACTGGCTGGCAGCTAATATCAAGTGGAGTGACTCAGGGGTTCATCCCATCCATTTTAATTAATGATCTGGATGATGGGATGGATTGACCCCTCAGCATGTTCATGGCTGACACTAGACTGAGGGAAGAGGTAGATACACTGGAAGATAGGGATAGGGTCCAAACGGAGCTTCAAAAATTGGATTGAGCCAAAAGAAATCTGATGATGCTCAACAAGGAGAAGTGCAGAATTCTGCACTTAGGCTGGAAGAATCGCAAGCACTTTTACAGGCTGGTGACTAACTGGCTAAGCAGCAGTTCTGCAGAAAAGCACCTTGGGATTATAGTAGATGAGACTCTGAGTATGAGTTAACAGTGATGTTGTCTAGAAAGCTATTGGCATATTGTACTGTATTAGTAGGAGCACTGCCAGCAGATCGAGGCAAATGATTATTCCTTTTTATTTGGCACTGGTGAGGCTGCATCTGGAGTATTGTGCCCAGTTTGGGGCCGTGATAGGACTCATCATCTAGCTGAAGCGGGGTTCCAAAGAGGATGGAGCTCAGCTATTCTCAGTGGTGGTGAATGACAGAAGGAGCAATGGTATCACATTTCAGAGAGGCAGACCTAGAAGGGGTGGTGAAACACTAGAATGGATTGCCTAGATGACCTCTTGAGGTCTCTTCCAACCCTAATCTTCTGTGATTCTATGATATTTTTTTCACCCAGATCTCCGTTGTACATTCCACTGATACAGAATTGACTCAGATGTGTTTATGCAAATATTCTCTACATCTTCTCACTTATCAAGATAAACATTTCAGTTAATGGAGCATCCCTTGATAGGAATGAACAATGATACAGTATTGCCAATCCCGACAGTTCAAAAATAACATTAAACTTCCAAAAATTATGTGATTTACTTAAAAATAATGAGGCTTTTTTCTTAAACGTTGGGGGTTCTTTTTATTGTCTTCTATTTTTAAGCATTTGAGATACACTTGGATCCCACTTTCATACTTTTCTCTGCAACCATTAGGGCTAGAAACTTATTTTTAAGTAAACATTGAAATTCTCATGTAATCACTTGTTTCCTAGAGCTGAGACCTTACGATAAAAAAAAAAAATCAAGTACAGTAAGACTTGTGGTAAAAGCATGAGATTTGGCAGTGTTAATTACTGTAAAACTGCAAATGACATAAGATCTATTCATATGACATAAGGAGAAACTGCAAAATTTAAAAATAAGGTTAAAATTTTCTAAAGAACTGTTATAAGGAATCACACAAATGAAATTACTAAGGGATTTGGTGTCCTTTTTCATACATACTTACAGAAAAATTGTTTCTCATCTCACTGTTTCTTACAATCCACACAGGCCTTTGCCAGCTCCTCCAGTTGTTCATTTCTTCAGTTACATGACAAGCCTTCTTTCTTGTTGACATATTGATTACACTAAATGAATGCTAATATTTAGTGGCCTGAGATTGTTGAGGCTCCCCCTTTGGGAAGACAACTTGCTAAAATTGCCTGCTCTTTAATTAAACGCACTTCAGCAATCCTCTTTGAGAAGCTCATGACATTTCCCAAGAAAGAACTTTCAGTTTTCATATATCAGTGTGGCTTCCTGTGTGAATTATTTGCTTAATAAATCACATACCTTAATTCATTGATTGTACATGGAAAATACAAAAGCATGGTGCCATGGTAATTCCCCTTGTGGCTTGTAACAGAGAAAATGCATCATGTTGCTGAAATATATTATGGGCACTTCTAATTCTTATTTGTCTTTTGTGACTAAACAATGAAACAATTCACTTTAATTTTTTTCATTGTGTGTTCTTATTACCACAATCATCTTCCTTCTTCATTTTCTCATACTACATCTACATTGGCAAAATTTTGCGCAAATACTTTTAACGCAAGAGTTTTTGCGTTAAAGTATTTGTGCAAGAGAGCGTCTACACTGGCATGTGCTTTTGCGCAAGAGATGTGCTTTTGCGCAAGAACAGTTGCACAAGAGGGCTTATTCCTGAGCGGGAGCATCATAGTTCTTGTGCATGAAGCACTGATTTCACATATTAGAACGTCAGTGTTCTTGCGCAAGAACTCCTCGCCAGTGTAGACAGGCAGCATCATGCCAATGTAGACACAGCTATATTGATTATAACATTCACTGGATTCAACTTATCTTAAATCAGACTGTAACATGTTGATAGGGAAGGGACCATGAATTTGAGCTCTGGTCCTAATTGGAGCTTTGAACTAGAAATGGTCAAAGTTGGTAATTCCAAAAATGAAAAATACCTGATGGTATATTATTAAAAAATGTTCCCACTTGTTTGGCCATCTGTCTCTGTAAAAATATTCAAAATGTCAAGTTTTCTAACTCTGATAAAAGGAAAACCATTTTTAACACCAGCCCTGCTTTGGCCACTGTTGTAATATATAATAATAAATAATGACTATAGTGATACAGATTGTTTGGAAAAGTGAAAAGAGAACACAAATGTAATTAACAGGGGCAGCCCTAGACAAACCATGCAATTGATGCCCCCACGTCCAAACCCCTCAATGATATCGCACCACCATTTGGTGCTCCATTTAACTTGGCGCCCTAGGTGACCGCCTAGTTCGCCTATATGGACGGGCCGCCCCTGGTAATTAAACAGCTATGGCCAGCTCGGATCAGTTTACCTGGGTCTGCAGAGCTTGGGCTGTAAAATTAGTATGCAGATGTTTAGGCTTCAGATGAAGCCTAAACTCTAGGACCCTTCTCCCTTCTGGGGTCCAAGAACTAAGGCTCCAGCCTGAATGTCTATTCAACAATTTTACTGCCAGAGCACCACAAACTCAGCTGATCCCAGCCAGCCACAGATATTTAATTGTTGTGTAGACCTACCTTGATTGATTGTCCTATGGAAATCTCATTGAGGCCTCACCTTACTCAGCCCAAGAATTTGCATGTTTGGGATGAGTCTTGAGTTTAACTGCAAAAGAGAACCAGCTGTTCTATAAGCTAAAGAAATACGAGCTTTAATCCATCAAACTAGGACAATGTGGAAGGCTGGTAAAAAGCTTTCTTTTGCTTTCAAATAAGATAAAAAGGGACTCAAACAGTTTGCTCTGTAAAGGCTTTTATACATAGCATTTCTGTATTTAGTTATTTCATGCAGTGTCAAAGACTCTTTTTTCTGCTTTGAGGGAAGAAGCTAATAAAAAATATGTTCAAACTCAGGGGTGGATAAATGCCAGCCCATGGGCCTGATCCACTTCCCCAGGGTGAGGACATTTGGAAGGAAACAAGTGAATGGGTAAAAGACTACTTCATGCTGATGAATGACCAAAAAGGAGGGAATGCTAGATAGGGCATTCTATTTCTCCAGCATTCTAAGTGAAATTGTCACTAAAAAGGTCACTATCTCAGTTAAGAGCTAGTGAAATAAAGCTAAAAGGGAGAGCTAAAAGGAACAAATGAAGAATCCATGTGTGAGTAGGAGGCCTAGAAGTTTACCTGAGGCAGACAAAAAACTTTCCTTAAGAATCCAGGTGCAGTGCTACCAAGTGCCTTAGGAACTGATTGCAAAGCCTAACTTTAGGCACTTGGAAAAATCACTGGAACAGCATTGGGAATCCACAAAGTCCAAGGTAGGCATCGAGGCTTGTTATACAATGCAGAAAAGCCAGCGCTCTTGGTAGGCAATGGGAGAGCCCATTGAGAGCAATGAGTCTTAAGCCCTAGTGCATATGGGTATGTCTATACTAGCCCCCTCGTTTGAACTAGGGAGGCTACTGTAGGCATTCGAAGTTGCAAATCAAGCCCAGGATTTAAATATCCCGCACTTGATTTGCATCTTCCCGGCCGATCGCCATTTTTTGAAATTTACAAGTCCGGACTAACTGCGTGCATCTACATGCGGCAGGGACCTGGTATTTCGAATTAAAGCCCTAAATCGAACTATCTGTTATTCCTCCTACAAGGTAGATATTGTGAGGATACATTCACAAATATTTAAGAGGTCCCTGCTACATTAGCATTTAGGAGGTGCTCCCCCGAAGTGAATAGAACAGTCTGATATTAGTGTTGGCCGCACAATCTGACTTCCAGATATTACTCACAAGTTTTTATGGCATCAGAAAAGCAGCTTGTTCATTGCAAAAAGGGATGCTATTTTTTTTCTTTTCATTGTATCACATCAGTATCACATTACATTTCATTGTGACTGTTAAAATGATAAGTTTTCATAGGAGATGTTTCACCATGATATTGCTATCTTTTGCCTTCCTTTTGTGAATTAGACCAATGCATGCTTTTAAAAGAAAATAATTTTCCTACACAATGACCTCAGGTTCTCTCATCAATTGAATCTCAAAGGAAAAAGAGAAAGTCCAAAATGCTTGGCTTTCATACCAAATGTTATGAAGCTTTAGGACAAATAATAAAATAAATCCAAGTTAACCACTTATAGAAAAATTATTTCTGATTCAAGTGTACTCCGTTGCTAAATATTATATATCAAATATCAGCATCTATCAAATCTTTCCTATGCTGTTTCCAAATCATATCTAGCTGTGAATAAGTGTGATCACAGATTTAGACTACAAGTAAGTTTAAGTAAGAAAACCAGAAACATGATTAGTGGGTCTACCAGAAATTGAACTCCACTGATTTATTAATCAAATTACAGTAAACTTCCGATAATCTGGCACCTTTAGGATCCAGGGGGTGCCGGATTGTCAGATATGCCAGACCATCAGAAGGGGAGGCTATGAGGGTCTGGGGTGAAGTGGGGGAGATGTGCCCCTTGGTGCTGTGGGACCAACCCGGCAGCACCTCAGCTGCTCTGCCCCAGACTTCCCCAAGTCAGCCACTGCTGAAACGGACCAGCGGCTGACTCCGCCCCGGGCTTCCCGGGACAATTGGAGCTGCTCTGCCCCGGGCTTCCCGGAGTCAGCCGCTGGTCAGTTTCAGCAGTGGTTGACTCGGGGATGCCTGGGACAGTGTAGCTGGGGTGCTGCCGAGTTGGTCCCCTAGTGCTGCCCCTCGGCGCTACAGAACCAACCCGGCAGCACCACAGCTGCTCTGCTCCTGGCTTCCCCAGTCATCTGCTGGTCAGTTCAGCAACGGCTGAATCGGGGAAGCCAGGGGCAGAGCAGCTCCAATTGTCCAGAGCACTTCTGGGTTCCAGATGGTGCTGGACCATCAGGAGTGCCGTACCATTGGATGCTGGACCACTGGAGTTTTACTTTATAATAGGATAGTATCCCAATATTTTAAATAAATAGGCAAGTGCCATGTGATATTTATTAACCCTTAATAGTCAAGACCTTAGTTTTATTTCTCTTCTCAAAGACTGATCTTGGAATAGCAACTGATGGATTTTTTGAGTTATTAAACCGTCTGTTGTAATCTATGCAGGAAGGTCCTTAACAAACCCAAGGAAGGCACATTTGAATTCCTTACATTTATCTCCAGAATTTCTAACATAGTTAAGACACATCAGTTCCCCTTTCCCTCCACTGCACCCAACGTATGGTTTGTTGTCCAAAGTGCATAGAGCCCCAGATTCCAGGGTGCTCTCAGGTAGGTTCACAGCTAGTTACTGACAGTGGGTTGGGTGAATGATGCCTCTCCCACTTTGCTGCCACTGCTTCTGCAGTTGCTTGTCACTCTTGACTAGAATACTGCTTGCCACCACCTCAGATGTGTCTCTGGTCCAGTCTTGCTCCACAGTACAAGGACCTTTTAGCCCTGCTACTGGTATTCAGACCTTGAGACTATGATGAGCAGGGGGTACTTCTCGTACTATTGCTGAGTCTTTCACCACTCTGCCTTTACCTGTGTTCTAAGGTCCCACCAATTGGCTAATTCGCTTGTGATTTCACTGGGCAGTGCGCATCCCCACAACTACTGTCACCTCTACATTGCCTTTCACTGGAAAACTGTTTCCATACCAGGGCTAAGATTAAGACACAACCTTCTCAATCAGCATGAGAGAAGCAGCCCTAGCAATCACTGAGAGTAAAAACAAGGACTCCCAGTCCAGTCTGATCAGCTCATTCTTTAAGCACTGAAAGGGATGGGCCAAATGATATCTAGGAACCTTTAACAGAGTCCTCACCACCAGGTGGAAATGCCTATCTCCATCCCCTCTGTCTATGGTTTTCACTTAGGTTATGTCTAGACTACAGGGTTTTTTGTTAAAAAAGTAGCCTTTTTTTTTAAAGAACTTCACCTGCATCTAGACTGCTGCCACGTTCTTTCAAAATTAAATTTTCGACAGCGGTAAACCTCATTTTATGAGGAAGAATGGCTTTTTTCGAAAGAGCTCTTTTGAAAAAAGGTGCTCTTGAATGCAAACAGGGCTTTTTCGAAAGAGAGCATCCAGATTGCCTGGGTGCTCTCTTTCAAAAAAGCAGATCACTTTTTCAAAAAAAGTTGTGGCTGGCTAGACAATCTCTTTCTAAAGAAGCTTTTTTTGAAAGAAGCATGTAGTCTAGATGTACCCTTAGAGTTACTTCATTATCCACACTTAATGAGGAAGATTCCATCTAGGGCAGAGGTGGGGAACCTTCAGTCTGGATCTGGCTCCTGAGTGTTAGGGCTCCCCCCAGCATTGGGGAGCTCACACTGACACTCTAGCTCCCATACCGTCCCACCACAAGGCTGGGTTGCAGAAAATCTAGTAGCCTGGGCTCCCCTAGGTCTGGTGTGCCAGGGGAATGTGGGAAGTGTCTTTCTCCTTTTCAGTCATCAAACCATGTCAGCGAGGTTTTGTTTTGTTTTTGCTTTTTTACTTCTCAATTGTGTGCAGCCACTCACTGGTTTTTCTGTGGGTCAGCAGCTCATGACCCCCCCCTCCAAAAATGTTCTCCACCCCTAATCTAGGGTAACATCTTTATTAGCACATAGTAAGTGCAGTTCTGATGCCTTTTGGTCCTATAGTAAGGATAAAGCATCTCACCTCTCTAGCATTCAAGACTTTGAATTAGTGAATTCTATCCCTAATCAGCCAAAATCAATCACATTAAGTAAAGCAAGTAAGTGAATTGATCACCATGACAAAATAGGTGTGTTTATGCAAATAAAGTCTGCTCATGAGGTCTTTTCCTCAAGTTATTCAAGAATTGACAGGAGATAATTAATTTAAACCACTGACTTACAATTAGGATAGTATATAATGAGCGCTACATAACTCTTGTCTGATGGCAGGGAATACTTACAGTGATTAGCCTTGGATTTACTAACTCTTTAATTTTCTAAGCAAAGAGGTCATTCTTCCAACCAGTCATTCCTCTAGATGTGAAAGATAATCAGGAAGATAATTAAAATGACCATAGCACTAGTGATGTGGGTTAGATAGTGCCCCTGCCCATTGGCAGTGATAATGAATAGATCTTTAACCTACGCAAAAGAAAGTAAATCACAATAGGTGAATTCCCAGGGGATGCACTATGGAGAATGAGGCTGAAGTGAATCATTACTTAATTATGTGGTGAATAAAGGCTTCTGAAATTGATTGTAACTCAATTGAACATGGCAGTTTCCAGTTAATTTATGCCAACCCAAACTAACACATTCATTTTCTTTCTTGTCTCTTCCTTATTCCAAATAATAAATAGAATTTGATACTGGTTCTTTAAAAAAGTATCAGAACATCTTGGCCTACTGTACTTTCTCACTCTTAGGAGAACCTGAGAAAATGTAGTAATCTGAAACCATAAATAATCAGCTGAGGAAGCATTTATTGGAAGAGAGAATAGAAATGCCAGAAATTATCACAGGAAATATTCAAAGAGAAATATCTAAAACTGAAATTGAAGTGTTCTCTATACCAAAGAAGGTGGCTATGATGACTGGGAAGGGAACCAACTAAGAACAATGGGATGTGTTTTCCTGACAGTTCTATCCACTCGTTAAGAAGATGATACATGCCTGACTTTTAATAACTGGCAATATTTTTGTCTTTGTTTAGTCAGCTGTGTCTTTTTAGGCTTAAAAAAACCTTAAAAACGAATGGTGCTCTAGCACCTTTGAGACTAACAAAAAAAAGTATATAGTATCAGGAGCTTTTGTGGGCACAACTCACTTCTTCTTTTTGTAAGTTACAGACTAACACAGCTACCCCCTGAGACTTCTGGGCTTAATTGCTTTTGGTGTGGCTAACTATAACTGCCATAGGAATGTGATCATGCAGTAATGATCATCCCAGCTAGAGCAGAGAAAAACCCTGAGAGGTCCTCTGGCTCTCATCCGAGCATTTATGGAATGGGATCTGCTTGTTTCTCTCAGAGTCTCAGCCATCTGTAGAAAGAAAAGCATTTTCCATCTTCTGTTTTCTTTTGGTGGAGTCAAGTTTCTTCAATTATTGCCAGAAGGCCATGAATGTTAAGGGCAGTGGGCACCATTCAGACCCTATCGAACTGCAAGAATGAGGACAAGTTGATCAGACTCCACTTGAAGATTCTAGGAAGTAAGCCACTTGGCCCCAGAAGTGAGCAAGAGAGGAGAGAAGCCACCAGCCTCTTAGAAAACAGAATATAATGTTAGGAAGGGCTCTAAGACTAGGAAAACAGATTTAACTAATCAGGTGTATTTGGAAGAGTAGAGTAATAGAGCTGCTTTTTCTGAGTGAACTGCCACGGTGGTGGATATTCATGGGCTTAGGATATCTATGGACCTAGTGTTTATTTTTACTGGATAGCACTAAAACCTCCATTTCAAAAGGATTCAGTTATAGCTGAACCTTTCACATAACCCTATTTACCATGTAATTAAACAGTGGTTGCAAAGTACTTGTGCCCCATTACTCCAAGTGTCATCTTTTTATAGTAGAAATATCAGTAGGTAATTTGGTCGGCCTTTTTTTCTAGCATCGTTGCCACTCCCTTTCCCTCTTCCTGTGTTCTTACTCTGCTGTCACTCTAGAACAGTTGTAAGTTCAGAAAAAGTTGAATAATTAATTGCCTATTATTTAGAAGTAACATTATTAATCAAATATAAATCCTCTTTCCCTTTTCTACTTGCCTCCCTTTCCTAATTTTCTTCCTCTTCCTTTTGTCTTTAACATGGAGTGTAAGGCTATGTCTAGACTACATCCCTCTTTTAAAAGAGGGATGTAAATTAGACATATCAAAATTGCAAATGAAGCCGGTGTTCGAAAAAAGCTTTTTCTAAAGTGAAACCATGGTCTAGATGTGGTTCTTTCGAAAAGTAAAGCCTTTTTTGAAAGATCCTGTAAACCTCATTTGTAATTTCAAAATGTCTAATTTACATCCTTTTTGTGAAAGAGGGATGTAGTCTAGACATAGCCTAACAGTTTTACTATGTAAAACAATATCCTGTATACCAGGGTGGGTGATGGGGTACTTCTGGCCCACAGGCCACACACAGTTCATCAATGTTAGCCACCGGTGGGCTGCTAGATGTTTTGTTTATCTGAGTGTCCACAGACACAAAGCCCTGCAGCCCCAAGAGGCCATGGTTCGTTATTCCCAGCCAATGGGAGCTGCTGGAAGCAGTGGCCTGGCCCCTGCCACTTTCTGCTTCTCCCCAAATACTTCTGTAAACTCCAGCATTTGAATTCATGTATTAACATGCCAATATCTGATGGCACATAGCAGGAGTGGGGAACCTCTAGCATGCCGGTTGGACACAGTTCATCAGGGTTAGCTACTGACGGGTCAGCAGATGGTTTGTTTACCTGAGCATCTGCAGGCACAACCACTTGCATCTCCCAGTGGGTGTGGTTTACTGTTCTCAGCCAATGGGAGCTGTAGGAAGCCGCATAGTAAAACTGTTACACTTCTCAGTCGTGTGAACTATTAGCATCAAAGAATCAGCTGTTGCCAGTTCTGTGTGGTGCACCTCTTTCAAATGTAGCTCATTTTGAAGGATGTGACTATGTCACACATAGCCCCCCATATTGAGAGGTATAAATAATACATACATGAAATTTGCACAAAATAAAAGTGTCACCCAGCTCTTACCAGCTGAAGTAGCATGAGTATATATCATTTCATTGTCTGTGGGATGTCTGTTTATATAATTTCATGGTCTGTAAATACAGAAGTGGGAGGTGTAAATCATTATTGCCTATATTAGTATAATAAGGGACAAAATGGTGTTAAGTGTCACAGAGTAGTGATTAGGGATTAGCATGTAGATTCCTTAATGGTAGGGCCTCTGCCTCCTCTTTATTCTGGGCAATGCTGAGCACACTTCTTGCACTTAAAAAATGTGTAAGAGTAGTGATACACATACTGATGCTCAACTGATTGAATGAAAGATCACTGATCAATGGCCTTTTTGAAAGTTTAAACAATATTTATTTCACTATTGATTGATCTCTCATTCTGCTACTATCACTGTAAGAGAATTATCATAATGTGTTCAATAGCAGAACACTATAGCACTTGAAAAGGATAATGTGGATGGACCTGCAGAAATGAGCACAGGGTCTTAGAAGGTCTTACAGGAGCTGTAAAATCTGTCACCATTTTGTAATAACATTTTCTGAACAGCAGATTATTATAGCCTCTCTTTTAAATTAACTTCCTGAGACATGCCAGAGTATAATTCACATGAATGAGTACCTATGTTACCCCTGTCCTTTCACCTGCAGTCCATTTATAATGCTTTGCTGCTGTAGCCTCCAGCTCTGAGTGCTCACGAACAGCCTTTAGCAAGCAGGATACTCTCAAATATGTCTGTATGGGTATGTCAAGACTGCATCCCTCTGTTGGCAGAGGGATGCAGATTAGGAAGGTTGACGTTGCAAATGAGGAAGGGATTTAAATATCCCATGCCTAATTTGCATAAAAATGGCCTCTGTAGTCTAGAGGCGACTCAGCACTTTGTCGGCAAAAACCAGCAGTCTAGAGGGGGATCTGTCGAGAAAGAAAGCCTTTTTCGACAGATCCCTTATGCCTCCTGCAAAGAGGTTTTCAGGATCTGTCGAAAAAGGCTTTCTTTCTTGACAGATCCCCCTCTAGACTGCTGCTTTTTGCCGACAAAGTGCCGAGTCGGCAAAACACGGTGACCATTTTTATGCAAATTAAGTACAGGATATTTAAATCCCTGCCTCATTTGCAATGTTGACCTTCCTAATCTGCATCCCTCTGCTGACAGAGGGATGCAGTCTAGACATACCCTATATGTGCAGAGCGAGCCAGCCAACAACACAGTGGTTATATAGCAGTGTGATCCCAACATACTTCCAGTCATAGATTTTTCCCTCACAATTATATGACTGCCTAATCCTCTTGTGGATAGTACATGTTTATATAAAAGTTTGTTATTTCTTTAATAGGAATAATATGCACACAATTTGCCACACGCAGTGGAGTTTCCCAGACACTTCAATATAAACAAATTGGATTAGATAAAACAATAAAACAAGTTTAGTAACTACAAAGAGATAGATGTTAAGTGAGTACAAGTAATAAGACATAAAAGTCACAACATGGTTAGAAGAAAAACAGTGAAATAAACACAACTGGTGCCCAAGTTAACAAACAAAGTTAACTTCAAAACAAAGTTGTCTTAGCACATGTTTTCAGCAATCTTAGTGTCCAAATTTCTTAGGTCAGGATGCTTCCGCCTCCTCCCCATCTAACAAAAGCTTCCTTTGTTTCTTCTGATGCCATGAATACAATGGCAACAATGGCTAGGGAGAGTCAGAATGTGCATCTTGGGGTGTTTCTCCCTCCTTTTTACAGTGTCAGTCCTTCTGAAAAATATAACTAGCTGGGCATCATGAGGCAAAAGATCTCTGGAGATGGCCATTCCTTGCTGCTTTTCCTCACCTGTCTCAGCTTCCTTTGTCTCCCCATCCTTCTGGATGACTTTGTTTACTGCTTACATGCAAATTAAGCAGAGCACACATTCCTTTGTTTAAGACTGACTGACTGATTGTTTGTGAATCTCTGCTTGAATAGGGCAGTAGTTTGGAAGGTGTTAAGAACACCATGCAATGGAATCTTATAACTTCACATACAATGTTGCCACAAACATTTTGTGAGCATGATCATGATCAGCAAATCAACTTTCTACTAAGTTTGCTATAGTTGTGCATGGAGTATGGATATTAGCCACACTTCCTATTCCTACCAAACTTAAAAAAATAACTCGGGGACCCTTGTTTTTGGAAAGAGAGATTCCAAAATGACAGCCAGTAGCAGGAGACGTTGCAGATACTGGATTGCAAGGATTGCCATGGTCTGCCACATTTTTTAAATGGATGACACTATATTAGCATGGAAATGCTATCAAGTTCTTTCACTCCCTAACATACATCTTTTTGTCTCCCCACAAATTAAATTATCATTCATAATTTTTATTCTGAATTAGCTTCCCACAGAGATCAACATTATAATAAATGTTCTTGCTATAAATCATTTTAAGAATTTAGTCTATAAATTGATAGAAAGTACTTTGCTTTTCTATTAAAAAACAGAACTTATTATCAAAGGGTATTTCAATCTGTTATGTTTGTTGCATCCTCACTGGCTGATTATCTTTACCACATCTACCTTTACATTGCATTAATAATGCATAATTATGCAGAAATAAATGTTTGTGCTAGAACTGCTTGTGAACAAGGGAGAACCATCGGTGAAGAGAAAAAGCATAAGCAAAAAAACATCATAATTGTGATGGTTTTGTTGATTGTGTGGAAACGTGCTTAGATTCAAATGACCCTTTTCACCTTTGGGGATTATGCTTCAAAGGATTTCCTTGAGACTAAGAAATGCAGTAGGATCCTCTGTTCCAGCACAAGAAATGCTTTGTTAAAAGAGAGGGAGTAAGGAAGTTATACATTTTTACCCCTTAGTGGAGCAAATTAAAGGGTCTTTTTCATGAACATGACTGAAATGAATCCTTCTGAGTCTGAACGGTTCTAGCTAGAACTCAAATCCCATCACCCCATCCTCTTCACCAGTTAGTAGACAAGTATTCTTTCTTCATGTAATTGACTTAGGCTAGGTCTACATTGCAATGGTAAGTTGGAAAAAGAAACACAGGTTTACAGGAATGACGAAAGAGCGCATCCACTTTTTCAAGAACTTCTCCAAAGAAGTGGATGCATTCCTTGGACATGTCATTGCTTTTCTGGGATATCTCCGGAATTCCAGAAAAGCAGTGCAGTTTAGACATAGCTTTAGGTGTTACTCAACTCTGAAGTTTCAGTGCACATTAGAGCTGGGTGAGAAGTGGTTGTTTCCTCATGCAGGAATTTAAGATTTCATTCATCCCCTACCTTAATCTGGGATGAAAACAATGACATCTCTAAGATTTCCATCAACTGATAATCCAAAATGTTTTGTTTCAGCAATTTCAAAATTTGTCCATCTTTTAACTTTTTGAAAAAGTATACATCAACAATAATTTACACCTGACAAGTTGTTTAGAACTGAAAAACAATTTTTTTTCTTTTCAAGTATCAAAAATGCTCTTGTGACAACTTTCAATTTTTTTCAAAATGTTTTTGAATCAACAATTTTGGGTTTAATGGACAGACACTGTTCAACCAATTAAAATCCTGTTTAAAAATATGCTCTGGAATACATAGGCACAACTCTCGGGCTATTTCACAGCAGCACAAAGCATTCCAGGATGCACCTGCCCTGAAGATGTTGGCCTCCATGACTGATCAATATACGTAATCCACCATTTTACGAGTGAAGAGAAAAACAGGAAAATATAAGACAAAACAAAAATGTCAGGGAGAATTGGCTGAGGAACCAAAGAGAAATAAGGATGGAAGAAAGAAGAAGAAGATGGAAGTGTGATTAAAATTCAATTGTTGAACACAGCGTTCTTCAGTCAGCCAGCCTGTCAATAGTTTGGAATGGAAAAAATAATTCTATCTTCTACCTAAAAAGGAGAGGAGCAACTCGAGTCAGTAGCTAAGCCATGTGTTCCGGCTAGAGACCACAGAAGTGTCATCAATAGTGTCAGCTAATAGATCTAAAAATATCATCATGGACACACTGGTAGTAGGAGATACTCAGCCAATGCCAAGTTGCCACTTAATTAATTTTCTCTCCTATAACCATTATTGAAATTGATCTGATCAGGGCACTGGTCTTCAGATGCTCTCCTGTGACAGCCATTTTCGTATAGCCTCACTAATGATCTCTCCTCAAAAACCCAGGAGATCTGAAATTAGTTGATAGGAAGACTGGACAGCATCAAGTGACAGTTTCTGGAGTATGGATCTATGTAGTGATACCCATGATTACACCAGCCAAGCTGTTTTTTCAGAGGAAGGAAGTGGCAATCTCTCTGATTACCTTAATTAGCCAAAATGAATGTGGGGCCAGTTCATTGCATGTGACCTACACCTGTCATATACCCAATATCTTCAGAAGTCAGTGACCTGGGTTGAAATTCAAGCTGAAAAGACATTGTCCTCGTCCCCACAAAATATTGTTCTGAGTACCACCATTGTAGATCATTTAATTATAAACTGGGCTATTTTAATGGAAGAATAATGAAAATTACTCAGTCGGGGGCAGGGCAGGGGAAGCCTTTTACTGTAACCAAACAAGGTCAGTCTGACTAACCAGGCTATTACCCACTCAGATAAGTCTATGATAGAGGCATACCTTGCAGCTTACTAAGGCCCATGTGTGGGATGCAATGTATAAAAGGGCCCAAAATGAAGTACACAAAAATAATTCATACAGGAAACTTAGATAAGTGATGTCTCTTAAAACAAGGGATATCTTCACATCTGTTCCATAGGATTTAATAGACTGATCATGTGTGCTAGAGCTGGTTCGAACAATTTTTGACTACATTTTTTTTGTTGAACTGTACCGTGTTTTTAAGCTGAAACATTTATGTGGTTATATCACTTCAGACTACATTTTCAGTGGAAAATACTGATGCCCAGGTGGACTCTCCAGTCATTTCCCTTAAGAGACTGGAATAAAATATCCGAACTGTTGAAACAGAAAATGGACAAATTGTCACAATTCTATTTCATGAAGACATTAGAAAGAGTTTGGTTTTATTGTAATACACAATGAAAACAAAACACAAAACCTTTAACTTGTTGTGCAGCAGAATGGTCAGATGCTGGCCAGCACTAACATATCAGTGGAAAATTCTGCTCTCTGTCCTTTTGCTATCTTCCTTAACACTTCATCTTTTGCAGATCCACTGGTAAACCCAGATAGACCATGAAAATGAAACTGAGGTAGAGACAGAGTCCACTGTCTCAGTGAATATGGCATTCTGAAATTTCGTCAGGCCATCGAGAGTATGATCTATCAGCAAACTAGTGTGCTCCCTTTAAGCTCTGTGGAAATAGTCAGATTCCATTTTAGTCACAAACTCTTTGGCTATTTTTTTTCTTAATTTCAACAGACTTTGCCTTAAATTGCTCTTAGGAATGGCTACCATTTTAGGAGAAATCAGGACCTCTCTTCCTGATGGCAGTCATTTGTCTATTGCTTTTACTCTTATTTATGTATCATCTCTTTCTCTCTGTAAAAAAGTGTTTCCTGTCACATGACAGAATGACATCATCAGGCTCTCTGGCAGTGAAAGCAGCCAGAGAAAGGGGGTTGGCAAGCATAATGAACATGGGGAGCAGCCCACTCATATGCTTTTATTTTTAGAATTGTATCACATTGATTGACTAAGATATTGATTTCTTCAGAGTTATCTGAAGGCAGCAAATATATATATACTCAGAGGCAGGAGACTTTCAAAGATACAAAGTCCAATAGAAAGATGGTGGGAACTGGGCACCTAACTCTCATCTATTCCTTTGAAAAACTGCACCATATAATTAATCTTTGGATTCACCTGTCATGTCATATAATAATAATCCCAAACAGGGCATGATGAGAGGAAAAGAAAATAAGAGTCATTAGAAGTAGGTTTGCTGCAAACCTCTCATGAGAAAATCTGAAGGGTGTGAATGGAGCTATGCTACATTTACACAGTTCTAATTAGAAATTAGGCCCTAACACCCTCTCCTTGCATTAATCATTAGGCAACACTCCACCATGCAGAAATACTGTCTTTCTGCTTCCTACTATCACTAACTTCACATTTGCATTCACAGTCACATTCTAGCAAAAGCAGGTTTTAAACTGTTTACTCATAAAATGTTCCTAAAGTTTAGCCAGAAAGCTAGCAAAACTCACATACAAGAGTCATGGCTTTCATGTTTCTTAAACATTTTGGGGAAACCCCTTTATAAACTATCCTATTTTAGAAAATGTACTGTATTCATTTAAAATAAATGGCCATTACATTATAGGAATAAATGAGGAGTCTATCTCTTTATGTACATTCTTCTGCTCTGAATCAGTAAGAAGTGATTTTGCTGTGACAGTGTAATACAACATTGATTTTTCAAGGAGCAAGTGACTATTTTGCAATATGTTGGTTCTCTGTTAGGGTATATCTACACTATCCCGCTAGTTCGAACTAGCGGGGTAATGTATGCATACCGAACTTGCTAATGAAGCCCGGGATTTGAATTTCCCGGGCTTCATTAGCATAAAGCCGGCTCCGCCATTTTTAAAAGCCGGCTAGTGCGAACCCCGTGCCGCGCGGCTACACGCGGCACGGGGTTCGCACTAGCCGGCTTTTAAAAATGGTGGAGCCAGCTTTATGCTAATGAAGCCCGGGAAATTCAAATCCCGGGCTTCATTAGCAAGTTCGGTATGCATACATTACCCCGCTAGTTCGAACTAGCGGGGTAGTGTAGACATACCCTTATGGATTAAGAATGTTAAGTATTGTGTAATTGACTAATCAAATACTCAATGCATTTTTTTCATTGACTAGTTGATCAGGGCGGCGCTGTCCCTTTGAAATGTCACTGCGGTGTTTCAAAGTGGCAGCACTGCACAGAGCCCGTGGGCAGCACTGCACGGAGTCCCCAGCTGATTCCAGGCTCCAGGTGACGCTGCCCCTTTGAAATGTCATGGTGGAATTTCAAAGCAGTAGCGTGCTGGGATCAACTGGGGAGTCTCTAGCTGATCCCAGGCTCCACGTGGCACTGACGCTTTGAAATGCCATGAAGATCCCGACGCCACGCTCCCTGCAACATTAAAAGCGGCAGCGCAGCTGACCCTGGACTCAAAACAAAGCTGCCACTTTGAAGTACCCCTCTTCCCTCCCCCCTTCCTGCCTCTATCGGGGGGGGGAGGGAGAGAGAGTGACTAGTCGACTCTCCTGTCGACTATCCAATAAGCATTTGTTTATCTGATAGTTGACTAGTCAACTAGTTCTTAACATCCCTAGTGAGATGTAAGTGGAGCATTGTAGTCACTCCTCAAGGGCCAGTCTATGTAGCTAAGCATCTGTATTGTGGAGCAGGAGAGGCAATCTGCTAGTGGTAAAGAGCAGGAGATTCCTTCCCTAATCAGAAAGGGGTATTTACAATTCCTTTCTTGGCCTCCCCCGCCCCAGAGCATTGCAGCTATGCACCACCCACTGTGCTGTAATGTACAATCTAGCAGTATATTAAAAATTGTAAGTTACCTGGAAATCAATGTGGGCTGTTTCAGATTCTGTCTCCGGTAATACTGTGTATCATCTTTATCTTGCTATTAATTAAGAAACTCCTGTTACTGCACAGGACAGTTATTCAATTTAGTTATTTTCTGGCTTTGAACTATTATACAGTTTAGCTATTTTCTGGCTTTGGACAAACAATTTAGCTATTTTCATTACTCATCACTATTGGTTTGTTAATTAAATCTCTACAGACAATCAGAATCAAGCTCCTACAGAAATCTCATTCATTTTTCCAATTTCCATTCTATTAAAAGTACCAAAAGCAAAGAATTCTTAAAATGCAGCACCCTGGCTGTGTCTACATTGGCACCCCTTTCGGAAAAGGGATGCTAATGTAGCACTTTGGAATAGGCAAATCTGCAGGGGATTTAAATATCCCCCGCGGTATTTGCATTAACATGGCTGCCGCTTTTTTCCGGCTTGGGGAAAAGCTGGAGAAAAGCGCCAGTCTAGACGTTATTCTCCGGAATAAGAAATCCTCCGGAAAAGGCTTTATTTTCCAGAGAATAACGTCTAGACTGGCGCTTTTCTCCGGCTTTTTCCCAAGCCGGAAAAAAGCGGCAGCCATGTTAATGCAAATGCCGCGGGGGATATTTAAATCCCCCACGGATTTGCCTATTCGAAAGTGCTATATTAGCATCCCTTTTCCAAAAGGGGTGCCAATGTAGACATAGCCCCTGAGTTTACATGTCTCTAGATTACAGGGCTTCATTGTAAGTAAATTGCCCACATTCCATAAAGATAATTTATTGGTATTTCTTTATCGACTTCTCACTATGTTAATCAGCAGCACATTGATCCTGAAGCTGCAATCACTTGCTGCTCAGATATGGTACATGCTGCACAGGATTGCTGCCTCTGCTATGGGGTGTAAAGGATATATTAACACAAAGAACATGGTACATAATTTGTTTATGTACCTGGCTACTAATCAGTGATCTCTGCCCATTTTCTACTAACTATATATCCATTTCAACAAACTGTTATATTTGGTATTTGAGACATAGTGGGGGTGCTGTCTACTTTGTAACCTTGTGGTTCTTCCTGTCTGCATTGTGTTATGTGTGATTCCCAATGTTTCACTCCAAGGCTGTGTCTAGACTGCATCTCTTTTCCGTAAAAGGGATGCAAATTAGACATATCACATTGCAAATGAAGCGGGGATTTAAATCCCCCCTGCTTCATTAGCATAAAAATGGCTGCCGCTTTTTTCTGGCTCGGAGCTTTGCTGGAAAAAAGTGCCAGTCTAGATGTGGATCTTTCGGAAAATAAAGCCTTTTCCGAAAGATCCCCTTATCATTTAAGAGGGATAAGGGATCTTTCGGAAAAGGCTTTATTTTCCTAAAGATCCACGTCTAGACTGGTGCTTTTTTCCGGCAAAGCTCCGAGCCGGAAAAAAGTGGCAGACATTTTTATTCTAATGAAGCGGGAGGGATTTAAATCCCCGCTTCATTTGCAATTGCGTTATGTCTAATTTGCATCCCTTTTATGGAAAAGGGATACAGTCTAGACACAGCCCAAGTGTGTATTGGTTGTAGACACCTAGGCTGTGTCTAGACTACACCTCTCTGTTGACAGAGAGATGTAGATTAGGCATGTCAAAATTGCTAATAAAGCAGGGAGTTAAATATCCCGTGCTTCATTAGGATAAATATGGCCGCTGCTTTTTTTGAAACGGAGCTTTTTTTAAAAAAAACCCCGGCAGTCTAGACACAGATCTGTTGAAAATAAACCCTTTTTTGACAGATCCTGTATTCCTCAAAAAATGAGGTTTACAGGATATGTCGAAAAAGGGGTTACTTTCGACAGATCTGCGTCTAGACTGCCGTTTATTTTCAAAAAAGCTCTGTTTCGAAAAAAAGCAGCAGCGATGTTTATGCTAATGAAGCACGGGATATTTAAATCCCTGCTTCATTAGCAATTTCGACATTCGACAGAGAGGTGTAGTCTAGACACAGCCCTAAGGACCTGCCTGAGAAGATGACAACTCTGTTTCCAGAGAAAAAGACAAAGGGATATAGGCGGGGCTGCCTGGGACCAGTTGCTGGGAGTGTGGGGTAGGATGAGGAGAGGAGACTGAGAGCAGGAAAAGGGGGGTTCAGGGCCCGTGAGCCCTTTCCCCCCAAGAGGAATAAGGCTGTCTGCTCTCAGTGCCTGTGCTAACATTGCTCCTATGCTACACTGTGTCCCTGAGAACCAGTAAAACCTTCTACTCTACAGGGTGGGTGAGAGTCACATCTGGCTGTGAATGGGAGTGCAGGGTAGGGGGCTCCCTGACACGCCGTCACAGAATTCTAATGTTATTTTCTTCATGGTCTCAGTAGCGATATATAGGAATTAATGGTTCTGGGGCGACCGACTCAGTGGTGGGCATCCTGTGGCCTGAGGGCTGCAAGTGGCTCATTGGGGTTCTATGTGTGGCACATAACACAGTTTGTTTACCAAAGTCCATGGGCAGGGTTGCCAGACTCTGCTGGCTTGTGTCTGCGTAATATTTTTCTTACCATTATTGCAAAAAGAGCTTTTTTCCCCTACATTTGGCCCAATGTAGACAGGCCAAATGTCAGAAAAGCCTCTTTCGAAAAAAGAAGCAGAAAAAGATATGCAAATTGCGGTTGCTTGAGTTGGACAACACATACACATATATTAAACCAGAATAATTTCAAAGAAAAAGTATGTATCAACTTAAAAATTCTAGATCAATATTATTGCCAGGTGGTAGGCGTCCATCCAAAAATGTTTGCAGCACAGCTGCCAAAGAAAAACTAAGAGCATTAAGACACAATCTGAATCCATACATAGTAGAAGCCTAGCGAAGAAAGAAACTGTATTTGGATCATAGCAATTGTATATGATTACATACAATTGTTCAGCATATTTTATACGTTACAGGGAAGGCTCTATGTAAAATATGCTTATGCAGGTGTGGAAATAGGCACTGCACGTTATGTACTTTTTCAGGAAAGGAGCTGAATACATTTTTCATCTCCTTCTAAATTCTCCAAAAAGATGAAGCAACCTTTGTTAAGTTTGCCTCCTCTGGGCCTTAGGAATTTCATAAGAATTACAGAGAAGCAGAGGCAGCCGGCAGTCAATGAAGTCATAGAGGGAGGTAAACTTCCCACCACTTTTCACTTTCAAAAATTGAAATACATTTTCTAAAACATGAAATTGAGGCTGTGCCTGTTTCCACCCCCTCCCTCCCTCCAGCCCCTTCCTCAGCATAGGAACCACTGCCAGGAATGAAGCTATCAAAAGGCTCTTCTCTTCTACAAGGGCAGAGCTCTGAACCCTAGCCTGATGGTCAGGTTACAGCTGTAATTTAGAGAAGACTATATGGTAAGCATAGGTGCAGGGACAAGGTGTGTGTGTGTGAGGAGGGGTGTTGCTGCAGCACACCTGGGCTCCTGGCCTAGTGCTTGGGGTCATTGCTGCTGGCCCCATGTGCCAGGGGCCCCACACATCAGATTCCCAGCTGCCACCTCATGCACCAGGGGCTCTGTTGCCAGCCCTGTGTGCTGGAGTCCCAATCTGACCTCTTTACAGCAGAGGTCTCTTCTGCTGGTCCCATGCCCAGGGCCCTGGCTGCCGGCTCCCCATGCTGGGGCTTTGCTTCAGGTCTAGAGCTGGATGGAGTAACGGGGTTCAGCACCCTCACTTTTAAAACTCTTCCTGCACCACTGATGGTAAGTCCTGTCTCCTCATGTAGTTAGGAGCAACATGGGTGTCATGACAACACTTGCCCCTTCTTTGAAAGAAATGGAAATCTGATACTATTGACACTTCCTCTTGCTGGGTTTAGGCTCACCTGCTATTGTCATTGACTACTGTTTTTATTGTTGTCATGCCCCAACTCCAGAAATACTCTACTCCAGCTTCCCAGGACCCAGCCAGGTTATAGGTCCCAAAGATACCCAGCAAACCTGCCTTTCTGATGGCATCTGGCAAACCGGCAACTGCTCCTCCACTTGGAACATTCCATGGAGTCATCTCTGTCCTCTCCTGTTCAAACTAGAAGGGACTGTTCAAGGGAACAGAAACTAGAATCCAGACATCTCACATCTATACACTGCACAGCCATCACTTCATTAAGGCAGTACTCAGAGACCTCCCATCACCAAGGCAACAAGACCAACCAGTGATACCAATTAGACCTCAAAGACTCATGAGCACCAACAAATGCCAGAGGACAACAGCATCCCACCCACTAAACAAGGCACTGAAGATCTGGTGAATCATTTCCATTCTATTCAGGGCCTCTGACATTGACACTTCACCGCCAGCATTCCCTCTAATTTTTTCCATGCATGTGTGTAATGAATTTTGTTATGTGCATCAATATGGAGATGACATCTGGAATCAGTTCAATATAATTCCTTTAGAATTATGTATGTTTGTAAATGACATAGCTGCTATAGAAATACATGTACCCACACAAACTGGAGATATAATAATGTAGCCGATTAACCAATTAACCAGTAAGCAAAAGCTTATAGGTTAATGCTATAGACTACATGCATTTCCCTCCCCTACACTTGTCAGTTAATTTTTTAGCTCAGTCCTGGCTCATGCTAGGTCCAGGACTACCCCGATGCAGCTCTGCATTTAAAGTGTATTAGGAGCTGGGTAGGCAGGCAGCCAGGATCAGTGCTGGCTCATGCTGGGTCTGAGAGCTCAGACTTCCCCTATACAGCAGCTACTGCTGCCGCATGCTGCTGCCTCTGTATCAGAGGCAGCAACACAGGGCGACAGTTAGCTAGTCTGCAAGAGGAGCTGGTTTTTAAACTGACTTCCCTTGCAGATCAGCTCCCACATGGCGCCCTGTGCTGCTCTGATATAGAGGCAGTAGCACAGCGTGGCAGGGGGCTCCTTGGGAGTGAGGTCAGAGTGCACTGGCTGCCAGCCCTGCCCCCAGGGACTATAGAATAGTCAAATAACTAATAAGAATTCTTGAGGTTACTCGACTATTCAATTAACCGATATTTAACATCCCTAACACAAACGGGTAAATAAAACTTTCAGCTTTCTAAGTGTTTTGCATCTTAATAGTAGTGCAACATAAAGTTGCACCCTCTTTTCATATGTAATACCAAAAATACAGACCTTAGAGTTCTGCTATGAACAATTGACTTTCATGAGCCACAATGAAATATTTCTTAGACAAACTTTCCCATGGATCTACTTTACAGCTGATGATAATTAGTACTCTTCTGGTGAGACATGCAATTGTCTTTTATTCATTGTGTGGACAGTCACTAAAAATATACTCCATGAAACTTGGATACTGCTATGACTGATGTTCTCTAAATGAATATGTTACAACATGACAGATCCTGAAGTCCCAATTTTGTTTTTAATCAGTCCTTAGGCAAAATTCCAATTGAGTTCAGGGATTATTTTGCCTGCATAATGGCAGAAGAAGGACTTGAGGAGTTGGACTAGGAAAAATAGTTAAGTAATAACAACAGTAGAAATTGAAACCAGAAGTTCTCAAAGTGTGGTCTGTAATGACCTGGCTTGGCACATGGTGCTGGCTCACTTCAGTTCCAGCTGCTATATTTCTCCAAAAGAAACTACAAATAAATGTAATACTTTCCTAAAACCACTTTTTTCATGTAAGCTTTGGGTGCCACCTGGATGTTAAAAAAATTGTGAATGGAAGGTGGCCCATGCAATGGGGAATGGTAAATTTCAGGGCAAGTGACCAGTGTGAACATGACTGGGAGAAAAAGTGATCAATGAGACTACACTTGGAAAACAAACACCCAAGAACCCCCGATTTAGGCCCTACTTCTGAAATGCACTACATGAAAAGGTGGAGCCATGTGCCCACAAAAATGGGTCTTTGTGCAGGCCATAGGGTGATGCCAAAGCAGAGTTAGCTGTAAAATTGGCACCTAAGATTATTTAGTTGTTAACAAATCAGATTCTTGAAAACCTCTCTAGGTTTGTGAAACTGAAAACAGAATCACATTCTTCCATATTCTATTTGCTCTCTACACATGGTCCATCTTTCCTTTCTATTCTGTCTCCTTTGTGCAAGATAAGGTGACTGAATTCTGATAAAACATTTATTTTGCCCAATATTACTCAGTTATATAGGAGATTAATACAAAAATGAAAATGAAAAAAGCGAATGAGAAATTTCCTTCTTTGTGTTTCCTCATTGTATTTAACATCACAAAACTTCAGGTACCAGGGCTTCATTCCATGTACATCAGCAAGATTTTGCTGATTTACACTGGATTAGAATTTGGTCCCAGATCTCTAAGTTTTTCATTTTGTGTTCAACCCCAGGGCAAAAAGAAAATGGGTGTCAGGGAGCACAGGTCTTGACCCCAGGTACACAGGGGATCTGAGGAGTATGTTCGGACCTACTATCAGCTGTCAGAATAGAAGCTGAACTCTGAAGCCTCCAGTCCTGGCATCTGATTGACAGAATGCTGTAGGTCCTGATGAGTCCATAGCTTCTATTTAAACCAAGCACAGGCACAGGAAGTTGTTCATGCAACTAGGTTCACCCTGCTTTGGACTACAGTACTTCCTTTATCACGCCTACTCTTACTGCTGATCTCCTGGTAACCTGACTGTTCCTGACACCTGACTCTCGGGTTTGCCTTCAGACCTGACTTGGGCTCTTGGTATTTGAGCTGGCCTGATTTCCAGCTTCTGCTCTGACTATTAGGTCAGACTGTCCACATTTGAATCATGACAATGGGACAGATAATGAATGCTTTGAAAACAGGAAAAAAAATACCCCTAAACAAACTCAAAGCAAGGAATGCCGGTATATCAGGTTGTGTGTAGTTTAAATACAATCCATCAGGACTACGGAGGAACACTTACATACAAATTGTTATGATAAAGTCTGCATCTTTCCCCCAGGATCTCTGATACTTGTCTCAGGGTTCTGTTTATTGTAAGGCTGTCAGTCACTATTAGCATGCTGTGTTCATAGTCTCTAAGGGTGTGTCTAGACTACATGCCTCCTTCGACGGAGGCATGTAGATTAGCCAGATCGGAAGAGGGAAATGAAGCCGCGATTAAAATAATCGCGGCTTCATTTAAATTTAAATGGCTGCCCCGATCTGCCGATCAGCTGTTTGTCGGCAGATCGGGGGAGTCTGGACGCGATGCCCCGACAAAGAAGCCTTTCTTCATCGACACAGGTAAGCCTGGTTTCACGAGGCTTACCTGTGTCGATGAAGAAAGGCTTCTTTGTCGGGGCATCGCGTCCAGACTCCCCCGATCTGCCGACAAACAGCTGATCGGCAGATCGGGGCAGCCATTTAAATTTAAATGAAGCCGCGATTATTTTAATCGCGGCTTCATTTCCCTCTTCCGATCTGGCTAATCTACATGCCTCCGTCGAAGGAGGCATGTAGTCTAGACACACCCTAAGAATGGAGTGGATGCGCTGAGCAACAGGGATAATCTTTTTTGTTAAAAGGACACCTCCTAATATACTGTACATGACATTTGTTTAGCTGTGTTTGCTCTGCTGCCTGTCCCAGCCAAACAGTTAGTTGAGACTAAGGGGACAGACATAAACAACAGGTGCATTCTAGATATCTATGCTACACGCAACAAGGTCAAATGCAGCAAAAGCTCCAAATAATCCTTGTTAAATATAATGTGCTGTGCCAAGGGGCTGTAATAAAATCTAGTCTGGGCACGGAGATAATATGT
The DNA here is from genome assembly GCF_049634645.1 of Pelodiscus sinensis. NCBI lineage: Eukaryota > Metazoa > Chordata > Testudines > Trionychidae > Pelodiscus > Pelodiscus sinensis. The sequence continues at coordinate 78,186,148 of NC_134711.1, forward strand.
ATCTTTCCCCACGCTGGGCAAGAGGAAAAGGAAAGAGGTTTTCCCCTTGCCCATACCCAACCTGAATACACATTTTTGTCTAGGTATTATCACTTCTTTTTTAAATTATGTAACCTTGGGGGGAAAACAGACCTAGTTTCAATCTCTTTCAATTATATTTTCCCAGAAAAGGGGATTATGGGAAGTATATTCTCACAAAATCATTATTTCTGGGGCTTCCATGTCTTTTCTAGTGAGACAGAACTGAAGTTTATCAATTCCAAGTGTGCAAAAAAACACCCAAAAAACCCAACCCAAACAAAAAAAAATGTGACTCAGGTTAACGTTATCTTCAAAAATTGTAAGATTTTAAAGAGTAATTAATTTAAAGGTCTTTTTATTTCTCTTCTAGTTTTTAAGCCTGTAGAATTCACATTGTTGAGAATTTCTTTGCAGCCATAAGAGCTATGAGCTGTGCTTTTATTTAAAAAAAACCCAACAGAGCGAGAGTCTGATACAAGTACATGACTCCAGTTGTGGCTTTCTGAAAACTACTAATATCATAAGATTTCCACACACACACACACACACACACAAAGAAGTGTTGACAATACTGATATTTCATGTTCTGTTTTTCACTCCACAGTCATCAAACTGGTTTTTTTTCAGCTGCATACTTGAGACCTAACACTCATATTGATGGTCTGTCATCTGGATTTTAAGACAGCTCTTGTTTTGGATCAGTGGCAAGGAATGCATTTAGTTCTTACTAAAAATGTTTTGTTCCCTTGCAGATGTTCCCTGCTGTATGCCCACCATCCAATTCTACATCAGTTGAACTCTTCCTCCTCTTCAGTCTGTTCACACAGTGCCATTGTTTGGTTATACGTGGCAGATGCTTATCTCATTGCTATCGACATTTGCATGAAGCCAAATCATGCCTCAGGTGTATCCGTGAGAGGATTATTCCCAGCTGCATGTCCAGAGCCCCAACAGCTGGTCATTTCAGGCCACAAAGTGGAGTTCTCCTCTGCCTGGCTAGCCATTCCAGGGCTGCGTGTCATCCTCCAAAGGGCAGAAGAATAGAACGGCCTGCTTGAATCTGCTCAGACAGAGAGTGTGCATCAGTGTAGTGGATTACAACAGTACTGTAGCTTATGTCTGCCTGTAAATACAGACAAAATGAGGTTAGAAAATCTTAGCTCATCAAATACGAATGCTTTAGGAGCTTAGAACTGGCACTGCTATTTCTATATCCCGATACAAGCATGTCCTACAATAACTTCATCTTTGCCTATCAAGGAACATTATACAAATAACCTAAATCCCTTTTTCCACATGGCTAAATCATTTGGCTAGTTGATTCCATGTTTAACTTATTGCCCACCAACGCCCCCTGGTATGATTCTGCCAATCACAGTGATGTTTATGATAAGCCAATTACACTGAAATCTGAGCCATTGTGGAAAGTGATGTCTCATAACATCGAATGCTTCTGCATCATAGCATTTCAGTGTTAGTACAAAGTATAATTAGCAAACCTCTGTCAGAGTTTTGTACTTCATAAATAATACAGCCCAATGAAACCCAAGTTGAGTTAACTCAGAGGAGTGTATGGGACATGGGCTTTTTTGGGCTGGCTTCAAACAGCCATATATTCAGCTATTCTAGAAACTAGGTACAAACCTAATCCCTGCTTTCTCCCTATATCTATAAGATTCTCCCAAATTGTTCACAAACTGGTATGTGTGAACATCACATTATAACACTGTGCTGCTAGCTTGTAGGTTAGATTAGACTGAAAAGAAACCAGTGCTATTTTATTCCAAATCAATCTCAAAGCAGCTGGATGCATTTGCTAAACTTATTGGGGTTGAAAAACCAGCAATGAGGCAGTTAATAATGCCACCATTTAGATGGCCAGTTCCTAGTTGTAGGGTAGCATAGGCATGTGCTAGTGTAACTGCCATAGAGTGGAGTTGAACCTGGAACCTATGGAGGTTAATATAGGAGCATCTACAGCTTGAGCTATTAAGCTCCCACTGCTGGTGGGTCCAATCAGCCTGGGGGTGGTTACACTGGGGTAACAGAGATGGGCATTACCCACAAGCATGCCCCTTGCAAGAGGCAAAGGGTATGTCTACACTGCATTCCTCTTTCAAGAGAGGAATGCAAATGCAGCTGAGTGAAATTGCAAATGAAGCGCGGATTTGAATTTCCCGCACTTCGTTTGCATAATCACGTCCAGGCGCTATTTCGAAATACCCTATTTCAAGATAAAACACGCTATGCAGTCGCAGTTATTTTGAGAAAAAACCCTTGGGTTATTTTTGTAGATATACCCAAAGACAATTGCAGTCCATGCACACAGAGGAATGTGAGGGACTGATGTATTGTCACAATGGGGATGGGACATGCCTAGCTCATGCTTTATCTAGGCACTGGCTTACAATGTAGCCCAAGCATGTCAAAGGCAGCAGGCTTCACACTCCAGGAGAAGGTGCATCCTGTACATCAGAGACCTCAGAAAGGAGCTGTACCTTGTGGAATCACAAGCTCTCTCTCAGCTCCCCCTGGACTATACATTTTGTACCACTCCTTACACAAGGGTGTGTCTAATAGGCACAATCCATTCCTGAACTAGCCTACACTATGCTTAACAATGCTATATTCTTGAAGTAGATAGGTGCACGATATCAGGAAGAAAATCAGCAGACAAAGTGAAGGCCCCCTCCTTCAAGACAAAAATCTAGCAGTGCTGAAGAAAAGGTGGGCAAGGCCTAATGGATTGATGGTGACTTAAAATCTCTGTGATTATCTAGGACTTTCTTCTAGCTGGAATTTTTTTTTTGAGATTTGGCAAATGGCCCCATCTTTTCTTAATGAATTAAAAATAACCTAAGGCCCTTCCTAACTTTAAAAAAAAGAAAGCTGAAGCCATCTCGCAGCTATCAGAATTCCTTCCCATCTCGGGAGAACAGTTTTCTCCACTGGATGTGGTCCCCCAACAACCCATGGCTGAGTTTTGCTCCTTTCCTCATTTAGCCAATAAGGGGATCTGGTGAATCATGCCAAACCCAAATACTGTAGGGTTTACTTTAATCTTTTGACCATGCAGCTGAGTGTGTTCAGATGAGCAGTAAAGGCACAACATAAAGCCTGTTTTGGTTGGCTCCCACCTCCTCCCCCAGAGGTATGTCAACCTTCTGGACACCAAACTGTGTCTCTGGGTTGCTCCCAAGGAAAGTGAATCCTCTTTGACCTTTAGTGGCACTTAGTGTCAAGACAAGCTGCCAGAGAAATCTGCAAAGCAAACAGCAAATAGGGGATGTGGTTTCGTCTTCATATTTGGTAATTGTGAGACTGGGGCTTCATTACAGATTGAATAGAGTCTTGGCTGGCTTACTGATCTGAGCCAGTCTCCAGGCTTTGGTAGGTAAAATAGCCATGTCAATGCTGTTGTAGAGGATCTAGCAGAGTTTCCATCCTGATTATCCTTTGAAATAAAAGCAGCCTATGAGCAAGAGATCAGTTGTGGCCACCCCTTGCCACATGAAAAGTTATTTATTGTCCCATGTTGATTATTACTTTTATGTTCAGTAAATTTGTGTCCCATTTGCCATTCTGTCCAATCAGAATGTCGATATTCTCCCTACAAGATCCTCAGCAATGTCAGAAGATGTTTTGATAATGCCTGTAAGGAGAAACATAGCTTCTCTATATGCGATGTGCCACCTGTACTGTTCTGATTAGTTTGACAAAGTAATCATTTAATTCTCTGGCTCTCTATGACTGGAGATGGGCAAGAGCCAATATACCTGTTGATCACATGCTTTGCTAAAATACACATGAGATAGCTACCTTATCTGAAATAGAATGAGCTGGTTGTTTGCAACCTCAAATTAGTGCCCTACCAATATCATATGTTTAAATATTCGTCTCAGCATTCAGCCACTAGGCTGTTAACATGAAAGAGAAACCCCAGTCTCCACTGAAATGGCTATTTAGCTGTTTTTAAACTCTTACAGTTGTTTAAAAAATGTATTTGTTTTACATAAGGTGAGTTAAAATTAAACAGAAGCAAATTAATAACATAAACACTATAGATGAAATGAAAGACTCTGACTAATTTTTAAAGCTTCCAAGATGGGTACAAGTCCAAGCCAAAATAAATGTATTCTTAATTTCTATAAAAAGCATCAATTTGGGAGGGGGGTGAAGGTAGGCCTGAATTAAAGTACACATAACTGCTGCCTTATTTGCCTTATTTTTCATCTCTTCTCCATATAGATGGACTGGAAACCCATCTGAAGGGTAAATTGATAGCCCTCAGAAAAATTAAAAGAAAGAACTATTCACAGTTTGTACCTTCTTTTTTATATACACAGTGTAATAATGATCCAAAATGAGTGCTATTCTTTATTATTATTAGGGACAGTTAAAACATTATGGCTGTCTCAAAATACTCCATTGAAACTGTTTTTCAATGGAAAATTGGCTTTTTGACTGAGTTAGTTATTTTAAAAAGAGTTATTTTGCTTTCCATGGAAAATCTCAATTTTCCATTAAAAAAACAACAACCAAAACCATCAAAACCTTAAAAGATTTGGTCAGAAAGCAAAGTATTTTGACCTAAACCAAAATATATTAAGTCAGAAATGCAGTTAGAATTCTTCATTTTCCTATGCTTCTTTGTAGGCTGGGCTCCACAGCAATTTCCCATGATGCACCACCTTCCCAATGTTGTTAACTGAAACCATGAAACCATCTGAAACACTTTGGAAACAGATGTATTATTATTATTATTATTATTATTATTATTATTATTATTATTATTATTATTATTGATTGTATTATAAAAATTTAACATCTGTTATGGTGTAAAGATATTCATGGACTATCAGATCAGAAGGGAAAATTTTGGTAATCTAATCTGACCTCCTGCATAACATAGGACATGTCTTCTATGAATAAATGTTGGTTAAAATTGAATACTTCTGACTGAAAATCTCTTTTTCATTAACTGATGGACCATATCCATAGAATCTGGAACTAGGTTTGAATCCCTCTCTCACATTTCAGGGTGCAATCCAGAGCAGTGAGGGATTATGTCACCACTTGTCCTGCAAAGTGAGATGCCTCACAATGCTTTGATTTTGTAGCTCCCGACCTGGACTGTGCATAAACATCCTACTGGCATTCAGGTCACACCCTGAGGTATCTATGTATCGCTAGACCCTTGCTCCAGCAACTCTGACAGCGTAAGTTTGTCAGCAACACACAAGCCATACTTAGGTTTCCAGTAGCCTTGGTTACTACTCACAGGGTGAATCCAGCCCTTTTCTGAATGGTTCAGATATTAAAAATCCGTTATCCCTCGAAGGATCAATATCCAAGAATTTTCTACCTTAAAAGACGTTACCAAATAACTCATTTGAAATACAATGGTGGATTAGTTTTGATACAAAATAAATCAGGTTTATTTAACTACAAAGAGATTTTAAGCAAGTACGAAGTATTAAAGTCAGAAATGGCTACAAGAGAAATAAAGATGTTCTCAAGTAACTAAAACTTAACAAGTTAAAGTTGCTTCAAGGTAAAATCCCTTACCACATGTTCCCAGTGATAGGGCTTGCCAATTTTTCAGCTCAGAAACCCTCCCAATGTCCAAAGGCTGGTTTCTTCATCTTAGGGGTTGTGGGGGGGAAGGCGGAGTTGGTTTTGCCCCTCCCTTATAGTCCAGTTCAGTGTTTCTCAAACTTTTTTTTATAAAGCCCCCTTTAAAAAATATAAGTACCCCCCAGTGCCTACAGTTTTCAGACACACACATTTTTTTCTACCATGGCAACACATTGGCTTAAACAACTTAATCATAGCCGAGTGGACAATAAAATTTTTGGGTGTAAATAGTACAAAAATAATAAAGTGCTGTAAAACTTAAAACAAACATTCAGTTTTCTCCAAATTTCAGTTGTGTTGCTGTATCCCACAGATTTCTCTTGAGTACTCCTAAGGGTACTCATACCACTGGTTGAGAAACACTTCTCCAGTCAACCTACCAAATACATCTTTCGGAGAGTTTCCCATAGATAAAAATCCTTCAAGTTATGAAGCTGGAGACATAGAGTTTTGTGTTGAAAGAGGTTCCATGTTGTTGTTTGGTAAAATGAATATTGATCTGTTCCTGCCTCCATCCATATTGATTGCCAATCAAATTCAATGATGCCTGGCTAGAGGTAACATCTTGTCCTTTGTCTGTGAGAAAGAGGTTTATCACTCCCCATACTTGTTTGGTAAACACTTATCAGTCATAATTTCAATTTATGCTCATAAATTTGCATATAATGTTGCCATAAATATTTTACCATCATATTACTGTCTAGTGAGTTAATAATTTCCTAATGATACTTCACAACGTATATCTTATACAAAGATTATTTGGGGAGTGAATGCAGAAGTGTGTTCAGTCACCCCTCCCCCAAAAGTAAACATTTAGCAACATTTTACCCAATTTTTCCAACAGTAAACAAGAAGAGGTGAGGGGGAGAGAAGAGGAATAGAGTGTATGATGAACTCCTAACTTTAACTGGCATTGCTTAGTTTCAGAGGGGTAGCCATGTTAGTCTGTAACTGGAAAAACTTAAAAAACAACAAATAGTCTTGCAGCACCTTAAACCATCTAAGATGCTGCAAGACTATTGATTGTTTTTTTAAGTTTTACTGGTGTTGGTTAGGCAACTTGTAAACTGTGACTTCTATCCTTCTGCTAAACTCTTCCTTTTTTTTTTTTTTTTTTTTTTTTTTTTGGCTCCTTCCTTTTTCTCCCCAAGCACATTTGTTTTCCCATGTGTTGCAGCATGATTGAAATCTAGGATAAAATTGTGGCTCCACAGAAGACAATGGGAGTTTTGCCTTTGAGTTCACGTGGCCAGAATTTCACCCATGCCATGACAGATAGCTGTATAGAGACATAAATCTTATAGATTTATATTTAACCAAAGCTTCTCTCACAAATCTGCTTTCTAAATGATTTTATGCACTCTTTTTATGCAAAAAAAGATTATTGATGTTTAACTTCTCAGCACTGTCTGGCAGAATTTGTAAGTCTACCCAGATGTTGATTAAGAAACATTAAGAAAGGAAGAGATATATACTGACTGGAATGTAAAGACAAATGCAAATAAGACCTTATGAAATAAGGACTTCCAAAGTGAAATGAAAGACTGGGGATGTGAAATTGCTTTTAGTGAAGGACTCATATATATATAATCTTCCCATTCAATAAGCTTATGGCTTGAATTAGATCTTGGGTAGCTGGAGAAAATCACTGTCTGGCATGCTCGAAACATGCTGAGTTCTTTGGAAAATCTAGCAAATGTTGTCTCAGTGGGATGGATCTCAAGAGAAACTTTGATTAATAGAAAGGATTATTATAGTTAGAATTCAAAATGACCTTGATAAATTGGAGAACTGGTCTGAAATAAGTAAGATAAAATTCAGGAAAGACAAGTGCAAAGTACAACACTTAGGGTATGTCTACACTACCTTCCTAGTTCGAACGTGGAACGTGGAACGAGGTGTACCGGTAGTTCAGAATAGGAAGCCTAGTCCAAACTACCTAGTTTGAGCCCCGTATAGCCGCGCTGCATGGGGTTCGAACCAGCGGGGTTTTAAAAATGGCGGCTCCCCGCTTATGCAAATGAAGCCCGGGAAATTCAAATCCCGGGCTTCATTTGCAAGTGCGGTATGCCTACATTACCCCGCTAGTTCGAAGTAGCGGGGTAGTGTAGACATACCCTTAGAAAGGAAAATATCAAATGCACAAATAAAAAATGGGAACAACTGACTAGGCAGAAGTACTGCTGAAAAAGATCTATGACCATAGTGCCTTAGAAATTAAATATGAGACAACAATGTAATGTAGATGTGTGTGACGGGGTGTGCATACCTCGCACTGAAGCAAGTGGGGATAAGACCCTGTGGGTGGAGGAAGTCCCCCCCCTTCACCCAGACTGGGCATGCTCCAAATCCTGGAGCAGTATAAAAGGCAGCAGAGCAGCTCAGTCTCGGTGGGCCAGCAAAGGGGAAAGGCCTCCAGCCAGAGCTCTGGAGCTGCAACAGCCAGCGATCCAGACAGTGGGAACTGAAGTTCCTGGAGAATGCCGCTACACAGACCTAGCAGAACCCCAGGGAGAAGCCAGTGTCAGGGAACCGGGAGACCCAGCCGCTACATGGGACGACACCTCAGTGAAACTGGGAGGAAGCAACCCAGGGAGGGTTCAGGAGTGGCTTCTCCTACCCAGGTACACTTGGTGTGTTTTGGCTGGATTTCCTGTACTAACGGAAAGTTAGATTCAATACTGAGAAACTTTCTAACTATTACATGGGTGAGTACCAGAATAGGCTTCCAAGTTCTGGAATCCCCAGCATTGGAGGTTTTTAGAAAACCAGTTGAGGAAAAATGCCTGCCAGGGATGGTCTTCATATTTTAGGTCTTGCTGTAGCACAGAGGGCTGGAAAAAATTACTTCTCAAGGATCCTTCCTGTTCTATATTTCTGTGATTCCAACTACAGAGGAAAAAATTGTAAAGATGTGAAAAATTCCAAAATGTTGCTGTTGTTTCAGAATTGAAAGTGGAATCATGTTTTTTAAAAAAGAACATGCAAATGAGTCATGTTCAGGGAAGCCAACAGCCATGCTAGTCCCCTGATCAAGGTGGTGCAGTGGGGGGAGCAGCTGCATGCTCCCGGAAGAGATGAGGCACCAGGCAGAAGGGTTAGGGCTGGAGTAGCCAGCCCTTGGCACTGCCCAGATCTCAAGATGCTATTCCCCCAAGCGCTAGAGCCACCCAGAGCATGCCACCCAGGACTTGGAAGTGATTTAAAGGACCTCAGGCTCCAAGTGCCACTCTTACTGCAATAGAATCACTGGGCCCTGGTTCAATTGCCCACCTCCCATTGTTGGAGGGCTTGGACAACACTTTCCTTAAAGAGTTAAAAAAATGAGATGAATTAACATAAAGTTGCTTCTTTTTTCTTTACTGAAGTATACTCTAGTCCAGCAACCAGTGTAATTTGGAAGGGGTATTGGGGTCAGTGTGTTTGCCTGCCAAACTGAAAAAACAAACAAACAAATAATAACAAACGAGAAATCAGAAGTTAGATTGGGAGAGGTAAAGAAATAAATGAAAGCAAAAGGACCAATGATCTTGCTGGGTATTTTCAATAAACATTTGATTAGCATTTCACTTAAAGTGTGAGAATTAAAAGCATTAAAATTCTTCTTAACATTTTTTCAATTTCAAAAAAGGCCATTTTTCAACACAAGCAATTTTTCATCTGATAAATTCTGCAAAGTCTCTGAAAAGAAACTGAAGTCAGAACACAGCTAGGTCCCTTCTCCCTTGGCTGATGGATGAAGAACTCTCCCTCCTGTTTCAATCTAGTTTAAACCACTAGTTCCGGGAATGCAATGGATTGCAATCACATGACCACTCCAAAAAGGGTTTGGTGAGGGTTCATGCAAGCAAGGAGAGAACTCAGACTAACTGAAGGACACATGTTGTATTCATGTTACATGTTGTATTGTGAAGTGACAGTATTTGGTTTTCCATATAATGATTTTACTCTGATGGATTTTTTTTAAATATGCCATCCAGTACATCACTTCAAAAAAGCTTTTACTTTTTTATTTTAGCACTCTGTTTCTTTTGTGAGCTGCCACTTCTTGTACAGATTCTGTACAGCAGCATGCCGCGAAGCTCACAGGTCAGCCTTTTAAAAAAGAAATTGCAGTTATTTTAGGCCAGAGAATGAGTCGGTGAGTCATTGCACACTGTTTAAGAAAGTAGTGAGAGAAACCTTCCCTCAAATGATTAATGAATAAGACACATTAACATGGCAGGGCTCTCTCTTTTTCCTTTTCTGAGGTGTACTTTTTGGCAGTCAATAACAATTGAAAGGCTAGGAAGATGTATTTGAGCCAGTGCGTGTGTTTGACAGCCAAATTAAATACTAGGCCAGAGCAAAATCAGGACTAAGGCTATGTCTACACTACAGAGTTTTTCCGGGATACCACAGGTATCCCGGAAAAACTCTGCTTTGTCCAGGGAACGCGTCTGCTTTTTCGGATCAGTTTCTGAAAAAGCGGGTGCATTCTTTCAGAAGCCCTGTATTCCTCATTTAATGAAAACCTTCTCTGAAAGAGAAGGTTTTTTCCACTTTTGGCCCCGTGTACACGGGCCAAACGTCAGAAAAGCCTCTTCCAAAAAAAGAATCAGGAAAAGGTATGCAAATTGAGGTTTGCAATTGTGTACCTTTTTCTGAAAAAGAACAGCAGTGTAGACATAGCTTAAGAGATGTAAAAGACAAGTGAAACTAACTCTGTCAGGGTATGTCTACACTACAACGTTAATTCGAACTAACTTAGATCGAATTAGTTAATTCGAACTAAGCTAATTCGAACTAACGGATCCAGACTAAAAAACTAGTTCAAATTAGCGTCTTGCTAATTCGAACTAGCATGTCCACATTAAGTGGACCCTGAACCGGGCTTAAGGATGGCCGGAAGCAGTGCCGGCAGGGCATCAGATGAGGACTTAGAGCGTGGAGATGCTGTCTCAGGCTAGCCGAGGGCTGTGCTTAAAGGGTCCCGACCCCCACCCCGGACAGAGAGTTCTCAGGGGTGCCCCGCTTGCAAAGCAGTCCTGGCTTGGATTGCCCAGACTACCCACACTGGGCACATCACACCACTCGGCCATCAGCCCGGCTGCACTTGCCGCAGGCTGCCATCTGGGGAGAGGGATCAATCGGGGGGCTGCAGGAGAGCTTCCACCCCCCAGAAGCCCACAGAGCCAGCCCAGTCCTCCCCATCGGGGGCTTGTGCCCCATTCCTTCCTCACCTCCTTCCACTTACCCTTCCCTAGTCCCTCTTCTTGATGTACAAAATAAATATAACGTGTCTTCCAAAATGGAATCTGTCTTTATTGAACAAAACTGGGGGAGACTGGGAAAAGGAGGTGGGAGAGGGGAAGAGAGAGGCTAGGAGAGGGGAGCGCAACTAAAATGATCAGGGGTTGGGAACAGGTCCCATATGAAGAGAGGCTAAAGAGACTGGGACTTTTCAGCTTAGAAAAGAGGAGACGGAGGGGGAACAGGATAGAGGTCTCTAAAAGCAGGAGTTGGGTGGAGACAGTGCATACAGAAAAGTTCTTCATTAGTTCCCATAAAGAAGGACTAGAGGACACCAAGGGAAAGGAATGGGTAGCAGGCTTCAAAGTAGTAACAGAAAGTTGTTCTTCACAAAGCAAAGAGTCAACTTGTGGAACTCCTTGCTGCAGGAGGCTGTGAAGGCTAGAACTAGAACAGAGTTGAAAGGGATGTGAGATCAAGTCATGGAGGTTGGGTCCATGGAGTGGTATTAGCCAGGGGGTAGGAGTGGTGTCCCTGCCCAAGGTTTGTGGAAGGCTGGAGAGGGATGGCACGAGACAAATGGCTTGGTCACTGTCTTCGGTCCATCCCCTCCAGGGTCCCTAGTGTTGGCCGCTGTCGGCAGACAGGCTACTGGGCTAGATGGACCTTTGGTCTGACCCAGGACGGCCATTGTAAGCTCAGGGCTCAGGGTCGGGGGTCTCAGTGGACCACCTTGATTCTCTTGTACACCTGCTCCTGGGTGGCCAGGCTGGCAGCTCTCCTGCCCTAGACGGCCACTTTCCTGTGCCTAGTGCGGAGATCGTGGACGAGGTCCACGATGTCTGCACTAGCCCAGGTGGGTGCCCTCCTCTTGCAGTCCCAGGCAAGCTCCCGGGAGCCACCAGCCTGGTCCTGGGAAGAGGAGGAGGGCTGGGGGGCATTGGGTGTGTGGCTCAATCCGTGCCAGGTGCAGGGTCTGCTGGCTGGGTGCTGGCAGGCTTGCACCTGGCACGGGCACCGTAGCCAGCCCGTGCCCCTTTAAGGGGTCCGGGACCGGGAGGGGGGCAGACGAGTTTCCCTGGTGTTGGCCAGAAAGCCGGAAAAAAGCGGCAACCATGTAAATGCAAATGCCGCGGGGGATATTTAAATCCCCCGCGGATTTGCAATTCCGACTCGTCTCATTAGCATCCCTTTTCCGGAAAGGGATGCCAATGTAGACGTAGCCTAGGTGAAAACCATAATGTTAAAAAAGTACAGCTAATATTTTTAATATAATGCTGCGAGTTACTTTCTCTGTTGGATGACCAGTTTGTGTCTTCATGGAAAATGTATATTGTAAGGAAAGATTTCAATGAGAAGAGAGAACAAGTTGCACCTCCCTGGTCCGGCACCCTGGGAACCTGACTGGTCCTGAAGGAGGGAGTTTGCCATACCAGGGGAGGTTGGTCCCTCTGCCAGGCTCCCCTGCCCTAGGGCCACTGGGCTCCCAGCTCCTCAGTCAATTCTGGAGCAGCTGGGACTCCACTGCCCCAAGCCTGCCAGAGCCTGTAGACCCGGGACTGCCGGAGCTCAGCTTCTCCAGGGATGCCGGGGCTCTGCTGTCCTGGAGCCACTGGGGTTCTGCTGCTCTGGGGCCGCTGCAGCTCCGCAGCCAGCCCCAGGACCTCTGGTACTCTGCAGCCCCGAGGCTCCCCCAGGGTGCCAGGACTCCATTGCCCTGTTCTGGTGCTCTATTGTCCAGGGGCTCTCTGGTCTAGCAATGTCCGTGATCCTGCAGGACCACGGATGTTGCCAGACCAAAGAGTCCTGGACCAGAGAGGTTCAGCCTATTTTAGGATAAACATTTGGAACACAGGGCTAGGGAAGAAGTTCCAGGCATAAGAGATGGGTGGACACAGGTTCTAAGATTAGCCTAGGAGGATAAGAAAGATCACTTAATAATTTTTTATTATTATTTTAGCACTTAAGGGGATCTAAGCATTGTAAACTTATACAATAAAAACCCCTACTCGCAAGTGCTTATATACATATCAAGAGAACAACATGTGGATACAACAAATAAAAAGTGGGAGGGAAGAAAGAAGGGCAAGAAAAATAGTAAAATAAGCCTGATTATCTTAATAAATAGTAGCAGCAGCAGCAGGTAGGGTGATGTCTTGGGAAGAGGATAAAGAGTTGGACTGAAAGGGAGAATAAATGAGATATAGGTATGTGGTTTAACGTAGATAGTAACGGTAGTGATGAAAAGTTTGAATGTGATGCCAAAGGCAAGGAGGAATCAATCAGTGATGGGATTCAAAGAAGGAATTGGAGGTAGGTCTCATTTTTGTTTTTCAAATCCCACCCAGCAATCCTACACATTGCATTCAATGTGCTAAGTATTCTTGCCACATGGTACCTTTACAGCCATAAAAGGCTATTCATTTGTGGACAGATCAGCTCTTATTATATATTTATTTGGTTAGACTGATGTCAAAACTAGAAACTTGCATGAAAATGTTACATAATCCAAGTGTTAATATTAACATCCTCACATGAAATAAATTCCTCTCCCACCAAATTATTTACTCTTATACCCATAGTATTCACAACAAATCATATCTTATTATGCTTCCTCTATGTACTCTGAAGCTCTTTAGCCCAGTCTTCCCAAAAAATCAGAAAAACAGATGGGCTTCACAGCTCTGGAAGTTTAACAAATCTGTCTGTAAGGGTATGTCTAGACTACATGGCTCCATTGACGGAGCCATGTAGATTTGTTTTTTTGGCAAAGGCAAATGAAGCCGCAATTTAAATGATCGCGGCTTCATTTACATTTACATGGCTGCCGTGCTGAGCCCACAAACAGCTGATCAGCTGTTTGTCCGCTCAGCGCGCTAGTCTGGACGTTCCCCTGGCGACATCAAAGCCCTTTGTCAGCAGCCCGGGTAAACCTCATCCCACGAGGAATAACGGGGCTGCTGACAAAGGGCTTTGATGTCGGCGCGGGAGCGTCCAGACTAGTGCGCTGAGCGGACAAACAGCTGATCAGCTGTTTGTCGGCTCAGAGCGGCAGCCATGTAAATTTAAATGAAGCTGCGATCATTTAAATCGCGGCTTCATTTGCCTTTGCCTACAACCCTAATCTACATGGCTCCATCGATGGAGCCATGTAGTCTAGACACAGCCTAAGTGTCTGATGCAGGGTTGCCAACTGCTGAAAATGGATTTTATGAACAGTATAGAAAAAAAATTATGGACAGTCAAAGCCTTTTTACAGATACATTCTTATGTAATGTAAAGATGGCTCAAAGGGACAAAAGTGAACAATATTCAGTGTTTTTATTTATACATTACAACAACAATGCTATTTTGCTGAGTTTAACCTATTTGCTAACCACATCAGCATCCTCCAAGTTCTTCAGTTTGTGATCATCCATTGCAGCAGCCACATAGTCAGTCATTGCTTTAGTAATTTTTTTAGGTCACTTTTTGAAAGTTAATAATCCTTCCAGCATCAGAGTGGACAGTTTATTTCTTATATGTAAGTAACTTCCCTGCTGTGACTTACCATCAAGCACCCTGTGGGAGGTTGCTATGCATGGCTCACTATACCTCCTCCAGGCCCCCACCAGCAGCGGGGAGCCCAGCAGGGGTGTGTGCTGCACACATGCCCTCCAAAAATTTCTGCTATGCTGATGCTAGTGCCATCAAAGAAGAGTTCATAGCTGGAGGAGGAAAAGAGCAACCCCTGCCAGTCAGCAGCAGGTCAGAAGGAATCCCCTCTCTGCCCCTCCTCCGGGAATTGTAGACACCTTGGAACTGCCTTGTGCCCATGGGAGAGGGACTACAAAGCTCAGTGGGTTTTTTACTGATATCTAAATGTTTTTACAGATTTTACAGACAGGTCCAATTCTAGCTTATTTTTACAGATTCTCTGCAAATTTACCAACAGTTGGCAGTGCTCGGACACCTTTCATTCTTAATAGGATCTTATTTCTAGACTGAGAGATATTATACATGTTGATATAATGTGCCTGCTCAGTGTTTCATTCTCTGGTTAATTTTCTATTGTCAATAAACTTGTAGGACATTCCTTCCAATAACAGTGTCCTGCTGAATTACTGAGCTCTGGTTTGAGGGCATTGTGGGAACATGGCAGTAATAATGTTCTATTTATCTCTGTTGACTCGAGCAAGAATGCACAGTTTACTCCAAATAACATAACAAGAATTCTGTCAGACCCAGCACCAGAGAAATATTAATAGGCTGTCAGTCCCTGAGCATTTACCTAGGATCTCAAGGCTAAAAATGCTGATCACTTAATTAATTGTGTTATTTTTTTTTAATAAAATCAACACTGAGGCTGGTGGAGAAATATTCAACTCAGACTCAGCCTTGCATTTTTCTAATCACAATAAATGACCACATCTACATTTATGGAATATTTCTAATTTTCATTCTCTTGTCAATAAACATGTTATTGTAGAAGAAATGTATGAAAGAGCAGCTGCCCTGATGTGAGCATCTGCAACAAAAAAGGTCAGTGCTTGGCAACATTCATTAGTTCATAGAAATTCTCACTTTTTATAAATAACCCAATTTTGTACTTAGAAAACTTTGATGTGGAATCTCGAGAGCAACGAAAACTTATTTTCATTTATACATCTACTAACATTAAATAAATGTGATCATCTACAAATGTAAAAATTGCAGCTACTTAAAGGTATCTGTTCTGTGTATATTCTGAGTTTGATTTTACTCTATGTAAAAACAAATAACTGTATTACATTCTACTCCTGTTAACAATGCAGAGCCAACACTGCTATGAGAAAGAGAGCCAGTACATATTTTATCTCATGCATGATCAACAGAATTAGCAAAGGTAAATTGCAGAACCTGTGTTATAGGTGATCATGGCATATATGAGAAAACCCAGGTTTAGTTTGGTGATAGAGCACTTAGATAAGACTTTTTTTTTATTTTTAAACTAAGCAAATCTAATGTGCAGTTATTGACCATAAATTGGACTAACCTGCCTGATTCATGTTCTGGACATGCAGTTCTAATTATCAGTCAAATCAAAACACAACCCAAGACTAATGCTGTTTCATTTCCCAGATTCTTTAACTTTTCAGAACATGGACAGAGATAGTATCTGCCAGTGGGCCAGTTCTTCAAGATTTTGAACCCTAAAGTTCTAGAGACCTTCAGTTACTGAATCTGTCAGTTATTAGATTCAAAATGCTACATGATTTATGCCCTTAAGAGGCAACTGGAATGGTAATTCTGATTGGCAGCAGAACAATCTTTTCAAGCCTCTTCTCAGTTCATGTCTTGCATCTTTCAAACTGCACCCTACTTTCTTTATAATACACTTATGCTAATTGTATACTAGCATTTAAATGAAAAGAAACATAATACACAAAACCCCGTATTAGGTTAGGACAATGTTATAAAATGATAAATGTAATAATAAAACTATTATATAAGTTATTTTTTTTTAAAACATAGCAACATTTTGTGCCAGTTAGTGACAGAGTGAAACCAAATTTCTAGAGCTTTGCAATAACTCTCCTATAATACAATGTTAAGATTTAAAAGCAAAGATGGTGAAATTAAATACATCTTTACAGCAGTCCTATTTCCTGTAACTTCTTGCTTTAGCACCTGTTTCTATCTTCAAGAGGGTTCCCCCACCAAAAATAACTTGACACTTTTATTTCCTGAAATTATACCTCAGGTGCTTTTCATTATAAACTGAATGCCATGGAATTTATTTTCATTGTACCTCTCATTTTAAAGGTAAATAGTACTGACTGAGAAATAACAGCCAGTCACATGAACTGATATTTAAAGCATCTTTTATTGGAACTGGGATGTAAAATTTAAATACTGTTGTAATATGTAACACTCTACCTTGAAAAAAGTAAGAAGGACCAGTCTTAGTTACCCATAAATAGATTCCACCAGCAGATACTGGTCAATAAGGGCTGTAACTTCTAAACCTAAGATCATTGTCAACAGTATGGGGAAAGGTGTGAGGAGGGTGAGAAAACAATAATAAAAGTGTGATTATTCATTTCTGCTATGTACATTGCTTGTTAGTTTGTTCAATTTTATCTACATAGAAACCAGATCCTCAGCAGGGTTTAAAGGTGCCAGAAATGCAAAGAGCTAAGCATCTCCTTGGTGTAGACAGTATTCTGGGGTAGAGAGGAGGTGGGTGGTGGATTAATGTCTTGCAAGCTGTTATCTGCTGGGGGAGGTTAAAGCAGAGCTGAGGTGTGTAGCTAATCCCACCCTTTCCCTCCAAAAGCACTGATTATGTTTTTGGTGCATCTGAAGATCTGTCACAGAGAGAGAGAGAGAGAGAGAGAACACAGCTAAGCTTTATGGTCATTATGTAACTCTTGCCCAGGTAACACAGCTGATTTCGTCTTTTAGTTTTAAAACCAAACAATTAGTTGTTGTTAAATGTGTGTGAGCAATTCTGATGGAAAGCACCTCAGAAGTGGTTTTAACATCTTTGCTAGCTGAGAGAATCTATGTCGGAGAAGTTTAGATGAATGAGTTTGTCATCATTGTATTGTTACGACTGATAGGAAGCAGAGGACCCATGAGTATAGATTCCTTTCCTTCCGGTATGTCTACATGGCAATTGATACTTGTGTTTGAGTTTGGGACAAATCTACCCCCCTGGTATCTATTATTGCACTAAACCAAAGCTCAGACCCAGGGTCCCAGGATCATGAAGGGTTGGCGGCTCCGAACATGAGTCAATTTGGGATCCAGCATTCAAGCTCCATTGTTTTCCAGTGTAGACATGGTTCTGCTTGATTTGTGTCCCAGTAGTCTTCCAGAAGTATCCCACAATTCCATGGGATAACTTCCTCAGTCTTTTCCATCCCAACAATCTTCAAGTCACTCTACTGAAAATAGGAAACCGGTGTCCTGGGCAAATGGCAGCAGCTCAGCTCAGCCCGAACTCATTCTTTTCTGATTACCAGTCTTCAAGGACACTATCAGAGCCTCTCAGGTTTGCAATGGAGTGCAAACTCATCAAGACTTTTGTGAAGCAAATAGCCTCATGGTCACAGGAGCACAGCCAATAACTGGTGAATCTCTTCTGTGAGATCTTCTGTAAAACTGCAGGCAGCAGCAAAAGCACCAAGAATGACCTGTGAATACCAGAACATAGCTAAAATGCTGGCAGTTCTACAGGGGACCAGTGCAGGTAGCATATCAAGAAGCTGAAGAGCAACTACCTAGGAACAAGAACTAAACCTTGGGCAACTCACTGTTTTTAATGGAGACTTTGATTGGGATAAGGATCAACAGCAAATTCTCAGCCCCCTATTGGAACACCAGTCTGATCCCTGCCAAGAAACAACCCCCAATTGAGCCTGCAGCAAAAACAGTGGAAACAAAAGCTGTTCTAGAATGTGGGTGGTGGGTGGAGCCCCCCTTTGGGGAAATTAGTCCCTAGCTCTGTCCCTTCTGCCCATTCCACTTCCATAGCAAGAGCTCAGGACCCTCTGTCCTCACCCCTACGATGTCTCTCCAGACCCAAGCTGCCCCGGGGAAAAGCATCTCTTCAAAGATTCTTTTGCTATGCCCCAGGCAGGTTCCAGGTTGGATGAGGAGGTGGTATTGTTACTCAGCTTCCTCTGTTCTTCAGCAATCTCTCTGGGAGATACCAAGGAGATAACTGATGAGCCCAGGAAGCTCAATAGTACATACTGCTGCCTCAGCAGCCACCCCAGAACCTGCATAGGGCATAATAAAGCATAATCGTCACTCCCAAATCTTGCAACTAGGGGTCCAGCTGGGGAGCTGAGCCTCCCCTGGCCTATTATGCCTGTTGCACATTTTCCTGAGTCTGGTGAGTGAGTAACTCAAATCTAGCGTTATTGATACAGTAATGGGAAGGAGTTCTGCTGTAAGAAACAATGGAAAAATGATATGCCTCAGCTACCAGTGAGTGGCTACGAATGGCAGGTTGTATCACAGTACCTTGGCCTTCTCCCTCCCTCTGCCCTCCTCCATGTGACATTCAAAATTGACATTCATAAACAGCTGTAAAGTTTATTGTAACTGTTATATCACAGATTTTTGCTAGGATCATTCTTGTTTTCCCTTCAGTAATAAGAAATGTGCCAGTAGGTAGTCATGAGATCAATGGAGCTGCCTATTAACAGTCAACCTAGTGTGTATATTTGGGGAAAGAGTTAAAGGTAATTCATGCAGTCTTCAGGTCACAAATTTATTTCTCCAAAGTAGGGGTGTGCGTGTGTGTGTGTGGAGGGGGGGGAGGGAGGTGTCCTTTTATTCCCAGAACTATGCCGGCTGTGAGTTAAAGCTTCAGATTTCTGCAGTGTGTATGTGTGTGCGTATGGCTTTGTTATGGCAGCTGGTATGCCCAATACTGGAAGTGTATTACTATTTTAAGACATGTTTACAAATAAAGCATGTTATGTTTTCGAGAAATGTTATTGCTCTCACTACATCATCTCATGCAATCACGATGTGAGATAATAAAGCTAAAAAACACATTCAGGAGCAAATAAGCATTAGTAAGCAAATGATATTCCTCTATTTAGCTAGGCAAAGCAATTCTCATGTCAATACATTCCAGATGTACACCTTTCTGCTCAATTCTGCCAACCAGTCACTATTCATCACATCATTCAGACTTGCACTGCAGCATGGCGATCAAATCCCAAACCCTCCCAAACACTGCCCACCATTCCACAAAAATCAGCCATTTTCCCCCTCAAGCATATTAATAGAGGTACTATTCTCCCTCTTCCATTGGGCCATACTTGTCCTTAATGTGAGAACATAAAACGTCCCAGACTTCTGCTGCTGGGTGCAACCAACTCCTGTAGTAGTAGCAGCATTTTCTGGCTGGCGGCACCAATCCAGCATCCCCTCACTGTCATTGGTCCTTTCCAGAGGAAATGGTTCGCCTCTGGCTTCACATAGGATGTGCAGAGTGCAGCAAGCCATAGTAATGCAAAAATTACAGCCGAGTTAGTCTGTAACAGGCAAAACTTAAAACACAACAAATAGTCTGGTAGCACTTTATAGACTAACAAAACACGTAGATGGTATCATGAGCTTTCATAGGCACAGCCCACTTCTTCACATCTGAAGAAGTGGGCTGTGCCTATGAAAGCTCATGATGCCATCTACATGTTTTATTTTAAAGACTAACAAGATGGTTTAATAGGTGATGAACTCATAACCTATTAAATCATCTTGTTAGTTTTTAAAGTGCTACATAGTTTTTCCTTTTGTTTTAGAAATATCAGACTAACATGGCTACTTCTCTATTACTAATCTACATGCTTTGTTAGTCTTTAAAGTGCTGCCAGACTATTTGTTGTGTTTTAAGTTTTTCATAGTAATGCAGATGATATTGATGACATTGGAATCCAAATGGGTTTGTAGACACTTCCAATATGATTTTAATCTGCCAGAGCCCATTCAACAATCATTCTACACCTGCTGAATGTGTTGTGACTCTGGCAGGCCACGTGCCAGTTCTTTCCCAGGCTGCAGGCAAAAGCTAAGAATAAACAAATTCGTAGCTGGAGACTAGACCTGTCCACCTGAATGTTAGTTTTGCTCAAAATAGGTTATTAGTCTTAGATGAATGTATTTAGTGTTTAGAAGCTATGAAATGTTTATCTATTGCTGCATACATTACTCTCGCTTGCATTCCTTTCTATAAGAAAATGTCTACGTTTTGCTTCATAACTTTCAAAATGTTCACTCTGCAATTGTGAACTTGAGTATGAGAATTATGCCCACTGTGCACCTAGAAGACCTATCAAAATCAGATGGGCCATCAAAGATCATGGCCATACAAAGAATGCGTTAATGGCCCTATAGCACCTTGGAAATGCTACATGCCTGGAAGCATCAGGAAGGCAGTTGGTTCATGGTCCCAGCCCCATCAGAGGAGCACAGAAGTAGAGCTGGAGCCAGAGAAGTGGAGCCACATGCAGGGAGCAGTCATGGCAGTAGATGCTGTCACACTTGGCTGTTTGGGGAGACTGAGCCTTCCTTAGCCTATGTGATGCAAAGCTCATGAATGCGTCTCTCCCAGCGAGTATCATTTAGCAGCTTCATGGTCAGATTTGTAACACAGTCAGTGAGGATCTTTCAACTGATAGTTGAAGCTGAAAACAGGTCAAACATTCTTTGCAGTCCCCCAAAGAGAGATACTGAATCTCAAGAAGATGTTGCTCTATCATACAGTCAGGCTGAGGGGAATGGCAGTCACAAGACATGAAGAGAACAAGGATCCTCACCTGGACATCACTGTTTCTTCCCTTCGTGTTTGCATTGTTGGCATAACTTTGACCATGGAGGTCCTGATGCTTCATTTAGTTCTCATTCAAAACATTTATAAGCAGTTCTGTTCAGTGGTGACCCCTCTTTCCTCAGGATCTCCCTCCTCAGATAACTGGTGTAGGGTCCCGTTCATTGTAAGGATAGTGCTGGATAAAGCCCTCCTTGTCGTCAACCAATCTTACTGTAAACAACTTCTTTTCACTGTGACTTATGTCAGGAGCACAGCCCACTATTATGGTGTAGTGCTTTGCTTTGCTGAGCTTCATCAATATGTTATCAAGTACCTTCCTTACCATAAGCCCAGTAAATTAGTTTTGAATTATTTTTCAGAAGACATGATCCATAGCTTCTTTATGTACTACACAAAGTTAGTGCTTAGACATGACATGGTCATATTCCCAAGGAGCTCGACTACACTGAGGAAATTATCATTGTGCCCAGTGAACGCCTTATCTGACATGTCTCACAAAGCCAAATTATTCTTTGGTAATAGAAGGTAATTGAGATTAGATGCTCAAGCATGTTCCTCCTGTGTTGGATTTCTACCTTAACAACGCACTGGTTTTCTGCATCTATGCATGTATCCAGGTTGAGCGTGGCCTTGACCTCCATCCATTTGGAATAGGCCATAAAATAACCAGGTGACTTTTGAAGTTGCTTCAGAGCATCAGCTGTGTTATTCCACTAATTGCAATCAGAAAGTGTAGCCAGTGATTTGGCCTTCTCAAATATTCCACTATAAAATCAGAACACTTTATCAGGTGATTTTGAATAAATTAGCCAACATCAATCGAGTTTCTCACCACTTTAAGAAGTGCCACTTCAGCCCATATACTGGAAACATCATATCCTTGATTTTGCCCAGCCCATTCATAATTGTATGATCAATATTGGCAGAGTTTAGGATTGCCCATCATACTGCATGCTCTGATATATCAGGTTGTGGTGTGCAATTTTTCTCACTCCTTTCTCAGTCGCCATACAAGGTTGATTCTTCTTCATCATTTCTTTATTTTCATAAACCAGATGGTTTTGGTCAGTATCCTCCTTTCCATGTGAGCTACATTCTTTATCATTAAAGGAGTGGTTTTCGCTAACAATAACAAAAACAAAAATCACCTAGGGCCTGGCATCCTTCCCTCCCGCCCCCCATGCTCACATTCCAGGCAGTCGCTTACCTCTAAATCTATCTGATATTTACTTCATGAGGTCAAGTATCAGAGGGGTAGCCGTGTTAGTCTGAATCTGCAAAAGCGGCGAGGAGTCCTGTGGCACCTTATAGACTAACTGCAGTGTTGGAGCATAAGCTTTCGTGGGCAAAGACCCACTTCGTCAGATGCATGTACAAATGTACATGCATCTGACGAAGTGGGTCTTTGCCCATGAAAGCTTATGCTCCTACACTGCAGTTAGTCTATAAGGTGCCACAGGACTCCTCGTTGCTTTTACTTCATGAGGTAACTGAATCTGAGCGAGAACACCTCCAGCATGCAGCTGGCTGTAGCCTGGATCCATATGCTACTAGCTTGTTTGCTGCAATGGTACCTGCTTAAGTAACTGCTGATTGGTGAGGAAAAGTATCCTACCATGGTGGGAGAAAAAAGGCAGCCCTCCCAAGAAATCTTCAATAGAAGGCTTCAGATTACCTCAGGAAAGTTTCCTAGAAATCTCCATGGAAGATTCAGAGGAGCTTGTGATGCATACAAACAATTTGTTTTGCAGGGACTCCTCCTCTGCCTAACTGTACAGGAGAATGAGAAGCAGCTAGTGACTCTACCTCTATTGGTTATTTCATTACCTCTTCAAACCTGTTTTTGAAAGGGTAAGTGAACAGTCGTGTCTCAGCAATATTGAAGCAAACTAAGTACTTACCAGACATTTCCTCCCCTGCACCAAACTGGGTCATCCATGCCAGACTGCTGGGAGTAAGGATGAAAGTAACTTACATTTCTTATAGGTACTGTCCTATTGCAATCCCCCGCCCCAGGAAGTCTGGATGGGGAGGGGTTTCAATAGGGTAGTGCGTGTAAGAAATTTAAGTGGGGGATGGAGTGAGGGGGACTCAGGGACGGAGGTTGGGGTGTGTGAGGGTGTGGTGGAGCTCAGGGCAGATGGCTTGGAGGCATGTGGCAGCTGAGGGCTGGGGAGTGGGGTGGGGGTGCAGGTGCCAAGGCAGGGCTTTGTGTGGTGAGGGATGCAGAAGTCAGGGCACAGGTTTGGGAGATGTGGAGGGCTCAGGGTAGGGGGTGGGTAGTACAGTGAAGGTAGGGAGTGTGGGGCTCAGGGCATGTGTGTATGGGGTGCAGGAATCAGGGGAAGCAGTTGTGTGGTATGGGGGAGCTCAGGGCAGGGATCTGAGAGTGTGTGGGGGAGCTCAGGGCTGAGAGTGCAGCTACCACATTGGCTAGCTGCTGTATCCTTGAGGCAGCAGGGACCATGCTGCCCTGCGATCTGAACCCAGGGCTGACTGCAGCAGCGGGGACCATGCTGGCCAGCTGCCCAAGCACTGGGGTGGCAGGGACCTCACTGCCTGGCTGCTGGATCCCTGGGGGAGTGGGGACTGCACTGCCTGGCTTCCCTAGCACCAGGGCTGGTGCCTGTGTGCATGTGGCTGCATAGCCCAGGGTGCCGGCAACATCCAAAGCCCCTCGCTGGCCAGTCCCTTACCTGTGCGCTGCACTGGGGCACACTGGCTTATTTTCACCTTTGGCTTGGATTGGTTTGACTGCTCAGGAGTCAGAAACATGCCCTTGCTTGCCACCCCACTGGATCACCTGGTTACTTGTTCCCCATACTCCTTTTCCTCATCCATAACCTTATCATCAGGGTCACTGCAGTGACCTGTGACTCCAACTCCTCCCAAGTATTGATGGGGCAGCCACCTCTCTCCATGCAGATCCAAAAGGCCCACCATCTCAGATGTCCTCCGGACAGGAGTGTGATTGTTGTGTGGAGTCAGCATGGCTAGCAGGGCAGTTGGTACGTTAGCTCTCCACCCCCAGACAAACAGGAAATGGGATTTCAAAAATAACTGGCTGCCAGGCAGCAGAGTTTAAAATGGTGGCCTGAGTGGTCATGGTGGGAAATTGTGGGACATGTCTTGGAGACCACTAAAATCAACATCATAAATGTGGTGTCTGTTCTGACATTGAATTACTCTTACATCATCAACCTAAATGCTACCCTTCCCGCCAGGGTGGATTTAATAGATCATCATACCAGGTGAGTTAAAGTGGCAGGAGTAACATTATAGTGTAGATACCTACAGATAGGTTGACATAAGCTGCCTTAGGTCAAGCTAACACTGTAGTATAGACCAGGCCTAAGAGTTTGCTATATTCACAGTAGATGGAGTAAAACCTCATTAGTTTCTTAAAACAAACAAACAAAAAAAAACCTATTTCCAGATAGCTTCTGTATATGGATAGCAATTTTTGAAGGCATGAGTTAAACCTTTTAAAGAAGTGTGTATACAATTTACAGAAGTGATCCAAATTGATTCTAAATTGCCACTAGAGACTTTATCTATTGACGTTCAGTCTTTCTCATTTACTTTATATTCATTATTGAGGATATTCTCTTAGAAGGTGCATTAGTGTCTAGTCTTGCCAATAATGTTTGAATGTGAACTCTGATGAGTTAGAAGGAGAAAGTATTTTTCTTAAGCCATTAAATGCCCCCCAGCTATCATTCCTGAACTGGTTGTGCTCTCTTTCTGCCAATCTTGTTGGGGCTTGTCAGCTTTAGTGAACAGAAGTGCATACATTGAATGTGACATTTTTTCCTCCCAATTATCTCTTAGTGCACATTGTCCAGACATGCCACAAAGATTATGCAACTTTTTGCCATGATAAAAAATGAGTCAAGAGAGCACAAATCGATCCAAATCTTCAAAGACACTTTTCCACCTTTTAAAATATTCCTTTACATGTCTTAAGAATTCAAGTCTGTATCTTTCTAGTTAGTGATGCAGTTTTATTGAATATCCAATTCTGTGATTAGTCTGCCAGCAGATTCCCATTTCAATATGCTGGAAGTTTTGAATGTGAATCAATGGCTAGATTTGGCCCATCTTTCCTCCTATCAGCCCTTTCCAATTGCTTTTGCATGTGCTCACTCCGCTCCCTGTGTTGGCAGTGTTCATCCTTACTATCAGTAAACACATTGGTGCAGAGAGCAGTGCACCACAGAGAGCTGTCCCACTGTGCAACTTGCCACCAGCTGGTGCAGGGTGTTTTGGGAATGGCTTACAATGCCTCAGGACTCATGCGGAGTGACTGGGAACATGGTTTCAGGGCCCCATGATGCAGTTTTCTCCATCCCATAATGTTATCTGCATCCCATAATGTTTCATGCCTCTTTTCAATCCCCCCTCACCCCACAAAGCTGTGTGTTCACCATCTCTGTGAGAAACATGGATCCTGCACAGCCCTGCACTATTGTGGTGAGCCTGGTGAGCGTAATGTGTCTGTTCCTGCAGTGCTTGCAAAGCCTCCAGAGGAGCTGTGGGGAACATGATTCTTTGGAGACTAGTTTAATGTGGGATATAGAGAGAAAGGATGCATCTACGCAGCAGGACTTAACTTGAAATAAGCTACACAAATTGAGCTACGTCAATTGCATATCTTATTTCAAAATTGGGAGCATCTACACAGCACTTATTTTGAAATAGAGCACTCTTCCTCTGACTTCCCTTACTCCTCGTACAATGAGGGTTACAGGAGTTAGAGTAAGAAGTCCTCCAGCTTGAGAGTATTTCGACATTATTTCAGAATAACTGCCTGCTGTGTGGATGTGGACTAAGTTATTTCAAAATAATGTTGCTCTGTAGATGTACCCAAACAATTCAAAGTTGGTGGGGGTATTCATGGAGCAGCTGCACACAGGGGATGCCAGTTCTGGGCCTGAGAAAGAAAGACTAATTGGTAAGATCACTTTGTTATGCGGGAATGGGATAACAAGCTGAGCTGTAGGACCTTTGGACACATAAGGTCACATTCCTGGATGTGTGTGTGGTGCTCGCCCCAGTCCTTCATGCTATAACACCAAAATGAGAGCTGCACTGGCTGTGGAGAAGTGAGTGGTGATCACTGAGATTGGTTGGGCATCAGTTTGGAATTGGGAAGTTAATTCTGGGGGCAGTTATGATGCAAATGTGAAGGTCCATTAATCATGTTGTGATATGGAGGACTGTCACTCTGGGACGTGTGCAGGAAACAGTGGATGGATTGGAAGCAATGAGATCCCTAAACTACTATACCACCCTTTCTATTGGCACCAAGGCACCTTGCTATTGGGTACATCAACAGAAACCTCTACTTTTCTATGGTATTGAAAGTTTTGGGGGATCACCAGGTATGTTTTACCAACATCAGTGTGGAACAGTCAGGAAAGGCACATAGCGCATATATTTTAGGAAGACAGGTCTGTTCAGAAAACTGAATGCAGGGACTTTGTTTCCAGACCATACGACTGTCATGAGGGATGTTTAAATGCCAACAGTGGTCCTGGGACACCTTGCCTCCTCCTTACTCCCATAGCTTATGAAGTCATACACCAGAAACCTCGACAGCAGCAAGGATCCCTTCAACTACAGGCTCGGCAGGTACAGAATGACCATTGAACGTTCCTTTGGTTGTTTGAAAAGCTGTTGGGTTTGGCTATTCATGAGATGAGACCCCAGTGAAAAAAAAATCCCAATAGCTATAGCTGCCTGCTGTGGGCTTTGTAATATATGTGAAGCAAAAGGGGGAAAGATTCTGCTGGGGTGTAGATGGAATGGCGCTCTGTTTATTTTGGGCAGCTAGACATTAGTGATACAAGAAGAGATCAGCAGGGAGCTATTTGCTTCAGGGCTGCTTGGAAAGAGCATTTTAAAAGTGAGCCACAGAAGTGTGTGTGGCTGTGGTGTTCTCTGTCTGACATTGTTTCTTTGCATCCTGGTATGAAGCTTGTGAAGAGTGCAATGTGTGATCACCAATTGCTATTATCTGTGAATGGTGTCAGCCCCAGCCACCATATGCTGTGAACTAATGAAGATGAATTAAGTTTCCATAAATAGACTTTTATTCCAAACACAGGAAAACAGATGTATTTATAACCTTTGAAGGGGAAAGAACATTCATTTCCATTTCACAAACACATACACCAACCATGTCTCTCACAGATCAGTGTGTGCGAGGCTGTGATTCCCTGTGCTCTCCCTCAAGGGACAGTGGTAGGGATAGTGCAGCAGCCCTGGACACCATGTGGAATGTGTGTGTGTGAGGATCAGGTGGAGGAGAAGGGCCACAATGTAGTTTTCTATGGGCTGGAGAGGATGGTTGGTACAAGTCTGTTGAATCTCAAGGTTCATAAGCATCTGCATCATGACTGCTGCTTGAGAAGAGCTAACATTTCCTGCTGCACATCTCTGTCTTTTCCCTGCAACTTTTTCCTCCATATAGCTGGCTGTTGGGCTGCAGAGCTCAAAATTGTGACCAGATTGGTCATGGTGAGGAATTATGGAATACTTCCAGGAGGCCACTGAAGTAAACGTAAATAATGGTGTGTCCACACTGACCCTACATTGACCTATTTACATTGCTTTAAGTGCTACATCTCTTGCAGAGGTGAAGTTAAGTCGGCATAACAAGTGTGTTACATCATCGGGAGCCACATGTTAATGTAGACATTTACAGTTATGTCAGTTTGGGCTTCCTTGCATTGACCTAGCTCTCTAGTGTAGATGAAGCCTCAGTCTTCATCTGTACCACAGTAAAGTAGTATAGAATGAGGGGAGGGCATTCAATGTTTGTTAATGAAATAGAAATTCAGGTTATGTCTATCTGGAACTATCTGTGGATGGCTAGAGATCTGATAGCCATCAGAAATCCCAAAGAAGTGAAACCTGTTCAGTTGTGGAGGAGTGCATGCTTTTATTTATACTGATAATACATATTTACATAAAACAATTGGAAGAAACCCTCAAATCCTCTAATAAGGGATCAAGAGCCCATTGGCCTTTCATCAAGTGAAGGTACTGAAGCATCTAATAAGTCTTCTTACAACACCAAGAAGACCAGCCTTGACAATACTTTTTTTTTTTTAAGATAAGATAGGCAAGAAAAAAGGTTGTCTTCTAAACGAATACATCAGGCTTCACTCCTTAAAAAGTATAAACATGAGACAGAAATAACTGTTTGAAAATAGTCTTCAGAAACAGTTCCTGGTTCAGTGTTGTGACTATTCTTTTTCTGATGTAACAAAAGAGCTCAGAAAGTATTTGTGGAAAAACTAAACAAACTGAAAGTTATAAGCTAATCATTAAAAAATTATCCACAAAAATTTCTTTGCTGCTTGTAGCTGCTTCTGGAACTTGCTGTTTTCCTGTAGAACAAACAAGTATCCTTCAAAAGCAATGCTGTTAACTTAGGCTATGTTTACATTAGTGCTCTTGTTGCTAAAACTTTTGTTGTTCAGGGGTGTGAAAAAAACAGCCCTGATCAACAAAAATTTTACCAAAAAAAAAAAAAAAAAAAAACCTTCCAGTATGAACAGCACTATATGGGCAGCAGACAATTTCCTGTAGGTAGAGCTACTGCTGCTTGTTACCAGTGGTTTAATTATGCTGGCAGGTAAACACTCTCTAGCCAGCCTAAGCTATATCTACACTATAGAGTTTTTACAGAAAAATGGTGTTTTTCCTCAAAAACGGGCGTTTTTCTGCAAAAACTCCCAGAGTGTCCACAGTGCAAGTGCATTCTTTCAACAGTAAATTGACAATAAATCAAAAAACAGAGGAGTTTTTGCGCAATTGATCTTCCTTATTCTACGAGGAAGAAGCCTTTTTGCAAAATAGTTCTTTCTCAAAAAGATGTGTGTGGATGGGGAAGAGGGGGTTTTTGCGCAAAAGGAGGAAAGCGGAAAAAGCACAGGTGCCCTACTGGCCATTCTGTGCATACCAATCAGTGCCTACTTTCAAGAGTAGTAATAGAAATGTAGCCGTGTTAGTCTGGTCTAGCTGAAACAAAAGACAGGACTATGCAGCACTTTAAAGACTCACAAGATGGTTTATTAGGTGATGAGCTTTTGTGGGCCAGACCCACTTCCTCAGATCAAATTGTGGAAGAAAATTGGCACGACCATATATACCAAAGGGATACAATCAAAAAAAGTGAACATGTATAAGAAGGACAAATCAAATTTCAGAACAGAGAGCGTCCATGCAGTCTGGATGCTCTCTTTCACAAAAGCTCATAGCTTTTTCGATGCACTTTTGCAGTGTGGACGGACGCTCTCTTGCATGAGAAGTTTTTGAGGAAGAGCTCTTCTGCAAAAAGCTTCTTGCGCAAGAAATCTGCAGTCTAGATGTAGCCCTAGAGTGGCTACATGCAAGAACGTACAGTGGCATAGCTGCAGCGATACAGCGGTGCTGCTGTAATGTCCATAAACCTAAAAATGAATCATGACAACTCTTTAATCAGAACAATTATCTGGAGCCAAAACATCAGTTATGTAAGAAGGCTACAGACTTCATTTTCCCCCTTTCCTGCCCACTGATTTACCTTCTTTTCATCAAAGGATTGGATTAGGCGACTAATGGGTGGGACAAGAAGGACCACATGCCTCTTGCCAGATGCACATTCAGCAGGGAACTGCATCAGCTAAAGCATCCTCTGGAGCAGCTGTATCAACCCCCTGCTCTTCCATGCAGCTATGTCTTCTGGTGTCTGTACAGCCCTACCTGAAGACAGATCTGGGGACACAGCCGAAGTGGTACTGGAACAGCCATGCCAGAGGAGCTGTCGGTGTGAGGCTGTTGGGCAACTCCATATGTTGCTCCTTTCATCACTATGGTTCTGGAGAGCCCTGCTGCTCAGAAGTCTCTGGTGCAGAGGAAGGAGGACAGAGTGCCTCCCCCCTGGTATTGTTAAAAGATAGGCAAAGTAGAGGGGGCAGGGAGAAATAACATGGGGAGGTCACATCGGGAGGTCACATACCCCCCCCTTTAGCTGGAGTTCCCCTTTGTGTCCCTCCAGTTATTGTCACCTGCAAACACCACTTGCAAATCCAAAGCCTTTGTTACATCTGAGTCAAAGTAGCTCCTTGAGTCTGAGTGTATCAGAAATGCAAGCCCCTTTGTGATCAGCCTGCCTGCTCTTTTGATGGAAAACAGTATCCTTTGAAATGTAAAGCAAATAAATGCAGTGGGGATCCATGTACTGACAACATAGTGTTTCTAGAAAGCCAGATAAATATTAACACACTCTGGGTATGTCTACACTATAAAGTTAATTCAAACTAACAGACATTAGTTCAAATTAACTTTGATAGGCGCTACACTAGCACTCCGCTAGTTCGAACTTAATTCGAACTAGCGGAGCGCTTGGTTCGAAGTAGGTAAACCTCATTCCACGAGGACTAAGCCTAGTTCGAACTTACTAGTTCAAATTAAGGGCTGTGTAGCCGCTTAATTCGAACTAGTGGGAGGCTAGCCCTCCCCAGGTTTCCCTGGTGGCCACTCTGGCCAACACCAGGGAAACTCTACTGCCCCCCTCCCAGCCCCGGAGCCCTTAAAGGGACACGGGCTGGCTACGGTGCCCGTGCCAGGTGCAAGCCTGCCAGCACCCAGCCAGCAGACCCTGTACCTGGCACGGCTCGAGCCAGCCACCTGCTGCCACCCAGCCCTCCCCCTCTTCCCGGGACCAGGCTGGCAGCTCCCGGGAGTCTGCCCGGGACCGCAAGAGGCGGGCGCCTGCCTGGTCTAGTGCAGACATCGTGGACCTCGTCCATGACCTCCGCACTAGGCACAGGAAAGTGGCCGTCTAGGGCAGGAGAGCTGCCAGCCTGGCCACCCAGGAGCAGGTTTGCATGAAAATCAGGGTGGTCCAGTGAGACCCCCGACTCTGAGCCCTGAGGTTAGAATGGCCGTACTGGGTCAGACCAAAGGTCCATCTAGCCCAGTGGCCTGTCTGCCGACAGAGGCCAACACTAGGTACCCTGGAGGGGATGGACCGAAGACAATGATCAAGCCATTTGTCTCGTGCCATCCATCTCCAGCCTTCCACAAACAGAGGCCAGGGACACCATTCCTACCCCCTGGCTAATAGCACTCCATGGACCCAACCTCCATGACTTTATCTCACTTCTCTGTAAACTCTGTTATAGTTCTAGCCTTCACAGCCTCCTGCAGCAAGGAGTTCCACAGGTGTACTATTTGCTTTGTGAAGAAGAACTTTCTGTTATTCGTCTGAAGCCTGCTACCCATTCCTTTCCTTTGGTGTCCTCTAGTCCTTCTATTATGGGAACTAATGTAGAACTTTTCTTGATGCACCCTCTACACACCACTCATGCTTTTATAGACCTCTATCATATCCCCCCTCAGTCTCCTCTTTTCTGAGCTGAAAAGTCCCAGTCTCTTTATCCTCTCTTCATATGGGACCTGTTTCAAATCCCTCATCATTGTAGTTCCCTCCCGTCTCCCACCCTCTCTCTTCCCCTCTCCCACCTCCTTTTCCCAGTCTCACCCAGTTTTGTTCAATAAAGAGAGTTTCTATTTTTGACCACACATGTCCTTTATTTTGTACATCAGGAAGGGGGGCTAGGGAGGGGTAAGTGGAAGGAGGTGAGGGAGGAATGGGGTACGAGCCCCCGATGGGGAGGACTGGGCTAGCTCTGCGGGCTCCTCGGGGTGGAAACTCTCCTGCAGCCCCCCGATTGATCCCTCTCCCCAGATGGCAGCCTGCGGCAAGTGCAGACGGTCTGATGGCCCAGTGCTGGGATGTGCCGAGAGTGGGCACTCAGGGCATTCCAAGCCAGGACTGGTTTGCAAGTGGGAAACCCCCTGAGAACTGTCTGTCCAGGGTGGGGGTTTGGGACCCTTTAAGCACAGCCCTCGGCTAGCCTGAGACAGCAGCTCCACTCTCTAAGTCCTCATCTGATGCCCTGCCGGCACTGCTTCCGGCCATCCTTATCCTCAGTTCAGGGTCCACTCTGTGTGGACGCGGTAGTTCGAATTAGCAAAACGCTAATTCGAACTAGTTTTTAAGTCTAGCTGCGCTAGTTCGAATTAGCGCTGTAGTGTAGACATACCCTCAGAGATTGTCCCCCTGTGTATGGCAAGGAGGAGCTCTTAAAGCAAATGTACATGTATGATTTTTCTCTTCTTTTCTGGGGTAATTAATGTCTCCTCGCTTCCTCAGAACCTTGACGATTTTTCCCTCCAAGCCACTCATTAATAAAGGAATGTGGGTAGTGCATGAACTGATGGCTGGGGGAGACTAGCTCCAGCCCCACCCCTTCTGCCCAAGGCCCCACCCATTCCATGCCTCTTACGAGAGCCCAGAGCACCATTCGCCGCACTCCAGGCTGGCACCCCACAGTCCTAGAGCACCGGAGAGCATGTGGCATGGCCTCTACCCCCCCCCCCACACACACACCAGACCTGGAGTCCAGGAGGATGGGCAGCATGCCCCCAGCCTTTTCAGCCTTGGAGGAATGGGAGAATGGGTGGCCCTGGAACACCTTCAGCCCTGGGGCAGTGGGAAAATGGGCAATGTGTCCCCATCCTCTCCAGCCCAGGAATGTTATGGAGCTGGGGGAGATTCAGCGTGGGTTGCAGGAAGGGGACTGACTTGCAGAGTGTGGGTGGAGCAATGCCTGGCTGCCTGAAGAGGCACAGTCTCCCCCCACCTATGATACCTGCTGCACATGTAGAAGACATTGCTAGAAAAATCAATTTTCTGGGGCTTGCAGAACTATAACTTTGGCATGTGCTCATGCCCCCAAGGTGTCAGTTTCTGTGTGAGGGGCTAGCTGCACTGGTTCAGGAATTCTGCTACCATAACCATACCTACATTTAGGTCCCAATATGGCCAAGAGATCTAGTAGTCAAGACCCCTACACCTGTTTGACATCCCATAGCCTTTAATGGGGCTCTGCATGGGTGAAGGATCTGCATTAAAGACTTATTTCAGAAATAACTTATTTCCTGACTTAGACAAATGGAAAACAAAGAATAGCAATGGGAGAGATTGCTGCTTCATTCTTTCGAAAGTAAATTGAAAGAATGCAGCAGTTTTATGAGGAAGAACGCCTTTTCGAAAATGCTTTTTTGAAAAAAGGTGCTATGTAATGCAAACTATGCTTTTTCAAAAGAGAGCATCCAGACTGCCTGGGTGTTCTCTTTCGAAAAAGCAGCTTGCTTTTTTGAAGTACTGGTTGTAGTCTAGACGCTCTTTTTCGAAAAAGCCTCTTTTGAAAAAAGCTTGCAGTCTAGATGTAGCCTTTCTAAGTAAGTTTCTACACTATGGTGTACCAGATGCCTAGAAAAAACTTATTCAAATAATTAGGCTGTATCAAGGAAATACAATTTTCTTATGATTGGTAAAACTATCATTTCCCAGACGTATTACCCTAGGTACTGACTGGCCTGGATGGAGCTGAATACAGAATAATCCAGAATTTCTTTGTTTTGTTTTTTTGTGTATGTGTTGTAACTTAGTCCTGATATAATTTAATATGACCTTGACATTGCACTGACATTAATTTCATTCTGTCTTCCCACTGTGTACTTGGATTGCATAATGTCATTTTCAGGAAAAATTGGTATGAAGATTTTTTGATAAATATACATGTAGAACATATTGACCAAATAAAAAGAACAAGCCAACAGGGGTAAAATCTGCATATATATAGAGTATATAAAGTGAAATATACTGCGCAGCGTTGATTAAGCAGATACAGGACTTGCTGCCATGCAGATTAGAGAAAACTTTGGTTGAGACCCTGGGTGCAAGGCTGGAACCCCAGAATAGCTTCAGCACCCCTTACATTCCTAGATCCAATGCCGATGGAAAGGCTAGTTGGAGAAGTCATTGCTGGGATTCCACCAGTGAGCTTTTCTAGAACACCTTGTCCAGTTCTGGAAGAACACTTCCTCCAGTTCTCTGGGATCCAAAACTCAGTTCAGCTCAAGATTTTATTTGAAAGGTTTTCATTTTTAAAAAATAATATTGAGAGAAAAGTCAAAATGAAGTCATTCCAAATACAAAAATCAAAACATTTTGAAAATGTCAAAAATTAAATATTTTAACGTATTTGGATTTTGTTTTGAACGTAAATGATGAGGCAAAACCAACAAGAACTCACCAAACATTTTGGTGTTGCCAAATCTGTTTTTTTTAAAGTTTCAGCTAAAAAGCTTTGTCCTTCTTTATTCATAACATTTGTGGGAAAAATTGTTACAATAAAAAAGCAAAACCCAAACCCTCAAAACAATAATTCTTTTTCCTCAGCTGAGGTTATTCATGAGACTTTTTGTTGTTGTCGTTGCAAACTGTAGTGCATTTATTTCCAGTAATTCCCTCTGTGTTTCTATTTTTTCTCTTGACAGCGGCTCTGCATACAGTATATTTCAAAAAGTAAATGGATGGAAGTAGAGATGCATTTCAAAGAAATAGATAAACATCTTTGTCACTGATTTAGAATCTGTCCTAGTACTATTTAGAAAGAATGGTGCTCTGATTGCTTTTTTTCTCCAATGTAAGGTTTATGTCTTCAGTAGGCCACCTACTGTGAGAGTAATTCTGCAAGCCTACACCCTTTCTGGGCATTCAGAAATGAACTCTGAACAGATTTGTGAGTTTTCCATTTCAGTGATGGAAAGAACGCAGCTGGTTGGAGGCAGCATGTAAAACTGATTTAAAGATTACCTGTCATGTTACTTCTCTTTCTTAGATACACTAAGTATTTACTCATTGGTACACATAAACCTTTATTCAGACAGATAAAGTAGGGAGGCAGATTACAGTTTGTTCTGTATCATCTATCATTTATCTATAAGACTGAAGAAAAAACTCTCAAAATTCACCATGGCCAGTTAAAAAGATTAGCTCAATGATGGGTCGATGTGGGAATTATTATTAGTCGCTAAATTTTAGTGAACTTAATTTCATAATGTTATAAACCCACAAGACACATAGACCTATGTATTCCAGAAGTAAAGAGAATAGACCTAAAAAGCAGAGCTACCTTCTTCTCTATTAGGTATCTGGACATCCAAACATGTGGTCATCACATTATGAAACACACTATCTCTGCCCTGGAAGAAACTCACTAGGCAATTTAAACTCAGGCATAACATGATGGGAGGTTAATAAACAAAAGGCAGAGAATGAGAGAGCTAGAGCAAGCATTCCAATGACTGGGATGTGTGTTTACTAAACTAAGGCAGGTGTATCCTGACGGTTCTATGAAGATTTTCTTCCCCGCATCTGACTCGGAGTAATTGAAGGAAAAATGTGAAGAACTGATTAAGCAGGGCGAGACAGGTCTGGACCTGATTCTCCTGGCTTTTGCATCACTTTAAAGTGCAGGAACTCCACTGACCTCAGTGAAATTAATCCCCATTTACATCAGTGCAAGGAATCTGAGTTTCAGGTCCGTTATACTGTCAATAACTCAAATGAATTGTAAATAAAAGAATCTGAACATTACCAGGTGGGATATAAAACCATAGAAAATTAATATCTCGTTTGTAAATGTCCTAATTTCATAAGGATTCCTAGTTAAGTAAATGCCATTGCAATAAGAGAAACAAACAGGCTCCTCTAAGGGGCATAAAAGAGAACTTCCAGGTGATTGAAAGCACTGAGAAAAAGGCAGGATCAGAAGCAGTAGCCAAAAAGGTGATCAGCTGCGACA
The DNA here is from genome assembly GCF_049634645.1 of Pelodiscus sinensis. Taxonomy (NCBI): domain Eukaryota; kingdom Metazoa; phylum Chordata; order Testudines; family Trionychidae; genus Pelodiscus; species Pelodiscus sinensis. The sequence goes on from NC_134711.1 coordinate 78,222,067, forward strand.
AGTCAGTAACAGCCAGCAGCAGGACAACCAGACCACCAAGCAGTGACCACTTGCATCAACAAAAGAGGCTAAAGGAGGTTAGTAGCAGTCAAAAAATCTGGTGGCTCTGTTTGGAGACAGGACCAAGTGCTAGTAGTGATACATTTTAGTGAACTTAATTTCATAATGTTATAAACTCACAAGACACATAGACCCCAGTATTCCAGAAGTAAAGAGGGTAGTCCTAAAAAGCAGAGCTACCTTCTTCTCTATTAGGTATCTAGACATCCAAACATGTGCCAGGCACGTGATATGGATAAATGTTACAAAAGTTAATATTCTGTCACATATTAGGGATTGTCAAGGCACAGGGAAGACTCAGTCTTATTTCCTGTGATGTTCTTCTTATTAAGGCAATGATAGCTTGTATTTAACAATTATATTATGTTTCTTTAACAGTTATGCAGCCTTCTGCTGGCTGTTCCATCCCCGGCTTTCCAAAACTGGGCCTTCCCAAACATTACCTTGAGCTCTGCAGCCACAGCCTACCAACGTAACAGCAGCTGCTCCATACTGTCCCTTTCCTTTAGTCATGCTCTATAATCCAGTAGCTGGAAGGCTACTATGGTGACTCCTCATGGCTCAAGTATCCCCTTACGGTAGGCAGTATGAGCGAAGTCCTCTTTGCATTCCAAGCCTGGGAATAGCTTCCCCCATGCTGGTGTTACCATACATCTGGGTTTCCCTGGAAATTGCCTTTTCTGATCCTCTGCCGTTTGCCTGGGTGGATTCAAATAATAGACAATGGCCAGGTTTTTTGCAGAGCAGACCTTGTGGCTCAAATAGAGCCCCAATTGGTCTGCTTCTTGATTGATCCCTTCCCTGAATCCACATCTGATTGGTCACTTGCAACTGCCAGATCCCATCCACTCAGGCTCCAGCTCCTAGCCTTAGGGAGGGGGGAATCCCCCCAAGAAGGTGCTGACTGACAGCTGTTGCTGCATTACAGATCTGCACTGGCCACCCTACCACCATGACAGATTTAGTTTAAAAAAGAGATTGCTATTCCATTGTACTTTACACGTATTTGCGTTAATATCAGAATTTCAGAAATACGAGTGAGAGAGAACTCCAAAGTTTGAATATTACTTTTTGGCTAGGAAAATAATGTAAGTTATTGTGTGTGCAGCAGGTCCTGTTAAGCTACAGTAGATCAAATATATTTATATATTACATGAACTCTGTGATGAAGCTCAAGAACTGATATATTAAAGACTGGAAAAACATTAACAGGTGTATTGGACTTGAAAGCAAGATGCTGTGAGTCAGTGTACACATGGTATGCAATTTACCCAATACCCAACAGCAGTGTATCTGTTATATAAACAGGTGATCTTAATAGCTCATTTCATATAATTCTGTCATAAAATGTATTTATTTACAATTATTCACTATCAGTCTTCTCTTCATCCAACATCTCTGCCTCTTCCTAAGCCTTACATTCAATATCTGTTGTTCTGTGAAAAAATAGCAGAGGGTTTTTTTTACTCAGGCTATGTCTAGACTGCAGGCTTCCTTCGGAAGAAGCTTTTCCGGAAGAGATCTTCTGAAAAAACTTTTTCTGAAAGAGAGTGGTTGCACAGCAAAAGTGCATCGAAAAAATTATCTGCTTTTTCAAAAGATAGCGTCTACACTGAATGGACGCTATCTCACATTTAAGCTGTGACTACTATGGATGGAGTGGCCACCAAGGCACCTGTGCTTTTTATCCTCTTCCTTCTTCTTTCGAAAGAACTCCGTCTTCCCTGTCCACACACACCTTCTTCTGAAAGAGATCTTTTGGGAAAAGGCTTCTTTCTCTTAGAAAGAGGTTTATCAATGTCCGAAAGACCCTTCTGTTCTTTTGCTATGTTTTGAAAGAACTCGATAGCAGTGTGGACATAAGTGAAGTTTTTTCAGAAAAACAGTTGTTTTTCTGAAAAATCTTTACAGCGTAGACATACCTCAGGAAGTGTGTTTGCTAGCCTTTCATATCTGAAGTCCTGAATGTGCTCTCTCTCTCTCTCTGGGTATGTCTACACTACCCCGCTAGTTCGAACTAGCGGGGTAATGTATGCATACCGAACGTGCTAATGAAGCCCGGGATTTGAATTTCCCGGGCTTCATTAGCATAAAGCCGGCTCCGCCATTTTTAAAAGCCGGCTTGTTCGAACCCCGTGCCGCGCGGCTACACGCGGCACGGGCTAGATAGTTCGAACTATGTAGTTGTTCCGAACTATCTGTACGCCTCGTGGAATGAGGTGTACAGATAGTTCGGAACAACTACGTAGTTCGAACTATCTAGCCCGTGCCGCGTGTAGCCGCGCGGCACGGGGTTCGAACAAGCCGGCTTTTAAAAATGGCGGAGCCGGCTTTATGCTAATGAAGCCCGGGAAATTCAAATCCCGGGCTTCATTAGTACGTTCGGTATGCATACATTACCCCGCTAGTTCGAACTAGCGGGGTAGTGTAGACATACCCTCACTCACTTTCTCTCTCTCTCTCTCTCTCTCTCTCACACACAATTTTAAGATACTGAAACTGATCAGTAATGATGTATTTTCTGTATAGTATTACTGCAATCGAAATGTATGGTTTTTCACAACTTAAATGAATTATATACGAGTTTGACATTCTGTGACTTTTGTGTGTGAGTGAGTAGGTATGATGGCAGCAGATGAGCCAGTTTAACTGAGAACCTCAAGAGCTGCCAAGTTAAAACCTTGGCTCCCTATATGGCTAAGAGAGGAGGAGAGGGGGAGGAGGAGGGAATTCTGATAGCTGAAGCGGCTGAACCAGAGAGCAACCAATTTCACCTTCTCTCATAAAGCATTTTAAAAATCTGACAGATGCTGCATATATTGGTGAACAGACATTTGAGTGCTCTCAGTGGTCTTACTGCACATGCAGAAAGCAGCACTGAAGATGTGGTAACAGCAACTCTCTGCCCCTACTTTCCTGAATTGTTGTTGCTGCTGAACCAAAGCAGCAGGCACCGAAATCACAGATTTAGACATTATTAAATTGTTTCAAATAGGGTTTACTGAAAGCAAATAATACTTTTAATTATTATTTGACACTTTTAATTATTATATGACACTTGACTGCTGACATTTAAAAAAATACACATTAGTGATTTCTTCATGATCAGATAGGGACTTTTCATGCCAGATACCATAAAAGTCCACTCCAATTTATTATCTTATATTTTCTTTCCAAATGTATAGTGTTAACATGACCATTTTCTAACATTTCTTTTGTCAATGGACTTCTGTAGTTCAAGAGCAAACTCCAAAATTGGTAATCATATACCTTTTAAATTTTGATGTATGCTATGTGCCACAGAAGACTTCATTTTAAGTCTCAAAGATGTAGACTTACGAGTCTGTAACTTTAAAAACAATGAGTAATCCTTTGACACCTTAGAAACTAAGGATCATGAGCTTTCGTGGGTAAAACCCACTTCATCAGATGAGTTGGCGTGGAAATAACAGAATCCAAGGTATATATAACAGCAAAAGCAATTACCTGTCAGTTGTAGGACCCGGGTTAATGAAGCTAATTAAATAGGCTGGAAGTGTCCCATTGATAGCTTTCGATGTGAAAATGTAAATGTCAAAGGCCGGGGAAATTGCCTTTCTAGTGTGTTAACGGGTTAATATGTTAAATCAAGTCCAGGTTGACAATGTCAAATTTGTAAATTAAGTCCAATCCAGCAGTCTCTCTGTAACTGGGTGGCAAAATTCCTTTGCTGAAGAATGGCTACTTTTAAATCCATGATTGAATGTCCAGGTAGGTTATTTTCATTTGAATATCTCACTCGAGTGAATTATCTCAATGGTGCAGTTAGATACAGTTTAAGCACTGACTGTAAAAGTGAATGCAGTAGCCATTGTGCACTCAGTAATATCTCCTGTTGGAATGTATTGTACTGAGATGAGGGAATTTTGTCCAGAAAATGAGGGCTATCTCCCACTTATTAATATAAATTATGGTTCATTGTGCTATTTAAGTGAAACATAATTCATACATTTGACTTAACCTGTTTTCAGTAGAGAAGTAAAGTAGTTTAAGAGTTGGTATAAATTGTGTGAGCCAAAAAAGGGCTACTCAGAAAGACTACTCATGTGAAAAAGGAACGTGGACATCATTGCTATATATCCAATTACTAGTGACCTCAGTCAGTCTCACAGGTTGTTGTTGTTTTGACAGCATTCTTAGTGAATTTAGAGATGTCATAGAGAAAATAACCATGTTATGCCTTACCAGCTGCCTCAAAATGATTTATTTTGTATATGAGAGATAGACCTGAAGTCTTAGGATGCATCTACACAGCAGGGCTTAACTCAAAATAAGCTACGCAAATTGAGCTACATCAATTGCGTAGCTTATTTTAAAATAGCTTATTTTGAAATTGGGAGCATCTATATAGCACTTATTTTGAAATAGAGCACTTTTCTCCCAACTTCCTTGTACAATGAGGGTTCCAGGAGTCAGAGTAAGAAGTCCTCCCAGCTTGACAGTATTTCGACATCATTTCGAAAAAACTGCCTGCTGTGTAGACGTAGACTAAGTTATTTTGAAATAACACTAGTTATTTTGAAATAATGTTGCTGTGTAGATGTACCCTTTGTTTCTAACTTGTATGATAGAATTCAATGATAGTTGATGTAGCTCCCCCTCTGTGGAGGAAACATATCACTAGTGTCACTACATTTCTTGATGGAACACATTCTGTGCAATGGCATCAGCCTCATGTATTCTGAAGTGCTTTATTATGGGTTTAGATAAAGCAGCTACAGTCAGGCTCTGGTTCATCTTATTCCTGGTGGTCCTGAAAACACATTGTTTTGAAAATTGATATATTTTCAAATTGCTGTTTTAAAAACCCCTCCATCTTTGGAGGACAACATTCCTATGAGAGCTCCTGAACACTGATTGCTATTGACATTGATAAGGTATATTCCCTGACTGACTAGTCAACAGGGAGTTTTCTGGGAAATTTGAGTTACGACGACTTTATGTCAACTTTACAACTATCTGAACTGCATAGTGCACTGAAAAGTTGCACAAAAACTGTTCTGTGTGGATGCCGATGATGCATTGTAGGCAGTTTCAAACAGGAGTATATTGACACAAATTAGGTTCATTTTAGTTCACACCAGCAGGGTCTACATGAGGCAGCTAGTACACAACACTTCAGTGCACAATGCTGTTCATATCCTTGTTTAACATACTGTGGTACAGTGTAGGCAATCTCAGAGCCTTATTTTCTTTTAGCTTTCTCCCTTTTTAAGGGGACTGGCAACTGTTAATTAAACCTTTGGCTTTTCCTATAATATTACAGACTTAAATGATTTAAAGATGGTGAAGGACAACTAAGTTAGGGTATGTATACACTACAGCGCTAATTTGAACTAACTTAGTTCGAATTAGTTCATTCGAACTAAGCTAATTTGAACTAACGGATCCAGACTAAAAAACTAGTTCGCATTAGCGTTTTGCTAATTCGAACTAGCATGTCCACATTAAGTGGACCCTGAACCGGATTAAGGATGGCCAGAAGCAGTGCTGGCAGGGCATCAGATGAGGACTTAGAGCGTGGAGCTGCTGCCTCAGGCTAGCCTCAGGCTGTGCTTAAAGGGATCCGACCCCCACCCCGGACAGACAGTTCTCAGGGGTGCTCAGCTTGCAAAGCAGTCCTGGCTTGGAGTGCCCTGAGTGCCCACACTGGGCACATCACAGCATTCGGCCATCAGACCGTCTGCACTTGCCGCAGGCTGCCATCTGGGGAGAGAAGGCAATTGGGGGGCTGCAGGAGAGCTTCCACCCCCAGAAGCCCGCAGAGCAAGCCCAGTCCTCCCCATCGGGGGCTCATACCCCATTCCACCCTCACCTCCTTCCACTTACCCTTCCCTAGCCCCCCTTCCTGATGTACAAAATAAAGAAAACATGTGGTCAAAAATAGAATCTCTCTTTATTGAACAAAACTCGGGGAAACTGGGAAAAGGAGGTGGGAGAGGGGAAGAGAGAGGGTGGGAGAGGGGAGGGCAACTAAAATGATCAGAGGTTTGGAACAGGTCCCATATGAAGAGAGGTTAAAGAGACTGGGAATTTTCAGTTTAGAAAAGAGGAGACGGAGGGGGGATAGGATAAAGGTCTATAAAAGCATGAGTGGGGTGGAGAGGGTGCATCAAGAAAAGTTCTTCATTAGTTCCCATAATAGAAGGACTAGAGGACACCAAAGGAAAGGAATGGGTAGCAGGCTTCAAATGAATAACAGAAAGTTGTACTTCAAAAAGCAAAGAGTCAACCCGTGGAACTCCTTGCTGCAGGAGTCTGTGAAGGCTAGAACTAGAACAGTGTTTAAAGAGAAGTGAGATCAAGTCATGGAGGTTGGGTCCATGGAGTGCTATTAGCCAGGGGGTAAGCGTGGTGTCCCTGCCCAAAGTTTGTGGAAGGCTGGAGAGGGATGGCACAAGGCAAGTGGCTTGGTCACTGTCTTCGGTCCATCTCCTCCAGGGTCCCTAGGGTTGGCCACTGTCGGCAGACAGGCTACTGGGCTAGATGGACCTTTGGTCTGACCCAGTACGGCCATTGTAAGCTCAGGGCTCAGGGTCGGGGGTCTCAGTGGACCACCTTGATTTTCATGCACACCTGCTTCTGGGTGGCCAGGCTGGCAGCTCTCCTGCCCTAGACGGCCACTTTCCTGTGCCTAGTGCGGAGGTCATGGATGATGTCCACGATGTCCGCACTAAACCAGGTGGGTGCCCACCTCTTGTGGTCCCAGGCAAGCTTCCAGGAGCCGGCAGCCTGGTCCCCTGGAAGAGGGGGAGGATTGGGGGGCATTGGGTGGCTGGCTCGAGCCATGCCAGGTGCAGGGTCTGCTAGCTGGGTGCTGGCAGGCTTTCATCTGGCACGGGCATCGTAGCCAGCCCATGCCCTTTAAGGGGTCCGGGGCCGGGAGGGGGGCATACGAGTTTCCCTGGTGTTGGCCAGAGTGGCCACCAGGGAAAGCTGGGGAGGGCTAGCCTCCCATTAGTTCGAATTAAGGGGCTACACACCCCTTAATTCGAACTAGTAAGTTCATACTAGGCTTAGTCCTCATACAATGAGGTTTACCTAGTACGAACTAAGCGCTCCGCTAGTTCGAATTAAGTTTGAACTAGTGGAGCACTAGTGTAGCGCCTATCAAAGTTAATTCGAACTAACATCTGTTAATTCGAATTAACTTTGTAGTGTAGACACACCCTTAGATAGTCTAGTAGCTTTTTAGCCTTGCTCCAGTTGGCAAATTCTATTGTGTTTTCCCTAGGCTGATTCTAAACATCAGAAATGAAGGAGTTTCCATTGCTTTCCTCAGGAGACTTTCCCACAATATAATTGTGACCCAAAGCCCCCCACAAGGCCAACTGGCTGTGGATGCACTGTTTGGTAAGTCATTCCTATCAGCCGTGGCAAATTCACCACATCTAACAGCTGCCATAAAATTTAGCTATTAAGAATCTTGTAAGAAGTATCCAAGATAGCTGGTGACATTCTAGTCATCAGTATCATTGTGAAGCAGGGCTGACAAGAGACTTTGCTGGGCCCTAAGAGGGAGCTGGCTTTGCTCCCCTCCCCATCCTCAGAAGGGGCAGAGCTTTGGATGGAAGGGGAAGGGCTGGGGGTTAGCATCCCCAGCCAGTCCTTCAGTGCCACTAGGGCCACAGGGCACATGCTGCCAGTGGCTCTGGTGGTGATTTAAAGGGCCCAGGGCTCCAGCTGCTGTTTCTGCCAAAGTAGCAGTGGCAGCAGTCAGGAGACCCAAGCCCTTTAAAATGACTGGCCCTGGGGCAGCTGTCCCCCTGAGCCCTGCCCTGCCAGTGGCCCTGTTGTGAACTGTATTTATTCACTCAATATGAAGAATTACCTACACTTACTGGTATTAGACTTTGAAGTCTGTAACCAAACAAAGGGAAAACCAGGTTTCTAACCACAGCCCACCCCGAGAGCCATGATGTAAATGAAGCATTCCCATTTTTAGTCTCTTTTTGAAAAAATAAAAATTAATTGAGTTAAGGACTCGGGCAATGCCAGGTAAAACTCCTAGTTTTGTATGTCATTAGTGGGTTCGGTTGTTTTCCATCTGAGTTTCAAACCAATGTTCCCTCTAATCTTTTCCATCTATGCACAGAATACATTTTTTATGTGGGTGAGGCATGCACAAATGTGCACCATTAGTAGAAACAAAATACCTAGCTCTGGGTGTTCTGCAAATCAGTTAGGCAGCATGTGAACCTCTCCTGAGTGGCCACACAAGCACACAGCTTACAGGACACACTGGTTCAGATGATGTGGGGTTTTGCCCATGAAAGCTCATGATACTACTGTATATATATAGCCTGGAACTTAAAAAACAATGAGGAGTCCTGTCGCACCTGTGTTAGTCTCTAAGGTACGACAGGACTGCTTGTTATTTTTAAAGTTACAGAATAACATGGCTACCCCCAGTGGTGAAAGTCATTTAAAATTTCTTATAGGTACTGTCCTGTAGCAACCCAGGTCCCTGCCAGCTCTTCAAATAGCGCCCTGCTGGCTTTTGCTGCAGCTTAGCCAGCTCGTGCTGGAGCTGCGCACCAGGGCGCACCCATTTATTTTCACTTCTGGCTACCTCTCTCAGACTTTATAACCCAATAAACCTTTGAAATGTGTTCTTTGAACAGTAAGCCTGACAAGCTTCTCTCTCCTGCTGGTGTGCAGATACCATGCGCTCTTTCCAAAATTCATTAACCCTTCAAGAGTCAGGAAGACTCCTAGGGAGTGCAGACTCCATCTCCTGTCAAAATTGTTAAAATGTATCCCATTTGCTCTCCTGATAGCTTTGTTTACCTTGCATGTAAATGTGCTCTTTTTGGTCTTTGGGCACACCTTGCCTAATTTGAACTGGAGACACAGTCTAGCAGGGGAAACCAAATTCCTTCCTCTGGATCAGGCATGGCTTAGATTCTGTTTCCCAGATCCATATTAATCACATACTTGCAGCACATGTCTATAAAGTGCTTTGTGAGTTTGCCATACATATATCATGCAGTGATTTTCAGGATCACCCTGTCATCAGTTTGTATATGATAACTTACGTGGCACTTCTTAGATACAGATTATGACAACAGTATAGTGAGTTTGTCAGGTCCGACAAGAACTGCTGACACTGAATAGTGAACCACAAATGGGTGTTTGTGTCTAACTGTCTGGACTACAAAGTTCAATCGGAAAAAGAAACACAATTTGTGGTACGCAAATTGCGTATCTTTTTCTACTTTCCTGTCAAAAGAGGCTTTTCCGAAATTTGGTGCATCTACCCGGCACCAAATTTCAGAAAAAAGTGCTCTTTTGACACATCCCTTATTCCTCATAGAATGAGGTTTACAGGGATGGCGAAAGATTGCGTCTGCTTTAAAAAAAAAATCGGAAAAGCGGACACGTTCCTTGGATGCAGCATTGCTTTTCCGGGATACCAGAGGTATCCCGGAAAAGCAATGAAGTCTAGACGTAGTCTACATAGTGATGAACTGCTTTAGACAAGGTTGCAGCTTATTAGGTCTCAGTTTCTGGAACTCGTGTTACACTTCTGTCTTATTTGTAACCTGTGCTGTTTCTATTATTCTTACAAAATACTCACTTGAAACTGTGGATCTTTCTTCTTTTTTCATAAAGCAATATTTGGTTTCACTATAACTAGACTGCAGTGTTGTGTTGATATTAAGGACCTGAAACCTGAGTTGTTATATTCCAGTTATGTGTCTGAAGGGGGCAGGTTAGCTGGTAATTGCTCTGTGTGTCAATGACAGTGGGTGTGTGCTATAGGGGAGTGATCTTCAAAGAGGATTCAAGGATAGAATGCACCTCTCATTAATATGCAACAGGGAGTGTGTCCTGAGGAGAGGTTTTGAGTGTTTGAATGGCTGGTGGTGTACAAGACCCGACACCCAGCTAGCACAAGATAGATTCCCTCATCTAGGAAGCATGGGGGTAACAATATGACTCACAATCCTCAGCACCCCGAGAAAGTGTCACATTAAGGAATTTAGCCTTTACAAGTTTCTAATAGATCTAGATTTTTTTCTGTTATTCGGCCTAAACAGAATGATTTCTACTTTGCTGCCACATCATGAATTTCACTCACAAATTGCAGCTAAAACATGATGTTGCATTTCGACCCACTAACTTGCATCAGAGTGAAAGTGGAAAATACAAACTACTCACTTATCTCTTGTTTATTGCTTATTCACAGAGAGACAGAAATGTGACCACAAGATGACACAGCTCATTCACTTTCTACTGTTGTCCCTCAGTGCCTCTCACTTCGTTTTGGGTCTCACAATTTTTATTCAAAAGGGCTTCCACATGTCATTTTCTCTTTTTTGGTATTTACCTTTCGGACTTTACTATAATTTTTTTGCAGTGCTTTCTCAAATACTTTGTGGGGCTTGCTGAAGTCCTTCTACTGAGATGTATGATACTATATTTCTTAAAACTAAATAGCCAGAATACTGGGAATCTTGAGAGATCCTAAAACTATAGAAGTGTAACTAATCTACTGACTTCAGTGGGGTCAGGAGTTTCACCCCTTGTATCTCTCTGTGAGGTTAAGAAAGGTAAAATGTTTCCATCTAGCTGTAAGAATTGCCTTAGGACTGACAAAGAACAAGTGGGATATAAGTGTTTATACTATCAAGTGTTTGGGGTGCCATTTGACTTGTCAAAACTCATTATAGTGAATGCCATCCACACCTGTCAGATGTGGTGTCGAATGATACCGCTAGCTCCTTCCTTGTCCATCTTTATGGACAAAGCCAAACAGTCCTTGTTATGAGAGTGAATGAAGGGCTGTACAATTTCCTTTGTGGGAATTATCCATATAGAAAACAAGTAAAAAAAGACAGGAACAGTTTCATATGGTCTGTTTGGAAAGTGTGTCTGTGTGTGTATAGAACATGTAGCAGTGCCTGACTATTGTTATGCCCATAATGTGGGACCAGTTTTCCTTTTTCCTTCTTTTTTAAATCACATGCCCCACATGGGAAGAAAATCAGAGGGACCTTTGGGATTTATAAAATGAGGATTTTGGCCAAGATGCCTGTGTAAAATATTCATACGATTTTTATTGCAGGCTTATTTAGTATATCTGCCTTTGAAAAGGCTTTCCGCCTCCATAACTCTGAAGTATTCACAAGGAAAACTTTTGAAAACCCCACATTTTTTTCCTAAAGCACCCAAAAACAAAAACCCAGCAAATGGCTCCAGTTATTATTTATCATATGGATAAGTAGTTAATACACTGCCATGTGTATGACAGTGAGCAGATCCTTAAAGATATTTAAGTACCTTACTCCCGATGAAATATTTGTGAGTTTCTAGGCCTAAATCACAAACTGTCTTCAGGAACAAGTATTGTGTTTCAGTGTAGAATTAGATATACTTACTATCCACCCAAATGCCTAAGGAGATCATTATGATTCATGATATCATTAATATAAAATGAATTAATAATGGTGATTTGCCACGTATATTAAGTTGAGGGTAACATGTCACACACACTACACTTATTCTTTGTCTGAAATAAATTAATGTCAGAGTTTTCCTCTGCTATATGAACCTTAAACAGTATGATGCTGCTATTCTTTAGGAAATTACTCATCAGGCAAGAGCAGTTCATTAAATTAGGTAAAATTACAAGTGAATTGCACAGGGCATCATCCTAAATATTCATTACATTCAAGGTCTTCGGATACTTAAAATAAAGTGTCACTGACCAGTTCTTAACCAATGGGAGTATACATGCTACAACATGCTACCCCTCAGCTAATTATTTTGCATCTGTCCTGGAGAACTGGACTCCCCGTAGATTGTCCAGAAATAATTTACCGCACGTTGCTCAAGAAAAATAGTTATCCAGTAGCTCTGGACATGTGTTAAGTAAGACTTATGATCTATTTTTGTTTTCCAGTAAGTCACAGCAACAACCGGAGATATGTTGTGTTTGCAAACATGTCATAAGAGACCATCCCTGTCTTGAAGACGTGACAATTTCAATACACAATCCAGATAAAGTGGGGTGGCAGGATAGTGACACGGCTTGTTTTATAAATGGAAACCTAGGGAACAAAGATGTTAAATGATTTGCCTAAGGACACCCAGGTACTTTGTGGCATTGGACATAGATTTCACTGAGCATACAGCTGTAGGCACAAAACTATCTTTTTCCTCTCTTTTTCCCTCCAGACTTCCAGAAATTAAATGCTAGTAGGTTTCACTGTGTGCTTATATTTCTTACAACTAATAAGTACCTTAGTTCTATACAATTGCATTTGACAGGTTCACCAGTCACATAAAACTAGCTATTCTGGGAAAATGAGAAAATATTTAATATGATCAAATCTCTTGTATAGGCTCATTTGGATTGAACAGCCACTGCCCCAAACCTGTGTCCCAGATTTAACTAACTAACCGACTGACACCTTGCAAGACTTTTGTTCCACCAGACAAGAAATCTACTATACACACTTCTATTCTCTACAACAAAGAAAAGACAATAAATTTTCTAACCTGCTCCATACCACTGGCTACAACAGCAACTGCCTCAACCCACCGGATAATATTGTTAACCTCTCCAGCTACAAACTCAATCCAGCAGAAGAGTCTGTCTTGTCCCGGGGTCTCTCTTTCTGCCCCACGTCCCCCACAAACTGGATACAATTTTGTGGTGACCTTGAGGCTTTTTTTCGCCACCTCCGCCTCCGAGAATATTTCCAAACCACCAATGAACATCAATCTGACCTACCAGATCCCCCCATCAACACCAAACCTGGGCACCCCGGACGTCCCATCATCTCTGGTATTGGCACGCTCACTACTGGTCTATCCAGCTATGTAGACTCTCTTCTCAAACCCTTTGCAACCAATACCCCCAGCTATCTCCGAGACACTACTGACTTCCTAAGGAAACTACAAAACATCGATAACCACCCCAATAACACCATCCTTGCCACCATGGATGTAGAAGCTCTATGTATCAACATCCCACATGAAGACGGATTACAAGCAATTAGAAACACTATCCCAGAGGACACTACTGCCAACCTGATAGCAGACCTATGTAACTTTGTTCTCGCCCACAATTATTTCCAGTTTGAGAACAACTTATACCTCCAGATCAGCGGCACAGCCATGGGTACACGCATGGCCCCACAGTATGCTAACATCTTTATGGCTGACCTAGAACAACGTTTCCTCAACTCCCGTCCCCTTTCACCCCTTCTCTACCTACGGTACATCGATGACATCCTTATGATCTGGACGCATGGCCAAGAAACACTGGAGATATTCCACAGAGATTTCAACAACCTACACCCCACCATCAACCTCAGCCTGGACCATTCTACACGAGAGATCCACTTCCTGGACACCACAGTACAAATCAACAATGGAAAATTAGACACCACTCTTTACAGAAAACCCACCGACTCATACAGTTACCTACATGCTTCCAGCTCCCATCCAGAACACACCACACGATCCATTGTCTATAGCCAAGCCCTTCGATACAACCGCATCTGCTCTAATCCCACTGACAGAGACCAGAAGCTTCAGGATCTCTACCAAGCTTTTATAAACCTCAACTACCCACCCGGAGAAATAAAAAAGCTAATTGAAAGAGCAGACAAATACCTAGAAACCATCTACTTCAAGACAGACCCAAGAAAACCAACAATAGAACACCACTTGTCATCACCTACAGCCCCCAACTTAAATCTGTCCAACACATTATCAATAAACTACAGCCTATACTGAAACAGGATACCATACTCCAGGAGGCTCTGGGAGACAGACCCATAGTCTCCTATAGACAACCACCTAACCTCAAGATGATTCTTACCAACAACCACAGGACATACCACACTAATACCAACCCTGGTACCTTCCCTTGCAACAAACCCCATTGCCAGCTTTGTCCACATATTCATTCTGCTGATACCATTATTGGACCTAACCAAGTGAGTTATAAGATCAAGAACACATATTCCTGCGCATCCAGAAATATAATCTATGCTATCATGTGCCGAAAGTGTCCGTCTGCTATGTACATTGGACAAACATCTCAGACACTTTGCCAAAGGATTAATGTCCACAAAACAGATATCAGACAAGATCACAAAGAGAAAACAGTTTCTTGCCATTTTAATCAGAAAGGACACTCTCTCAATGACTTAACCACCTGCATTCTGCTACAAAGACCTTTTACATCTGCACTTGAAAGGGAATCCTCTGAACTGTCATTCATGTTAAAATTCGACACTCTCCAAAAAGGAATGAACAAACACTTGAACTATCTTACCCATTATCAAGATAGCTTCCCCAATTATCACCTCTAATACCATTAACTCACAAACATCCCACTCTCCCCATCTCTAATATCATCAATTCACAGACACTTACCTTCCTTCCTTTCCCCCGCCCCCTGCATCCCCCTCCTGTTCTGAAATGTGATTTGTCCTTTTCATATGTGTTCATTTTTTTTAAGTGTATCCTTTGGTATATATGGTTGTGACTATTTTCTTCCACTATTTGATCTGAGGAAGTGGGTCTGGCCCACGAAAGCTCATCATCTAATAAACCATCTTGTTAGTCTTTAAAGTGCTACATTGTCCTGCATTTTGCTTAAACTTTTTCAGTTTCAGATTAATTGGTAGATTTGTTATGCCCCCATGTTTGGCAGGGGTAGAGGGAGAGCTCCTAAATACCTCCAAGAGGTGTGCTCTTGCTAGGGACTGCCACACTTCTCAGGGTGCTGGAAGTTGGCTTCCTTCTAATAGTCAGTCATTGAAAGGTCCTTAGGACAACCTATCTCTCTAAGTAGGAGTCTATGTGCTGCAGACTATTTTAGACAGGCCTTTGGGATTGATAGGGATGTAGCTCTTCGCTTCCACAGCCCTTGCTCATATTGTCTGTTCTCAGATTCTCTAATTCCAAAATGGGTTGAGAACAGCAGCACCAGCCACTAAAACAGCTCACTATGGAGCTTGCCATATCATCTTACTCAGCCATTTTACCAGGGGTTTTGTCTCCTGGTATGCATAGGGGGTTCTGGTAAATGGCCTTTCCTTAGGTAGCACCTTAGAAGGCTTCCAGGAGTCTCTGTGGAAGCTATAGTGCTGCCATCTGCTCTCCCCCAGTGCTGCTCACCAATGGCTGGGAACTTCCTGGCTTTAAGCCCTTTTTCCATTTGGGACTTTATTGTTGGGGCAAACCTGGCCTTATCCTCAGACGCACTTTAGTCCCTTCATCCCTGTCACATGAAAGTCATATGTGGCTCCTGCAGTTTAGCAGGCCTGGGAGAGAAGGTTCCATCCCTGCTGTACCCAGCTTAGCATAGTTGGGGACCCTGCAAGCTCAAAAGCAGCTGGACTTTATCAGCTCTAACCCATGCCTTGAGCTGGGAAACTACTAAGCAGTAAAAAAGTTTGACCTCGGTCTAAGCTCCTAAGAGTGATAAAAATGGCGTTGGGCCAGTACGCACACACAGGTAAACAAATAACTAGTGTAGGGAGTTTCATGTCTGGTGAGTCTCACCAGGGACCTAGACCTTAGAAGGTGCCCTCAATCCCCCTAGTTGGAATCACGTCCACTGCGGCCTGGTGCGAGGTAACCAAAACGGGACTCCCTGCAGACCTGAAAGGGTGTAAGCATTTCCAAGTGCCTGTTACTCTTATATGCATTGCTCTGTCTATGCTGATTGTTGCATTACTTTGTAGTAGCTGTATAACCATCTGGCAGGATTAAGCCTGTAATAGTAGTGACATAGTGAGATTAATAAAAGCAACTGTCTATTCCTAATCGACTCTGTCTTGAAGCAAATCCACAACCCCGTTGGGCCCTGGCCCTGTGACTTGACAATCCCCAGTGTAGAAGGGACTACACACCTCATCAGAGGGCTCAAATGGTTTAAGCTGAAGTGAACCCCAGCCTCTTTGGAGAGCTGGAAAAGTCTGGCTTCTGTTCCCTCCACCTGCTTGTCTTTGCAGACTTTCTTCTTGGTCTGTCATGATCTTTATCCAAAAGATATTCTATTTTTAAAATGAGTCATCATTTCAGCTGCTAATTGTTGCTGGGCCCAGATTTTCTGAAGGGTCAGCGGTATGCTTCATGCAGCTAATGGGATAGGGAGTAAAAAGGAAAAGAAATAAGAAACAAATTGCCCACCACCTTTGAGCACCTGAATCCCTGAAATTTCTGCGGCTCTCTAGCACAATATATAGTATCCTCTGGGTGCTCCTGCCACATACATTCACATTCTTGGCACTCCCCCTAAACCAGCTCTCTGCCAGCCAGGGATTCCCCTGATGGAGAATTCCCCAGCTGCTCTGCCAAGATGGCCTTAAGACTGCTTTGTACATCAAAGACCAGAATGTGATCCCAGATCTCTCTTTTTGTTAGTTTGGGGTGGGGGTGGGTGGGGGAGGGTGTGTGTGTGTGGGTGGGACGGGGGACTCCAGTCCAGACACAAATCCTTACATTTGTTTATTTAGGGTTCCATTGCATTGAAAAAAGTATTTAAATTTTCCTAGAGTTACAGCGAAATGTCAATGTCAAGGCTGAATCCCTTGTAATAGAATCCCAGTGTGCCTGCTTCCATGCTTATTTGATATAGATCCTTCATGTCCCAACACCTGAAAATAGAAACAACTTTAAATGTCACATCCTTTCACTGTTCACTGCAAAGAGAATAGAGATGAGTGAAAGATACTTAATAGCCTTTTACAAAACAGCAGTTAGCAGACAGCTGGAAGATTCATAGGAAAAACAGTTTACGTGTCTGTCTTTAGCTTGAAATATCTCTTATGGTGGGACTCATTTGTAGAAATGTGCAAAGTCACATCCTTGACAAAACAGCATCACAAAAATGTTTTTTGTCTCTTGCTTCAGTTTTATTGCTGCTTGTTAACAAAGTAAAATGGGCCATATTCTGCCATCTTTGCACTGAATAGTACTCCACAAGCAGCCCCATTAACTTCAACACAACTCAAGGGCTACGTCTACACTGGCATGATTTTCCGGAAATGCTTTTAACGGAAAAGTTTTCCGTTAAAAGCATTTCAGAAAAATTGTGTCTAGATTGGTAGGACGCTTTTCCACAAAAGTACTTTTTGCGGAAAAGCGTCCGTGGCCAATCTAGACGCAGTTTTCCGCAAAAATGCCCCGATCGCCATTTTTGCGATTGGGGCTTTTTTGCGGAAAACAGTACTGTGCTGTTTACACTGGCCCTCTTGCGCAAATGATTTGTGCAAGAGGGCTTTTGCCCGAACAGGAGCAGCACAGTATTTCCGCAAGAACACTGACGATCTTACATGAGATCGTCAGTGTTCTTGCGGAAATTCAAGCGGCCAGTGTAGACAGCTGGCAAGGTTTTCTGCAAAATCATTTGATTTTGCGGAAAAACTTGCCAGTCTAGACACAGCCAAGGAGTAATGGTCTAGTGAAGGGGGAAATCTCGCTCCCCTGGGGTACAGAGCCCCCAGAAGGGTTCGAGGCTGGAGGTCAAATCAAATCAGTGAGGCAGGAGAGAAACCTAGAAGAGAAAACTTTATGATGCATGCATGCAGGCTGTCACACCAAGAGTGAAGCAGCCGCAATGAGAGACAGATTCAGGTATCCTATATACAGAATGCTTAGACAGTTCAGTTGTTGATTGTTCTTCTTTAACATATCAAAGTCTCAGCAGAAGTACTCTGAGACTTCTGTTCACCCCAGGAGTGCTAGAAGTAAGTTTTTACAGTACACAAAGCCACATGAGAACTTGAGTGGAGGAGTCTACAAGGCAAACTGTGACAAAGATAAGGGTTTACATGACAAATTGTGACAGACTAGGAGTATCCATGAACTTGAGATAGGAGGCATTGTAAGGGTCTTGATTAGAGTTAATTTGATTTCTCTCTGTTACAGGGAGAGAGGTCTGGAAAACTTTTAACCCTTACAGCAGTTTTCTTTCAGAGAGTTTTGATTTCTGCACAGTCCCCCCTTTGACACAATTGGAGTTATTTGATTTTTTTCTCCCACACTAGTTGTAGGGAATGGATGGCCTGGTGATTAGGGTTTAATTCTTTATGCCACTATGGACTTTCCACATCACCTTACCATGGGCAAGTCACTTTGTCCGTCTGCGCTCCCCATTTATAAAGTCAGAATAACAAGGCCTCCCATGGATGTTGTAAGGAAGAATATATTAAAGACTGAATAGCTGAGTTCCTCATATTCTGTTTAATTCAGAAATTAATAATTAAGTATTCACTGGAAACCCAAAAAAGACAGCTCCTTCAGTCAGGAAATGGAGTGCATACAATGTGACTTATGTCCCCAATCAAATAGATCAAACTTCAGAAGTCAGGTATTTTTAACAAACTGGTCCTGCATGAACTAAAGAATTATTTGCAAAATTTATTCAATGAATAATTTCAAATAACTAATACATTCAAGAAAATAGTAAGTTAATAGATCTTATAGTCAGAGACTGTTATGATCATCTGACCTCTGGTATAACAAAAATCTCAACATTTTTCCTGTTATACATTAAAAATATAGTTGAACTAGAGAAAAAACTTTTAGAAAGACTGCTTTAAAAACTTTAAGTGATCAAGAATATAGCACCTCACTGTGAAATGTGTTTCACTGGTTAGTTAAAAATGTTGCCAAACATCTGTGTCTTGTGTCAAGTTTGAATTTCTCACCTTAGTTTCCAGCCATTGGATCTTGTTATGCCATTATCTGCTAGATTAAAGAGCCCTCATATTAAAAAATCTTCTCTCTGTGTAGGTACTTCAAGACTGTTCATGGACAATTGATGAAGAAAAATGAAATTCATCAAATAAATTATTCATAATAATTTACTGACCCTGCTCTACAGCCTGCAGTTCCATTGTACAAGAAGCCTCTTTGGATTGAAAACTGCAAACCCAATCTTAACAGCTGAAGTTTTAAGGTTAATAGAATCCTCTACAGTAGAACTCTTTTACACCCATTTCCTTTTCTATTTGGTGTCACAAGTGGTTGAAAATGATCACCTCTATTTCTCACACTGTGTCCTTTTGGTTGATTTTGTGATGCTCTGCTGGGACTTTAGTGACAGCCAGAAAGAGAAGAAAAAAAGATAACTGATATATCACAACTGGAGAATAAGGTGCTCAGAAATGGGAGCTGTGTCATACTACCAGAAGGTTTGGCAGGTCTGATCCTTTGGATTCTTTAGTCACAACAACTTCTGTTAGGCCTGACAAAATCACCTCACCAAGCACTTTACTTTCTTAGTATTTACCAAAAAAGGGTTCTGTGAGGTGTCTAATAAAAACTCATGACACATTGATCCTCACAATGACTGTAGGATGTATGTAAACTAGATGAGATGTTATACAGGTTTAACCTGCCTAACCTGGCTCCCTAAGTGGATGTGTAGATTATGCTTTGTAAGCTAACACAATGGATGTCTGTTTTGCATATGCAGTCAGCACAAGTATGTGAAGACAACTTGGAGCAAGAACAGTAGGAAAAGAGCTGTTGGGATCACACTGATGCTGCGATAAATTAAAGAGTTTGGGGAATTACAAGAAGCAAAGGAACATGTGCCTATCCTTCACTGAAGAAGTAAAAAAGGACACACTTTTTGAATTCATGAAAGATGGATCCCAGCCATGGTGGTTGGTGATGCTGGGAGATTGCAGGTAAGAATCTAATTTAGGCAAGTATAATAGCCCAGTAAAGTTAAATTTCGTTTCTAAGAATCATGTTATGCTTTTTGGCTTATATGTAATGATTTCTTTTCCCATCGTTATCCTTATTTGCTACCTCTTAAATATTAGTCTTTGCTAATAAACTATGATTTTTCATTATAAAAAAGATTTCAATGCTGTGATTTTATGAAGGACCCGATCCTGAGCTGTACTAATAAAATTATGTGTAAAGTCTTTGTCGATGGCCAGTAAGCTTGTTTATATGAGTGTCCATTGATAGAGATGGATATTTCAGGGGGATTCTTTCAGAGGGATTTGAAGATGTGGGGTACACCTGTTAACATGCAAGGCAACCCTGTAGGGAAAAGCCTTGAGGAGATTGATTGGGTAATTAGCAGGCTGGTGGGAGCTGACAGCCAGTTAAGCACAAACAAGCCAATCTTCCTCTTGCTGTTGATGGAGTTGGTGGTGGGCAGTAAACATACCTGCTGGGAGAGGGGGGCAAAAGGGGATATTGCCCCAGGACCCATGAATAAAAAGGGATCTGAAGCTCCTAGCGACTGTGGCAGTGGCTGGAGCTCCAGGTCCTTTAAATTGCTGCAGGAGTACCACATAGCATTCTCTGGGCAGTGCTAAGGGCTGGTTGGGTGGGGAAGGGGCTCTGTGCAGCACTGAAGGCTGGCTACCCCAGCCCTGCTCTTTTTGACCAAGGCCCTGCCCCTTCCATGAGCCACCCACCACACTTTACCCAGGGGCCTGGCAAGGCTGTCGACCCCCCTGCAGGTAACAAGATGATTCACAGTCTTGTGCACCCTGAGAAACCATCATAGCAGGTATATATCTCAAGGACCCAATTCTGTTTTCGCTGTGAAAGACAAGTAATTAAAGCTAACAAGAGTTTTGAAAAATAATGACAGTAGGATGAAGCACAAAATACTGTAATGTAACAGGGGCAAATAACTTGTAGAAGAAAATACTAGAAGTCTTACATACATTTAATCTTGGGAGAATTCACCTTTTATATAGATGTTGTGAGATAACATCAGTGTTTATTTTTAAGTTTTTTTGATTTATAGCAACTTAAATTTTCAGTTAAAGGAAATGGGTGAGGAGGAGATAGATCAGACAATAACTATTTAATGATGGTAGATGGAGAGACTCACAAAGCTAACGCCGCGTAACTGTTAAAATACAAACTATTAACCTCACATAAAATTACAAACGAAATAGTCTTACATTAAATGCTATTGAATTCAGGAAGCATTTTTGTTACTTTGCATATTCATAGAGGTGTATTATTATGTGTTGAAATATTTTGCATTGGTTTGTGTGTGTATAATGAAATCAATGTTTACCAATAAAAATATAATCATACACCAAAACCTGACAAAATGTCAGCTAAAAAATATAAATGCATGGGGAGAAATAAAGAATGGGTTGGACCCCTTGGATCCACTACCTACAATGTACTAGCTAGCACAGCTGAACCACCAATAGGGTGGGGCTGGGGCTGTGTAAAATAGGAATTTGCTATTGTTCTTAGCAAATTACTGCCCCCTCAGCAGGATGGGAGAAGGAGGAAATTGTGTTCCTCTGATGCTATCATTCTTTTCTACACAGGTGCATGAACATTCCACCCTGTTTTCTTGCCTGATTATTGTTGCATAGTCTAACCCGCCTGGTCTTCTTTGGTTGGCAATTTACACCCAAACAGAAATCACCTGGGTGTTTGAAAGTGCTATAAAAAGGCAACTGAAGTGGTTAATAATAAATTAGTTTAAAAAAATGAAAGGTGAGCCAAACAAAAAAAAACCTTCCATTAAAAAAAAAAAAAAAGAGGTTCTGAATGGTGAGAGTTCTATGTTCGGAAATAACTGGAAATATTAAACTTCGTTTTCACCATTATTTTTTAAGCACTGGACCAAAAAATCTTGTTTTTACACAATAGAAAAATGCTGAGCCATAAAAAAGGAGCCCTTTTAGCCTCTATCTTCCCCTGTCAGGAAACAACACAATTTTGTCCAAAAATATGAGTTAATTGTTCTCAGTTCACCATACATCAGACAGGAAGGAAACAATATCAACAATATCAATGCATCCATGAGTGAATGAGCAGTGATTCTGGGTATTCATTAGTGGGAGAAGGAAGTGGGTTTCTAGACACAGAGAAATAATCCTCACTCCCCGAAGGCAGGCTTCAGACCTCACAGGAAACCTCAACTATTTCCCTTAATCTAAAATATTTAGGTAGGAAATTTCAGGAGCTGTAGGAACTCAGCACTGCTACACCAATTAAATTCAATGTGCTTAATTCCCCATTCTCCTTTAAACGTATCAGCTATAGTCCCAACAATCTAAAGGACTGAATAAATGTTGAAAAGGGAACCATAAAAACCCAGATGGAGAATCCACCTTTAGGGGCTTTATTTAGACTAACAACCCAAAACAAATATTTAATTAAAAAAACAGAAAATTCTAAACAACGGCTGGATAAACAAATGCATTGCAAACAGCCATCCCTTACTGAGTCCATGCCTTTAGGCAAGTGCTAATACCCAACAACACACGTAGCTAGCATCACAGAATAACCAATGGCAAAGTCCTCAGTCTTAAGTGCCCAAATATTGGCCAGCTGCTAACCATTACCACTAATAAGAGACTGCAGTGATTGGTAGGAGATTGAGTGAGTATGGTAGTGATGAGGTGGAAACCATGTGGGAACCACTGAGTTGCTGCATAAAAGTGAGGCTGAGAAACTTATTCAAACTGTTGCCAGACATTATTCAGTTCATTCACGGCTTGCTTACATTCAGGTTAAGGGAAACAAGTGTTTCTAAGGAGAACAGCACCAGGAAACACTAGAAGTCTCTGATAAGGATCTCTTCTTAAGTTCTGTTGATATATCATTGGCCAGGGGCTTCTCTTAAGGTCCTTAGTTGCCAGCAGTAAATCCTGGGTCCTACTTGCCCCTTGAATGGCTCTTTCACAGATTCATTGTTCTGCTAATTGGTCTGGCAAACTTTTTTTCACTTTTAAGTTAACCAGATCCTCTCCAGAGGAAGCAGAGCCACACACCAAGGTTAGGAAGAGCAGATGAGTAGTCATTAAAACCCAGTGGTGCCCCAAATTTTCCTGTGCCCTCTGCAGCTGCATATTCTGGTAAAGGAGGACCTGGTGTTTAATTTTCAAAAGTAAGTGTAATGCCTTCTTGCTATCCACAGACTAAACCAGACAATAGACTTCATTTCGATGCAATTGATTTCCTGCCTACAGAAAGCACGAGTAATAATGACCTTATTTAAAGGTCACTGTAGTGAGCTTGCTATACCTGTTCAATAATTTCAGTGCCACAACAATCTTTGTTTGATGGCTGTGAGAGTTCCCACAAAGAATAAAAGCTATAAGAATCACATGAAACTCAGTTTCTTTTTTAATAGTATAATAACCAGGACAGAATACATGGTCCAGATAGAATATACCACATGGCCTACGCTCAATTTAAATAGATACTTTTCTTCAATCCAAAAAATTTGGCTTAGCAGGAAGTCATTGCCCTGCATTTTCTCTCTAGAAAAGCTTATCATGGCCTGTATTGACTCCTAGCTCCAAGATTCACTTACATAAAGTTGAATAAAGGCATTTCTCCTTTCAATTGTAGCTGTAGTGTAAACATAATAACTCCTTTCTTTTAATACATTTGCAGCATTCTCTTGTCAATCAAAGCATCTTAGATTAAGGGTCACTGGACACTCAGAATAGGATCTTCTGGGTATAGCTCACTAAATAAATGCCCTGCCATTGCAGGGGCTTCAGACATTGGGGCAGCTCAGAACTTTCCATTCTCCACCTGTGGCAGGCAATAATTTAGACTCCTGAAGAAGACAATGCTTTAGTTTAGGTTACTGGGCTCTGGTCAGGGAGAGCTGGGTGGGGTTTAGTGGCTCATGAGGCACAGGTGGTCAGATCTGATGAACTAGTGGTTGTCCTTAAACTCTGGTATTAAACTCTTCCTTTGCAAAGAAGGCTTGTTTCTTTTTATTTTATGATGTTATAAATATATATATTTATGCTGTTACATGGTGTCTACTAGTAGAGCTTATAAATGAAACATCAGGGAAATATATTCAAATATCAATAAATAATCAGAATTCCTATAATAATTGATACAACAATTATTTTATTATTTTAAAACAATGTATTGTGTTAAAAGAGGAGAGGAGTTCTCAGATTCCTCTCCTGCATATCTCTGTACTGGGGATAATAAATATAACTTCATAAAACTGTTCTAAGCTAAATATTTTCAATATCAAAATAGCTTGTTTCCATATATAGTTATAGTTCTTCAGGCTTAATTTTTGAATAATAGTAGTAGAAATAACATACCATTTGTTTGCTGAAATTTTGCAACATAAATGGTAAAAATGTGGACTTAGCTACACATTCTTGTTATCTGTTACATCCCTATGTTTTTTATCACTTTTATCAGTTTGCTCTTCTGATGTTTCTAACAATGTTTCTATGTAAATTCATAAGATCTGAATTGCTCCAGATCTGAAGCCCTCACCCTAAATGCTGCTGGATTTAGGATTGAGCCCTTGAAAAAGTTCACGATAGCATCCCTGAGTTTTTAGTTTGGTACTGTACATTATTATACTGTACATTATGTATATTATCTCCAAACCTGTTTTTTATAATGGCTGCTTCACGAGTTGCATAGTATTCAACAATCTCAGAGGGGTAGCCATGTTAGTTTGTAACTTTAAAAACAATGAGTGGTTCTGTGGCAACTTAGAAATTAATCAAAATATGAGAATCATGAGATTTTGTGGGCAAAACCCACTTCATCAGATGAGTTGGAGTGGAAATGACAGAAATCAAGATATATCAGCAAAAGAAGTACCTGTCAATTGTAGGACCCATGTTAATGAGTCTAATATGTCGACTGGGTGTTTCCCATACATAGCTTTTGATGTGGAAATGCAGATGTTTATGGCAGGAGAAATTGAATTTGTAGTGTGCCAACTAGTTAATATCTTTGTCTAAGCCCAGGGAAATGGTGTTAAATCTGTAGATAAATTCTAGTTCTGTAGACTCTCTGTAATTGGTTAGTTAAATTCCTTGGTAGAAGAATGGCTACTTTTAAATCCATGATTGAGTGACCGAGTAGTTTAAAATGTTCCCCTGCAGGTTTGTGTGTGTTACCATTTCTGATGTCTAATTTGTGTCCATTTATCCTTTATCATAGAGACTGTCCAGTTTGTCCAGTGTACATGGCAAATAGACATTGCTGGCACTTGATGGTATATATCACATTAGTGGATGTGTAGTTGTATGAGCCCCTGATGTTTTCACTTATGTGCCTAGGTCCTGTGATGGTATTGCTTGAATAGGTATGTCAACAGAATTGGCAATGGCGTTTGTTGCAGGGGTAGGTTCTTGGGTGAGTGTATCTGAGGTGTGATGTGTGGTGCTGGAAAGGATTTGCTTCATGTTAGAGGGTTGTCTGTAGGTGAGGACTGTCCTGTTTCCCACAGCATGTGAGAGTGAGGAATCATTTTCCAGGATAAGTTGTAGATCGTCAATGATGTTCTGGAGGGGAAAAATTACAATGATGCACTGGAGGGGTATTTGTCTGGATACTTGTCAGGGTACTTCTCTGTCAATCTATTTCCTCACTTCCCCATGTGGGTATTTAAGTTTTAAGAATGCTTGATAATAGTATTCAGTAGGTAATGCAGTCTTTGTTATGATTTTTCAGCGGCCTTTTTATCTTTATGTACTTTCATTCTTATTTTACTATTTTTCTATAATCTAGAATTGGCATTTGAAATGCTTTCCTCAGAGGTACCTGAATGAGAATAGGTGACTATGTATTAGCAATAAAAATAAAGGATGTAATGTGATTTTGAGAGTATGAGAAAGTGAAAATGTTAATATTTGTTATATGTCATAAATGTAACATGCTTACCTTTGTAAAGAGTTCTTCCCATCTCTATATTTACCCTTGATATTTAAAAGCACAGAAGTATGGTGCTGCTGTTTCTTTGTTATGGAAAGTATGGCATAGTTTAATTTAGTTCGATGCGTCTCAGTTCTTATAGCTGACATAAAAGAGTTGAGATGTTTGGGACAATAATCCCATTTTTGTTTCTTATAAATAAAATCCAAGATATTCTTTACTTCATCTTTACTGTTAATATGGTACCAA
This sequence comes from Pelodiscus sinensis, assembly GCF_049634645.1. NCBI lineage: Eukaryota > Metazoa > Chordata > Testudines > Trionychidae > Pelodiscus > Pelodiscus sinensis. The sequence goes on from NC_134711.1 coordinate 78,248,053, forward strand.
GACTTTCTCTTCATCACCACAAGGTCACTGAGTCAAAAGTAACCATATCATCAGAAAGTTGTAACCATCTTGCAGTTGTTAATAGCCTACTGGAAAAAGTTTCAATTTGCTCTAGTGCTTTGAAGGGAGAAAAAGGATTTTCAAAATCACATAGCATTGGCCAAACTCTGTTCCTATGGAAACCTGTAACTGCTGTTAGACCAAGAATCTTTAAAATCCCACCAGAGGTGTCTACTTCACAGGCCCTGGTCTATACTAGGGAGTTATTTCAAAATAACTCCCCTTATTTCGAAATAACAGGTGGAGCGTCCACACTACCAAGCCCATTATTTTGAAATAATGGGCTGGTTATTTTGAAATAATAACTCCCGCTTTCCACAAGGAATAATGCTCATTTCAAAATGGTTATTTTTAAATAGCCATAGTGTGGATGCTCCACTGATGCTCTTTCAAATAACTACTCCCCAGAATCATTCAAAGTAATTCCTCCCCAGTGCTTCCTGAGGCTGTAAGTTGAGGTAGTGTATCCATATTAAGGGAGCCTGTCTCAGACTAATTTCGAGGCTTCTCTATAGTGTGGTGTCAGCCGACGGTCAGGGCAGTGTGTGTGTGCTATACATCTGAGACTTTAACTGCTGAGACTGGGGTCCCTTGCAGCAGGCAACCTGGAGGAGGCTGACGGGTGCCCAATAAGTATACAGGGAGAGCTTATTACACTTCAGATTTTAGCTGCTAGAATCTGTGATTCCTTCACAGTGGGTAGCCTGGGGGAGGCTGAGAAGTGCCCCAACGGATCTGCCACCTGGGAGTGACACAAATCCAAACGCCCAAGCTCTCCCTATATCTGTCCCTTAAGACCGGCTGAAGTTCTTTTAAATTGTGCCTGGTTCTGTTACAGCAACTGAAGGAGTCAGGTTAAAGCTTAAACAGTTACAGGTTTATTGAGGAAGCGTATAAATCATATTGTTGCAATGGCTATTGTTCTATTTCTTAACTGCTAGCAAAATATAGATCTTAAAAATGGTTACAAAGAAGATAAAGATAGGGAAAACAGAAATAATAGTACCAAGTAACAGCTTAACCTTTAAAGAGCTCTTAGTCTGTGTACACTTAAGACAGAGGACCACATCCAGGTACAATTTTTACCCCCTTCTGTGCCTCTCGACTCCAGCGTGTCAGGCCAGGGCCGGTCCCTCAATTCCTAGGAAAGACGAAAATACGAGGTGGGTGTCCCCATATAACCTCGGGAGGTCAAACACCTAAGCCGACCAGCAAGTAGAGGGTAGAATGACACTCAAAGTGAGTGTGCTGCTGGACCTATTTTATACCCATGAGGTCATGTATTTCTCTTTCTTGTCTGTCATGCCAAATGGTGCTGGTCTGTCTTTTGTGAAACCAGTTCTTACAAGGGAGTTGTGAACTTAATTTACACTTGTAAGAGAGAGTTGAGAGGATTAAATTGGAAGTACTGGGCATTCTTTTTCTCAGTGGGAAATTCCTCTCCCAGGGACTGTGTGTGTTCGAATCAACATGGGTGCCAGCCGGGCACTTCTTGCAGCCTCGAGCTCAGTTTATTGCCTTAATCATTACTCAGAGTCAGGGAACACTCGCATATCCTGATCTCGCATCAAAGCAGATCAAAGCTTAATGGCAATGCTGATTTTCTTATTGTTCCTTCTCTGCCCTGTATACAGACATCTCAGAGGGCAAGCAAGTTGGATGAGATGGGGGGGGGGGGGGGGGGGGGCGCTGTCTGGCTACATGTGGACATGCTATATTGAAATAATTATTTGGGGAATTATTATTTCAAAAGAAGTTATTTTCAGATAATTTCCTATTGTAGACATGCCCTACAAAATGCACAACAATTGCCATCCTTCTTGGCTTCTCAGTCGAGAACATCACAGTGGTAATCAAGCTGACCTTCACAATTCGCATCTTTCAGGAAAACTTCTGATTCACACCAACAAAAAGCAAGCTATTAGATTGAATGTATGTTTTAGCTCCCTGATGGTTTTTAGTATGACTTTTATATCCTTTAGAACAAATTCCCCAGCTGAGGAGATGAGCCTTGATGTTTAGAAACATGCTTTTAGATGCAACGTGACATTAGCAAGTCATTTTTTGGACCATCGCATTGTAGACTCCTTCCCCCAAGCAGCTTCCTAGCTAAAAAAGCAAAGCGAGCAACTCAGAAAATAGTAAATAACATGTTTAATAATCCTAAATTAAGCTGCAGTTGATTATTCTCCTCAGATTTGCCAGGCTTCGTTTCTATGGTAAAACTGTCAGGGTAAGTGGAAGAAAATTACTAAGTAATGCCTTGCATGATGATCATCACCAGTACATTAACTCCCACACTAGATGCAGATAATTCACTAACTGATGTATGCTGACTGGACTTTTCAGCGTACATACAGAATCGGGGAAAATAGAATATTATTTAATGTGTTTCAAAATATCCTGCAATAAGTACAAGATAATTAGAGATTTTGGCTTATAGTTATCCAGCATTAAACATCCCCCTATTCTCTCAGGTAAAAGCCTGGGACATAGGCCTTATCTACACTGGAATGTTTGTCACCAAAAACTACCTTTTCTTGACAAAACAGTGAAAGCGTACACACAAAAATCCAAATTTTGTCCGGAAAAATACCCAGTTTTGACGACAAAGAACATACACCTCTGTGAGAGTCTTTTGTCTTTTCCTTTGCCTTTATTGTCAACAAAGTGCCAGTGTGGATTCAGTTTGTTTATTTTGTGGGGAGAACTGGCTTCTGCCAGTATCCCACAATGCCTGCTCTGATGGCTGCGCTCTGGGTTTTGATCTCTGCTGCTGCCCTGCAGACATATGTCCCTCCCCTTTCAAAGCTCCAGGAAGTATCTGACAGTTGAGTGAGCTGCTCCATTTGGGGACCAAAGAGCAAATCATTGGAATGCTCCTGCTCTGCCCTGCGCTAGGAATACAGCAGCAGGCAGACTGCTGCTACAGGGTGAAGGCTGGAGACTGCTGTGCTGCTTTGACATTCCTCAGCATGAAAAGCTCACTGAGCTACACGTGATGCTGCTCCCAGCAGCTCAGAATGCTGTGGGAGAAGTTGGAGACAATCCCAAGAAGTGCAGGATCAGCTCTGCCTTACTACAATACTGCACTGTGGGATGCTTACCCACAATGCTTTGCTCTATCTGTTGACAGGGGAGATAGCAATATGGCCATGAAATGTCAACAATGGGAGGCAGAAAATCGGTTTCCACTTTTGCATGTCGACAGCACTTTTGTCGCCAAAACCTTCCCAGTGTAGAAACAGCCCTAGTAACTAATGGTACTGAGAGATTTAAGGTCTTTTTTTAATACAAAATGACAAAGTGACCTCAATCCAGGAAGACTGCTGTATTGCGCTTATTGTTGTACTTAAGTGTTAAGGATAATTTTTGCTTTCACAGCAATTACAGCATGCTTTGGACACTAGAAACAGAGTCTTACAGAACTGAATGAAATGAGGTTTACTGAAATGAAAGATAGAGTAATGGAGAGTAGGGGATGTGGATTTAAGTTGTCATGACAGTGGTTGGATTGATGGCCAAGGAAACATATGTTGTTTATTATTCAGGGCATAATGAATAATACAGTACACACTTTCCTAAAATAGTTATTTATGCACGTATTTCTGTACCATCATATCTCAGCTCTGCCCTGTAGGGATTACCTGTAGCAGCAAGAAGCTGGTTCAAGCTCTATATCTATGAAATCCCTGTCCTCTTTTTTTAAGCATGCCATGATTTCTGTCCATGTGTGATACTGATGTTTGTCATGTTGTTGCAGCCATGCTGATCCCAGGATATTAGAGGTATATGGTGGATGAGGTAAGCTCTTTTACTGGACCAACTTTGAAAGCTTGTTTCATTAACCAAAAGAAGTTGGTCCAATAAAAAATATCTCACTCATCTTGATTCCATTCCACTAGAAACTGGTCTGAGAACAACACTGAAATCACACAAGCTAGATATTAACTATTGTCAGTCACTACCAAATTGAGGCTAGATTTGAGTTTAGTCATCAAGAACTATATGTATTGCATTGCCAGTTATCCCCCTAAAGAAACACAGAATTATTTCTTTAAAGGGTGTTAGATTGTTTCTAGACAATGAGCTTAAAGTTGATTGTGTGTCTATTGCTTTGGAGAATACAAGTGATTAGAATTCCTTAATCATAGGTTTACTATATTTGATATGAATCACAGAATCATAGAATACTAGAACTGGAAGGACCTCGAGAGATCAAGTTCAGACCTTTGCCCTCATGGTAGGACTCAGTACCGTTTAGACCATTTCTGATAGATGTCTATCCAGACTGTTCTTAACTATCTCCAGTGATGGAGATTCCACAACCTCTCTAGACAATTTATTCCATTGGTTAACCACCCTGACAGTTAGGAAGTTTTTCCTAATCTCCAACCTAAACCGCCCTTGCAGCAATTTAAGCCCATTGCTTCTTGTCCTATCCTCAGATGTGAAGGAGAACAATTTTTCTCCCTTCTCCTTTTAATACACTTTTGGATACTTGAAAACTGCTATTATGTCCCCTCTCAGTCTTCTCCTTTCCAAAATAAACAAGCCCAATTCTTTCAGTCTTCCGTCATAACTCATGTTTTTTAGAACTTTAATCATTTTTGCTGCTTTTCTGTGGACCATCTCAAATTTCTCCACCTCTTTCTTGAAATGTGGTACTCAGAACTGGACACAATACTCCAACTGAGACCTAATCAGTGCAGAGTAGAGTGGAAGAATGATCTTTCATATCTTGCTCCTGTTAATGCATCCTAGAAACAAGTTTGCTTTTTTTGCAATAGTGTCACGCTGCTGACTTACATTTAGCTTGTGGTCCACTATGATCCTTACATCCCTTTCTGCAGTACTCCTATGCTTTTCAAAAGAAAAGGGGTCTCTCTTTTGATTCAGTGATTTCAGATCAGACACCCTCAATCTCAGAAACAAAAGGAAGACACATAAAAGAATGAATTCTCTAGTATCTTTGCCTAACTTTGGAACAGATAAAAGTACAAATCTACCTAATGTTTTTTAAAGACTGTGAGAGACTAAAATACATTAAAGCATCTAAAATTGAGTAAGATCCATTAATATATATTTATCTAGGCCTTTACAAATTACCCACCCTTTGGATGCCAGAATCTTTAGGGGAGAAAGTGCCAGTCCCAGATCCACATTTGCTATAAATTGTACAAGAAACATTGACTTCAGGAATGCTGGCCAATTTGCATCAGCTGCACCTCTATCCCCTCCCCCTGCTTCTAAATATTTTCAACTGAGTGGAAAAAAATATTGACCATATCCACAGATTAACACAATGCATTATTGCAAATTCTCAAACTTATTCCTGGAGATATAACTAGACAACAGGTAGGGCACGTCTCAACTACGTTTTTCTTTCGAAAGAAGATATGCAAATTTGGTTCAAATTTGCATATCTTCTCCCGATCGCTTTTTCAAAAGTTTTTTTAGAAAAAGCAAGCAGTCTAGATGTGTTTCGGGGGGGGGGGGGGGGGGGGGAGGCACTTTTTCAAAAGAACACTGGAAACCTCATTTTTTGAGGAAGAAGGGTTCTTTTGAAAAAGGTGGGTTTTTTTAAAGAACCATGTCTAGACTGCTTGCTTTTTTGAAAAAACCTCTTTTGAAAAAGCGATCAGAAGAAGATATGCAAGTCTGTACTGAATTTGCATATCTTCTTTCAAAATAAAAATGTAGTCTAGATGTGTCTGTAGGATATGTGATTCCAAGGAAGGTCAGAAATAGAACTATCTTTCCTGGAAATATTTCTGGGTGTTGTAGCTTAGGCTACTGCAAATCTGGCCTGCTCATTGAGACTTACATACTGAAATGATGTAGTGTGCCATGGTATGGTGCTTCTTCTCTAAACTGGCAGTAGTCATTCTCAGTTCCTAGCAGGGCTGTTCAGGAGTTTCTGTCCTGTGGAAAGCTTTGCATTTCTCAACATTTTCTCCTTTCGAATTGAAGCAAAATATCAGAAATGAGAACCCAGGAGACTGGGAGCCTGGGAAGCAAGCCTAGCTAGAGAGCTGATTAGCTAGAGAGCTGATTTTCCAAGAAAGCCGGGCAGCCTGGGAATCCGCCTGCCTTCCCACCAGCCTGCCCACCAAATTTCCATCGAAAGATTTCATAGAAACTGGTGAATTAATTGAATCAACATTTTTATATGGAAAAAGCCTTGCCCGTAGACATTTTTCGACTTGCTCTACTAGCAAAAGCTAATTTTTGCTCAATGTTGGAGTGAGGTACTTTCTAATTCAGATTTTAATGATCTTTCCTGCATTTGTAAACCAATAGGAAATGGCTGAATACATTTAAAATCAAATCATGGAGCAGCTCACACAAGATAGCAGCTGTGTTTGACTCACTTCACAATAATGAGGGACGTGAGGGGGGAGGTCCATGAATACTAATAGCAGCTGGAAAGAAAAAACTGTGCTTTGATAAAAACATTATTATTTATTATTCATGTATGAAAGTAGCATGTATATGTAGACAAGTTAGATATTATTTTAATACAATATTAAAAGTAATCAAGATGCAGTAAACTTGGGGCTGACCTTCTTTCATTCTGAGGTAGTTTCTCCCAACAGCTCTTTGATATTTTGTCATGCTTTCTATTGCTCTCTCTCACCCTTCCCATCTACTATATTCGCAATAGACAAAATAAATATGTTGAAGGCTTATTCATTATTTGTATAACTGTAGCACAGCCATGAGCAACTTAGGCTAGTGGCCCTCCTTCATCTCAGTGGGCCACAAGATTGGTATAATCAAGATGGTCTCCTGGGATGCAGTTTTGCTAACTCGCTTGCACACCTAAAATTTGTGCCTATTGAACCATAGCAGCACTTTGACTGGATTCAGGAGCAGTGCATGGCTCTTACTGCCAATGTTGTGTGCAGTCCCCACACATCTCACTTCACATACCCTTGTTTATGTGGGCATGTCACTTTAGTAATACCGGTAGGAAAAAACGATGTGGAGGAAAACCTGCAGAATCTGGCAACCCTGCATGTGGGTAACAGTAAACAAAATGTCTCCCAGAACACACATAGAACCCTGATGGGCTGCAGGTCACCCACCACTGCTGTAGCACCTCAGGAACTACTCATGCATCAGGACCCATAGTATTAGGTACTTTCCAAACACAAAACAAAAACAAAGTCTCTGGTCCCATGGATTTATGGTTTAAGTATGTGAGCAGAGAAAACTGGTGGATACAGACAGATGCATGAAGATTAAAAGATACATGGTCAGCATGAGAGGGCAAACATGGTCAAAGTGCTAGCTCTTTCAAGCATGTGAGAAAGCATGGGAGGAAGCAAAAATGTGCTTGTTTGAAAATTTAACAAGTGGTTGATGGAGACTGGTATCCTTAGACAAATGAGACAAATATCCAGTCAATGAGAGATGATAGAAAGGGTGGGTATTAACCGTGACAGGCATTGAAATTAAACAAAAATTATATGTGGTATGACAGAGAATAAGAGCCAATGAATGTTTGCTGCAGAATTCTGAATGGATGTGAGTAAATCAAGATTGCATTTGTGAAGACCAGAGAGAAGGATGTTGTATGAATCAAGACATGAGATGATGGTGGCTTGCAGAAGAAAAGCCATATCTTAGAGATGTGATACAGACAGAATCTGCAAGATTTAGACACAGACCAGATATGAGGGCTTAGCGAAAGGTCAAAACTGAAGGTGATGGATGGGTTATAGACCTGAGCAACAGGCAGGATGGAGTTGTCCATAATGACTGCAAAAGGAAGTAGCCAGAGATCTTGGCAGAGAAGATTAGGAGCTCTATTTTAATCATGTTGAGCTTCAGCAGACAGCTTGATGTTCACGAGGAGATGGCAGATGGACTGGCCAAAATTTTAATGTTTGCATATGAGATTACCCAGAGACAATTGATGGTTAAAGAATCTCAGTAATTTCACTTCCCCATGCTGTCCTTGGACTTATGTCCTGATAGTAATATCTATTCTCTCTAGAAAACTGCAGCTTAGTTAGAGGGAAACTTCTTTTAACTTTAATTTCACACTCCTTTAATAACCATCTGTGGCAAATTATAAACAGCCCTTAATGACCCTTAATTTGCTTTAGAAACTTAAAAGCATTAAAGCATTTTAATTTATCTTGAATGAAACATATAAAAAAGGGAAAACAAGCAGCACACACACATTTAATTGAATCACTTCAGAATAGTCACCAGATTTATTCATGAAGAGAAAACATGTTTTTTTTTTTAATTTAACATAGAGGCAGAGAGGCTTCAAAGGAATTCAGATAGGAATAACAAACATTGAGAGAACTATGGTCATCTGGTGACATCAAGGGAATGAGAGATCTCGGTTCTATTCCTGGCTTTCTGTGTAGCTGTCACAAGTCACTTGGGGCCAGATTCGCAAATGTATTCAGTACCTAATGGGTGTTGAATTCAGGAAGAGTTAGGTGCCTGAATATCTTTGAGGATTTGGGCGTTGGCCAAACTGTGCCTCAGTTTTGCTGTCTGAAAAATAGGAATACTACTACTACCTGAGAAATAGTTTGTAAATATTGGAAGGGGACAAATTTTAATGAGGGAGAGAAATTATAGATGATGAAGCAAGGTGATACAGCTAAGAGAGATGGTTTAAAATTAAGAAAAGGAGAATTTCGGATGAATAATAAGTTGTGAAAGTGGGTTTTACCCACAAAAGCTCATGATACTATATAAATATTTTTGTTAGCCTCTAAAGTGCTACAGGACTACTTGTTTTTTTTAAATTACAGATTAACATGGCTACCCCTCTGAGACTTTCTAACTAAAACAGTTTCACCAGGAACGTGGTGGAAGCCAAATCACTTGCAATGCAGCATTACTAAATTTACCATAAATAACAGAGCTTGGTAAATGTATACTATGGAATAATAGTGTGTAAGTACAGGGTTGCTTCTTGGAAGTCAGTGCAAAATCAGTACAAGTGAGCTCAGAAACCAGCCGAGCAATATCAATTCATTTGAATTGGAGACTACGGCAAAGAGTCAAATGATCTCTGGAATAAATATTTATCACCATCTCCTCATTCTTCCTTCAGACTTTTGATATTGTGAAAACTTCAGGAAGTATGAATGAGAAGACCTCACTGCCCTGCCCCACCCCATGATATACATGCCAAACTATTAATTGATAAAGAGCTGGTTGGCATTTTGATGTACTAAGAACAGAAAGAGGAACATAGAAATTGGAAGGAGGAAAATCAGTTGGTTTCTGTTTCAGTTCTTTCCCCATATATCCCAAGTGACAGGCAGAACATAACTCTTGGTCATTCCTTTCTGGCTTTGTCTTTTTCTGATCCACGGAAAGCATGTCAGCACTCACTTGTGTCCCAAAAGTGAGTCCTGAGAAGTGTCACATTTGTCAGAAGGAATCAGTCATTCACAACGCAGAACATTCTTGGGTCACTTGGAAGAAAGAACTGTGCTGGAATTGTACAGTCAGCCTGCAGAAAAAGAAAAAGAAAAAAAACAAGGGGGGATGCTGAATGAAAAACTACCCAAAACATCACAATATAGGCACAAAGAAAGAAGAAAAAGATCAGGAAGAGAGATTCAAAATGGGGATGTGCTTACTGTGCAAAGATACACATTTTATTTAGAAAATTTCACACACACATTCTCTATGACTTATAACAGGCTATCATTTCATTATGTCCCACCTCTTGATATTTTGTTGTTTTCTGCAAAGACATCACACTGAAGAAAGTTTTATTGCTTCACCAACTTGTTCAAAATAGAGCAGGAAGAACTCAAAGGGGAACAATAAGAATTTGTATTAATTAGTGATTAGTGATTATGAGTAAGTCATTAGCCTCCTGTTTTGGTTAGTTCCTTTTCACAAAAAGCAGCAGGCAATAAAGCAGTTTCAAGAGTTAAGCAGTTTTAAGGGTTAAAATAAACAGTGTCTCAAGACTTCAGAGTCTTAAACAAACCAGGTTCTTGTGTCCTGCTGATATGACACAAGCCCTTGAAACTGAATTAGGCCCTTGCTTCAGAGAATTTAAATTGGTTTGAAGAACTATAAAGCACATCCCGAGTTTGGCTAGGTTCAACACAAAAGGTTTCTCAGTCGTGCATAGTTACAAACAGGCAATTGGCATGCTGGGCCCTGAAGTCAAGTCCTTTCAAGATTAGAACAGATACAGATGGAAAGAATTTGCCCTTTCCTAAGCCACTATCTGCACCCTCTTTTTAATACTTGTTCCTTAATGCATCCCAGCTGCAGTGTGTTCCCTTCATTTCTGGCAGCTCAAGTAATTTCTTCAAGGTTAGGCAGGTTCACCTCCCTCTCTGAGAATGATTTTAACCCTTTTAACTTGCTCTGGTGAGTGTGAGACTTATACCCACACAAATACACTGGACTATGTTGTCGACAGTTTGTACCTCAGATGTGTGCTTTTGCATCAATGATAACTGGTACAAGTGGAAACAACACCACTTAAGCATTACTAAAGAAGTATGCAGATGATGCGTAAGTAAGCCATGTGTACCAAAAGCTGCCACCCAGATCATGTGGCTGCCAGGCAACATGTCAAAGGGGCACACTTGGGTGCAAGTGACAAATGCCAAAATTTTGCACCAGAAATAGTGCCTCTGTAGTAGCTTCTCTTCATGTGTTAATTTGAGCAGCTATATTATACTCAGCAACCTCAAAGCAAGACCAAGCGCCTTGGCAGACATTGGCCATCTTTGGTGTCATGCTCTTTTAATAAGTTCATGACCATGGATGCCAACCTAAGGGCAGACTTTCAAGAAGCATGGCAGAGTTGCCAAAGTGGCTCTATATTTTGCAATTAGATTTCTGCAACAATGTAACAGGTGTGAAATTCTAAAGCACTGTAACAGTTGTATCATGGAGTCACAACCAGCCATCTTCAGCACTCCAGCTTCTCTGGATGGCAATACAGGCTGGACTTAGTGATAAATGGTTGCCATACACCAACGATCACAAAATATTCAGGTTGCTTCCAGTTCCAACAGACTAGTCACTTACCCCGTGTCAATTTTTACGTCAGATCTCAAACCAAAGACTATGCTTCTAGCCAATCCTGTGGTAAGCTATTGAAGATTTCTTAACTAAGAAAAGACATGAGAGAGTTCTTACAAGGTTGAAGCAGGAAAACATCTACACAATGAATTACAGTCTAGGACTTTAAAAGGTGACAGAGTTGTAGCAATCTGTCAGCTCTGAATGTCTTTTTTGGGCTAACCTATGCCAATGCTGGGAATCTCTGCTTCTGTTTCATAGCTCCTACCTATGAGAATGCAAACTGCAAAAGAGATGAATTTTTTTGTCCACTATTTTTATTTGCTCCTTAAAAAATTCAAGCTGATAGGATGAGTCCTTTTGCAGGTAGCCTTTTCATGGGTGTGAAGGGGCAAGTAATAAAGTCTTTGTATTGTGATGTCCCCTAATGACACATTATGGGTATGTCTACACTACCCTCCTAGTTCGAACTAGGAGGGTAATGTAGGCATACCGCACTTGCAAATGAAGCCTGGGATTTGAATTTCCCGGGCTTCATTTGCATAAGCAGGGAGCCGCCATTTTTAAAACCCCGCTGGTTCAAACCCCGTTCAGCGCAGCTACACGGGGCTCGAACTAGGTAGTTTGGACTAGGATTCCTATTCCGAACTACCGGTACACCTCGTTCCTTGTTCCACGAGGTGTACCGGTAGTTCGGAATAGGAATCCTAGTCCGAACTACCTAGTTCGAGCCCCGTGTAGCCGCGCTGCACGGGGTTCGAACCAGCGGGGTTTTAAAAATGGCAGCTCCCCGCTTATGCAAATGAAGCCCGGGAAATTCAAATCCCGGGCTTCATTTGCAAGTGCAGTATGCCTACATTACCCCGCTAGTTCGAACTAGCGGGGTACTGTAGACATACCCTTAGTTTTGATATCTTCTTGATAATGAAGACATGAACCCTTACTGTTTTCCTGGTTTTAGAGCACACATTTTTTACAGTCAGAAAGCAAAACTTAAATAATTACCCTATACCAAGTGATAAAATGATTATAAATGAGATTGAATGCATGCCACAACTTGCAAGCATTTCTTGCGAGTGCTTGGCTGAGCCCTAAAGCCTGGCTCTTGGTCTGCCAGGTCACAGTTGGCACCACAAACATACTCAGCTCTTACCCAGGGGCAGCCCCACATTTAGAGAAGTCAGTGAGTAGGACCTGCATGCAAGACAACACCTCAACAAACAGTCTACAGAAACCACAATGCATATTTAAGCTGACACAGAACAATCTGGCCTCCTATGTAGAATTACTAGGAGATAGGAAGAGTCAAACACAAAGGAGCAATGCAGTGGGGGGTGGGATCTGGGTACCAGTTTACTGGTGATGGGGAAAGGAAACAGATGACTGTATTAGATGCAGCCAAGAAGGTCAGGGATCAGAAAATGCTTTGCTTTTGCCATCAGTAAAGAGCAGTCCCAAGAGATCTACAGTCATTAGGAAACTATAATTGGCATTGGAAAACATTCAGTAAAAAGGGCAACAAAAATGATTAGGGGGAACAGCTGCCATATGAGGGGAGATTAATGAGACTGGTACTTTTCAGTTTGGATAAGAGTCAAGTAAGGGAAGATATGATAGCAATCTATAAAACCATAATGGGCATGGAAAAAGTGACTAAAGAAGAGTTATTTACTCCTTCCCATATGAAATTAATTTGGTTTAAAACAAACAAAAGGAAGTACTTTTTCACATAATGCACAACTTATGGAACTCCTTGCCAGAGGATGCTGTGAAGTCCAGGACTATAACAGGATTCAAAAAAGAGCTGGATAAATTCATGTAAGATAGGCCCTTCGGGATGTGCAGAAATGGTATCCCTAGCCTGTTTGTCAGGGTGGCAGGGGAATGGATCATGATGATTACTTATTCTGTTCATTCCCTCTGGGACACCTGGCATTGGCCACTGTTGGAAGGCAGGATACTGGGCTAGATGTGCCTTTGTTCTGACCCAGTATGGAAGTACAACAAATCAGGAGAGAGAGAGAGAGGATACTTCATGAAGCCCAATCTTTCCCATGAATTCCACTTTAAGGTCAGTAGTATAAGACACTCTTCTCTGAGAATAGCTACCAATTTTAGCTATTCTATGATGGAAAACAGACTTCCTGGCATAGTATGCAAGAACATATCATGAGCTGTCAGTTCTCAAACAGTTCGGATTGGCAGCAGAAATGGAAAACACGATGATATAGCAGACCTGGAGATTGGGTTCTTAGAGGAGTAGAAACAGGGATTAAGTAATCAGAATGTTGAATGGTCTCCCAGAGATAAACTACAAATTAATGCCCCTGTCTCCTGGGAAAGGATCAACAATGTGGCAATCAATTCTTCTAGGAATTTTGCAATTAAAGAATTCAGCTACAGGATTAGCGAATAACTCCCAAAAATGATCACTCCCCTGTCACTTGTATTTTGTTGAATTCATACTTCAGCAGTAAATCCCATGCCTAGGACTTTATGTAGAGTATTAAACAAGATAGATACCATATTCATATCTGTATCTGTGATGAATGTTGATTCTCAGTTATATTTGTGTCATTGAAAAGGAATTTTCAGGAGACATAATGAATTAGCTTCTGCCCCAAAAAACATTTTGGGTTCATAGGTTTTGGGCCATAAACAATGTGATTTTCACGTTTCCAAAATATGGGCAACAAAAATAGTATGCTGTACTCCATGTTATCAATAGCAGGTTTCACTAAAATGATCTTGTTAAAAAAAAGAAAATTAAAAGAAAAAAAAAGAAAGAGAAAGAGTGGCCTAATGTTAACTGGGTTTGATACTGCTAGGGTGAGATCTTGTTATCCCTGATTATAATAGGATTGAACATATGTGACTGAGCAGAACTTGTCTAGTGTGTGAATACCAATGGAGGTGCTAGGATTTTGTGAGTGAGGTGCTTTTCAGCAAAGAAGGGTTAACAAAGAGATTTTATTAGGAGCAGGAAGGCCAGGTAGCAGGGAGGGAGAATAAGTGAGAAAGCTATGGGGTGAGGTAACTATGCACTAAATCTGGGGAATTCTCCCTAATTTTCAAGTTTCAAAGAACAGGAAGAAATTATATACACAAATAGACCTCTCAGACAAGAACCCTGGGGTGGAGGAATAGATAAAAAAATCCTGTGGCAAAGATATCAGAGGTATTCAGATTTGACAATTTTTACTGCTAAGTAGAGTGTTAGGAAAACTAAAGCAAGGGTGAACCTTCTGTCTAAAGAAAGACATTAATACTCCATCATCGTTTAGTTTAATTTTATCCTTTGATCTATAGATCACTTTGCCCATTCCTTCCTAATTTATTTAAGTGTTTGCAAGGAGGGTCAAAGGGAAGAAAGCTTTCATTATTGCCAAAGATGTGATGACTAGCTAACAGTAATTCTATTTGGAATTAATTTGTTTAAGTACTGTATGAAGAACGAGGGATTTAGGAGTGGAATACTATTTTTCATTATGTAGACGTGCTGAACTGTTTAACAAAAATCTATGTACTGTCAAAGTGACTGTGTTAGGCCGATATCTAAACAAAGTTCACCAACTGTAGTGTAAATATATTTTACCACATTATTCATTAGGGACTTCAAACTGAGGGTGTAACTTACACTGCTGAACTATACACCAAGTAGACAGATAAAAGGAAAATAGTTCAACAAAGACCACTGTGTACGTTTTACCCCACATCTCACTGTTAGTATGCTTCCATCCTGGCCTGCAAGGGGACATTTGTTAGCTCTAAGTAGCTGTTTTATTATCCATTGCTGTTCCATTCCTTGGCTTCTTTTCTGAGGGTGATATGGTGGTCATTATGGCCATATACACATTATGAAGCCTATACTGGTATGCTAACATAACCCCATTTATAGAGTAGACAGCCTGAACTGATGGAAGGGTTTTTTTCTTCAGTGTAGTAATACTATCTCCTTGAGCAAGGGTACCTAGGTGGAGGGAAGCATTCTTCTACTGAGTTAGCTGTACTGACAGTGAGGATTAGGTAGGCATAACTATATCTCTGAGGCTATGTCTTCACTGCAGGGTTTTTGCGCAAGAAATCTAATTATCAGCATAGCATCTTTCACCCCTGCTGGGCCCCTTGTCTCTCAGCACAGGCCTTGTCTCTCTTAGGCCTTTTTCCAATACAACAATGAAAATCCCAAACTGCCTATTCATCCTTGAGTTTTCAGTCCTCCTGGGTTCTGTCCAGTTCCCTGCTCCTGCTACAGAACACCAACTCCTGAGAGCTTCCCCTTTTCCCAGAGCCTACTGCCAAAGTGCTTTTCTCTTAGGCTGTGTCTACGTTGGCACCCTTTTCCGGAAAAGGGATGCTAATGAGACAAGTCGGAATTCCAAATGCCACGGGGGATTTAAATATCCCCCGCAGCATTTGCATGAACATGGCTGCCGCTTTTTTCCGGCTCGGGGCTTTGCCGGAGAAAAGCGCCAGTCTAGACGGGATCTTTCGGAAAATAAAGCCTTTCCTGGAAGATCCCTTATTCCTCTTAAAATGAGGAATAAGGGATCTTCCGGAAAAGGCTTTATTTTCCGAAAGATCCCGTCTAGACTGGCGCTTTTCTCCGGCAAAGCCCAGAGCCGGAAAAAAGCGGCAGCCATGTTCATGCAAATGCTGCGGGGGATATTTAAATCCCCCGCGGCATTTGCAATTCCGACTTGTCTCATTAGCATCCCTTTTCTGGAAAAGGGTGCCAATGTAGACACAGCCTTACAGCTTCCCTTGGGTGCTTTCTCAGAATGAAGGAACTGTAACCCTCTTCATGTCTGTGTTCATGTTTCCTGGGCACCTTTCCCAGATCTCCTTCACAATGGTACCTTCCTTTTTTTCTGAAGAAGACATAGATTTAGCTGGGGAGTAGCTAAAAACTTCTATTTGATCAGGCTTGACACACAGGAACAGCAACACAGAATAACTTAGCTTTCAGACTCCTACTAACCTTTTGTTCGCCTACGTGGGATTTATACAGCACCACAAAAGTATTTGTTAAATGGAAGAAGACCTATTCTCTGTTTCAATGTAACATTAATTCAGGTTCGAATGTGATGGCACTGAAATCTTATTTACAAAATAAAGGGTGATTCCATGTAAGCACAAAGCGCCTAATTAGCAGGAATCTTCATCTTTGTTCACCTATTTTTTTACATGAACAATATGTACTGGAAATAATGAACAGATATTCCTGCTCAGCAGTGATAACAAAAAGTGGAGGAGTTTATAATGAATAATTTGTCAAAGTTGAAGTTAACCTTTTTTTTCCCGAGGAAATTATCCATGTGCAGAACACATTTTCCAAAACATAATCAGTATATAAATTATACTCTGAGAGTTTTTAACTACATGGCTCAATTTATGAATAGTACTTGATAGTCAGCACTTAATGTACAGATTAGCTGTGATTGTGCCATGTTTTTTTTCTGATTCCAGATTGGATTATTTCATTCACTAAACAATGTGCCAGAACTCTTCAGTGAATATACAATAAATTAATTTAAAATTTGATTTCTGGAAATACTTGAACATTTAACTTTGAATATTTACGCTGGTAAAATTTGATCACATAAACAGTCATAGAAGAAAATTATAACAAAGCTGTAAGAATGGCCGATAAGTTGACTATTTTAGGGCCATTTTTGCAGTAGTTGCCTAGCTTTGGTTGAACTCCACTGTTTAGCTGAACTCCGCTGTTTTAATGTTTCTTCCAAATTATTAAGAGAACATAAAATTGTATTGCATACATATGCACTGTTTTGTAAGACTCCAAGATTACAGGACCACATATTCCCTTACAGGAAGAATTCATTAATCTACTATGCTATTAGATCTCTGAAAGACATTGAAATACATTTTCCACATCTGGATGTAAGGAAGTTCAGAATGTTTGCAGCTTTATTTAATTGCAGCCATTTGCAGATAACTTTTCCATATCATTCAATTTTTTATGTTTTCTATTACATTATATGCTTCCCCAGATAATATCAATTCTAAAGCTGCTCAGCTTCTGGAGATTTGATTTGTATATTAAGTTAGAGTACAATAAAAATAACAATTATGTGCATATTGTCCTTCACTATGAAAGTCCCTAGACACTTTGTAATTCAGTCAACATTAATTGGTATACTAAGCATGAAGCATAATTAGTAATAGCTTTTGCCCCAGATGACTTGCAGTTACATCAAGGGCAAATTAATTAGTTAAAATAATGATTTAGAACATAACAATTAAAAAAAACCCATAAAGACATTTTTCTGACCTTACAGGATAAAATTGTAGCCCATTGAAGTCACTGTGAGTTTTGCCATTTACTTGACTTGAACAAGGATTTCACCAGCAATTTCTGTCTACTTATATTATGTTTCATAATGCACAAGGTTTATATTCAGCAATATTAACAAGTCATGTTTATGGGAATAATATGGAAACACCAAGCTGAGATAAATAGTTTACATTTTTTATTCATTCATGAGCCATTTTTACTTACTAACAGTGTTTTTTTAAAAATGTAGGATATTCAGCATTGCTTGATATTTATGGAAAACCATTACTACTACACAGCACGTGTCTGGATACTTAAAATCACCCATTGTTACTGATCTGATTCTTTTACATGTTTCTTTAATGTTCATTCATTTTACAGCCCACTTCCTCTCACTAGTTAGATGGCCCATGTTACTAAACAAGTTTATTCTTTTTAGCACCTCCAGCTTCCATCTGTAATGACTTTAGACAATTTCCATTGTCTCTCAAATCACCTTTTTCAAGGGCTAATAAATCCTTTTTCACAAATCAGGTTCTTTGCCCCAGTATGTGTTATTCTACTTCAGCTTTACTTAGTTCCCGAGTTTTCCCCGCTGTCTATTATACCACACATTTCTTCATTTGCTTATCTTCCAGTTTGTTTATTTGCAGATCATGTTGTATTTGTATTATCATTAACAATAGCTTACATTTCCACAGCCCCTTTCATCTTGACATCTCCCATAATACTTTAGAGCTTTCATGTGAATTGTACATAGGCATGACTTCATCCACCGCCGAAATGTAGTAATCTCTGTGGTGAAATAAAGAGATTGTTTAACAGGAAATAGCAATGCCACACAATTGTTTAAGATGGGAAATGGAGACTGGGGTATCCACTGAAACCACAAGGGTAATGTGAAAAAGGCAGTATGTAATTAACCTTATTTTAATTGGACTGTAACAATGGGGTAAGAGTCACATGCATTAAAATATTTGCATATAAAGATCTAAAATATCCAAGATTCATATCTACCCCGTAAGCTCTACAATATTCCATCCTCCCAGACTTGTTGCACTGACTTGTACTATAAAGGAGTTCCCAGAGGTACCTCTTCTAGATGTTACATGCTGTATAAAGATACTGAGTTTTATAAGATTTAAATCTAATGTGATGAATCTGCTAAACAGAAAACTATCACACTCATGAATCACCTACTTGCTAATTGGGGGTACGGGCAGGAACTCAATGGAAGACCCTATCCCAGGAAGGAAGCTGGCACTGAAGGAAGTGGCACCTGCAGGGCAAGCCAGGAACAGCAGGGAAGCCAGATAGCCAGGAAGCTGCTGAGCCACTGTATGCAGAGTGGGCTCCATTAGGCATAAGGGAACTGCCTGTGGGATAGGATGTGACTGTCAGACATTTCACTAGGGTCAGGTCTGTGCAGAATTTGTGAGGAAGCAGCAGAGAGCAGGAAGGGAGCCAGTGTGGAGGGGGGCCCATTGAGACGCCTATTAATAGATGTTGGGCTGGAAACCCAAGATGGCAGGCAGTTCCTTGTCAAAGTGACCTCTTTTCAGCACCTCATCAGAGCCATGGTTCACCTCCCTTGTGGTTTGGTACACCTGCCTGACCTCTTTTATCTTAGCACAGCACAGTTTGGGGCGCAGATCTCTTTTGAGTCCCTTTTCATCCATGCCATGAGCAATCTGCTCATAGACGTCAACGTTCCAATGGCTGGATCGAAACTGCGAGTGCACAGCATCCTCTCTCCACAGAGCCAACAGACCCAGTGTACTCCATGCAGGAGTGTGCTTGCTGAGGAAGCTGGCATTGATAGCTGTGTAGATGCAATGTGAACTGTCCACGTTGAGCAAATAGGAAGTGGTATTTCAAAGATTCGGAGGGCTTTAAAGGGGTGAGAGGGGAATACCTGTGAACCTTGCTGTAGGGCAGAGGAATAGGAACTGCTTACCAGAGAAGTCATAATGGGCATTACAGGACACCTTCTGGAGGACAGTTAGAGCAACATAAGCAAGCATAGTGTCTAGACGTACTCTCTCCGCGTATGTCTACACTACAAAGTTAATTCGAACTAACGGATGTTAGTTCGAATTAACTTTGATAGGCGGTACACTAGGGCTCCGCTAGTTCGAACTTAATTCAAACTAGCGGAGCGCTTAGTTCGAACTAGGTAAACCTCATTCCACGAGGACTAAGCCTAGTTCGAACTTACTAGTTCGAATTAAGGGGTGTGTAGCCCCTTAATTTGAACTAGTGGGAGGCTAGCCCTCCCCAGCTTTCCCTGGTGGCCACTCTGGCCAACACCAGAGAAACTCGTCTGCCACCCTCCCGGCCCCGGACCCCTTAAAGGGGCACGGGCTGGCTACGGTGCCCGTGCCAGGTGCAAGCCTGCTAGCACCCAGCTAGCAGACCTTGCACCTGGCACGGATCGAGCCAGCCACCCAATGCCCCCCAGCCCTCCTCCTCTTCCTGGGACCAGGCTGGCGGCTCCCGGGAGCTTGCCCGGGACCGCAAGAGGTGGGCACCCTCCTGGTCTAGTGCGGACATCGTGGACCTCGTCCATGACCTCCGCACTAAGCACAGGAAAGTGGCCGTCTAGGGCAGAAGAGCTGCCAGCCTGGCCACCCAGGAGCAGGAGTGCATGAAAAGCAAAGTGGTCCACTGAGACCCCCGACCCTGAGCCCTGAGCTCACAATGGCCATACTAGCCCAGTAGCCTGTCTGCCAACAGCGGCCAACCCTAGAGACCCTAGAGGGAATGGACCAAAGACAGTGACCAAGCCATTTGTCTCGTGCCATCCCTCTCCAGCCTTCCACAAACTTTGGGCAGGGACACCACTCCTACTCCCGGCTAATTGCACTCCATGGAACCAACCTCCATCACTTTATCTCACTTCTCTTTAAACTCTGTTCTAGTTCTAGCCTTCACAGCCTCCTGCAGCAAGGAGTTCCACAGGTTGACTCTTTGCTTTGTGAAGAACAACTTTCTGTTACTAGTTTGAAGCCTGCTACCCATTCCTTTCCTTTGTTGTCCTCTAGTCCTTCTATTATGGGAACTAATGAAGAACTTTTCTTGATGCACCCTCTCCACCCCACTCATGCTTTTATAGACCTTTATCCTATCCCCCCTCAGTCTCCTCTTTTCTAAACTGAAAAGTCCCAGTCTCTTAGCCTCTCTTCATACGGGACCTGTTCCAAACCTCTGATCATTTTAGTTGCCCTCCCCTCTCCCACCCTCTCTCTTCCCCTCTCCCACCTCCTTTTCCCAGTCTCTCCCAGTTTTGTTAAATAAAGAGAGATTCTATTTTTGACCACACGTTTTCTTTATTTTGTACATCAGGAAGGGGGGCTAGGGAAGGGTAAGTGGAAGGAGGTGAGGGAGGAATGGGGTACGAGCCCCCGATGGGGAGGACTGGGCTGGCTCTGCGGGTTTCTGGGGGTGGAAGCTCTCCTGCAGCCCCCCGATTGCTCCCTCTCCCCATTTGGCAGCCTGCGGCAAGCGCAGCCGGTCTGATGGCCAAGTTCTGTGATGTGCCCAGTGTGGGCACTCAGGGCACTCCAAGCCAGGACTGCTTTGCAAGCGGGGAACCCCTGAGAACTGTCTGTCCGGGGTGGGGGTCGGGACCCTTTAAGTACAGTCCTCGGCTAGCCTGAGGCAGCAGCTCCACACTCTAAGTCCTCCTCTGATGCCCTGCCGGCACTGCTTCCGGCCATCCTTAACCCGGTTCAGGGTCCACTTAATGTGGACATGCTAGTTTGAATTAGCAAAACGCTAATTCGAACTAGTTTTTTAGTGTGGATCCGTTAGTTCGAATTAGCGCTGTAGTGTAGACATACCCTCTCTCTCTCTCTCTCTCTCTCTCTCTCTAACTTTGTCCACAAGCTCTATACTGCTCATCAAGATGCTTTTATTATGCCTATATAGCAGGACAAATTGCTGGGAGGAGCATTGCCATGTGTACACCTCCATTTTTTGCTGATAAAAAATGATGTTTGTCAATAAAACTGTGTAGTGTAGACAAGACCACAGTTTAAGAAAGGAGGACCTGTCCATTTCCTTGAGAAAGGCTTTCTGGCACAAAGTAATCTCTTGGTAGATAATCCATGCAGCAATTCAGAACAACATACTTACATAAATGTTTTGGGCTATAGGTTATACATCACATTCAATTTTTCCTGGAAAATGGATGGAGTTATGCAAAATATAGAGATCAAATCCACTTGAGCTGAGACTTGGCTTGATGCTTGACTATGTTGACTGAACTTAGACCATGTACGTAAAACTTCATCCAACATGGATAAAGTAGTCTGTACTTTTGGGCAGTTCATGAAGCTACTTTACACAGTGACATACCAAAGGGTGGTTGTGGGCAATTACTCCTGTGCTCTGTGGGTACCTTCATTTGGGTGCCAGAGGATTTCATCTTGTCACAGGTATGTGATAAATTAAATACCTTTTACATGTCAATGTTCAGCTATCAGCACCTATGTCTGCTCACCTGCTCACTAACCCATCTCTTCCAGGATACGTTCTAACATTCCATCCCCCACCCTAAGTAGCTTCAAACAGCTGCTATGCTCTTAAATCAACCTGCCAGAAAAAATGTTTCCGCCTTCTTATACCAAATGTAGAATCTCCCCTCTCTTCCACCTCCCCTATCCCAGTTATACTGGCCCAAGGCCCAGAATGGGTAAGATTCAGTCATGGAAGAGTGACAACTTTTTTATACATGAAAATGTCACTGATTCAAGGCCTACTATTTCCTAATCTTGCAGAGCTAGAAAGAAGAGTTTTATAGCATTATAGAAAGAGAGAAGTTCAGCTTCTCAAGGTGTCCTAGTCTATGGATAGGAGAGATTCAAATGACACCTTGCTGATTAGCAGAGCACCCCCAGTAACCACAGCCACCAACATGCATTTATACTGGTGGTGCACATCCACACATGCCTTGGTGCACATAACAAAATGTATTCTACACATGGATGGAAAAAATAGAGGGAACACTGGTCCTATTCTTAGAAGATCTCAAGATGTCAAAATCATGCTCCATTGATGTGTGACATCTTTCTGTATTTTGGAGCAGATTTACATTTATTAATTTCAATTTCTTTCTCACCTTTAGCCTGGCATTGGAGAACCCAGGGGGCTTGATTCTCTGCTCACATATACCAGTGTAAATCAACAGTAATCTCGTGGAAGCAAATGGAGTTATAGAGGTGTACAGTTGGTATAAATAAGAAGAGAGTCAGTTTCATGATATCTAAGACCTCTGGCTTCACACAGGACCCCAATTCATTCAGTGCCCAGGCTGGCCCTGCAATGGGAATAAATCAGGGTTGTTTAGTAAAGCAGGCTGTGGTCTCTAGGACCCCTGGCTTCAGTTGTGGCAGAAGATGGAAAGTGCATTGCTGGAAGAAAAAGGACAGTTTCTTGGTTAAGGCTGCTGAACGTTGCCCTGGTGAACTGGATTTTATTCCTGCCTCTGCCACAGTGCTCCTGTGTGATGCTAGGCAAGTCACTTAAACAAAATGTTTCACTGTTATTCACTAACTGTGGGTTCCTTTTTTTTTTTTTTTTTTTTGGTATCTGCATGAGACTAGATTTGCATTAGCACTGAGTGCTAATAACTGCAACTGAAGTCAATGGACATTTGGTGGAATTAATGTCTCTGTGCTTTTATTCCCCACCACCAAATCTCACAGGAGTGCTCTATAGTTATGTTCATAAATGTTTTAAAGAATTCTGATATTATGGTGAGAGCATCATAGAAATGCCCAGGAGGAAATGAATTAGTTTGTATTCCATGCAGGGTTACACACTGGATAAGGAGGATAAAAAAATTGAATAACTAATTACTCATTTACTGAATGAAGCAGGAGTCCTGTGGAAACAATACCATGTGATCATGTAATTAAATAAGATCATAATGCATATTTAGAAGAAGAGCAAATTAAGGTTGCACAAGTAAAGCTAATTCTAGCGTTACCTAACTTTGAGTTTGAGTGCTTGATTTTGCAGCCATACTGTTTTATACACACGCACACATATGCACACTCATCATGAATTAGACTAAATCAATGAATGCTTGCCAAACAAAACATTAAGAGAATAAGATTATAATGTACTTTTGCACCACAGGTTTATTAGAATGAGTCAAGCTGTCATCTTTAGAACAAACTTCTTAAATGTGCTCTAACACAGCTGTTTCACAGGCAAAACTCCTTGTTCTTTTGAGTTAACTTACAACAAATATCTCTGGACAGTGTATTCTTGGTTTTGAAGTACAGAGTACAGGATGAAAAAGATTGATTTTTAAAGTCTGGTAAGGGTGCTGTCCAAATTCATATCCATTTAAAGATAAACTATGAAAACAGTGTTTATATGAACATCCATTTAATATAAACAACAGTGATCATGGCTACTGGTACTGTAGAGAAAGCGTGAAAGCAAAGTCTGTTGGCTTTTCCACTTCCTTTGAATGAAATTTAGGATGTGTTTATTTCAAACCTCTCAACCAGATCATATGCCTCAGCAAAAAGTTGAACACTTCAGTAGGTCATTTTGTAATGGTCAATTTTGCTTGCTGGCTTTTATTTAAAAACCCAACTGTCCCTAGACTGACCAATCTGCCAAGAAGGAAAGTGATTTTATTAACAAGATCAAGGGTTGGGAATGACAGCGTATACACTATGAAAGTCAGTGACAACAAGTCAGAGGAGGAAGATGGACCCGCTAGTCTCCAGCTCTGTCTGTGCTCTGTTATGCTCTCTGGAGCCTATAAACATTAGGATCTCAGAGTTAACTATTAAAAATTCAGTCAAAAGCACAGGTGGATGAATTGGATAATATGGATAGACTAAATAGCAATCAAAGTGCCATATTATTTACTTATTTTTATATGCACTATAATACAGTTTGAAGTCACAGGAAACTTTGCTAGATTCTCTATAAACACAGATAGACATGATTTAGATGTTTTCCAGTGCAATCATATTAATTATGTAATTTTATGGTCAGTATGACTATAATTATGGATTAAGGAGTAACAACAAAGAGAGTATGAATTTAAGACTCCGGGTAAAATTCTGGCTGTTTCTATGTCAGTAACAAAGCTCCCTTTACTTCAATAGGACCAGGTTTCATTTTTCACGTTCATGAAAGAAAGAGAGCACAGCTGCCTACCCTGTATCATTGTGCATAAAAACTGAAATACAACATGGCAACTTCTTTAGAGCTGCCTCTCCTGGTTGAGTGGAGAACTCCTTTGCATCACAATAAAAAACACTCACACAAACTCAGAAAACAGAATGAGATCATCTCCTTTCTGTTCTATAGTGATATATCACACCATCGGCACTAGATTGAAGTAAATAATAATAATTCTAAGATGTGTTTTATATAGCACTTTCCAATTGATAGATCTCACAGTTCTTTACAAAGGGGGTAAGTATCATCTACATTTTATAGATGGGGAAACTGAAGTATGGGAGATGAAGAGACAGGCCAAGATCACTAAGCAGGCCAATGGCAGAGGTGGGAATAGGAGCCATGTTTCATGAGTTGGCATCCTCTGTCTGTCAGGTCACACTGCCTCCCACCTGTGTTGTGTTGATAAGAGAGTGTTTTCGAGAGTTGGTTGACTAAAAAAAGAAGAAGAAAATGGCTTTTCAACCAAACTATACATTCTCACAATAAGAAAAATAATTTTGTTCAACATTTTTTGATAAAACATCTATAAGAATCTACAAGATTGTTTTGAGTCTTTTGAAAACTTAAAAAAATGGTTTAATTTTTTTTTTTAACATTTTCAGTTTGGGATCCCCCTTTGTCTTCTACTTTTAATTCCACATACCCCCAAAGGGAAAAAAAAGAAGTTGAAAAGTGAGAGGGAGAGCATAAACTTTACCTCCTTTTCTTATACCCTCTATTTCCAGTGAGGCCAAAAGGGATGGGTGGCTGGAATAAAATCAGAAAAAATTAGGTGAAAAGACCCACAAGTGAAAACTCTATACTAGCCATTGAGATATGGTTACAATGAGGAGTCGTCTGGCACCCTAAAAACTAACAAATTTATTTAGGCATTAGCTTTCACGGACTTCATCAGATGCATGAAGTGAAAACTTCAGCTTGACTGATATATGCAAAGATGCATGCATTACATTACTATATGGAGGACCAGTGCTAGCAAAGTCAATTGAATCAGATTGGTTGTGGCCCATTCCCAATAGTTCATGAGAAGGTGTTGTGAGATTACTTTTTGTAGTGAGTTAGCCACTTCCAGTGTCTATTCAGACCCAGTGAGATAGTGCCAAGTTTGCATATGAATCCTAGCTCTGCAAATTGAAGTTTGTTTTTGACGGTTCTTTTGCTTAATTTTGTAAACTTTCACTTGTTAGTCATTACAGTGCCATATAGCTGAAACAGGCTAACACAGCTACCCTCCTGAAACTCAAGATGTTGGATTTTTTTTGCATGGTTATTCAGTTTAAACAAACAAAAAACTTTTTCATTGTAACAAACATAAAGGCTCAAGAAAAATGTAGAATTTTTGTTTTAAAGATTATTCCATTCAAAATTTTTCAAGATATATATTTACCTTTTTTTTTGGCCAGCTTTCAATGTTTCCCCTGTAAGTAGCTTCCCTTTTTTAGACACCAGCAAGCAGAAATCAGTACACTGGGCAAGGAAATGGATTTAGATCACAAGAAGTTGTACAGGCATCTGTCATGTTAACTGATATGCTCATAGAAGAATGTCTGTGCCACAGCACATGTCCTTCAAGAGCTGGGCATCAATGCATGAAGCCACAAGCAAAGCATCAGCATGACAGTAATCTCAGCCAAAGGGCCTACTCTGACATATAAGGTTAACTATTTTGTCCCCTTTTTGCTAGATAAATCATGGTAGCTTGGGATGTTGACATTATTAGCATCAGAGAAGAAAAAAAAGTTCATACAGCACATTCAGAACTGAACATTACAAAATTATGGTTCCTGTCTTTTGTTTGTAAATGAATTTATGTACAAAGTTCACTTTGCCCATGGAGACTATAAATGCCGCACAACTACTCCATAGATACAACATTTTGTGTTCAACAATTCTTCCATGATGTTGAGTCATACAATAATTGTATTAGAGTTTACAGAACATGTTTGATATTGAATACTATTATACCAAACACCACAGAATGCAGAAACAGAGGCGCTTAAGGAAACATCACAGAAAGATGGAAGTTATACATTGAAAGGCTTTGCTCATTAACTCCTTCTTGTGTTGTGTGAGTTTTCAACATTCCCTTGGAGAGGGGTCCCCCTCAAAAGAGTAACAAGTCAAGGCTTTTGCTCTCCTCCCCATGAGATTGTAGGCAGAAGAGGTTTTAAGCACCATCAATACCTTTGATTAGTTGTACAGAGCATCTGATAGCAGAAGAGATAGGAACTCCTAAAGATAGCTACAGTGTAGTTTAGAGAAGATGCTCTTTGCCATTATGATGGTGCTTCCCAGATGATATGGCCCATCAAGGAAAAGAAGGGATGTACTCATATCATAAATAGGTATCAGTCCCTAGTATTCTTATGCTTTCATTACAATGAAGTGCACAGTCAAGAAAACTCAGTATTGGATAAGGGGCTGTTGCTATTGAGATGTTCTTGACTTAACTGATATTCCTAAGATCTTCCATAATGAGTTTTCATTGGATTTGATAAAACTGAATTGGGGACAAATACAAAAACATAAATATTCTTTTTGCTGTAGCCATGTTGGGGCCAGGATATTTGAAAGACAAGGAGGGCGAGGTAATAAATCAACTTCTGTTGGTGAGAGCACCACACTTTTGACCTTACATAGAACTTTTCTTCAATTTATTCTTCTTACCTAAGCATCTGCAACAAAATTGGCAGGAGACACATTCTGGGAGGCAGTAT
This sequence comes from Pelodiscus sinensis, assembly GCF_049634645.1. NCBI lineage: Eukaryota > Metazoa > Chordata > Testudines > Trionychidae > Pelodiscus > Pelodiscus sinensis. The sequence goes on from NC_134711.1 coordinate 78,275,383, forward strand.
CAGACTCCTCCTCATGGCCTCCTGTCTAGAGGAGCTAGGTGAAAAAAATGGCGATGAATGGAAAGTGAGTCTCCATACAATGTAGGTGAATCTAAATTTTTGTTGTCTTGAAAACTTTTTTTTCATTATCTTAAAGGGCAAGGTCAGTACACCTCAATAGGAAATTAACACAACATATCTACTTATGACACCAACAGACAGAACTGAACCTGGGACCTCTGTGCATGAGCCTCTACAGCTTGAGCTAAAAGCCAGCTGTCACTCAGTTAAGACTGCAGAGCAAACTCATTCTTTCTTTCTCTATAAGTGATCTAAATGCCACTGTATGGGACAGTGAACCATGCCCAGAATGTGCGTGTGGGGGTAGATCTATACTACAGAGGAAGATCAACGCTGCCACTGCCAGTTTTCCAGGGTTCAAATTAGTGGGTCTAGTTAAGATAGTAAATTCAAACTGAGGGGCACTCCGGTCGATACCGGTAATCCTGCTTCCACAAGGAGTAAGAGAAGTCGAAGGAAGAGTATGTTCCCTTCAACTTCCTGCAGTGTGCACAGTGTCAAAAGCCGAGTTAAGGTACTTCAATTTCAGCTAGGTAATTCACATAGCTGAAACTGCATATCTTAATTTGACTTTGTCCTGTAGAGTAGACATACCCCGGGTTACATACTCACCCAATAGCCAGGTAGCCAAATGAATAGCTCTCCCTCACCTGAATTATATACTATTGTGTCAAATTAAGTTTACATGTACATCATACCAAAAGCAGAAAAGTCTGAACATGTGAGAGCCCTCCAAACGTCAGTTTGCTTTGCTGCGCAAATGGAATGCAAGCAATTTTAAAACTGCACATTGATGTGAACAAAATACCATTAAGATTTAGGCTCAGCTCCCGGGTGATGTCAGTGGCAGTTACTCATATCCGGTGGTACCTAAGGACATCTGCTTAGCACTTGAGACAAATCCTAAAATAGCTCCTTCACTGCTTTAACATTAAGCTCTTTAGGGCAGTGATAGCTCATTTCAGTGATGCTCTGAAAACAGAGTGGGACCTTTGGCTGCTATGATAACACCAACAGGTGAAACTGAACCTAGGATCTCTGGAACTTAGTGCATGAGCCTTTACTGCTTGAACTAAAAAAATGTTAGCTGGCTTTCAGCTAATGCTGCAGAAGAAACTTAGGGTACCGTCTACACCAGCCCCATAGATCGATCTAGGGAGGCTAATGAAGGCGACCGGAATTGCAAATCAAGCCCGGGATTTAAATATCCCATGCTTGATCTGCATGTTCCCGGCCGGTCGCCATTTTAGAAATTGACTAGCCCGAAGTAACTGCCCGCGTCTACACACGGCAGTGAATCGGGATTCCGATTTAAAGCCCTAACTTGAATTAGCTGGTATTCCTCCTGCAATGAGGTTTACCAGCTAATTCAAATTAGGGGCTTTAAATCGGAATCCCATTTCACTGCCGCGTGTAGATGCGGGCAGTTACTTCGGGCTAGTCAATTTCTAAAATGGCGACCAGCCGGGAACATGCAAATCAAGCACGGGATATTTAAATCCCGGGCTTGATTTGCAATTCCAGTCGCTCTCATTAGCCTCCCTAGATCGATCTAGGGGGCTAGTGTAGACGTATCCTTATTCTGTAAGTAGTTTAAGTGCCACTACATGGGACAGTGAACCACATCCAGTAGGTGTGCAAGTTACATTATCAGAACATAAATATTTACTACCTGTATTAATAACAAGAGTTATTGCAATTAAATATGTGAGCATGCAGCCGTAGAGTTTTGTTTGCCCATCTCAGGGTTTGGAATGCATCATGTACAGGGCTAACAGTGATTCATTAGCTGTGCTTCTGAAGATGTTAGCAATTGTGGCAGACCAGCCAGACTTTGTGGACACGGAGAGTGAATCCGTGTGGGACCTTCACAGTGAATAATAATGAAAAAGGTATAGCTGTAAAGTCAATCCATTCATTTGCTTTTGGATGTAGAGGTTTTGTCTTCTGCGATCTTTGGCAAGAGAGAAGGAATAGAAAGGGCAGCCCCTGGCAGCTAGTTTATCCTTTGGCTGCAATTTGTGACTCACTGCAGAATGATTGTTTCTGCCTTGCTGGCAGCTGCTGCCTGCTGGCAGTTGTAGGCGTATCCAATTTTAATTTCTAGGCTTTGCTTTATTCCAGATAACATCTACATAAATTGGAGAATGAGATGTGAGTGGACTGAAGGTTTGCTTTTTCTCTTTGGTGAGGGGGAATTTTAGGGGGTCCCTCAGAGCAGTATGAGGTTCTGTCACTGTTAGCCCTGAAACCTTTAGTGCCCGAATACTGTACTGCGGTGACTCAGAGACCTGATACTAGTAGGCAGTCCATACACATAAAGGTCTCCAGCAGCTTCCAGCAGCTTAGCTACACTTTTGAGGATAACCTCAACAGTTCTTCCAAATATGACCCTCTCCAAATCTGTCCACCCCATGTTCTTACCTACCAGACACTAAGGCTGAGTCTGCATTGGCACCCTTTTCTGGAAAAGGGATGCTAATGAGACAAGTCGGAATTGCAAATGCCGCGGGGGATTTAAATATCCCCCGCGGCAGTTGCATGAACATGGCTGCCGCTTTTTTCCGGCTCAGGGCTTTGCTGGAGAAAAGCGCCAGTCTAGACGGGATCTTGTGGAAAATAAAGCCTTTCCCGGAAGATCCCTTATTCCTCTTAAAATCAGGATTTCCACTTCCAGATTAGATGACAATTACTTTTCTAAAACAAGTTACTAATGCTTCTGAACCATTTTCTAGGGTACTCCCTCTAAACGTCAGGGAGATCCAGCATTTCAAGGACAGTTTCCTGCCTCAGTGTTGTCCCTCAGTTTTTGAATAGATTTTGAGACTTCAGATGTCTTCCCTTTTAACAAGGGTTTTCAGGGTTTTTTTCTTCGTCTTCAGTCATTATAGAGGAAAATTCCCTCCTTTCTTAAGCTTGGTCTACACTAGGAAATTAAGTTTGTATAGCTACATCCCACTGACCTACCACCTCTCGAGGAGGAAGAATACCTACAGCATGGGAGAACCCCTCCCTTTGATGTAGGTAGTGTCTACACAGTGTTTTAAGTGTAAAAAAGCCCTTAAGAATCCAAGATGTGTATTTTCTTTTCAGTAGCAAGTCATTTCACTGTTTTCCTATTACCTTTAATGCCTTGTCACCGTCTTTTCTTGGTCTTGGCAATGGCTGGGTTCTTGAAACAATCTGATCTGGTTGGGGAGGTAGCTGCTCTCCCTGCCTGATTACTTCAACTCCTGTTGTGAGGTGATGCTGAATTTGCACCACAGTGACCAGTACAATTTTCTACCTATGCATAACTATATGCATTTCTCATACTGGCAAATCACTGCATTTTAATCTGTGAAAAGATTTGACTCAGTATATGCTTGCAGTTCAGTAACACAGCATGCTATGATTTGGTTTAAAGCTTCTCTTAGGGTATCTAGACCCTGATAGTCACTGGCATACTGAGTTGGGTGTAATTTTTGTATGGGGAGGGACAAAGGACAAGAAAACATATAATTTGAAATAAAGGAAGAAAAACCTCTTTAGCGGAAGTATGGAATAAACAACCTATAAGGATGTCATTGTGGTGCTCATACTTATGGGTGTCTGGCTATATATTAGAGAATAAGGAAGTGGTAGATAGTTACAGCTTTAGTCTATTACATGTCATTTACTTCTTTGTTCAGTTTGAGGGGAAAGGGAAAGAGAGATAATAAATTAATAGCACAGTGATAATATATTAATGGAGATTCTGGCACGATTTATATTATATTATTATTATTTATTAAGATATGTTGGTCTGGATCCTCCAGTTCACTTTATGCTGTTCTCATGCTATAAAGTTTACAAAATCTGGTGCCCCAGAAGAATTGCTCCTGTATAATGGGTATCACTAGTGACAGAATATCTCTTATGTTCTCTCTGCTGCCTCCAGTTTTGGGATTGCATTGACTGGTATGAGGGAGAGAAGGAGACATGCCAGAGGTTGGAGAGGGCAACAGGAGGAGAGACGTTTCTGCATGGGTATTGGTTGGAATTGACATTCTCAATTCTATTTTCCAATTACATGGGAATATTAAATCTGGTGAACAATGTAAGACTTTTGTCACACATGATCATTTCAGTTTATGATATTAGATTATATATTGCCGTTAAAATTTGTTTTTAGGCCACCATATTTCTTAGGGTGTTGTTTTTCCATAAAAGGGTTATCAGTTCACATTGTCTGTGATCAAAAACCAAAAAAAATAAGTCTTTCTTATCCTCTGTTTTCTATTTGGCTTTGGTCATTTTTCCTTTTAGCTTTCAGAAATCCTTAATCTAAGGTTGTAAAATGCTCTATATTTTAAGATCGCCACAATCACCATACATTTCTGAGAAGCCTTGTGTGCAGAAAAAACTGGGATGGTAGTACCTAATACCAGAATTAAGTTTATTGGCTGGAGCAATGATTTATTTGGATGAATGTTGGTATTGCAAGGTCAACCCACATCCCCAAAAAAGAATGGATCAGATGTATGTTTCCTTCCCATACAGAAAGTACCATCTCTGAATATTAGATGGCAGCAAATACAAAGCTGGCAATAATGGAGGTAATCCTTTAAACTGCCATTTCTCCATGATGTTATCAGAGATTGCTCAATTTCTATTGAAGATGCATCTGCACATGTTTTGACAATTGGTAACCTCTCTTGCTCTTGGACTACTGATGAGTAAGTACAGTGGTGATTCATTAAAAATAAAAGGAAAGCAATTAGCTGCACTTGAACATAAAGTTCAACACAAGTTATCGGACAGGAAAAGCAGCTTGCTGAATTTTTTTATTTTCAGCTAGTATTCAATCTACTGCAACTACGAAAAGATAATCTCTGCTTATTTTTTCAGCAAATGCCAGCCATGTCATTTCTATTTACAGATGAGAGGATTTCAATCTTGAAATGTTTATTTTCAATGTCCATTACTGCACAAAGATTTCTTTAGATAAACTGGCATAAAGCAATATTGTCTGCATTTGTATTCTGAACCAGATGAAGGGAAAAAAGCATTGGAAAAGGGTTACTCTCTCTCTCTCTCTCTCTCTCTCTCTCTCTCTGTGTGTGTGTGTAAGAATGATTGCATTGGCAGCTTTGGGAATTATCTAAACTGGCTGTGTGATTATATTCTTCTCTACTGTGGGACAAAAGCAATGTCCAATAACTAAGGTGCACAAATGAACTCTTTCAATTCTAAATGTGTCTTTCTTTCTTCATCTGCCTGCTCCTCCTCACAAGACAGCAAATAAAAAAGCTCTCAAGTATTATTTGTAAGGGCTGTAATTTATTTTAGCCACTCTCCTGAATTTTGAAGGCTTGAGCTATGCTTTGTGAACTTTTGGAGTTGGTACTACAGCAGTCTCTTAAGTTCTGATCCTGCAACAACCTGCATATATACATTAATTATATTAATTGCCTTGAGTCAGACTATTCAGCAAATATGCATGATTATTTGCAGGCTTGGGAATTTAGTTTGAAAATGGATGCTCAAAATTCCATACATTAATATATCCATAGTTTAAATCAGTACAGGTTGAACCTTTCTGGTCTGGGACTCTCTGGTCCGGCAACATTTGTGATCAAGCCAGACCATGGATGTTGCTGAACCAGAGAGCCCCCACTTGGGGCAGCAGAATCCTGGTGCCCTGAGACAGCCCCATGGCTGGTCATAGAGCTCCAGTGGACACAGAGCAGCAGAGCCCCGGCAACTCTGGAGCAGCAGAGCCCTGAAGGACACAGGGAAGTGGAGCCCTGGGGACCTGGAGCAGCTGAGTTTAGCAGCCTTGGGTGAGTGGAGCCTCAGCAGTTCCAGGGCTGGCCGAGAGTTGGGAGCCCAGTAGCTCAGGGACAGGGGAGCCTGGTGATTTGCTGACAGATCCTGGGAGAGCCTGGAGACTGTCAGCAGAGGAGCCAGCTTCCCGTGGTCAGTCAAAGTCCCTCCTTCGGACCAGTCAAATCCTGAGGGCGCTGGACCAGGGAGGTCTAACCTATAGTTAGTAATAACCCACTAAAATGTTTAAACAAGGGAAAGAAGGGCATGGTCATGTATTCCTGGACCCTTCCTTTGGATCTATACAGATGGATCTTTGATGTCAATGAGCCTCCGTGAAGGCATATAGGTCGAGATACTTTTGCATGATGAGGGCCAACATTACTGCATTTTTCTTTGGCTCTCTCATTGAAGCATATTAATGAAGATGGCAGTGATACTGTATAAAAGGATTATTGTTCCCATATGCCTAAAAAGTAAAGTGAACATAAAAGAAATTCTTCATGAATGTGTAGCAAAATCAGTAAGAAAAAGAGCTGTCAGATGTGAGGCTTGGGTTCTTAAAGAATAACTTTATGACTTGGATTCTGACGTTCTTGGAGCTTGTACACTTCAGGTAGAATTCACAATTCACTCATTTTTCTGGGTTCCCTGTACTCACTCACTACAATCCAAAGAGTCTCCCTGTGCATAAAAAGCCTGCTCTCATTTCTATTACCTAATATATCTGCAAACAAAAATATTAACAAGACTAAGGGTATGTCAACACTATAGCATTATTTTGAAATATCTTATTTCGAAATAGTTAATTCAAACTAAGTTATTTCGAAATAACACATCTACACATAAAATGCATTTCGAAATAGCTTTTTGCTATTTCAAAATAGCGCGTCTACACTGATTGGACACTGAATCGCATTTAAGGCCAGCTGAAACCAGTTCCGGCAGGGCATCAGGTCAGTAGTTGCGGACCCCACTGGGTGCTGTGGAGGAGCAGCACCAGTGTTCCCCACCTCATCTGGCACCTGGACACCAGCAGCAACTGGTGGGACCACATCGTCCTAAGTGCTGGGGAGACCAACAGTGGACCCAGAAGTTCAGAATAAAGAAGGACACCTTCCTCGAGCTCTGTGAGTGGCTCGCCCCTGCTCTGCGGCAATGGGACATGCACATGAGGCCCACCCAGTGCCGGATTAAGGCATGGGCTAGCCAGGCAGCAGCCCATGGTGCCAACCTATGGCAGGTGCCTGATGGCAACTGTAAGGTGCACACAGCACCCCTTATAGTTGCCATCAGGCAGCGCACGCCCGGCTCCCGGATTGCGGGCTGCAGCAGCTCCCAGTGGCCACCCTGCAGCGGCCACCCGGGGTGGGAGCCATGTTAACCCCCGCAGCACCAGCCAGCAATGCCCTTCCCCCCATGACCGGGGGCCCTGCATGGCCAGGCTCAGCCCACCCCAGGCAGCCCTTGGCTGCACGCCAGCAGGGGTAGCTGGGCTGGGACGGGCTGGGCAGGTGTGTCCCGCTGCCATCAGCTCCACGCACCCTCCCATGCGCCGGGCGGGGATGGGGCTGCGCATGCGCCCTCTCCCATGCACTGGTGTGGGGGCGGGGCCACACATGCACCCTCCCTCAATCCGGGGTGCAATTAAAATGTCTGCCTGAGGCACCGGAATGGCTCAGTCCAGCCCTGGGCCCACCATTCCCCTCCAGAAGCGTGTGGCCATCGCCGTGGAAGCTCTCCATGTTGGATAGCTACCAATCTGTCGGCAACCATTTTGGCGTGAGAAAATCCACCGTCGGAGCAGTGCTCATGCAGGTATGGCATTCTCTGGCCATTGTACCAGGGAAGTGGGGGGCAAGGAGTAGATGGGCTGCCCTGGGGAAAAGGGTGGGAGTGCAAGTCCCCTCCATGGAAGGGTTTGTTCTGTCCCAGCCGCACTTTGGACTGCCCACAGTGGCCAGGATTGCAGGGGGCGGGTGCTCCTGGGGAGTGGGAGCATGGAGCAGTGGTGGGGAAGGAACACTGTCGGCCACCCTGGCACCCCAGTGACTCTCGGTTTTGTGTGTCCCTCTGCAGGTAGTCGAGGCCATCAACAGAGTGCTACTCTGCAGAGTTGTCTGCCTCACGGATTTGGACATGGTCATCTAAGGGTTTGGCACCCTGGGCTTCCCCAACTGCGGGGGACAAGCAACGGGATGCACATTCCCATACATGCCCCGGAATACCAGGCCACCCTCTACATTAACCAGAAGGAATACTTCTTGGTCATCCTGCAGGCCATGTCTGACCACCAGGGCCACTTCCTGGACATCAGCGTGGGCTGGTCCAGCAAAGCACATGACGCACGGGTGTACCACAACTCCTCCGTGTGCCAGAAGCTGCATGGTGGGATTTTCTTCCCTGACCACCACATCAGGGTTGGGGACGTGGACATGCCTGTGTGCCTGGTGGGGGATATGGCTTACCTGCTACAACCCTGGCTCATGAAACCCTACACGGGACACCTCAACCCCTCCTGGCAGGCCTTGAATGCCAGGCTCAGCAGGGTCCGCATTGTGGTGGAGGTGTCCTTCAGCTGGCTGAAGGGGAGGGGGAAATCTGGAAGCAGGGGGCTGTAAGGGGGAGGTAAGGGGAGGAAGGGGGAGGAGAAGCTCAGGGTTGGGGTCTTGCTGGCCCACCTGTCTCCCAGCACTGCGAGTGCGGGGGCCTCGGCGTCCCCGGGGGGGGGAGCGGGTATGGAGAGGAGGGTCGGGGGGAATGGGAGGAGGAGCGATAGCTAGAGCGGTATCAGGCAGCAATCTCTGCGCCGTGGTCGGCAGGTGGTCGCGGATGGCATGACCCTGGTCACGCAGCTCCTGCAAGCTCTCCTGTCACAGCTGGAAGTCTTCCTGCATCCAGTGCTCCTGGCTGTGGACCTGCCTTTGCAGTAACCCCAGGTGCTGCCACTGGTATCCCTCCTGGTTCCGGGTGCACCTGCTGGCCTGGGTGCGGGAGGATGTCCTGGGCAGGGTGGTACACCCTGCACTCGCAGCTGATGTAGCTGTGGAGAAACAAGAGAAGTGGTCAGTTCTCCCTGGGGACACAGTGGGTGAAGCCCAGCCCCGCCTCTGCAAGGTGAGGACAGCAGGTCTCCGCACCATCACATCCTGCTATCCCCAGGAGTATGAGCTGGCCCGGGACTGTACCCATGCCCCTGTGCTGTATATAGTGTGGGTGTGGGTGTGGGTGTGTGTGGGGGGGGAAGGATGTGGCATGCCTCTGCATAGAGGGGGCTTGTGGAGGGAGAGCATCGTGCAGTGTCCCTCCCCGGGGTACGGAGCATGTCATGTGCCTTCATACATACATGTGTGTGGGTAACGGGCCAGGGCCCCTTACCCTTTCATCTTCAGGCATGGCACATGCACAGGTTGCTGTGTGCTCTGTGGTCAGCAAGGCCCACACGCATGGTCCCTGGGCTCCCTCTCTCCCTCCCCCTCCGCCCTGCCCCGCATAAGGGGACAGTGATGACACTCACATGTTGATGTCTCCATGGACTCGGAAGACAGTGGTGAAATTGCTGATGGTATGCCTCGGGGGTCCAGGGTGAGTGCCACGCTCCCTCCAGGCTCCTGCGACACCTGGCCGTCATCCTCCTCCTCGTCCTCCTGCTCTGCTCTGCCCCAGGGTCGATGACCACCTGGGTGGCATGGACCGTCTGGCCCCCAAGATGTGGTCCAGGGCCTCAAAGTAGGGGAAGAGTTCTGGGTCTGCCCCTGGTTGGGAGCTGCCCCTTGTGGCCCTGGCATAGGCCTGCCTCAGCTCTTTTATCTTCAGGCACACCTGCTCCTGGGTGCACATATGGCCTTTGGTGGCCAGGCTGTCAGCCATCTGTCTGTAGACAGCCGCATTCCTGCATATAGTGTGGAGATTATGGACGTTGGAGGATTCCCCCCAAAACTTATGCCTCCTGCAAGGAGGTTTACAGGATCTGTCGAAAAAGGCTTTCTTTCTCAACATATCCCCCTCTAGACTGCCGCTTTTTGCTGACACAGTGCTGAGTCGGCAAAACGTGGAAGCCATTTTTATGCAAATTAGGCATGGGATATTTAAATCCCTGCCTCATTTGCAATGTCAACCTGCCTAATCTGCATCCCTCTGCCGACAGAGGAATGCAGTCTAGACATACCCTAAGTGAGGCAGCTGCCCGCCCTGAATGCATCTATGCAATCAAATGAATAAGTATTGGAAATGGTCAACATCAGATTATCTTCATGAGAAGATACCTCATAACAATGTTGCTCCTGCTTCATTCAGATTAACATTGATCAGTCATAATATACTTGGATTTTACTGTACACACCAATCATTGGTCTAAATCTAGCCCTGTGCTGCACATGTGGCCAAGAGAAGAAACCACAGTACATTGGACCAGATTCTGCTTTCACTTATCCTGCTGTAAATCTGAAGAAACTCCATTGATTTCAGTGGAGCTATTTCAGATTTATTCTGGTGTCAGTGAAAAAGGAAATTGGCTTTTCAGACTGCTTCACATTCATAGTGTGGGATTTCTAATTAGCCTGCAAGAGAAGGCGAAGCCGTGGGCTTGACTAATGTGAAGGCCAGAACACTGCAGGCCCAAACAGGCAGTTGTACATGCTGTGCTGTGTAGGTAGGGAAACATGCTTTTTAAGGTATCAATTCAAAGTGTTATGTAATCTATGAGATGCTTTTCATTCATTTCATCTGGAATTGGATTAGACTGCAGACTACTGTCTCTCACTGTAACACCTTAGCACAATAGCACGGTTCCCCCCTCTCGCATTGCTTCTGGACATGAGGACAGGATTTCACTCAATGATCACAGAACACTATCTTTTTGCATTTCATAAATACCGAGAATGTTAAAATATGAGTCATCTTCAGATAATTGTCACACAATTATCAAGATGTAAAGTGAGCAAATGCTGGTTTTTTAATGCTGGCAACAGTGATCCAAATACTTCCATGAAAGAGATCCCCTTGGCCTTGCCAAACCACCAAACATTTGAATTTAGGATGTATCTTGCCCAATGCATTTTAATAAAAATGCCAACACTACAAGCCCAAACGGGTATTATAAAAGCTAGATACAATACGATCCTGTTTAAAAATAAAGGGGAAAATGTTTTCAGTTGGTCTTGTCTATTTTATCTTTCTATAAGGTAAATTGTTTAGGATGAGGTCTGTCTCACATTGTGGCTTTCTCCAAACCAGGGTCTATGATCATGTTGTACACTGAGTTAATTGATTATCAGCTTACTCATTAAGTAATATGATAGTAAGCCATGTTGTACTTGAAACAAATTGTCTTTATAGATTCATAAATTCCAAGGCCAGAAGAGTATCTCTCTTACAAGAACTTCCCCAACAGCTCATCCCTTCACAACCAAGATCACAACATACTGACAACGTGTTTCCTTTCCCCAAGTATATTTTTACTGTTCCGATTCCAACCCCTGCAGAAAATAACACAGGTATGTATCAGGAGGGGCCTTTCACTCAGATTTCTCTACCAGACCCTGCTTACTCTTTGAATGACCACTTTACACCTTGTTCCTGTGAATTATATATTTTCTCCTTATTGAACTAATTACCTCATTAACCTGACTATTACCACCAAGCATCAATAATCCCCAACATTATTGTTAATTGATTCCAGTTAAACCCATGATCTTCTCTGTTACACAACCAGTGCTTCAGCTAGCACTCTGTCTTGCCAATGCAGCATAAGCTGTATGTCAAGGAGGCCATTTCTTTTTAAGCCATTGGCAGTGTGAAGACAGAAACAGAAAAAACAATGTCTTATACTGCAACTAGAGAACTCACTCACCAGGAAGCTTATGCATTTATTAAGCTCCCTGCTATAAAATATCCTTATCCCCTCTGATAATGGTGGAGAACAAGACATTCTATCACTTCTCTACTTATTGTATAGTAAACAATTCAAACTTAATTTATAAGCAATGAACATACACACACAGTTCAGAATAGATTTCAAATTCATTATAACTATTCACACTGCTATTATCAGATGCAGTTAAATAGTTCTGTACAGCAGTGTTTCTCAAACTGTGCTCCGCGGAGCCCCAGGGCTCCATGAGACATCTCCAAGGGTTCCACGAGGTTGACAAACTGGAAACATTGATCGATACAACACACACAATCAGTGGACCGCTGGGGTTCCGCATAAATTTTTACACATGTAAAGGGCTCCGGAGCCCAAAAAGTTTGATAAGCGCTACCGTACAGCATCAGAGCCAGCCCAAACTATGGGCTGACCGAGCTACCACCCAGGGTGCCCCACTATAGGGGGCACAATGCGGGGCTGCCAGGGCAGGCGGGGGCGGGGTCACGCTTGCACCGGGTGCCGAGGGCGGCGTGCCCTGGGCGCCCGGGGTTGTGCATGCGTCACACTCCCAGGGGTGGGGCTGCACTCTCAGAGCCTGGGGCACACTAATGGCTCTGTCCAGCCCTGTACAGCATCCTATAGATCAGGTCTTTGAGAGGGCTGATCAGTCTTCTAGTTTGTGTGTTGGGCTCCCTTCCTAACACAGTACTCACAGGTCCCAGATCTTCTCTTTATAAGTCCTGAAAATGAGCTCGACTGCTCCAGAGAAGTCACAGGTAAACATTGTCAGTTGTTTTGCCCATGTCCATCACCACAATTTATGTATTTAAGGTAAAGTCAAATCTGCCTACATTGCCATAAAGGGGTGCCCTGATAGCAGAACTAGGGTAGTTCCATTGCACAGGGGAGTAGGCAGGATTTGGGGGAATCACATGTAGATTTTTCACCCCATGCATGCAAATGTTCAGGAGGAAGTGGGGTGTTTAGGCACTGTATGGATGGGGCTGAAGAACCACGGCTACACAGATTTTCCCGGCTTTCCTTGTCTTCTATATAGTGTTTGTGTTAGGGCCATGCATTGTACCTGCAGCCTCAGGGTAGCGACAGTGGAGTGGCATGGCCACTGTTGATAAGAAAAGATGTCTTCTTTTCCCTATTCACATCATGCAACCATACAGCCCTACTACCTGGACTGTAGAGTGAATTTACCCTGCAAATGATTAATCTTCTCCTATTAAATTCAATAGCTAATCTTGCTTTGACATCAACAGAAACAGAAGCAAACCAATAGGAATTATAAATCCAGAAAGGCCTATACATAATCAAGGTGATAACTGCCTAGAACTGAGAAGGCATATAAATCAGAATGTTCATATATTATTTACATCTGTTTTTATGAAAGTTTCTTGGCAGTGATTGCTGAAGTAATGTTGCAAAACACATTGGGAGTGAAAACCATTTCTTAACATATTTTGTCATTTAAGGTTTAGCACTAGCTTGGAAAATGGGGGTATTTTCAATACAGTGAATATGTCATAAAAAAGAGAAGGCAAAATGTTTGCTAATACAGTAAAGCACATGGTCCAGAATTCAGCATGTTTCAATTAGCTATTCAGATTCCTTTTAATTCCTGTCTCTATTTGCCAGAAATTAATGTCATGATTTTTGTTGAGCAGCCAAATCATGCTGATGAGGCAATATTCCAGAGAGAGAAGCAGTAAAATACACATTTACATTTAAGCATGAGAATCATGGAAAATGTCAAATCTAATTAGAAGAGCGATGTCCAGTAGATAAGAAGATACGAATAGAGAGAAATATTGGTTGCAGAGAAGAGTTTTATGCAAAGGTTTTAGATAATTATTAATAATAAAGCCTGTAAGACTCCATATAAATAGGGGTCCAACAAGAGAGGTGATCTGTACTATAAATGCCTTGAGCCTTGATTCAACCAAAGGGAGTATTAACATACTTAAAATCTGACCTTCCTGAATTGGGACCTTATAGCTGTTCTGAATTTATAGGCTTATATTAACTGAACCCCTTTCCTAGGTACGATTATGAAAATCTGTAACTGATGTTCACCTCTTTTACAAGACTATTATACATTTTGCACAAAGAATGCCTTCTGCGATATCATTTTGAAAATTCATAATTCAATTATCACTATTGTCCTGGCAAAATATATGTTGCAAACATTGCATGTAAAGTTATAAGGTTCTCCTGAATATTTCTGAGATATATTCCAAGCCTTCAATAACAGCCACAAGCCATTTCCTCAGATACAAAAGCTAATGCAATGCCTCAGCCTTGTGTCAACAAGATCAATGAAATTGCACCCTTAGTCAAATAACCATTCTTTTGCAGGAAAAAGTAAGAAATTTACATGTTGGCAAAGATACAGTTAGAGGTCCCTGTCTGCACAGTCTCTCTGTCTCTGGAACCTCAGCTAGAGATTATTTTCAAAGAAAAAGACAACAATACACAAGGGGAACAGATGCCTCAAAATACACCTCTTTCTCTTTGCCCATGGCATCAACAGCAGCTGAACGACAAGAAAAGTAATACTGGACTGATGAAGGAGCCCTGGCTGAAAGGAATCCAGTATAAGGCTGCTGAAGCATGTGATGAGATAGATATTTGTTGTGTTCTACTTTTTTATTTTCTTGTAACCAATTCTGACTTTTATGCCTCATTACTTCAATTCTATCTTCTTGTAGTTAATAAACTTGTTTTATTGGACCATGATGCTTGGATTAAACTGATTGGGAAACTCCATTTGAGATAAGATTTCTCCATATCATGTTCTATTTATAAAACTGTGGATTTTCTATGAACTTGTATATTCCAGAAGGAAAGAGCTAAGCCGTACAAGATGCAAAATTAAGAGGTAAGTCTGGAA